>NC_141876.1:288372080-288994246 GCF_056163025.1 Triticum urartu | reverse complement strand
TATATCATGTATACGAACTCCAATAATGTGGCTAAATATGAAGCGCTCCTGCATGGACTCCGGATGGCCGTTTCTATGGGCATACAATGCCTTGAGGTGTGTGGGGATTCGAACCTTGCAATATCTCAAAAAAATGGTGAATTCGACACAAAAGATCCAAAGATGGCGGCCTGCCACAACGTCGTACTTACAATATCAGCTCGATTTGAGGGGCCCGAGTTTCATCATGTGACTCGAGATAGCAATTAAGGAGCAGATATCCTTGCTCGAATGGGCGCTAAATGCGACCCCGTACTGCCTAACACCTTTTTGGAAAAGCTTTTCAAGCCATCCGTGGTATGGCAAGACAAGAGCGGAATACCCGTCCGGCACCGATCACACCCCCGGATGCCGAACACGATTCGGATATCATCGGGGGCTCGGGCACTGAGCCAATGCCTTCCACTCACGTAATCATGGCGGTTATTGCTCCACGGACCAAACCCTTCTTGGCCTACATTAATAGACAGGAGCTACCTAATGATAAGAACGAGGCCCGTCGCATAGTTCGACGCTCCAAGGCCTACAAAGTTCACGAAGGAGAACTCTATAAGAAGAGCACTACTGGAGTTCTTCAAAGATGTATCTCCAAAGAAGAGGTGCGGCAGCTCTTGGCTGAAATACCTGCTGGCCTCGGTGGCCATCACGCCGCAGCTCGGGCCCTTGTAAGCAAAGCTTTCTATACAGGCTTCTTCTGGCCCACAGCACGAGCAGATGCATAGGCCCTTATACAACGCTGTGTAGGATGCCAGATCTTCGCCAATCAAAGCCATATGCCGCCCACAGCCCTAAGAACTATCCCCATTGCATGGACTTTTGCGGTCTGGGGGCTAGATATGGTCGGACGCCTTAAAGCGGTAAGCTATACGAAGAAATACTTACGGGTCATGGTGGATATATTCACTAAGTGGACAGAGGCCAAACCAGTAAAAATAGTTGAAGCCGAACTAGTGATAGACTTTATATCCAGCGTCGTACACCTTCATGGTGTCCCACACAGCATTATCACTGACAATGGTTCTAACTTCACAGCTGATGAGGTAAAAAATTGGTGTGCTAACCTGGGCATCAAGCTCGATTACGCCTCCGCATATCACCCTCAAACAAACGGTCAAGTCGAGCGGGCCAATGGCCTGATAACGAGTGGCATCAAACCTAGACTAGTGCGATCCCTAAAGGAGTCGGATAAACACTAGGTCGAGGAACTCGATTCCGTACTCTGGGGGATTGCGGACCACGCCCAACCGCACGACCGGATACACACCATTCTTCATGGTGTATGGCATAGAGGCTGGCTTGCCCTGCAAAATAATTCATGATTCACCTCGAGTGCACATGTATGAAGAGAGAGAGGCCGAGCTCGATCGACAAGACGAGTTAGATGGCCTGGAGGAGGAGCGCGATGTCGCCAAAGCCCGTTCCACATTTTATCAACAACACGCTCGAAGATACCAAAGTAGAGAAGTGCGGGCAAAGACTTACAACGTCAGTGAGCTTCTTTTACGGCTCCCAAGGAAGAAAAAGGACAAGCTCAAACCCCAACAGGAAGGTCCCTTCATTATAGATGAAGTTCTGATGGGAGGATCCTACCACCTTCGCAATGCATCGTAATCGCTAAGAACGAACCCTTGGAACGCCGCTCGGCTCCGGAGATTCTACGCATAAGTATGGCCATGCTTCTTATTTGTTCTATTGTCTCCTTTTCAAATTTCTTCTTTTTTTCCTTTTTTATATGTTTCCCTTGGTGTGTTCGGATAGACCGAACACATGAGGGGTACACATCCTTAAATGTATACACCCCGCCACGACTGGGGGCTTCTGTAAATGGAAGCTTATTATTATATCAAGCCTAGAGCTCACAATGCATGTGTCGTTTGCGGATATACATCCTTTCTTGCCATTATATGCACCTCTATGACTTAACTTCTTTGCCAAGCTGGGTTGCCTCGTGGTTCTTTGCCAAGCTTATGCCCTACATTCTGAATTGCTTGGCTAGGGCATGAAGGGAGCACCTCTGCGATAGTTACAACTAGGTCATCCGGGCATGTACCTCACACGGGTGAAGCCGAAAGCTAGCGTTCTTAAGAGAATAATTGGTTTGGCACTAAAATGACAGATTGTTGCTGTATTGCGATCATCTTTAACGCATTTCAAGACGTTTTTTGATGTACTATAGACCACATGCCCTGGACGTGTAATCATAATATGCCGACCCAAGGAAAGGAACCTTTAACGGAACTATTTTCCTTGGAAGATGTTTCTTACATACGTAATATAACATATATCCCGAACTCGATTTTTTTGTCTGTTTGAGCACTATGACTGCGTTGCCTAGTTTCCGGAAGGATACTTCCTCTTGTCCTACGTATCCGGAAACACCTCACCATTATTGGTTTGGAGGCTAAAGTCGAAAGTCTGCGATGAGAAAATCATTTCACATGTTCGGATCAAACCATAGGTTGACCATAAATGTGCATTGATACATTAAGTTTAAAAACCTACTCCTTCTCTATGCCGTCTATAAGGTTGTCTAATCTGCAGTCTTCCTGCGAATATTTCGCCGTGATCATTACTTGATCATAGACTAAATTGAACGGGATTTCCTTCCCATATGGTCCCTGTGGTCCTACTCGGGCCATATGATTCGGATCCATTTTCGAGAAGCGTGTCTTCACCATGGCCCAGGCCTCTCGTGCACCTTCATGGTAGGTAGACATCTTCCATAGCTCGAACAGCACCGAGCATATTTGAAAAGGTTCGCCAGGGCTTCCATACTTTCTGGAGGGGTATCAGATGGCCATAACGCCTTCACCATACTCCTCAAGGCCTTCCGGGCCTGAGCATGCACGACAGATAACTCCTTTAGCATGTCGCCTTGAAACCTGAACACTTCCTCCTCTGGTCGACTAGTTAACAGACCTCCCACAACAAATTCATGATATCCCACATTGTATGGATTAAACGGGAAGTACCTAAGGTGGTCCTAAACATGAGGGGAAGACATACCGAACATGCCTCCCTTCAGCTTTTGATTTTCCTTCTAAGCGGCTGATAGCTGAGCCTTCAAGCTCTCTATCTCTTCAGACTGTTTGTCCTTTTCCTCCTCAAGTTTTCTCTCCCTAGACGCGACCATTGCGGTCTCTTTAAAATCCGCCAGTTCGACGGTGACTGCACTCAGCTGTGTCTTGTTTGTGTTTAGCTACTGAGCCAGCATAGTGTTCTTTTCTTGCAGAACCTACACAAATTATCGATCCTTAAATCAGTTTGCTTCACTGTTTCAAGTCTCGAGGGCTACTGGCATACGACCATGCAAAATTGTGTCAAGTTTTACCTATATATTATTTGAGAATAGCTGAATAACTCTGACAAGGCCGTCTGAAGCGGCTTGGATATATGCATCTGTCGAACTCAGTGCGGTGAATTCTTGTTCGGACAAGGCCGGAGCACACATATCTTCCTGTAAACGATAGTGATTCATCACACTCTCCACTTTGTAATTCATGTCTGACACGTCATCTGAATCCTCTTGAGGAGGCAAAAAGGGCATGGCGTTGGCTTGCGTCCTAGCTGACGAGTCCGGCACCGGATAAGTGGATTTTTGGCTAATTGGGTGTTATCCCACCATTTGTCGTGTACTCCTCCTCAAAATAAAAGACAAAAAGGGGAGACTCATAACAATCCAGACTCATGCCTAGGCATGCATTAAGTATACATACCTCTTGAAAGACTGTGCGTTCTCCGCAGTACTCCCGACCCCTCTTCGTTTTGAACGACGGCCTTGCGTGGGGGCCGCCCTTGCGGACATATGGTCCTTGGAGCACCGATCCTGTTAAAATCTAGATCAGCACAACAGGTAAGGATACAGATGTGGATCTCTTCTTAGGAAGCCTCTAGATACTCACGATGCAGAATGGGTAAAGGCGAGGGTAGTCGGTGATGATGGCCACTTCCGAACCAACAAAGCTCGCCTGATAGAATACCCCATCATCGAATTCTCTCTCTCTCTCTCTCTCTATATATATATATATATCTGGATCCTCGCAAAAGCCAGGATCTTTATCACGATTATGATGCTCCGGCTGGGGAGCAATACAGTGGACGTCCTCGGTCATCCTACTCCTTGACTAGTTGGTGGAAACAAAAAGTACATTCCATTAGTGTATGCAATGCAGTGAAATAAGCACAGATGATCGAGATCTGACCCATTGGATAGGGGTGTATAGATCGGCCAAAATTGAAGCCAGTTCGGCTGGGGTATCGGGACCCTGCCGGTTGTAACGGGGCGCGTCATCTTCTCCTTGTAACACCATAAAGGAGTTACTCTGGATTGAAGAGGCTGCACACACCTCTTTATTGCGATTGCCATGACTTCAACTATTGAGAGTTCGGAGTGGGCTAGCAGCCTGACCTTGCTGACCAACCGTTGTATCTCCGCACTGTCCTATTCCTTGGGACTTTGGGGATGCCAGTTGAGGTGCTTCTTTAGAGGAGCGCCGTGAAATTTAGGGAGACCGCGCCTGGCTGGATCCGGGAGCGAAACATCATCCAAATAGAACCACTCCGAAGACCACTGCGGGTATGCTTCTTTAGGAGTTCCTACAGGGTATCCGGATCCGACAATATGCCATACTTCGGCACCACCCACTTCAAATATGGAACCCCCTTTGTGGCGGGGAACGAGGTAAAATAATTTCCTCCATAATCCGAAAAGGGCCTTGATGCCTAGGAATAGGTGTAACACCCCGGATGTAACTTTCCCAATTTGTATTCCAACTCTTGCCGTTTCCGGTGTTAAGTTATGTTTATTTCCTCGGGTTCAGGTTTTGTCTCCGTGTGTTGTTGTCGTTGTCATGCATCTCATATCATGTCATCATGTGCATTGCATTTGCATACGTGTTCGTCTCATGCATTCGAGCATTTTCCCCGTTGTCCGTTTTGCATTCCGGCGCTTCGTTCTCCTCCGGTGGTCGTTTCTAGCTTTCTTTTGTGTGTGGGGATTAAACATTTCCGGATTGTACTGAGACTTGCCAAGCGGCCTTGGTTTACTACCGGTAGACCGCCTGTCAAGTTTCGTATCATTTGGACTTCGTTTGATACTCCAACGGTTAACCGAGGGACCGAAAAGGCCTCGTGTGTGTTGCAGCCCAACACCCCTCCAATTTGTCCCAAAATCCACCAAACTCTGCTCCATCATCTAGATCGTTCGATCATGATCGTGTGGCCGAGAACCGCACCTCATTTGGACTCTCCTAGCTCCCTCTATGCCTATTTAAACACCCCCGATTTTCGGATCTTCTCCTACCTCCGAAACCCTAAAAATCCCCTCGCGCGCCACCGGACAAGATCTGCACCGACGGACACGTCCGAATTCAGCTCCGCCGCCACGTGTTGCCTCTTCATTGGTCGGTCCCCGCGCCCACATAGCCTCAGCCACCGCGGCCCGGGTGAGCCCGAACCAGGCCCCCGCGCGGCCCGTTCCCCGCGCCGCCCGCCTCCTCTCTCCGCGGCCGAGCCGCCTCCCCGCCGACGAGCTGCCGCCGGCTCTCCACGCCGGTGCCGCGCGCCGCATCTCCTCCGACCATCGCCACCATCGCCGCGCCCTCCGCCGCCGCCAGCCCGCGGGCGCCGCCCCGCACCGCGGCTGCCGTCTCGCGGCTGCCCCGGCCGCCGGCGCCCCGCGCCGTGGAGGCCGCCCTGGCCATCTCCCCCTCCGGCCGCCGCCCTGACCGTCGCCGGCGAACCTCGGTTCGTGTGCCCGCCGAAACCCTAGATCTGGAGGGTAAAATTTCGTCTAAGTCCCTGATAATTTTAGTTCAAGTGCTCATGTTCACGGCTCCGTAACTTTGCATCTGTAGCTCCGATTCATGTATATAGCATATCAAAATGTTCAGCTCAGAGAGTACATCATTTCATTCCATTGCATCATTTTCATTTGAGCTCATCTTGATGCCCGAAATGCTGCTAGAAGAGGGCTACTTGAGATAATTGTCAGATCTGCTACTCCGTTTAGCACTTTTGTCATTTTTGCCATGATTAATGTGTGCATGCTATGCCCTGATGCTCTACTTGTGTTTTATTAATGGTTTTGTCATCTTTCTAGAGGTGCAACCCATGTATTTTTAGGATGTGTGTGGTGTCTAGTGCAAGCTTGCAAAGTGGTGCACTTAGTAACTCTGTTTCCAGGGACTTAGTGATTTCGCTGTCCTGGAGCTGTTTATCTCATGATGCCATATGTTCATGTTGTTTCCTAGTGATCCGTGCCTCTTTTGAGGATGATCAGTAAGGATGTTTTGTTAATCTTGTAGTGCTCTATCCATCCATGTCTTTGTTTGCAATTATGGAGCACCCTAGCTTGAGTCAATCGAGCTCTACTTTTGCTACTTTGTGAATCTGGGCAGATTGTCAACTTGTTTGCAATTTTGCCGATGATGTTGTGGTGGATCCGTGCATGCTATGCTATTTTTTCCCCATGTCTAGCTTGAATTTTGTGCCTTCTTGTTAGTTGTATGCTAGTCTTGCCCTGACTTGCACCATAGTGAGTGCATCGAGCTCGTAAACATGCCTACTTGAGTTATATTTCAGCATGTGCCAGTTTTCACAAAGTCTGAAAACTGATTATGTTTTTGCCATGTTCACATGCTTGCAATTGTATTTTATGGTCCTTTTTGGCTCAAGGTCACTAAGGGACTTTTGTTAAGCTCTTTTAGTAGCTTCATGCCATTCTTTACTTTGCCATGTTCAGATCCTGTAGCATGTAGTTTTGTTTCTCCGAAGAGGGCTACCTGATCTGAAATTCCAGACAAGTGTTAATTTCACTAAGTCTGAGATCTGTTTGTCATTTGCATTTTTGCCATGCTTGTTTGAACCTGTTAATGGATGAATTGGCCGTAGCTCAGTGCTAGACTTTTGTTAAGCATCTTGTAAGAATCCCTGCCATGTATTTTGTTGTCATGTTTGGGTGCTGTAGCATGTTCATCTCATTGCATTTAGATGCCTACTTGCTGAAAATCGCAGACCGGTGTCATTTTTGAATCGCTTGCCATTTCCAAACCGTAACTCCGATTCCGGCGTTCTTTATATCGTTTTCAAGAGATTTCGTCTCACCTTTCCAGTGGAACACTTGTAATTCCAAGTTGAGGCCAGGTTCATGCATTTTCTGTCATATCTTGCATTTTGCATCTCGCATCGCATCCCGCATAGCATACCATCTTTGCATTGTGTTGTTTGAGTTTGCACGTGGTTGATTGTGTCCTTGTTGCTTGTTTGTCTTGCTTGGGTAGAGCCGGGAGACATGTTTGCTAACGAGGAGCCCGTTGATCTTGCTTTCGAGGATCCAGTCAACTCTGACAACTATGCAGGCAAGATGATCATACCCTCGAAATCACTACTATCTTTGCTATGCCAGTTTGCTCGCTCTTTTGCTATGCCATTGCTACGATGCCTACCATTTGCTTGCAAGCCTCCCAAATTGCCATGTCAAACCTCTAACCCACCATTGTCCTAGCAAACCGTTGATTGGCTATGTTACCGCTTTGCTCAGCCCCTCTTATAGCGTTGCTAGTTGCAGGTGAAGATTGGAGGCCGTTCCTCGTTGGAACATTTATTTACTTGTTGGGATATCATTATATTATCTTTTTATCTTAATGCATCTATGTACTTGGTAAAGGGTGGAAGGCTCGGCCTCTCGCCTAGTGTTTTGTTCCACTCTTGTCGCCCCTAGTTTCCGTCATATCGGTGTTATGTTCCCGGATTTTGCGTTCCTTACGTGGTTGGGTTATAATGGGAACCCCTTGACAGTCTGCCTTGAATAAAACTCCTCCAGCAATGCCCAACCTTGGTTTTACCATTTGCCACCTAGCCTTTTCCCTTGGGTTTCGCGGACTCAAGGGTCATCATTATTTTAACCCCCTCGGGCCAGTGCTCCTCTGAGTGTTGGTCCAACCTAGAGCACCGTGCGGGGCCGTCCCTTGGCAACTTGGGTTACGTTGGCTCCCGTACGCTTAGCTTATACGGTGTGCCCTGAGAATGAGATATGTGCAGCTCCTATCGGGATTTGTCGGCACAGCGGGCGGTGTTGTTGGACTTGTTTTACCATTGTCGGAGTTGTCTTGAATTACCGAGATACCGAGTCTGATTGGAACGTCTTGGGAGGAGGTCTATTCCTTCGTTGACCGTGAGAGCTTGTCATGGGCTAAGTTGGGACTCCCCTGCAGGGATTGAACTTTTGAAAGTCGTGCCCGCGGTTATGGGCAGATGGGAATTTGTTAATGTCCGGTTGTAGATAACTTGAATCTTAATTAATTAAAATGAATCAATTGAGTGTCGTTCGTTGACCACGTTGACCACTCCGCGCCAAGCGCATCCAAGGTGGTGGACGATGGCGAGGCCCCGGACAACAACGAGCCGGAGATGGGAAGACACAGGAGTAGATGTCGTTCTACATGATTTGCCATTATTTGTTTTTACTTTATGCTTTGCAACACACAATTCCATGAATCTTAAAATAGATTTGCTTTCTTATAAAAACTAGATGATTTGGAATGAAATGAACTATAAGAATTAAACGAACATCCACATCATGCATATATGACTCAAAGCTTACATGCTATAATGTGGTATTTATTCATAATTTGGTTGCCAAATCTCATGCAGGCAATGCATGTGTACCATACCAGTCTAAATGGTGTTTGTGTGTGTGTGTTGTGCGTGTTAAACACATTGTACGTAGTATCATACATGGTTTAGATTCCGAACATCTAGCTAGAGCATACATGTACTATGATTTGAATTCAACATAAAATGGATACATATATTTGAATTTGAGATTGTATGTACATGTAGGTCATATTTATGTAGGAATTTACTTCTCCTATATTCATGTCATGTGTTGTGAAGATAATATTTAGATGGTTCTATAACTAACCCGAGTACAATCCCATTCAAACAGGGAAAATGTACTCAAATTTAATTAGTCCATATGCTAGACAACACACATTGTTTTTTTATTGTTGAGGGAAGTGAAAATTGTTATGGTACTGTACACGTTATGTTTGTTGTCCCGATTCTTTTAGTTTCTGTTGTTGTATTTGAATGCATTTCTAGCAATATAGTAAAACGGGACATGGCTCTATCTAGTGATGAGGTGCGAATTAATTTTTTGGGTACATGTTAAGATTGTTCTCTCGAAATTTCAAGCCGCGCCATGTTATGCCGAAATTTCAAGCTAGCGCCTTTGTCTATTGTGCTGCAAAACTCTCGCCTGTTCAACCCACGCCTTGTTACCCTGAAATATTTAAGATATATCTTTGTCTCATTATGCTCCAAAAACTCCCTCCATCTCAACCCGCACCTTGCTATCCCAAAATTACAACGCGCGCGAAAACTCCCACCTCCTACGAAGGCCCGACACACGAAATGCTCGTGATACCCCTGAACCGAAAGAACCGCCTAGCTCAAATCGGCGGGGCTACTTTCGTAACTTACCCCACATTTCGGACAAGTGCGTACCTAAGCCATGGTTCCCCCCTCCCATCGCCTCCTTTTCACCATTCGAAATCCAAGGCCGCGATAACCTCTCCGCTCCAGCCGCGAAACCCCACCCTCCTCCGTCCGCCACCTCACCGCTGCTCAGCCGGAGCCTCTTTGTAACACCCCGAGACCGAT
Organism: Triticum urartu; assembly: GCF_056163025.1. Classification (NCBI taxonomy): domain Eukaryota; kingdom Viridiplantae; phylum Streptophyta; class Magnoliopsida; order Poales; family Poaceae; genus Triticum; species Triticum urartu. Next base: position 288,984,544 of record NC_141876.1, on the reverse strand, counting down.
GTGCCAGGTGTCCTCCAGTTATTTGCTGTTGTTGCCTTGTCATTTGCTTGCGTGTTGCATCTTGCCATGTCATCATGTGCATTGCATCATCATGTTTTAAAACTTGCATTCGTCCGGGTTCTCCGAGTTCTCTCCGTTGTCCGTTCTGAGCCCAACCACACTTGCACACGCCCGCGACACGTCAAAATATTATTTTAGAAGTGGTCAGAAAATGTTCTCGGAATGGGATGAAAGTTGGCGTGTGGTGTTGTTTTGTTGTCAGTAGACCGCCCGCCAAGTTTCATCATGTTCGGAGTTCGTTTGATAGCCTAACCGTTAAACTATAGTGGCAGTATAGCCGGTGAAACGTTGGATGTTTTCGGTCTCCGGAAACAGTTGCCGGGTTGCTTTCCCCCTCTCTCTTCTCAGCCCACCTAGTCCATCCTCTTTCCCCTCATCGCTTCCGGAGTTATCCGATGCAATCGCACGGTCCGAAACCCTCTCTACTCAGTGCATCAAACCAACCTCGCGCGCGCGTCCGAAAAGCTGTCCCGGCCCTGACCCGGACAGTCGTTACTGCTGGGTCCGGAACATCCCCAAACATCTTCAAAATATCATAGTTTTATTTATTGGACTCCCTAGACTATTTATTCTCGTCCGTGTGTTTTCGATCGGAAGGTCCAAACTCTCTCCTTTCCCTATATAAATAGTCCACCCACATGCCTATTTGGACAAACCCTAGCCCCTAGCTGTCCCATCCACCCATTCCGCACGCCGCCGCCTGCTCGCTCCCCTCGGGATCCCCCCTCGATCCCGCTGCCTCTGACAAAAATTCCTCGATCCAGATCCACCAACCATGCCGCGCCCCAATCCATCCATCCCATCCTGCCTCCGACCATCTTCCTCAATTTCAGCGCCACCCAACCGGACTCCACCCAAGCCCATCGATCCAACCCTCCTCGCTCTCCTCGTCAACCAGGGGGACGAGCTCCTCCCGAGAACGCGCCCCTGCTTCATCTCGAACAGCTGCAGCATCGTCCCGCTCCTCTGCTTCGATAGCCAGGCGCCGAGGCCCCTTCCTCTGCTCGATCCCGAGGGGATCACGAGCAGTTCGTCCCCGCTGCATCGATCTCCAGCAAGCACCTCCTTCTCCTGCCTTGGCCTGAAACCTCGCCACCGTTGTACCTCGATTTCTTCATGCTAGACCTCCTCCTCTAGAGCACCTTGGCCCGATCACCACCACCAGACGACGGCTGCGCCGGAGCAGCGCCGCTCCATCAGGAGCCAGGGTGGCCGCCTCCTTCAGTTTGTCAAGCCGCCGTTCAAGTTCGCGTCCGGCCCCGTTCTGGACCGGATCTCCTCTGCTCCGCCGCCCATCCGTCGAATCCATCCCGTTCCGGCCGGTTCTCGCCGACCCCATCACCAGGACCCTCCAGCGTCGCCGCTTCCTTCCTCCTGCTGCTCGTTCCCCTTGCTTCACGATTCGAGGCGCCCCTGGTTGGCTTGGTCCAGCGCCACGCCAAGTCCGCCATTGACAGCCTCTGCTTCCCCTCTGCAACGAGCAGGAGCTCGCCCGACATCACCTCGCCTCCTCGGCGCCATTTTCTGCATCGCCATGAGCTTGCGACTGCTTAAGCTCTTCGGTCTTCAGTATCGAGCAACAACATTCCGCTCGGTGCAGCCACGCGTTGACCGCGGCCCCGATTCGAGGCCCCAGCTCTGCCGGACCCGCCATCGTCATCACCCGAGCAGGCCGCCGCCAAGCCCCTTGCCTCGCGCGCCAAGTGCTGTCGTCTCTCCTTGCATCGCCACTGTGGCGGCCTCTGCTCGTTCTGCTTCGAGCAAGGAGGATGCCGCGCCCGCGTGGACTAGGAGGCCTCGATCGCCTCCAGAGCCCACCCGCGCATGGGCCTGTCTCTGTGTTCCAGCCCTGTTCCACTGACCGGGCCAAGGCCCATGGTGAGAACACCCCCCTAGCGCGCCTTTGTTTTTTTCCTTTTCTTTTCTTCTGTTGGGCCTGCTCCAGTGTTAGTTTCGGCCTGTGTAGGTTTTTTCCCAGATCTGCGAATTTACCTTTTATCCAGAGTTTATGGTTTTACAGAAAAACCCCTAGTCTTCATGCATATAAAAACTTATAAATAATGCATCATATGTAAAACCTCTATATATGAAACATGCTTGGAATTTTGTGTAGATTCATATTGTGCAACTTTCATCCATGTTTGAACTGTTTAATATGATGTTTGCATATATTTTTCCCATATTTCCTTGTTAAAATGTTTTATTTCATAACTAAATAACCGTAGCTCGGTTTCTAATAATCTTTATATGTAAATGGGGTAGAAAAATGCCTAGTTTATCATGGTGGCATCTCTTTGCATGTTTAACAACTCTAAAATTGTGTTTAGGGCAGAACAGTACCAAACCTAATATATGCATATGAGGATTTACCGGAATTGTTGTTCGTTGCTTCCGGCCTCATTTAAGCTTGCCTAGATAGGTAGATTTATTATGTTTCACCCTCTTTCCATGTTTAACAACATTTAATATTGTTGGGTACATAAACAAGATCGAACTAAATAAGTCACATGGTGTTTCATCAATATGCAACGGAGTTACATTTTGAGCTCCACTTAATTTGTAGGATTGTTTGTGCATGTTGCCATGCCATGCTTCATTAAACCGGACATGCATCATACTTGATTGTGCATCATGCCATGTTCATGTGTTGGTTGTTTACTATGTTGTTTGCTCTTTTTCCGGTGTTGCTTCTTCGGGTTGGTTCCGATAACGTCGTGTTGTGAGGATCCGTTCATCTACGTCCGTTTGTCTTCTTCATCGACTCGTTCTTCTTCCTTGCGGGATTTCAGGCAAGATAACCATACCCTCGAAATCACTTCTATCTTTGCTTTCTAGTTGCTCGCTCTTTTGCTATGCCTATGCTATGATACCTACCACTTGCTTATCATGCCTCCCATATTGTTGAGCCAAGCCTCTAACCCACCTTGTCCTAGCAAACCGTTGTTTGGCTATGTTACCACTTTGCTCAGCCCCTCTTATAGCGTTGTTAGTTGCAGGTGAAGATTGAAGTTTGTTCCTTGTTGGAACCTGGAGATGTTGTTCTTTGTTGGAACATATTTACTTGTTGGGATATCACAATATCTCTTATCTAATTAATGCATCTATATACTTGGTAAAGGGTGGAAGGTTCGGCCTTATGCCTGGTGTTTTGTTCCACTCTTGCCGCCCTAGTTTCCGTCATATCGGTGTTATGTTCCCGGATTTCGCATTCCTTACGCGGTTGGGTATTAATGGGAACCCCTTGACAGTTTGCCTTGAATAAGACTCTTGCAGCAATGCCCAACATTGGTTTTACCATTCGCCACCTATCCTTTTCTTTTCCCTTGGGAGTCGCGCTCCTGAGGGTCATCATTATTTTAACCCGCCCCCGGGCCAGTGCTCCTCTGAGTGTTGGTCCAAACTAGAGTCCTGTGCAGCGCCCCCTCGGGGAAACTCGAGGTTTGGTTTTAGTTGTATGGAGCGCTCATCTGAGTGTGCCCTGAGAACGAGATATGTGCAGCTCCTATCGGGAATTGTCGGCACATTCAGGCGGTGTTGCTCGATTTGTTTTATCATTGTCGAAATGTCTTGTAACCGGGATTTCGAGTCTGATCGGGTCTTCCCGCTAGAAGGAATATCCTTCGTTGACCGTGAGAGCTTGTGATGGGCTAAGTTGGGACACCCCTGAAGGGATTTGAACTTTCGAAAGCCATGCCCGCGGTTATGGGCAGATGGGAATTTGTTAATGTCCGGTTGTAGAAAACCTGAAGTTGAACTTAATTAAAATACATCAACGGCGTGTGTAACCGTGATGGTCTCTTCTCGACGGAGTCCGGGAAGTGAACACGGTGTTGGAGTTATGCTTGACGTAGGTTGTTCTATGATCACTTCTTGATCATAGTTTCTCGATTGTTCTTTGCCTTATCTTCTCGCTCTCATTTGCGTATGTTAGCCACCATATATGCTAGTCGCTTGTTGCAACTCCACCTCATACCTTTACCTTATCCATAAGCTTAAATAGTCTTGATCGCGAGGGTGTGAGATTGCTGAGTCCCCGTGACTCATAGATACTTCCAAAACCAGCTTGCAGGTGCCGATGAGTCCGTGCAGATGACGCAACCAAGCTCAGGAGGAGCTCGATGAGATCTTGTCCTTTGTGTTGTTTCGTTCTAGTTGATCAGTAGTGGAGCCCAGTTGGGGTCGATCAGGGATCTGTGTAGCATTTGGGGTAGTCTTCTTTTATTTTGGTTCCGTAGTCGTACCTTGATTGTATCTAGATGATGTAATGCTTTATTCATGTAATTGTGTGAAGTGGCGATTGTAAGCCAACTATGTATCTCTTTCCCTTATGTATTACATGGGTTGTGTGAAGATTAACTCACTTGCGACATTGCTTTCAATGCGGTTATGACTCTAAGTCGTGCTTCGACACGTGAGAGATATAGCCGCATCGAGGGCGTTACAAGTTGGTATCAGAGCCTTCCCCGACCTTAGGAGCCCCATTGCTTGATCGAATTAGCGGACGAGTTGAGTCTAGAAAAATGTTTTGAGTCATTTAGGAATTATATATCGGAGAGTTTAGGAATTCTTTTTACTCCCCAGTCCCTTCATCGCTCTGGTAAGGCATTCTGACGTAGAGTTTTGACTCTTGTCTTCTCAAATTTCACTAAATTTTTTTTAGGATCACGCGAGTATCTTGGAATCATTCCGATGGTTTTGTGATGAGAACATTGTTCTTGGTGCCTCCTGACATTTAGGGGTTGTGGCAGTGTCCCGGGGAGTTGAGCTCCGAGGTGTGGTCGTCACAATTTTATCGTTGCAGTTCTGGAATACCTGAGATTAGTTTCGCCGACATCGAAAATCTCTTTTATGCAGTTGTTGGTGAGATAACCTCGACGCCACCCAGTACTGGGGTGGGAGTTTGGGAGTATTGCCATAACTCGTATATCGGATGCTTTTCGAAGGTTGAGGTAGACGATTTCCGAAGGTTTCTTGGTTATGTGTTGAAGAATGGATACAGCTGGATGTAGGATTTGCTAGTTTTGGGTGAGATATTATGCTTCCCCTGTATCCCCAACACCTGATTGCATAACCGAAAAATTACGGGAGTTTATAAGTGGGAATTCAAGTAGATCTTAGGATATCTTTCCGACAGATGTATGATTTGAAATTGGGGTTCGACGTCTAGTGGTTCGCCTATCCATGGTTGGTTTTACAGTGGTCTCGTTGTGTCTTAAAGAGTCCTTGGCTATGCCGACTCGGGGACGCTTCATATGTCATGTGCACTGCCTTGTACATGATGGTGCTATACGATCGAGCCCGTGTAGGCCCCACCACGAAAACTTCGGACGAAATCTCTATCATATGTTTGTTCCGGCTTATTCTACAAGCCAATCCTTTGTTTTGTTTTGAGTTGTGGTATTCGAGTTGCTTCAATGTCAAGTGTTGATTCCATACCTTCCCCAAATGGTGATGTCATACTCAGATGTGGATACCAATCCTTCTTGATCATCAAGATTGTCTTGTCAATCCTTTTCACTGGCGTGTTTCCTCTTCAAGTGGATCCGATCATTTCAACATCAGCAAGATCAATTATCATTTCTTCTCAACGGTGTTCGTTTCATTCTCAACAGTGTTTTCCCACCCTCCCACCCTTGTTTTCTTGAAGGATTCAGATTTCTTGATCAAGTATCCATCTTATTGATGTGAAGTCTCTCCATCCTTTACCTTCAATGTTCTTATCCGGTGATTCTCATGAAGATACTAACGGAGCCTCAAGTTCGTCATTCTTCATTCTTTTCTTCTCTGGTTGATTCAAATCAAGCTTTGTTGTTGATCATATCCTTTTTTTCCTCGTTTCAAATACCTTCTCATGCCGGTGCACCTCATATTCATTCACTTCTCGCTATTTAATTGATCCGGAGTGCTCAAGATATCTCGAAGATTCGTGTTTTCCACTCTGCATTCATTCAAGATCTTTCGAGGTTGTTATCTCATTCAAGTCATTTAATTCAACCAGTGCAACCTCTCTTTCAAATCATTCAACGGTGTTTGTTTTGAGTGGGCCCTAACCCATAGGTCTTTTCCCAGGATCTTACCTGACTCTTCTTATTTTCCCGGAGCTATCCTCAAATTTCTTTTCGAAGTTTGACGTAAGAATGATTTATCATCAGTCAAATGTCTTTCTCCAAGATCTTCCAAATTGTTTTCATCATTGGTTCAACTTTTCTATTCTTCTTTATTCCGGAGTGTCTCAACAATTCACGGTGGTGTTACTCATCGTCTTTTCCAACTTTTGAAGACCGAAGATGAGTTTCTCCTCAATCTTATCCGTTCTCTCAAAGATTCATGATGCTAGCCTTATGCCATCCTCTCATAATTGTTTTCGACCGTGAGAATTCTTTTCACCCATCCTAAGCGATTCAAGAGTCTCCTCAGTTTAATTATCCAGAGTCCATCAATTCAGGTTTATTCATTCTCAGCTTTCAGTTGTCATCCTCCAATCTTACCGGTGCATCATTCAAGTTTTCTCTTACCAGCTCGCGATCTCTTCGTTCTCATGTATCTAAATTCTCTCAAGCATCTTCGTTTATTTACTAGTCCTTCCTGGTGTTTCTTCATCATTTATTCGTTCATTTTAAATTCTTACGGTGGTTCGTTCAAGAGTTTTCTTCCTTCGTGTATCATATCTATGCATTCATGCTTTTCAAATTCTACCGGTGGATCGTTGAAGACTTTATCAAGTTTGCGCTATATCTATCTTAATCTTTCTACGAGGATAAGTAGTATGCCAAATCCGTTGCTTGTCAGCAATTAAATTGTTGAAGGATACGCATAACATAATTCTTATTCTTGTCCCATCCAAGTGTTTAATTCTTTTTTCCGGAGTGGTTCATCGTATCACATTCTCAGTTCGGGATGCTTATCTTTTCTTTTCCGGAGTTCCATGTTTTCCGCATTATATCATCATGAAGATCCATCTAAATCATTGCAAGGATTCACCTTGTGTTTTCAATTTCTCTTTATTTTTATTCTTTTGTTACTGGAGTTTCTTCATGGAGGCTATACATGATGGTTCATCAAGGATTTATTTCCTTCTCGAAGCATTCATCAAGATTCTTTTCTAAGGAGCTTAAGTTTCTTCATCTTGCAATCCGGAGTGCAATTCTTTCTTCCATATCATTGGAGGTGGTATTATGTCATTCTTGATATTTTGAGCTCATGTTTCATGATTCACATATTGTTAAGAATGAGGTATTTTAAATCCATCAACCTATTCGTTGGAATTATCTTGGGTTATATTTCACCTAGAGCGTTCCCTAAGGATTGTTGCTACCTATGGTGCTCATAAATGACCCAAGTTCTTCTTTCATCCTTCCGGTGAAATAAGTTTCTTGTCTCCTTGCTCATACCAATCCAATTCTTTTTCCCGTGGGTGGCAGGTTGTCACCCCATAATCTGAGATGTATTCCATAAGACCATATCAAGCTTATTCTTTTCGTTGTTGGTTTTTTTCCAACAACTCCGTTCGACCCTTCTCCTAAGGATACCTTTTCAAGCTCTTTTGTAGCAGAAGTTGGCATTTTCTTCTACATTCTTTTGTCTCAATTATCTTTATTCTATTCTTTCGCTCGGAGGTCTAGTGATGTTGCTCTTTCACTCCTCATCTCGGTTTGTCAAGATCATGTTCAATTTCTTCCATTTACAGTCGAAGTGCTGTCCAAATTATATCAGTCTTATTCCTTCTCTATCTTGTGTAACCGGAGTGTCGTGTCCTCTTCTCAAGTTCTTTTCACCGTATCAAGTCTTGCATAACTTCTTAACTGGAGTGCTGCTCGAAGTTGTTCTTCCTTGTCCCTCTTGTCTAATGGAGTGTTTTCAACTACATTCATCTCCGTTGTATTCTTTTCTCGAAATGGCTTAACCTTTTTCAAGGTTCCTTGGTTTCACTCAATGGTCAAAGAAGCAACTTAGTTTTTACCACTTATCTTCCTTTTTCCGTTGTCCCTCCGGTGCCATTCTAGATCTCGGGACGAGATCCTCTCGTAGTGGTGGAGTGTTGTAACGCCCCGAGACCGATGTGCCAGGTGTCCTCCAGTTATTCGCTGTTGTTGCCTTGTCATTTTCTTGCGTGTTGCATCTTGCCATGTCATCATGTGCATTGCATCATCATGTTTTAAAATTTGCATTCGTCCGGGTTCTCCCAGTTCTCTCCGTTGTCCGTTCTGAGCCCAACCACACTTGCACGCGCCCGCGGCACGTCCGAATATTATTTTAGAAGTGGTCTCAAAATGTTCTCGGAATGGGATGAAAGTTGGCGTGTGGTGTTGTTTTATTGTCAGTAGACCGCCTGCCAAGTTTCATCACGTTCGGAGTTCGTTTGATAGCCTAACCGTTAAACTATAGCGGCAGTATAGCCGGTGAAACGTCGGACGTTTCCGGTCTCCGGAAACAGTTGCCGGGTTGCTTTCCCCCTCTCTCTTCTTAGCCCACCTAGTCCATCCTCTTTCCCCTCTTCGCTTCCGGAGTTGTCCGATGAGATCGCACGGTCCGAAACCCTCTCTGCTCAGTGCATCAAACCAACCTCGCGCGCGCGTCCGAAAAGTTTTCCCGGACCCGACCCGGACAGTCGTTACCGCTGGGTCCGGAACATCCCCAAACATCTTCAAAATATCATCGTTTATTTATTGGACTCCCTAGACTATTTATTCTCGTCCGTGTGTTTTTGATCGGAAGGTCCAAACTCTCTCCTTTCCCTATATAAATAGTCCACCCACATGCCTATTTGGACAAACCCTAGCCCCTGGGTTTCCCATCCACCCATTCCGCACGCCGCCGCCGCCTGGTCGCTACCCTCGGGATCCCCCCTCGATCCCGCTGCCTCTGACAAAAATTCCTCGATCAAGATCCACCAACCACGCCGCGCCCCAATCCATACATTCCATCCTGCCTCCGACCATCTTCCTCAATTTCAGCGCCACCCAATTGGACTCCACCCAAGCCCATCGATCCAACCCTCCTCGCTCTCCTCGTCAACCAGGGGGACGAGCTCCTCCCGAGACCGCGCCCCTGCTTCGTCTCGAACAGCTGCAGCGTCGTCCCGCTCCTCTGCTTCGACAGCCAGGCACTGAGGCCCCTTCCTCTGCTCGATCCCAAGGGGATCACGAGCAGTTCGTCCCCGCTGCTTCGATCTCCAGCGAGCACCAAGACCTCCTCGACCCTCCTTCTCCTGCCTTGGCCCGAAACCTCGCCTCCGTTGTACCTCGATTTCTTCATGCTGGACCTCCTCCTCCCGAGCGCCTCGGCCCGATCACCACTACCCGACGACGGCAGCGCCGGAGCAGCGCCGCTGCATCAGGAGCTAGGGTGGCCGCCTCCTTCAGTCGTCAAGCTGCCGTTCAAGTTCGTGTTCGGCCCCGTTCTGGATCGGATCTCCGCTGCTCCGCCGCCCATCCGTCGAATCCACCCCGTTTCGGCCGGTTCTCGCCGACCCCGTCACCAGGACCCTCCAGCGCCGCCGCTTCCTTCCTCCTGCTGCTCGTTCCCCTTGCTTCACGATTCGAGGCGCCCCTGGTTGACTTGGTCCAGCGCCACGCCAAGTCCGCCATTGACGGCCTCTGCTTCCCCTCTGCAACGAGCAGGAGCTCGCCCGACATCACCTCGCCTCCCCGGCGTCGTTTTCCGCATCGCCATGAGCCTGCGACTGCTTCGGCTCTTCGGTCTTCAGTATCGAGCAACAACAGCCTGCTCGGTGCGGCTACGCGTTGACCGCGGCCCTAATTCGAGGCCCCAGCTCTGCCGGACCCGCCGTCGTCATCACCCGAGCAGGCCGCCGCCAAGCCCCTCGCCTCGCGCGCCAAGTGCTGTCGTCTCTCCCTGCATCGCCACTGTCGCGGCTTCTGCTCGTTGTGTTTCGAGCGAGGAGGATTCAACGCCCGCGTGGACTAGGAGGCCTCGATCGCCTCCAGAGCCCAGCCGCGCATGGGCATGCCTCTGCGTTCCAGCCCTGTTCCAATGACCGGGCCAAGGCCCATGGTGAGAACACCCCCCAGCGCGCCTTTGTTTTTTTCCTTTTCTTTTCTTCTGTTGGGCCTGCTCCAGTGTTAGTTTCGGCCTGTGTAGGGTTCTTTTCCAGATCTGCGAATTTATCTTTTATCCAGAGTTTATGGTTTTACAGAAAAACCCCTAGTCTTCATGCATATAAAAACTTATAAATAATGCATCATATGTAAAAACTCTATATATGAAACATGCTTAGAATTTTGTGTAGATTCATATTGTGCAACTTCCATCCATGTTTGAACTGTTTAATATGATGTTTGCATATATTTTTCCCATATTGCCTTGTTAAAATGTTTTATTTCATAACTAAATAACCGTAGCTCGGTTTCTAATAATCTTTATATGTAAATGGGCTAGAAAAATGCCTAGTTTATCATGGTGGCATCTCTTTGCATGTTTAACAACTCTAAAATTGTGTTTACGGCAGAATAGTTCCAAACCTAATATATGCATATGAGGATTTACCGGAATTGTTGTTCGTTGCTTCCGGCCTCATTTAAGCTTGCCTAGATACGTAGTTTTATTATGTTTCACCCTCTTGCCATGTTTAACAACATTTAATATTGTTGGGTACATAAACAAGATCGAACCAAATAAGTCACGTGGTGTTTCGTCAATATGCAACGGAGTTACATTTTGAGATCCACTTAATTTTTAGGATTGTTTGTGCATGTTGCCGTGCGATGCTTCATTAAACCGGACATGCATCATACTTGATTGTGCATCATGCCATGTTCATGTGTTGGTTGTTTACTATGTTGTTTGCTCTTTTTCCGGTGTTGCTTCTTCGGGTTGGTTCCGATAACGTCGTGTTGTGAGGATCCGTTCATCTACATCCATTTGTCTTCTTCATGGACTCGTTCTTCTTCCTTGCGGGATTTCAGGCAAGATGACCGTACCCTCGAAATCACTTCTATCTTTGCTTGCTAGTTGCTCGCTCTTTTGCTATGCCTATGCTGCGATACCTACCACTTGCTTATCATGCCTCCCATATTGTTGAGCCAAGCCTCTAACCCACCTTGTCCTAGCAAACCGTTGTTTGGCTATGTTACCGCTTTGCTCAGCCCCTCTTATAGTGTTGTTAGTTGCAGGTGAATATTGAAGTTTGTTCCTTGTTGGAACATGGAGAAGTTGTTCCTTGTTGGAACATGTTTACTTGTTGGGATATCACAATATCTCTTATCTAATTAATGCATCTATATATTGGTAAAGGGTGGAAGGCTTGGCCTTATGCCTGGTGTTTTGTTCCACTCTTGCCGCCCTAGTTTTCGTCATATCGGTGTTATGTTCCCGGATTTTGTGTTCCTTACGCAGTTGGGTAATAATGGGAACCCCTTGACAGTTCGCCTTAAATAAGACTCTTCTAGCAATGCCCAACATTGGTTTTACCATTCGCGACCTAGCCTTTTCTTTTCCCTTGGGAGTCTCGCTCCTGAGGGTCATCATTATTTTAACCCCCTCGGGCCAGTGCTCCTCTGAGTATTGGTCCAAACTTGAGTCCTGTGTAGCGCCCCCTCGGGGAAACTCGAGGTTTGGTTTTAGTTGTATGGAGCGCTCATCTGAGTGTGCCCTAAGAACGAGATATGTGCAGCTCCTATCGGGATTTGTCGGCACATTCGGGCGGTGTTGCTGGATTTGTTTTATCATTGTCGAAATGTCTTGTAACCGGGATTCCGAGTCTGATCGGGTCTTCCCGCTAGAAGGAATATCCTTCGTTGACCGTGAGAGCTTGTGATGGGCTAAGTTGGGACACCCCTGCAGGGATTTGATCTTTCGAAAGCCTTGCCCGCGGTTATGGGCAGATGGGAATTTGTTAATGTCCGGTTGTAGAAAACCTGAAGTTGACCTTAATTAAAATACATCAACCGCGTGTGTAACCGTGATGGTCTCTTCTCGGCGGAGTCCGGGAAGTGAACACGATGTTGGAGTTATGCTTGACATAGGTTGTTCTAGGATCACTTCTTGATCATAGTTTCTCGATCGTGCTTTGCCTTCTCTTCTCGCTCTCATTTGCGTATGTTAGCCACCATATATGCTAGTCGCTTGCTGGAGCTCCACCTCATACCTTTACATTACCCATAAGCTTAAATAGTCTTGATCGCGAGGGTGTGAGATTGCTGAGTCCCCGTGACTCACAGATACTTCCAAAACCAGCTTGCAGGTGCCGATGAGTCCGTGCAGATGATGCAACCAAGCTCAGGAGGAGCTCGATGAAGATCTTGTCCTTTGTGTTGTTTCGTTCTAGTTGATCAGTAGTGGAGCCTAGTTGGGGTCGATTGGGGATCTGTGTAGCATTTGGGGTAGTCTTCTTTTATTTTGGTTCCGTAGTCGGACCTTGATTGTATGTGGATGATGTAATGCTTTATTCATGTAATTGTGTGAAGTGGCGATTGTAAGCCAACTATGTATCTCTTTCCCTTATGTATTACATGGGTTGTGTGAAGATTACCTCACTTGCGACATTGCTTTCAATGCGGTTATGCCTCTAAGTCGTGCTTCGACACGTGAGAGATATAGCCGCATCGAGGGCGTTACACTCTTCCCCGACGACGTCGTCCACAGTAACACCTCGACGTCCCTCATCCAAAGTACCGGATGAGGATCCATCATCGATCTCGTCGTCCTGCTGGTTCAGCCACCCCGTCCTCCACCTCCAAGGAGCTGCCCCGATGTTCCCCTCGTCTTTCGTGCTACCTCCATTCCCACACCCCCGTCTTCACTTGCACCACCATAAGAGCATCATCATCACCATTTCCTCGGATGAAGCTGAGGCCTAATCGGCGCCACCAAAGAGGTTGTACACTAATTGCCGCATTTCCTTCTTCATTCGATCTCATGGTGCTGCCGCCGCTTGGTCCCGAGCCAACATGGTGCGGCTCCATCCACGGTGGCATCACCGGCCACTTCCTCCACAACGTCGCTCCCTCGGCGGTGATGTCCACATAAGTAGGAGATACTGCAGCTTTAGCTCTCGCTCGTGTTGCTACTCTACTCTTGCTCTCGGTCCCCTACCTGGTCTGCTCTTGCTATTGCTCTTGCTCGCGCTGCTGCTCTCTCATTTGCTCTTGCTTGCAATGCTGCTCTGACTTGGCTACCCTTCAGTCGACTGAATCAACTTTTGGGTAAGTCGGTTTTCAAGAGGTGGAGGGGGTCTCGCCGGAGTTAAGGAACAACCAGCCACAGCAGGGAGGGGGGCTCGCTGGAGTTAAGGAAGAACCAGCCGCACCAGGGAGGGGGGCTCGCCGGAGAGGTACCCACTATCTGTCTTAGGGTTCAGGGTGGGGGCTGAGGTCGCCGGCGGTGGTGGGGCGGTGGTGTCGGGATCACCGGAGAAAAAGCTCGGCATGAGGGGGCCTAGAGGGATGGCTGGCTCGGCGTCAGACCAGCGGTGGGGAGTGGTTTTGGGGCGGGCGGGGCGGCACACCGCCGGCCGCAGGCGACGGGGGGCGGCGATTTGTCCGTTGATGGCTGGCGGCTCAGGGGGTGGAGGTTGAAGATGAACTACTACACGACCAACTGCCCCCGGCTCTCGCACGTGCTGCTGCTACTGCTTTTCTTCTACTAGTGCGTTTAGTTTCGACAGCAAAATTCAGTTTTGACAACAAAATTCAGTTTCGACAGTTAAGTTCAGTTTCAACAGTAAAATTTTGTTTCGACAGTTAAGTTCAGAGATGACCGTCTGATGTATTTTACATCTAGCACTTTGTGGTTATGTATTTTACGTCATCTATTGTAGATGCTATCAGAATTCCATTAAGGTTAACGTTGTCTCTCTTGTCCTGCTTCAGCATCGGCGTCGTACAACTCACCGGAGCTGCTCCATTGACGAAACCCTCCATCACACCGGAGCAGTACCACTTGCTCCATCTCCAGACACCTAAGATCTTCTTCCCCTCCTCCGACAGCCAAGTCAGCCAGGGCAACCTCACCGACTAACCCAATCACGCTGGGATCGACATGGCTTCGCAAAAGAGGTTGTACACTTGTGGCATCTCTTTTTACTCTACATGTTATATATATTGTCAGCTGAGCACACGTAGTAACGTGAAATACGATTATTTTATCACACTCTATGACAAGCAGTGAGGTTCCAGGCAACTTAGCATTCCATGATGGACTCTCTTCAACACCATCATTATTTATCTCTGCGCGTTTGAGATGTGCATTTGTCGATGGCCCTGGGAGTTGAGATAGTAGGGCAGTGGCCTGGGTTCAAAGTAGTAGAAGTAGCACAAAAACATTTTTTGAGTGTAGGCTTTTCCTTTCTCAAGCCTTCCTACTAGAATCGCCAATGCTTGAACGGAAAAGTGAAGGAAAAACATAGGAATTGGAAAGTTTCCTATGGTACTACTATTCATGCATTTGGTTCAAAGGAATGGAGCAAAGGAAAACTGTAGGATTGTTCCTTTAGTGTCTCCTTGAAAGAAAAACCGTAGGAATTTTAATTTCCACTTGTCCTCCTTTTCAAATTCCTATTCATGAAACACAAGACTAAGAGATACTAGCATAATAGCATTATAACCGTACATTTTCTTGTGGTTTGAATTAATCTCACCATGCTTCTTTGCATCATGTGATCTTCCAATTCTTGTGAACCAAACACCCAGGGCAGAAATCCTGTGTTTTTAAATTCTCCGTTTCGCACGTCCATTCCTATCCTATTCCTGTCTATATCCTATCCCTGCATTTTTAGAATCCTCAAATTCAAACAATCCCTTACAAAATTACTTCTGTTACAGATATGTGTCAAAGAAAACCTCATGTGGTTTGTCCTGCTCCGCTGCGCTGTGTTCCAACCCAGCTCAGCTGCTCCAACGACGGAAGGGTTCACCACAGCAGGGATCCTCTCTCCAAACTGTCTTTCGCCGCCTCAGATCTTCTTCCTCGTCGCCGGCACCCACGACAACTGCATTACCATCATCAACTGAGAAGATGACCTTGAGGACTACACGGGTCCGCAAGAGAGGTCGCACTCGTCCGTGTCTGCTTACGTTATGCATCACTTAATATGATGAAATGCTACTTTATCGTCGTGTGCACCTATTAGACTCTGAGTCAGGTCCAAACTAATGCTGAAACTTGAGTTTTTAAATGGTCGTGGGGTACATATTGGGGCAGCAATCAGTACTATGAGTTTCATGTTGGCTATCTGGTTAATCTCGGGTGTCTACTATGAGTTTCATGTTGGCTGCAAACAAACATTAAAGGAGCCATTATCTGTAGTTTTTAACTAAAGCTATTATCTGCCTGCTATCATTGGTTTTGGGTCTATCCACAGTTTGCTACCAGCACTCCGGATTTTGGCATGCACTCCTTACATAATCTCACTATTTTCTATTCCTATGCATGTCAGTTATTGTACACAATGGAACTGAACATGTAGAGCAAAAGAGACAAGCCTTGCGTGGCAATAAAATTTCATGTAGTCGTCGCTCCATGGTGGGTGCAAAGGCAGCCCCCTTCACCCATTTCGGATTGTAATCAAGAGGAAGATAACTGTTCTGAGGGGGATTCAGAAGGAGAAGACCGCTCCAATTCATCCCCAAAGGTCTTCGCTCTAACTTGGCATGCTGATGTTGGTAATATCATGCATATGGTGCCTTGCATTGCTTTCATTATACATCAAATATGTCATCTGCTTAGTTTAGACATGCTTTGTGGGAATGTCATCTGTTTAGCTTCTTTATCATATATGTGAATCATGCCATTCCATTTGGTTTAGCCAGGCATCATATATGTGAATTTTGCAATGCCACCCTGGTTAGACAGCCATCTTATATGTGAATTATATCATACTATCATTTTTTTATTACATGTTAAATTTTTCAACGATTTTAGTACATTCAATTACTCTTCCTGTGCATCAGCCATTCCGCACGGTCATGGAAAAATCTGGAGTGGAAACATGGTCTTCAGAGCAGACAATGTTGTTTGACGAAGGGCATGTTTTGCTGGTTACGGATAGCTCCTTAGAGGAGAATTCAGAGACAGATGACCATTCCTATTTCCCCCCGAGGTGCATGCTCCAACTTGGCAGGGTTATGTTGCTCATATCGTGCATATAGTATCTTGCATTACTATGTCATTTGCTTACTTTAGACATGCTTTGTGTGAATGCCACCTGTTTAGTGTCTAATTACCATATATGTGAATTATGCAATGCCATCTTGTTTCAAGACATCATATATGTGAATTATGCAATGCTATCTTGTAGCAATGCATTATATATGTGAATTATGCAATGCCATGCAGTTTAGCCAAGCGTCATATATGTGAATTATATCATGCCGTCCTTTTTTTGTATTTCTCGTTGCATTTGTCGACACTGTTTCTATATTCAACTGCTCTTCCTATGCGTCAGCCATTTGAATTAGTGATGGAGAAATCTGGAGTGAAAACAAGGTCTTCAGAGTAGACAATGCTACCTGCTAAAGTAGATATCTTGCTGGTTACAGATAGCTCTTCAGAGGAGGATTCAGAGGCAGATCACCAGTCCTATTATCCCCCTGAGGTGTATGCTCAAACTTCATAGGGTTACATTATTCATATCATGCATATGTTGTATTACAATGCTTAGTTTTTACATCATATACACAATATTGAATGCCATCTCCCTAGTTGACACATCATATATGTGATTGCCCTCTGCTCACTTGCTTAGTATATAAATAATATATTTGAATTATATCATGCCATGATGTTTACATAGACAGCAAGTATCTGAATTATGGCAGGACAACCCATTTTCTAAAGACATAATATAGTTATATCATCTCATCCTGTTTTCATAGTCATCATATTTCGAATTATGTCATTCTATCAGTGAATTATATCATGTCGTCATGTTTCCATCGACGACATGTTTGTGATTTATGGCATGCCAACCACTTTAATAGACACATCTTATAGTTATATCATGTCATCCTGTTTACATAGTCATCATAATTTTGAAGTATGTCATTCTATCCTATTTAGTTAGCCATCATACATGTGAAATTGTGTCATGCTATCCTCTTTCATTAGCCATCATATACGTGAAACTATGTCCTACTATTCTGTTTGCTTAGAAAACATAAATGTGAATTATTTCATGCCCTGTTTTCTTCCCTACTGTCCATTGCAACTGTCTATCTTACAACGTGTGTACATTCAATTACTTTTCTTGTTATCAGCCATTTCAATTGGAGGGGGTTATCGCAGTATTTGTGGGAGTAAAAACACGGTCTTCAGAAAAGATTGTGCTACCTGTCGATGCAGATAGAACCACAGTAGTACTTGCCCAAGAACCAGCCCCACCACACATAACCCAGACTCATGCAGATTGTACCCCTACCCAGTTGGAGAGAGAATTAGCTACACCCCTTCTAACCCCAACCCCAGCAGATAGTAACCCAGTTCCAGTAGACACAACACCGTCACCACCACAGAGCAGCCAAACACGATAAGTTAGTAAGGCAACTGCAGTGCCCAAAGCACGAGGACCACCAATCCGAACCCCAAGTCAACGCTTAAAGCAGAAGAAGAATTGTTCTTAGGTCAGGTTCCGTAGCTATGGTTCATACTACTTTTCTCTTGCGTCACTATATTTACTCATACCAACTAATTTCAAATTTGAAGGATGCAATCGAAACTCCAATGGTGCAACAGGTATGTTTTAAACCTGTTTCTTTAACGTGTTTGCTGTTGTAACTTGCTCTATGTTGATTTCAGTTCCAATTGAATAATCAGTTATGTTCTCATGCCATGCACATTACAAGTGTTGTTATTGCTGTGTAGTTCCCCACACTTCTACTTTGTCTATGCTGCTTTGTATTAAATAGATATGATTCTGTCGATGTTCTGGGAATGGGGGTCCCCAGACTTGCCTGCCTGCGGCCCGTAGCGTGGCTCCTCCAGCGGCCCCGTATGGCCCATCTTCACCAGCAAAGATTCAAGACCTTCGCGAGGGGCCAAGCCTCTCGAGTCGGATGATGCAAGGCCTCCACAGGGGCGGCCTCACCAGGCTGGCTTGCGAGGGGCGGAGAGATCAAGGCAAGGCGAACTTCCCGAGGTCCCAATGACGTAAGCCATGACGATCAAGACCAGGTGGGGCGCCAGTGAGCACAGTGTCCTCACTTTCTCTTTGGTGCTAAGGAGGCAAGCGCAGGTGAGGAGGTCCAAGGCATCAGTCAAAGGTTTCCATGTAGGTGCAATAAGACCAAGGCTAGCAGGACGGCAGGACGGAGGTCACCGTGGAGCCCAAGACGGCGTCACCACCAGAGCCATTGGCAGGCGAATACTACTTTTTTCAGGATAACTTGTACTAGTTGTCTCCCTTCAAATTGGCTATTGTGGGATCCCTTCCTGCTCAAGATCTGGGAAGAGGACTAGGGCCTCTATAAATAGGACTAGCCACCACCATAACAAGGGAGAGGACGAGAGGGGGATCCAGATCATCCTCAAACACACTGGTTCACCAAGAACAAGAACACCTCTCCTCAGGAGGCTGTTCTTCGCTTGTAACTACTCATCCTCAGCCAAAGAGGCAATCCACCACACCACACTAGAGTAGGGTATTACACAACGGTGGCCCGAACCAGTATAAATCTTGTGTCTCGTGTTCTTCGGGTCCGTTAAGCTAAGCCATGAGATCGTTGAGTGTGCGAGCTAGAGAGGGGGAAGATCTCCGTGCGCATCCTAGTGTTCGAACCTCAAGAGTTTTGCCGGAACCCGAAATCCGACATTTGGCACGCCAGGTAAGGGTGCACCGGAGTCGTCCTTCCACCAGTCACTCCACCGACACTCCGCAGCTCCAATGTCTGGCGACCCAAGGACCAACACCGACCGGAGGGGAGCTTATCCACCCCGGGCGGCCTCGCCTGCCCAAGAAGAACTCAACCCCGCGCCCCAGGCAGCACGCACATCGCCAAGCGCTGCAGGGCACGGGCGGCGTAGTCAAGCACCATCCACCCTTAGTCCACGCCAAGTACGAGAATCTACAAGGGCTTCAAGCCACGCCGTGGCCACGACGCCACACACCCGACGGGAACAAGCAAACATGAGGGCCGCGCTCACGGTGGCTCGCGAGCTTCTGCGATGCCGGCTGATGGAGAGCGGCCGGGATGCGCTGCTGGAGCGCGTCGCCGAGCTACCGGACGCTGCGGCCTTAGGAGCGCCTCCTTTCTGCTCTCTGCTTACACCTCCGGCGGTGGCCAGATCGCATGGTGGGCCTCGCCGCACGCGTGCACCCCCGGGCGCGCCTCTGGGCTCCATCAACACTGGTGTGGCCAACGGCACCGGACGCCCAATCGCACCCCCGCCACCTCCAACGAGCGCAGGTATGAGCGTTCACGCCTACGGCCCCGGCGGGATGCCGCCCTACCAACCTCTAGGCGGTGCGCTGGGCCGGACGACATGGAACGTGGGGTACTACAGCGAGGTCTTCGAGGCGGCGGCCTCGGAGGCCTATGTACCCCGCATGATGGATCAGGAGTACGCGCTGGAAGACGACCCCGGCTCGTTCCTCGATCCGAGTTGGGAGGAGGAGGCACTAGAGACTGGGGCCTCCCATGAGCCTCTCGGAAGCTTCAGCAACCATGCAAGCAACAACAGCTACAGGGTACCACTAATCTCTCAGGAGCAATCTTACGCTAACCATGGGTCATAGGAGGATCATGTCACGGTGGCGGATGGCGGCCCCAGCTCGGCTGCCCCCCTTCCTCCTGGGGGAGCGCACTGGGTGCCGGACGTGGCCGTTTGCTTTCGATCTCTCTTATTTGTAGCACTGTATTCTGGCTTTGGATTTAAGTTGAAGCTGAATTTTCATTGTTAAGCTTGGGAGTGTCATTTCCCATTCGTGCGATTTCTTGCGATTTGGCTCCTGGCCTTGGTTCGGGGTTCACCCCTGCTGCCTCCCCCCTCGAGAGCTCCTCGCGAGCGGGGGCTGGGCACAGCACGCGCGTGCTGCGCACACGTCCCTCCATGGCTAACGCTTGCTTCTCGCGAGGCCCTCTCGGGCGGATCGGCAGGCTCCCCCGGAACACAAGACCCCGTGGCCCATTCCAGAACTGGCCTGGACAAAGGTAAAACTGCAGCAGTAGGCTCATGGCGGGACTCGCGGATTTATGAAAACACATCTTTAGCCTAGCCTAAGAACAAAAGCAATAGTCTGTTCACATGAGGGGCTTCACCTCCCAAAATGCTCTTACAACCTTCAGGGCCGTTCCCGAGATTCACATGCATGGTCAGCGACAAAGAAGCGTGGGTTCAATCGGACATGTCGCTCACCGCTTCCTCTGGGTCGCCCTCAGACGCATCACTGGCATCGCTATCACCATCGCCGATGTCTACGTCATCGTCGCCGCCCTCGCCATCGTCCACCACGTTGACTCCATCTGTAGCAACCACCACCGCGTCATCCTCGGGGGTGATGGCCATGACTAGGGCATCCACAGGGTCCTCAACCCAGCATGCCAGGTCATCTCAGATGGCCTGGGGGTAGGTGTTCTCGAGATGGCTGAAGATACGGGAGAACGTGCGCTTGAGCAGGCCACGGCTCCGCTCCTCGAGAAGCACGCGAGCCTTCTCAGATCGATTCTCCAAGCGCGTCACCACGTCGGTGAAGAAAAGGAGGTGACTGGCATAGTCGTCCGAGTGGGGATGAGGCGCATTCTCGTCACAGACGGCGCCCAGCACCACGTTGGCTCTGGTCCTGAGGTTTTGGAGCATGGGGGCGTGCTCGCGCTCCAGCGTCCACTGCCGGAGCACTTCCTCCCTGCCCCACTGCGTGGAGGATTCAGCGCGGGCGACCCGCTGCTCAAGAGAAGCTAGCTCGGCACGTGCGGAAGCTAGCTCGGCTGCACTGAAGACATGGCGGCTACATCGGCTCTCTCGCGACGTTCGGCTTCGTCCAGCCCTGACCTGAGGTCCTTGTTCCTACCCACAGCCTCGGCTTCCACAAGCTTCCACTTTAGGTCATACTTGCCAACAAGGTCCGCGCGAGCCTCGGCCGCTCGGTGATCAACTTCCTCCTGGGCCTTGGCCTCGCGTGTGCCGACATCGTCCTCAGCTTCGGCAACCTGGCGCTTCCTCGTCTCCAACCGCTCAAGCTCAAGGCTGCGCTCCGCGGCTTCCTGCGCCAGCGCCTCCTCGCACCTCAGGATCTCTTCCTCCTTAACAGGCGTCCCCCTCATCGATGCTAGGGCGGCCTTGCGCGCCTCCACTTGCTGCTCAGGGAAGCACTCCAGGCTTGGAGCTCCCACGCGTGCTTCTCTACAATCTCGTGACGTCGATCAGCTTCCCGAGCTTCTTCCAAAGTGCGGGTGCATGCTTCACGCGAGGTCGGAAGAGATGCCTCGGCCTTCGCATTATCAAGCTCACGTTGGTGGCGCCGAAGGTTGATGGCCACCTTCAGCTTATGCCACTCCTCCACTAGCCGAATACCCTCAGCCTCGAGGCACGCGTCTACATCCGCGAGCTCCTCGCCAAGCTGGTTCATCGCGCCCATTGCCTCCCTGAAGAGCTCGTGGGGGACGACGCTCCTTTCGTGCGCAGCTTTGAGCGCGCAGCTGGCTCCGCCCTCCATAGCAGGGGCCGCCTACGGGACCTCAATCAGCTCGCCCCTTTCCTGCAGGGGGCTGGTGCCCCTCCGGACATTGACAGGGCTTCAGCAGGAGCCCGGCTGGGATGAGGCTCACCACTCGAAGAAGGGACGAAGACCGGAGCCATCCAGTCGCCGTCCATAACCGGAGGAGGAGACCTTGGCACACTCGTCACACCCCTCGACGAGGCCATGAAGAAGAGGCGGCAAGAGCACATGCTCAAGGCGCCAAGCTGGCGCACCTGCCTCTCTGACCGGCCCTGTGACGGGGGCAGGGTGCCGGCTTGGGACGCTCGGGGCCAGTGCAAGACTCGAGGTAGGAGGAGGTTGCCTCACTAGGGGCTTCGTGGCCTTGGCAGATGGGATCCTAGAAAACCACCGTCAGGAAGGGAAGCGGCACTCGTGGATTTACAGAGATAAGGTACTTACTCATCTACGGCGATGTACTTCCTATGTTTCAATGGCCGGACGGCACCACTGCTACAGCTCGGAGACCCCTTCCTCTTTCGGAGTGCCGCGAAGTCCAAGCGGAACCGACCCAAGCATCGCACGTGACGACCAACGCGGTGCGCAACTGGCGAAGCACCCAAGGAGACGACCTCAGGAGCGCCATGCGGAGGAGAGCTAACGGGCTCCGCCTCACGATGACCTGTCGAGGCCTCAGGAGCTTCGTCCTCAGGAACAACGGGTAGGAATCACGGGTTCCCGAGGATGACGCCTCGGGAGCCCAGGCAGCATCGACACCTCAGCGCCCGTGCCTCAGGCCTCCAATGGTGCTTGCCCCCTGCGTCCACTCCTGGGGCCAGCTTGGTGCCAGTAGCAGGAAGAGGAACCACAATGATGGGGTTCTCACGGGGCCCCACAAGGCCAACTAGGCGCAGCCCCCCCTGATCGAAGGAGGGCATCTGCCCTGCGAACTCCACCCTGTTCAAGAAGTCGTACAAGCAACAACCTGCTTGAGGCAAGTCAACTGGCGAGGATCGCCGGCCAAGACCTCAAGCACCGTCCTTCGTGCCTCGTTCGAAAGCCCCGACGCCTGAAGCCTCATGCGATCCTGATCGCCGGTCAGGGCCCACATCGGCTGGGAATGGTGCTGGAGTGGGGCGATGCTGCATCGGAGGAACTCCTTCATCACCTTGGGTGCTATCACATCGAGATCCTTCAGCCTCCTCAGCCGGAGCCAGACGAAGGCAAGACGGGAGCCCGCGAGCTCCTCGTGACCCTAGCCGGAGCTGGGGACGGCGGGCGACGACAGAGGAGAGAGCAGAGGGCTGAGTACCCCGACATCAACACAAACCCACCGCATCCGAAACCTGCTTGTGGACGGTAGGAGATCAAAATCAATCCCTGAGCGGGCCGTCGCCTCCACAGCCTGAAAACACACGCACCCAGAGCACTACCGTGGTTGGTCGGGTGCAGCGAGAAGAAATGGTGCAAGGGGGCCACAAAAGGAACAATACCCACCACGGCCTCGCAGACAAATGAGAAGACGGAGAGAAGGGCGACAGATTGGGGATCAAGGTGCAGCATATGGATCTGGTAATGGGAAAGCACGACATCGAAGAAGGCGGAGAAGGGAGGAACCAGGCCGGCCCATAGAGCGTCAACGAAGAACGGGACCTCGGTGGCCGTCCCGTGAATGGAGGCTCAGGACGCAGGCTAGGCCACCGTTCCCCCCATTCGTTGAAGCTAGTAGACGAGCGTGAGGCAGACTTTATCCGTGGCCTCTTGATTGAGCACCTGCGATCGGCTGACGACAGGGGCTTCTTCCCTTTCTCCGTCCGGTTCGGCGCCACGGCAATAAGGGCAGAGCTCGAGTTGGATTGGAAGAGGAGGCAGAGGTACGAGGAAGCGAAAAAGTCGGGGAGTGTGTTGCCAGCAACGGGGAGGTAACTGTTGTCGGATTTCGGGTTCCAGCAGACCCTTGAGGTTCGAACAATGGGGTGCACGCGGAGATCTTTCCCCTACCGATCTACGTCCAATCTCCTCACGTGGTCTAAGCTGGAAACAACGAACAACACAAGGGACACGAGGTTTATAATGGTTCGGGCCACCATTGTGGTGTAATACCCTACTCCAGTGTGTGGTGTGGTGGATTGCCTCAGGGGCTGATGATGAACAGTACAAGGGAAGAACAGCCTCGCGAGAGGTGTTCTTGAGCTGGTGCGATGAACTGCTAGGGTGAGTTTAGTCACCTCTCTCTCTCTCTCTCTCTCTCTCTCTCTCTCTCTTTCTACTAGGGTTCTACCGAATCTCTGGCCGTTTTCTCGATGTCTCCACTCTATGTTGGCTAGCTCTATTTATAGAGGCCTTGGGCCTCTCCCCAAATAATGAGCGGGAAGGGCACCAACAATTGGCCATTTTGAAGGGGAACATATAGTACAAGTTATCCTGACCAAAGGTGGTCTTCGGCTGCCAAAAGCACTGGTGATGACGCCGTCTTCGGCTCCACGGTGACCTCCGTCCTGCCGCTCTGCTGGTCTTGGTCTTGTTGCACCAGAATGGCAACCTTTGCCCGATGCCTTGGCCTGCGCTTGCCCCCTTTGCACCAAAGGGGAAACAAGGACACTGCGCAGGCCGGCGCCCGCCTGGCACCCGCCTGGTCTCAATCGTCATGGCTTGCGTCACGGGTTCCTCGCGAGATATCCCCGCCTTAATGTCTCCGCCTCCTCGCGAGCCTGCCGGATGAGGATGCCTCTGAGGAAGCTTTCTGTCACCCGCCCCGCGAGGCTTGGCCCCTCGCGAGGGTCCTGAGATTGAGCTGATGAAGATGGGCCACGCTGGGCCCCCACTTGAGCCACGCCACAGGCCGCAGGCAGGCAAGTCTGTGGACTCCCGTTCCCAGAACGACGAGAGTAGCCCCCGGGCTGGAGGCATGCCCGGGCTTGGCCTAGCAGGAAAGCGAAGGGGTAAGCGCGACGCGCCGCTGGCCCCAACAGCCTGCGGCCTTGGGCGCCGCGTGGCGGTTGACTGGACGTGGGCGTATGCGCTTCCCATGATGCCTCAGCGACCACACGACTTGACATGACCCTGCATGCAGAGAAACCGGTCATGATTACCTGCGATCGTGGTGCTCGGCGGTTGGCCTCCTCCGGCTATAAGTACGGGGCTGGGCGAGCCCCTTCAGTCCATCCTTCTTGATGCTCCTTTTCTTCTTCTTGGCTACTCTTCGTTCCCGTTGACCCAAAGAGATTCACGGCCATGGAGAAAGGAAAGGCCCCCCGGGCAGGGCCTGACCCCACCCCCCGACCAAGCGCGGCCGAGGCCACCCTCGCAAGTATACCGCGGTCCCCGTGGTAGCCTCCCGCGGCCATTGAGGCGGTTCCCTGCGCGGTGGTGAGTGCCCGGTTGTCGACGGGGGGCACGCCGTGGGTGTGCGCCCCCCTAGGCCATGCTTTCGCTCTGCAGAGGTGCCGCCGGAGTTCGTCGTGTGGTCGGCGGACCCATCCAGCACCCGGCTCTAGCTCCCCCGTTTCTTCGTTGATGAACTGCCGGCCAGCGCTCGGTGCGGCTTCTGGCTCCAGGCAGACGGCTGCTGCAGCAGGGCCTCCTGGGCTTCGCTGGAGGTCTCCATCTCTAGGAACGGGGCTCTGACACACGGCTGGCAAACGTTTGCCCGTGCATGCAGACTGGGCCGGTGGTGTACCCTGTACTTCAAGTTCGATGGCGACGCCACCCTCTATGTGAGGGTGTTTGGGGAAGATGGTCGCCGTGCCGGGTGCTGCCCTGAAGACGACGACCACGGCCGCCTGCCCAGCCCCGGCACTGACCAGGATGAAGATGGCGACTGGCGTACAGCAGGCGGTGCTCGGGGTTCGCTGAGCTTCAGCGACCCCCTCTCAGGCAGCAGCTCCTTCAGCGGTGGCCGCGACCAGCCCCCGCGGCGTCGCGCCTGCCTGGGTGAAGGTAGCGGGTCAGCCCGCCGTCGCGCCCCGGTGAAGCAAGAGGAGGTATCCGCCTGAGCCCCAGGAGTAGCTCGAGCCTTCGCTGTGGGTTGGCGCAGGACGAATCGCGCCCGTTTTGTTTTCTTTCTTATCAGTCATGGTTGTGTGGGCGGTCGGCCTAGGTCCTGCGCTCGTGTCGTGATGCCCGTGGGGCACGGACTGGGAGGGGTGCTTGCGCAGAGGACTCGGATAGGAAAGCTCCAAACGATCAGGGCAGAAAACACTTGCGAGGGCGCCCGCGACTCCCTCGCAAGACTTGTGCGAGAGAAAATGAGGCAAGCGAGCGAGAAAGACAAAGAGTCACAAGCCAGGAACGTCAGCAACTCCAATAAAACTTCAAATGGGAATAAACAAGCCAACTGCAGAAAGCAAATGGGAAAGCCACGTCCGACACCTATTCTAGTCTTTGATGTCTTCTCACCAGCGCGGAGCTAAGTGCTGCCACTGGGCGTGGGCGGGAGCCCCCGAGGCCCGAGGGCGGCACTCTAGAGACTCCGGGGCATGTACAACCCCACTCATTATTACGTGAGAGTGTCACGGGCGGCGAGCTTCACAGGCATTTGCCTTCTTCACAGGCACCGGGCCTTTCCCAAAATGCACCAGTTTCACAGGCATTCGCCTTCTTCACAGGCACCGGGCCTTTCCCAAAACGCAGCAGCTTCACAGGCATTCGCCTTCTTCACAGGCACCGGGCCTTTCCCAAAACACAACAGCTTCACAGGCATTCGCCTTCTTCACAGGCATCGGGCCTTTCCTAGGCGCTAGGCCTCACTCAGGGATAGAACCTCCGGAGATGTTGAATGTTCCACACGTTTTGGATGGGTACCCCCTCTGTGGTCTCCAAGCGCGTGGAGTCAGGCCTGGAAACATGAACAACCTTGAATGGGCCCTCCCACATGGGAGAGAGCTTGTGCAGCCCCTCCCTGGAGAGAACCTGTCTGAGCACGAGATCCCCTACCTCAAGAGTTCTGGGGCGGATGTTGCGGAAGTGATATCGTCGTAGCGCCTGTTGACCTTGCCGCTCACAGTACGGCTTCTCGACAGCGTTCCTCCCCCAGCACGAGATCCGTCCCCTCCATGGCGTCCTGCTGCGTCTCGTCAAACGACAGGACCCGTGTAGAGCGATGCCTGACCTCGTGAGGGAGAATAGCCTCTGCTCCGTAGACGAGGAAGAACGGGGTCTCGCCAGTCGGCTTGGTCGCAGTTGTGCGGATTGACGAGGAAGCTGGTTGATTATGTAGCATTACTGCACATGTTAGCCTCGTTATCGTCCATTTGGTGGACATTATAAGATTTGTATGGACTCTTGCATAAATTTAGAATCAACCCAATGGTTTTGAAGTGGTTTAGCTCTGTAGTCCTCTTGTAAGGATTGAACGTCGTCTATCATTGTACTTACATTAACAGCTACTCCCTACGTCCCATAATATAAGAACGTTTTGTGTAGTACACCAGTGTTCAAAACACACTTATATTATGGGAAAGGGATTGGTTCATTGTGTAGCATTCTTCATCTAATTTCCCTCGCCCACCATTTACTAAAAAATATCATATGTATATTTAATCTTACCAAAAAGATGAACACACAGACAATGCCAGTCCAGAAGTGTAGCCCATTGCTCTTGTCTGTACATTTTCTCCTGTAACACTTGTACTTCAAGGGATTGGTAGTTGATTATGTAGCATCAATCTGCATCTTATCTTCATTATCCTCTATCCCTTCTAGTATTATCATATCTATAATTACTCTCTACAAAATGTAGAGTACATGGCAATGCTTATGAAGAAGATTATGTGCTAAAATTCTTGACTTATCCTTCCCTTGACATGGAGAAGCTCATTATAAACACGGTGTTAACTGTTAATGTAAGTCAGTCCTTCTAAAGCCTATATCCTCAATTCCTGTTTAATTTGCTCATACTCCCTATCGTTAACTACTGTCTAGTTTGTTGTTTCTATCAAAATGCATGTTCGCAACAACCGTAAGTTCCATGTTTTACTTGTAAAACCAAATTCCTTATTCATACCATGCACATTACCCAACACTCCCTATATATATGCTTGTTTTTGTGGATATATAATCCAGTGTGTGGCGAAGCAGCCCACGTTTGCACCTTGTCATCTCCTGTTTTAGCTTACTCATGTGGCTGATGATATGAGCAATATGCCATGCATATTAACCAAAATAGATACAATGATTGTCTTTGCCCTTCATCTATGCTTGTTATGTTGACATGGTAATCGAGTAGTGTGGTGAAGCTCCCCGCATTATGAACAATGCCAAATTATGCTATTGATACTTTGAACTTACTCTTTATTTTCTATTTGAAATTGGATGGAATTGAAAGCACAGTTATCATCTTTGTTTAAACACGTGCAAAACCTATCATCTCTCTGCTTGTTTCAGGGTGAAATGGCTGATGGCATGCACAAGTCTACTGAAGGCTATGAGACAAACCAAACATATATTGCAGCAAAGAAGGCAAAACATCTTGAAGATAGCGAGACAACCCCAAAGTCTTGCCTTGATGCCGTGTTCAAGTTACTTGAGACTAGCAGTCAGAGAAGCTCATAGAATTCGCCGTCTGAATCAGTTTGACTTCTTCAGTCCCAAGTTCAAGAAGAAAGGCATTCTGCAACTCAACTTCGACTTGAAGTCCTATCTCTAAGAAAGATTGCGTAGAACACCAATGAGAACCTCATTGCTAAAGAGCTACACATGGAAGCTATGACCGACATGCTAGGAAAGTCTCATGGCCTTGCTCAGTAGCTTGCACAGCAGTTCCTGCGCAAGGATAACCTTTCTTGAACTGTCTTGGAAGTGGTCTTGGTTTAGTATTATTTTGTTACGCTCCAATGGTGCCCGGTTTTTGTAATCTCCTTCTTCGTTGCGCTTTATGATCACTGGTGGCGAACTTCGATGCCTAGTGGATGTTATTTACCATAAATCCTTTATTGTATAATGTTGGTTTATTCTAAGTTACTATGCCGTAATTTCTTTATTGTAGAGAGTAGATTTGTTCTTAATTCCTAATATTTACTTCGATCATTTGCTATCAGAAAAAAATCTGATGTAGTCGATCGGGCCGAAACATTCGCCTCTAATGGGCCTGCTTTTTAGCGGGCCACAATTGGGCCGGCCTGCAACTTTCTTGGGCCTGAATGGCCATTGGGGCCTTCACACTTTGTGCCAGGCCCACAACTTACTCAGTCCTATATTCGTCCCAAATTTTAGTTTGGCCTTTAGTGGACCCAGCGCTTAGTTGGGCCCATGTAGCTTTGGGCCATTAACAGGTTGAATATTCTGTTGGCCTGTTACGGCCCAGAAGAAACCATGGGCCTTTAGCAGGACAAATATGCATGTAGGGCCTCAATTTTCACTAGTCATCCATGGGCCTTCAGCAGGCCGAAATGCAGACTAGGCCATTTTTGGCCCAGTTATATGACGGGCCATTGCTAGGCTGAAACATATCTCCGGCCTTAGTTGGCCCACTGATATCATGGGCCTTCAAGAGGCCGAAAGCTTAGTACAGGCATCAATGGGCCGAATTATACGGCAAGCCTTTAACAGGCCAAAGTCACGTTGGGTTGAACTGTTGCCACCTTTATCACGGGCCGTTAGTGGGCCAGATGTTGCGTCACACCATATATGGCCCATGGGCAGCACGGGCCATTCCCTGGCCGAAAGACACAACGGGCTGAAACAGGCCCATGTCTACATCGGGCCTCTAACAGGCCGAAAGTCACTGGGCCGTAACTGGGCCCAAATATTCGGCAAACAATTAACGGGCCAGATCTGGCTTCGGGCCGTAAATGGACCAACTTTAAACTGGTGGTTATTGGGCTGGCCCACTAGTACAAGAGTAAGTAGTACGTGCCTTTAACTGGGCCAACCTTTTTAACCTATATGAGCCTCTATTGGGCCCTGCCACGTGTTGAGTATCATAGGAATGTCTCCTCCATTGGAAGGACAACATGTGGCCCACCGAGGAGCAGACACGTGTGTCCTCTAACCAATGATGATTTTACACGTGGAAAATCCCCATTGGTCCGGGTTGTTAACGGGTTATCGGATCCAAACCGGAACCCAATAGATTAACGGCGACCTGTTACGGTGGATGCCACGTGTCGGTTACCCTTGACGAAAGCATATCCATGACACACCATTTATCATCATGGAAGTGGACACTTCCGTGATGATAATTTTGGTAATGTCATGGAACACTTCTATGACAACACAGGTATGACTATCTTGATTCTGTCATAAAATCGTCCTGGATGTACATGCATGACAAAAAACGTGACCTATTGTGAGAAACACGTATCATCAAGGAAGTGTATTTTTTTGTAGTGGAGGTAGCACACCTTGGGTAGGATGAGCGGCGCCGTAGGCCGGGTTGGCGCTGTTGGGTCCCCCAGGTGCTCCAAGAAGGGGCGTGCGGGTGTGGCGATGACCGGCACACGCCACCGACATCGTTGGCAACGTAGGCAGGGTGCAGAAGGGCGACACACCCCTACAGGCGGCATCAAGCAGCTCGGTGATACACTCTAGCAGGGCATCGCGGCCGCCTTTTGCCAACCTACATCACATCAACTCTTGCGCCACGATGAGCACTCTCGCATGTTCGCCTGCTCCCGACAAGTGTGTGGCGCCGTCGCCATAGCATAGCTGAAGATCGTGTGGTGGCGCGAGTACGGCGGGTGCGAGGGTGGGCGGCTGCGGCCCGCGCCACCCGCGACTGATGACATTGGGACGCTTGCGGGCCGCTAGGAGAACGGAGTGGAGATCCTCTTGGGCGGACAACACTGCTCGGGCAGGCCAAGCAGCCCAGTTCTCCACGTGAGCCCTCAGAGTGTCAGCCATGAGAATGGCGGGGCAGTGGTGAATCGAGTAGAAGAAGAGGGGCTCCGACGTACCCTACCTGGCGCGCCAAATGTCGCATTTTGGCATCAGCAGACCCTTGATAGATTCGAACTCTAGGATGCTGTCGGATTTCAGGTTCCGGCAGACCCTTGAGGTTCGAACACTGGGGTGCGCTCGGAGATTTCGCCCCCTACCTACCTGCACCCCTCCGCCATGCTAGGATCTAAACTAAGGAAAGAACAACACAAGAGACACAGGGTTTATACTGGTTCGGGCCACCGTTGTGGTGTAATACCCTACTCCAGTGTGTGGTGTGGTGGATTGCCTCTTGGGCTGATGATGATGAACAATACAAGGGAGAACAGCCTCGCGAGGGTCTGTTCTTGGCTGGGGGGATGAACTTCTCGGAGGAGTTCAGTCACCTTTCTCTCTCTCTCTCTCTCTGCTTTCCTCCAACTCACCGACCATGATTTCGACCCTAGCTTGTTTCTAGGTTTGCTGATTCTCGATCCCCCCTACCCTGGGGTGGCTAGTCCTATTTATAGAGGCCCTGGTCCTCTCCCCAAATATTGAGCGGGAAGGGAGCCAACAATGGCGGGCTAATTTGAAGGGGGACAGCAAGTATCAGCTATCCTGACAAAAGCAGTCTTCGCCTGTGCAAAGCTCTGGTGATGATGCCGTCTTGGGATCCACGGTGACCTCCATCTCGTAGTCCTCCTAGTCTTGGTCTCGTTGCATCGAAATGGCAACCTTTGCCTGATGCCTCGGTACTCCGCGGCTGCACATGCCCCCTTTGGACCAAAGAGGGAAGGAGGACGCTGCGCGGGCTGGCACCCGCCTAGCGCCCTGAGTCATCACGGCTTGCGTCACGTGCACCTCGTGAGGTACCCCGCCTTGATCTCTCCGCCTCCTTGTGAACCAGCCTTATGAGGCCGTGCCTGAGGAAGCTCCGCGTCGTCCGCCCCGCGAGGCTTGGCCCCTCGCGAGGGTCTTGGGTCTGTGTTGGTGAAGATGGGCCGTGCTGGGCCCCCCTTTGAGCCACGGCGCAGGCCGCAGGCAGGCAAGTCTGGGGACCCCCATTCACAGAACGACGACAGTAGCCCCCGGGCCCGAGGTGCGCCCGGACTTGGCTGTGCAGGGAGGCGGAAGGGCAAGAGCGAAGCACCGCGGGCCCTAACAGCCTGCGGCCTTGGGCGCCGCGTGGCGGTTGATTGGACGTGGGCGTCTCCACTTCCCCACGACGCCTCGGCAACTGCACGGATTGGACAAGTTCCTGCATGCAAAAACGGGTCATGATTACCTGCGATCATGGAGGCCGGCGGTTGGCCTCCGCCGGCCATAAGTACGGAACGACGCGTGCCCTTCCAGTCCACCCCTCCTTGCTTCTCCTTCTTCCCGATCCTTGCTCCGTCTTGCCGCGATGGCTCCGATCCACCGGTTCTCGACGGCAGAGAAGGGAAAGGCTCCCCGAGAGGGGCCAGACCCTCTCCCGCCGAAGAAACGGCTCATCCCCCATGGCCCGGACGAAAGGGCCCTTCAGGTGGTGCCGAGGCCTTGGGGCGAGCGGGCGCCGCCGGGGTTCCCGCTTCCAGTGTACGCCCACATCGAGGGCCCCAAAGGAGTTGATGTTGACCGCCACGGGCGCCGCCGCCGTCGGCGCCGCCGGGTCACTAAGGTGTGGGTCATCCCCCCTGGGGTCCACACTGAGGGCTCCTTCCAAGAGTTCGTGCTCCACGTCGCCATTCCTCTTCAGTCTTGGATCCTCCTTCCTCACTTCTTCGCCTCCATCATCCCGCAAGGGGAGCCCCTGGAGCTCTGGCTGCAGCACGCCGGCTGCAGCACCCTCGCGACCGAGGCAGAGGTCGCGGTCATTGCCCCGGGCGAGGTCTACATGACCCGGGGCTGGAGGGAGATCGCCCGGGTTTGCAGGACAAGGGGAGTCTTCGCGATCCACTTGGACTACGACGGTGCTTCGGTGATGCTTTTCAAGGTCTTCGATGCGAGCGGGCGCCGGCTGGAGTGCTGCCCCGGGGAAGGTGGCCAGGGCCCTGCTGTGACGAGGACTGGGCACGCCACCCACTCCCTTGGAGGTTCCTCAGGTGGTGGAGGCGTCGGAGGTTCCAGCGACTCCGGCGAGCTCTTCGCGACTCCGGAGACGAGCGACGACAGCTACGAGCCCCCGAGCCGGCGCCGCTCCTGGAGCAAGGCGGGCTCATCAGGCCGCCGCCGACTCTGATCTGGATGGGGTTGGCGTCGGTGGTTGACGGCCCACTGTTGATGATGGCGTCTTTTGCAGGGACGCGCGTAGTTTGTGTCCCTTTAGGATCCGTTCCCTGCGAGGAATCAAAAATGTGTCCCGTAGGGGCTTGTAAGGTGCCTGTGATCCTGTCTTGTATATATAACCCTTGTCGTAGAATTGCGCGAGTTGCTCATTCCATCTTAGCTTAGTCCTCCCTTTCGAACCCCACAAGGGCTTGGTGCTCTGCACCAACAGGTCCCAGTCCCAAGGCGGCTTCAGCCGTCGCTGGTATGCCAGGTCACGATGCCATGGTCAAGGCCAGGAGGTGAGCGACCCGGAGTCCGGTAGGAGCCCCTGAGTCGCGATGCTCAGAAGGTCCCCTTTGGCGCCCAAGCAGCCGTCGTTCGGTGAGAAAGAACAGCGGCGTCGCTAACATGGGATAGCATTAGGTGCGGGGATGGTGCCACGGTAGCTGGTTCTTTTGGGCGATGAATTATCTCGAGGATCAGGGGCCGCTCCCTGGTGTGTCGCCGGGTCCGTGCATCGGCAGGTGCGAGGTTGCTTGGCGCGGTCCTCGTGTATCTCTCCCCTCTCGCTTTTGCTCCCCTTTATGCTCTACATCCTCGGGTCCCGGCCCTCGAGCGAGTCTCAGCGGTCGCTGCTATGCTAGGTCGCGATGCCGTGGTCAAGGCCAGAGGGTGAGGGCTGGAGAGCCAGTAGGAGCCCTGAGGCGCGATGCTCAGGCACCCTCCCTTTAACGTGCAAGCGGTTCGCGCGGATGAGAGCGAAGAAGACACCGCAAGGGCCTCGCCTGACGCAGCTCCTTCGGAAGGTCCTGCAGGTCCATCATAGAAAAAGCAAAGGGTTGCCATGACAATTGACGGTCAGCCGTGGGTTGCTTCCGAGGGGTAGTGAGGCGCTGAAGGCTTGACGAGGTGACGCAATGCGGGGCTGCCGCGGCCAGAGCTTAGCCATCCAGGTTTGTCGGCGTTGCAGGGACGGACCCATGCGCAAGCGTCGTGCCATTTGGGAGCAGCTTCGTTAGTTGGCGTCAGCCGAGCAGGCAACTGGGTAAAACACATTATCCGCGAAGGAGTGGATTCGTTCAAAGAGATGTTGGGAATGCGAACATCACTGGGTCAGGCCCGAGCGACTTGGGGGAGGGTCATGCGGCCCGAGGGGCGCCGCCAACAAGGTAAGCTAACAACATGGAATAAAGGGATACACGCCGCAGGGACGGACCCACGCGGCCTGGGAATAATGCAGCCCTGGGGGCGCTCCCAGCTGGAAGTAAAACTCGAAAGATGTCACCTGATGATGTCGAGGACGAAGGGGTGTTGGTGTAGCAGGCTCGGTGGGCTGCGGGAGCCGATCCTCATGAGGCCCCAGGCCCAGGGGCCTTGGGAGGCTCCGGAGGCGCTGGCGGCTCCTCGCGGGCCATCTCCATTTCTGCCAGGGCTGCGGAACGCTTGGCCTCTCGTGCCTCCGTGATGCCCCTCTTGAGGCGCTGGTATGCGTCAGCCACGTTCGGCAAGCCGTAAGGCATGCGAACGTAGCTGTGGGGTGGCCCTCCGCAGCGCCCCACTCGCGAGGGCCAGAGGCGCTCCAGAGAGGCGACTCGGTTGAGCCCTGGTATGTCGATGCAGACGCACAGCCCACCATCCTCGCCTGGATGGGGGGCCACTTCTGGCAAGCGGCGGCCGCCTTTCATGACTATTGACTCCTGTAGGTCCTGAATGCCCTTGCTGACGAACTCCTGAGGATTTGGATCTCCTTTCCTTGCTCCTTCTCGAGGGAAACGTGCTTGAAAACACGCCTCCATGTGGTGCCCAAGCGCCTCCCTCGTGACCCTAGCCAGGTCGGTGGCCTTCTAGGGGAGAGCCCCCGAGCCCTGCTTGAGGAGGGCGTCGGGCGCGCTTTCCTATGCGATGGAGGGAGGCTCCCCCTGGGTAGGCGCGAGCCCAGAGGGGCCTGCCTCCTGAGTGGTCGGGCCTGACGATGTCTTCTTCTTCTTGGGGGTGGTCTCTGGAGGCCTTCTGCTTCCATGATCCGGGTCTTCCAGTGACGCGGCTTGAAAGGCTCGTTCCAGGGAACACACCGCGTCCTTCCCTTCACAGGGTACCATGATGACTCCGCCGCTTCCTGGCATCTTGAGGATGTTGTAGCCGTGGTGAGTTACGGCCATGAACTTGGCCAGCACTGGGAACCCAAGGATGGTGTTGTACGGCAGGCGAATGTGAGCGACGTCGAAGTCGATGAGCTCGGTGCGGTAGTTGTCGCGTGCCTCGAAGGCGACAGGGAGGCGGACCTGCCCAATCGGGACCGTGGAGCCGTCAGTGATACCGAAGAAGGGCTTGGTTGGCTGAAGCTGGCTGTAGGGCACTTGGAGGTTGTTGAACGTCTCCACGGACATGACGTTGAGCCCTGCCCCTCCATCGATGAGGGTCTTGGTGACCACCACGTTGCTGATGATTGGGGAAGAAAGCATCGGGAGGACTCCGGCTATAGCCGCACACTTGAGCTGATCTGCTGAGCTGAACGTGATGGCGCACGATGACCACCTGAGGGGGCGCGTGGCTTCGAGCCTGGGGAGGACTGCATTCACCTCGTGGGCGAACTGCTTGAAGATGCGCTGAGAGGCTGGGGCTTGTGCTCCACCCAAGATGCAGGCGATCGCGCGCGGCTCCTGGAAGCCCCCAGCCTCCTCGTCCTGGTGGCAGTCCTCATTTCTCCTGGGCTGCGGCGGCAGCAGTGGGAGGCCTGCATTGCCTTGCGGGTGATCCTCGCGAGGCTGATCCCTCCAGTCTCCCTCGCGAGGCTGATCCCTCCATCCTCTCTCGCGAGGCGGGTCTTGCCAGCGATCCTCGCGAGGTTGGTCGCGCCACCCTTGGCGTGGCCCACAGTCTTCCCAGCGTCCTGCGTTTCTTCCTCCTCCTCGGCCGTAGCCCCAGTCACTGCGGTCGGGGCGACGGCCGATCCTTCCTTCTCGCACGGCTCGGAGTTCTTGACATTCGTTGGTGTTGTGGGTGTGGAGGTCGTGGTACACACAGTACCGGCTGCCCTTGGAGGGTTCGGGCTGATCTCTGCCCCGCTTGGTGTCTGGTTCTGCCACGAGGATGGCAGCCCCCTTGCGCTTCACGTCCTTGGCCTTGGGCTTCTTCTCTTCTGGGTCCGTGGCAGGCAGCTTGAGGAGGGAGAGACGGCCTTCCTCAGCCCTGGCGCACTTGTTTGCCAAGTTGAACAGCTCCAAGGAAGTGCACAGGTCTTCATGCATCGCCAGCTCCTCCTTCATCTTGACATCGCGCACGCTGTCGGAGAAGGCCCAGATGATGGCCTCCTCAGTCACCTTGGGAATCTTGAGGCGTGCGTTGTTGAAGCGCTGGATGTACTTCTGCAGGGTTTCCCCGGGCTGTTGCTTGATGCGGCGCATGTCGCTCACGGCGGGTGGCCGGTCACGAGTGCCTTGGAAGTTGGCGATGAAGCGGGTGCGCATCTCCTCCCAGGATGAGATTGTGCCTGGAGCCAGGTTCAGGAGCTAGGTGCGGGCCCCGTCCTTAAGTGCCATGGGGAACCAGTTCGCCATGACCTTCTCATCTCCGTTGGCAGCTTCGATGCCTAGCTCGTAGAGCTGGAGGAACTCTGCAGGGTCAGCCGTGCCATCGTAGCGAGGAGGCAGGTCTGGCTTGAACTTGCCGGGCCACGCTACGCTGCGTAGTTCAGTGGTGGCCATGGGAGGCCTTGGGTGATGGAGAGCCTGGTCTTGCATGTCCCCACGCGCTGCAGCTGGGAGCAAAGCGGGGTCTTGATGCGCGGGAGCAGGAGCATGGTCGCGATGTGCTGGAGTAGGGAGCGCCCGGGCAGCTTCTTGCGGGCGAGGGACTTCCTGGCAGCTCTGCTCTTGCCGCGCTGGCGCCTGATGGAGCGGGTTCCGCCCAGGGGCCACGTGCCTTGGGGCCATGGCGTCTTCTTGAGGAGGAGGCAGCCGGGGCGCCGCCGGAGCCTCGTCGCCCGGCGCGGACGAGCTCGGCGATGCGGTCGAGCCATTCTTCGTAGACGTCGTCGACGGGACGGTAGCGCAGGAGCTCGTTTGCCACGATGAGTGCAGCTCGAGCCTCCATGGGCGCGTGGAGCGCGCGGGACGAAGAACCAGCTGGGGTGAGCGAGGGAGTTGCGGTGCGGCCGTCTTGCTGCACGGACGGATGCTGGGACGATGCTTGCCGCTCGTCCCCCACCGGGCCGGTGGCAGCGTTGACGGCAGGTGACGGGGAACGGCGTGGATGCCCGCCGACAGGGGCCATCTGGGCGACGCGGGAAGTGAGTGCGGCCCGTCGCTCGGCACGGGCCCGACGAGCGTCAGACATGGGCGTGACGGTCGGAGGAGAACGGGGCGGTGGAAGACGAATTCCGGCGCACCCCTACCTGGTGCGGCAAATGTCGGATTTCAGGTTCCAGCAGACCCTTGAGGTTCGAACACTGGGGTGCGCACGAAGATTTCTCCCCCTATCTACCTGCACCCCTCCGCCATGCTAGGATCTAAACTAAGGAAAGAACAACACAAGAGACACAGGGTTTATACTGGTTCGGGCCACCGTTGTGGTGTAATAACCTACTCCAGTGTGTGGTGTGGTGGATTGCCTCTTGGGCTGATGATGATGAACAATACAAGGGAGAACAGCCTCGCGAGGGTCTGTTCTTGGCTGGGGGGATCAACTGCTCGGAGGAGTTCAGTCACCTTTCTCTCTCTCTCTCTCTCTCTCTCTCTCTCTCTCTCTGTCTGCTTTCCTCCAACTGACCGACCCTGATTTCGACCCCAGCTTGTTTCTGGGTTGGCTGATTCTCGATCCCCCTACCCTGGGGGTGGCTAGTCCTATTTATAGAGGCCCTGGTCCTCTCCCCAAATATTGAGCGGGAAGGGAGCCAACAATGGCGGGCTAATTTGAAGGGGGACAACAAGTATCAGCTATCCTGACAAAAGCAGTCTTCGCCTGTGCAAAGCTCTGGTGATGACGCCGTCTTGGGCTCCACGGTGACCTCCGTCTCGTAGTCCTCTTGGTCTTGGTCTCGTTGCATCGAAATGGCAACCTTTGCCTGATGCCTCGGTACTCCGCGGCTGCGCTTGCCCCCTTTGCACCAAAGAGGGAAGGAGGACACTACGCGGGCTGGCACCCGCCTGGCGCCCTGAGTCGTCACGGCTTGCATCACGGGCACCTCGTGAGGTACCCCACCTTGATCTCTCCGCCTCCTCGTGAGCCAGCCTGATGAGGCCGTGCCTGAGGAAGCTCCGCGTCGTCCGCCCCGCGAGGCTTGGCCCCTCGCGAGGGTCTTGTGTTTGTGTTGGTGAAAACGGGCTGTGCTGGGCCCCCCTTTGAGCCACGCCGCAGGCCGCAGGCAAGCAAGTCTGGGGACCCCCGTTCCCAGAACGCCGACAGATGCGTCCGAAGAACTCAACCTCCCCAGTCTGCCTACTCACCAATCTCAGTGCGTAGATCAATGAACAAGAAGGAAACGGGACACATTTGTTTACCCAGGTGGCTTAGCCTCAAGATGGGCTGAGGATGAACTAGTATAGTGGAAAAGCAACCTCAGGAGGTTTGTTCTTGAGCTGGTGGCAGAGAGGATGATCTCCGTGATCTGGATCCCCCTCTATGGTGGTGCCTAGGCCCTATTTATGGTAGCCTTGGTCCTCTTCTCAAATGAAGGCAGGAAGGGATCCCAGAACGGACGAATTCGAAAGGAGATAACTAGTACATCTTATCCTGACAAAAGTAGTCTTCGCCTGCAAAGCCTCTGGTCGAGACGTTGCGGTGAGCTCGGCGATGACCTCCGTCCTGCCATCCTTGCGGTCTTGGTCTTCTTGCATTGGAATGGAAACCTTTGGCTAATTCCTCGGGACTCCACGCCTGCGCTTGCCTTCTTAGCACCCAAGAGGAAACTGATGTCCTGCGCCCGCTGGCTCAAGTCATCTAAACCTCGCGAGCTGAGGCTTCCATAGAAATCTCTGCTCCTCAGGAGCCAGCCTGAGGAGGCCACTCCTTCTGGAGGTCTTGGTGTCTCCCGCCTCGCGAGGCTTGGCCCCTCGCGAGGGTCTTGAGTTGTCGACGCCGAAGGTGTGACGTACTAGGCCGTCGATGGAGCCATGCCGTGGTCCGCAGGCAGGTATGTCTGGGTACCCCCGTTCCCAGAACACCGACAATCGCCACTCTGCGCTCCTCGCGGACCGCATGACACCCAGCGTCATCGGCCACGAGCGGCGCTGACCGCCACCGGCCGCTCTCGCGCTACGCCGCAACCGCGGCACCACGCGATGTTCGAGCTATGCCATGGCAATAACGCTGCACACCCACCAGGAGCAGGTGAACACGCGAGCCGTGCTCATCGTGGCACGAGAGCTGCGGCGATGCAGGCTGGCGGAAGGCGGCCATGACGCCTAGCTGGAGTGGCTCGCTGAGCTTCGCAATATTGTTTGCAGGGGCGCAACACCTTTCTGCACCCTACCTACATCGTAGACGGTGCTGGGGGCGCGTGCCGGCCCCTGCTACACATGTGCGCCCCTCCTCGGGGGACCCGGAGGACCCCACAGCACCATCCTCGCACGCGAAGCCACTCATGCTACCCAGGGTACGCTACCTCAGGGCATGGCGAGCTCGGGCGGTCCCTCATGCTGCCTCGCTGAGAAGACGCCCTACGGTCGTCATGACCTGGTGCCAAGCCTGGCGAAGAACGACACGGGACGACTAGGCAATGACTCCGGTGTGACGGCTTCAGGCACCCCTGTACCTCCCTTGATGGACTTGCGGTATGCACCAAGAAGCAGCCCCTGCCCGTTCCCCTTGCCAGCCTGGGCATCGAGGCCACGCAAAGCGAAGGCTCTTCACGAGCCGCCTCAGAGCTTCACCAACACCTTCAACGATTATAGCCACTGGGTACATCTGATATCTCAGGAGCACGATTACGCTAACCATGGACTGTAGGTGAACCAAGCCATGGCAACATCCATGGGCCTTAGGATGACAGCCCCACTATAGGTGCCGAACGCAATGCACTGGGAATCGCGTCGGGGGGGGGGGGCTCGGTGCTAGGACCTCCCTTGTGCCGCATGGAGCAAGGCGCCGCCACGATGGCGGTGCACACCACACAAAGGTGCCCCCCCCCCGCCGGGGAAGGCGCCGGCGAGCCCTCCCCCCCTTGCGGTTGGGGCTTGCGATCGTCAGGGAACCGCTAGCATCCCCCTTGCCCCTTAGTATCGTCCTGGTTTTTGGACTCCCCAATGATGGTCAGGAGAGGCGCAGGGCAGGGCCCTTGTCAGGCGCCAACGATGCCCGTGAAGATCTCCGCTTGTGACACATTCACGTAATAATGAGTTGGGGTTGTACACTCCTGGAGTCTCCTGAGCACCGCCTCAGGCCTCACGGGGGCTCCCGCCCACGTCCATGTGGAAGCACCATGCTCTGCGCTGGCTGTCGACACTGTCCCCCAATGACTATGCCCACGCAAAGTGGAAGCACTTAGCTGTGCGCTGGTGACAAGACTAGCTAGGTGCCGGACGCGGCTGTTTGCTTTTTCCCTTTTTCTGTAACCCAATTTGCCATATTTTAGAATGAGATTTGGAGTTTCGTGTGCTTTGATGATGACATGTACCTAGGGTAGGGTAATAGGCCTGACCTAGACACCCTCCCCAAGGACACTACTCAAAGATGAATAGCATCCAAGGCATAGTAATGCCCACCGATTCGAATCTCCTCAGAGTGCAATACACACGACCAGCAACTCCACTCGGATAACCCAATTCCATTCGACAATACAAGAAACCACTCGGAAGATAGAAGACCTAAAGTCACTCAGGATGGCAACGGTCAGGCGTTCACTCTGTAGTGTTAATGATCATTTATATGACTTTATTGCTAGCATTACCAGTAACGCCTCACCTTTATGTACATTGAACCCTGTATAACTGAAGGCGGGAGGGGTCTGGCACACTATATAAGCCACCCCCTCCTCAGGTACAAGGGTTCGCACCCCTTTAATTTCACACATAATCCAGTAGACCGCCTCAGGGCACTGAGAAGTAGGGCTATTACTTCCACCACAAAGGGCCTAAACTCGTAAATCCTGCGTACACAACCTCATCGTAGCTAAGATCTTGTCTCCTCTTACATACCCCCTCATCTACTGTCAGACTTAGAACCATGACAGTTGGCACCCACCATGGGGCAGGTGTCTTAGCGACTTCCGGTAAGGTTGCGACTTTTCCGATTCCCATCACCATGGTTTCTGGCGGAGGTTTGGCTGAGGGTCGCGAGATCCATCTCGGCGTGCTCGTTTTCGTAGCCGACGACTCCGCTTGGCTTCAAGAAGCTCCCCTCGACATCAAGGCGCTCCCAGTCCGTGGAGTGACCCACTTCCGGGCGTGCACCCGCGGCGTCCTTCTGCTGCTGACGTCGACCCAGTATCGGTAGGTTCCCGCAACGTCTTCGCTCTTCGCCGATTGACGCCGCAAGCGATCCGGTCGATCGCGGCTCCAGCGGTGGATCAAGCATGCGGTGGCTTGCCGGTCGGCCACCCCTCAAGTCGCGGCAATCGAGCTCGGAGAATCTCTCTACGGGTTGTTCGACCTGTCTACTAGCTCTGTCTAGACCCTGTATGAGTGCGACAGCAGCGACCCTGCGGAAGTAGTCCTAATGGTCGACATGCCGCGCAGCCCGCCTGGTTTCCGCCGCAGCGACAACGGCGATGGCGGTGGTGATCCGTCACATGTTCATGTAGAATAACGTCCTCAAGCCCTTACTTCGCAGCAGCAAGAGGAGTTGCATCATAGCAATTTGGAGGCACTCCACACTCCCATTGTTGGGGAAACCTCCGAGGCTCGGGCCTTGGAGACTGCGCGCCTGGCCACTTTGGCTGAGCGTGCACGACTGGAGAATCTCTAGCGTTCACTCGATGACCGTGCCCAACGGCTGGTCCCTGAATCCAGTTGATGATAGTGGCAATTATTTCCCCCGAGCATCAGTTATACCATAACCCAATTCAGAATCTTACTACTACAACCTGCATAGCAGAGTCAATCCAGCCATACCAATCATAGGCTGGAAGTGGTTTGATGCATATTAGAGCGCTGCTCCGTGCAGCGGGAGAGCAGAACACAACAGTTTTCCAGTCGCGCAATAGGATCCACAGTAGATCTGTGGTTGCGGATACTGTCCAGTCGGCTCACAGCCTAAGATCGCCTACGTGGCGTGAGGGCCATGGACACCATCAAGAACAGGTCATGGGTCGGAATTATGAGCAATATGATCATCGGGTCGGCCGTGAGGACCGTCGTCGAGTGTCAACGCCCCCTCCGCGAGGCGGGTCGTATGCACCGCGGCGACCCGACGACAGGCGTCCGGATGGTGACAAGCAAAGGCATCCACTCGACCCTAGAGAACCTCGATTTGATGCATGATCGATTTTGGTACAAGGTTTGGTCAATCGGAATAGACCTGATAGAGAAGGACAAGACAGAGATCGACCAGCGAGCAGTCGAGTGCATATATCAGGGCCTGAGTGTTTCAGCAGTGCCATTAGAGCCGCAGACATCCCTCCCAACTTTAGATTGGCGAATGGGGCAAGTAAGTTTACCGGTGAATCCAAACCTGACACTTGCTTAGAGAATTACTGAGTGGCTGTGCAGATTGGGAGCGGTAATGATGAGGTAGCCATGAAACACCTTCCTTTGATGTTGGAATTGTCAGCCAGAGCTTAGTTGAATCAGTTGGCTCCTGGCAGCATATTCAGTTGGGAAGAGTTGGCCCGAGTGTTTGTTAGAACATTTGAAGGCACTTGCAAGCAGCCTGTAGGGCTGACAGAGTTGCAGCATTGTGTTCAAAAGCCAAATGGGACGTTGAGGGATTATATCCAGAGGTGGACCACTTTGCATCACATAGTGGAAACGTGTCACCACACCAAGCAATCTGCGCCTTCAAGGAGGGCGTTCGGTACCGAGAGCTGAGCCTGAAATTCGGTCGGATAGGAGATATGACTCTGACCCGAATGATGGAAATAGCCACCCGGTACGCTAACGGTGAAGAAGAAGACCGACTCCGCAGTGGCAAGAGCAAACCAGTCGCCCAAGATGGAGGAGGAGGTAATTCCAATCGGAAACAGAAGCGCAAGGCCGAACCTGCCGCTCCTAGTGAAGCCGCACCAGTGACTCAGGGAAAATTCAGGGGAAAACCTAAAGGGCAATGGGTCCCTAAAAAGGTGAAAGATTCAGCAGGAAATGATGTGTTAGATTGGCCGTGTCATATACACACCAAAGTGGATGAAGAGGGAAATCTGATTTATCCCAAGCATATCACTCGACAATGTCAACTCCTCATCCAGCAATTCCAAGAAGGCCAGTCCAAGGAGAAAGATAAAGATTCTGATAAGGACGAAGACAAAGAGGAAGACGATGGTTTCCCCAACATCAATGCCACTTTGGTGATTTTCGCTGATGTTCAGAGCAAAAGTCGATTGAAAGTAATTAACATAGAAGTGAACATGGTTGCTCTGGCAACGCCAACATATTGGAATAGGTCAAAGACTCCCATTACATTCGACCAATCAGATCACCCGGCACATGTTGCTACCCCAAGCAGCAAGCGTTGGTGGTCGACCCGGTCATCGAAGGCACTCAATTGACCAAGGTCCTCATGGATGGTGGCAGTGGTTTGAACATTCTGTATGCCGAGACTCTTCAAGAGATGGGCATCCCGATGTCCAAGCTCAGTGAAAGCAATATGCGCTTCCACGGGGTCATTCCTGGCAAAAAAGCTGATTCACTCGGCCAGATCACTCTTGACATGGTTTTCGGTGATTTGAAGAAATATCGCAATGAAAAGTTGACATTTGAAGTTGTGGATTTTCACAGTGCTTATCATGCTATTTTGGGCAGACCTACGTATGCTTGCGTCATGGCTCGACCATGTTATGTATACCTCAAGCTGAAGATGTCTTGGCCCAAAGGCGTGATTACAATCACTGGTGATCGGCAGAGAGCGGAGGAATGTTTCCAGAAAGGCTCAAAGATTGCCGATGAACATATGGAAGCAGTTGAAATGCAAGAGTGCCAGAAGAACGCAGATCCGAGTGATCTGTTACGTGCCAAGCAGCCCGCTTCAGAATCTTCATTTCAGTCGTCCGGTGAAAAGAAACAAGTTCATGATCACCCGACCAATCCTAATGCTGCTCCGACTCATATCTCAACAACACTCGGAAGAAAATAGGAAGAAGCGCTCATCCAGTTCCTCTGTGAGAACTGGGACATCTTTGCATGGAAACCTTCTGACATGATAGCTTGTACTAGCTGTCCCCCTTCAAATTTGCCCGCCATTG
Source organism: Triticum urartu (assembly GCF_056163025.1). Classification (NCBI taxonomy): domain Eukaryota; kingdom Viridiplantae; phylum Streptophyta; class Magnoliopsida; order Poales; family Poaceae; genus Triticum; species Triticum urartu. The sequence continues at coordinate 288,940,463 of NC_141876.1, read as the reverse complement.
TTGGCTCCCCTTCCTGCTCAATATTTGGGAAGAGGACCAGCGCCTCTATAAATAGGACTAGCACAACCATAGGCAGGGACGGATCATCAAGATCATCCCCCCACACACAAGTTGGCCAAGCACGAGAACACCTCACCCTCAGGAGGCTGTTCTTCCCATTGTATTGTTCATCATTAGCCCAAGAGGCAATCCACCACCACCACACTGGAGTAGGGTATTACACCACAACGGTGGCCCGAACTAGTATAAATCATGTGTCTTTCTGTGTTGCGAGTTCGTCGAGTTCTTCCGCAAGATCTTAGTGAGCTAGGGCGTAGATCGGTGGGAGGGAAAGACTTCGCGCGCACCCCAGTGTTCGAACCTTAAGGGTATGCAGGAATCCCACATCCGACATTTGGCGTGCCAGGTAGGGGTGCACCGTAGCTTCCCCTCCGTCGATCTGCGCTCCATCACCACTGCGCTTCGCCCACATGGCAGATGCCCTGCCGCCGACCCCGACAGTCAACGTTGACGACGGGGCCAGGGGGCTCCGAGCCCTGGCCCCCACCCTGCGGTGGGTGCAGTGGCCACCCAAGTTCAGGCCGGAGATGCCGCTGCGCTACAACGGCGGGGCGGACCCGTCAGCTTTCCTGCTGACGTACGAGGAGGCCGTCCTCGAAGCCGGGGGTGATGACAAGGTCATGGCCAACTGGCTTCTCGTGGCCCTCGTCGGCAAGCCGCGCGCCTGGCTGCTCAACCTTCCTGGATCCACGGTGGCATCTTGGGAGGAGCTCGGCGACCTCTTCACTGCTCGCTACGCGGTGCCGCCGCACCACGCAGTCATGGCTCTGCTGGGCGGCTCTCAAGCACCACCGTCAGACCGCCACGCCAAGCCGTTCCTTCGTCAGATCGGGGCCACCTCTAGGCGCCCAGGGGCTCCGCCGGGTTGGGTTGCGCCAGAGGCCCCGACCTCACCTTCGGCTCACAAGACCACCCCGACTCCACCGCCGGCTCCGGAATGCTCCCGATGCTCTGCACGCCCACCATCTGCAACATGGCTGTCACCAAGACCCTCATCGATGGCGGTGCTGGCCTTAACTTGCTCTCTGTAGAAGCCTTTATCCTTCTCCACATGCCACTCGAGCGGCTCGGCCTCAGCAAGCCCTTCTCGGGAGTGGGTGGTGGAGCTGTCTACTCCCAGGGGCAGATCCGCCTCCTTGTCACCTTTGGCATGTGCGACAACTATCGCACCGAGCTGGTGGACTTCGACATCGCTCGCCTCGGTCTCCCGTACAACGCCATGCTCGGGGAGCAAGGGCGTCCTCACCATCAAGGGAGACACTAAGGAGGCCGTGACGGCGCTCAGGCTCGCCTTCAAGACCGTGGCAGCAGCACAACCCGCCGACGCCGATGCCCCCGCGGCCAGGGAGGCCGCGCCCACCAAGAGGAAGCAGCTGTTCACCAAAGACAAGGTGGAAACCAAGCAGGTACTGGTCAGTGAGGACGGGTCTTCAGGAGCCACCTTCAACATATGAGTCGGCCTTGACCCGAAACAAGAAGAAGCCCTGGTGAGGTTCTTGCACACGAACAAGGAGATATTCGCGTGGGAGCCCAATCAGCTGGTAGGGGTCCCGAGGGAGCTTATCCAGCAACATCTACGGGTGTGCCCCAACATCTGCACCGTGAAGCAGCAAGCAAGATGGCAGTCCACTGAGAAGCAGGCCTTCATCGTCCAAGAGACACGCAAGCTGGAAGCGGCAGGTGCCATCCGGGAGGTCTGATACCCCGAATGGCTGGCGAACCCAGTCGTAGTGCTGAAAAAGGCGGGAAGGAACAGATGTGCATCGACTTCACCAATCTTAACAAAGCCTGCCCCCCAGATCCGTTCCCTCTCCCGTGCATCGACCAGATTGTCGACTCCACCGACGAGTGTAACCTGCTGTGCTTCCTGGATGCGTTGTCAGGGTATCATCAAATCAAGATGGCGGTGGAAGATGTGGAGAAGACGGCCTTCCTGACACCATGTTCCTGGTGATGCCTTGGAACCACAGCTCCACCATCTCTTCGTTGACCTCCTCCGGGTGGATCCGAGTGGTGTCCTAAATGCCCGAGGACATCCACATAGGATGATCGCGGGCCTGGAGAGGCTGGATGCGTCGACTGAGAAACACTTCCAGCAGGTCCACACCAGTCACGACGTCCCGAACTAATAGGACCACTTGCTCCATTAGCATGCTCACCTCTGCCTTTTCTGCTAGAGTTACTTTGAAAGAAGTGGGCTATTGGAATCTTTCCATGGAGAAGGGAGGGAGACCAGTCCACTGACCAGGAGTCGGTTGGTCCTTGAAGTAGAACCAAGTAGGCCCTTGTTGCATAACCCGGACGCCTGAGGACCCCCTTATCCAGGACTCTCTCAGTAGCCCGTGAACCAGGCTTCAATGACGATGTGTGCTGTGCACAGATTGTCTTCGGCATTGCAAGGCAGGTTCTTCCTCCGAATACTTTAAAGCAGTTGATTAACAAGAACAATGTTCGGATCTGTTTAACTTGTTAACCCTCCAACAATAAAAGCATAATACTTAAAATATGATATACCCATCGACAGCTTTTTCCAGCGAAACGTCACGCTTAGCTCTGCTATCATGTCGAACCGTTTTTGGGCCTCTCGCCTCGCATTTTAACACGCAACTCCTATTGACACGTCTTGTCAAAGCAAAGATCATGTCCCCTTATTGCGGGATTCTCATCAATATAAGTTTTGGTAATTGAACCGTCCTGTTTGCAAGACCCCTTGGGAACAGGCGAGTTTTAAGGCTCAAGGGAGGGGGGCGCTTGATATTAGCAGTCTATATAAGTGGATAGATTCCAACTCTTCCATCCCACGCCTCATTATCTCTCTCTGCCTCCCCATCCAAGATCCAGTGCCCAAGTTCCAAGCTTTTATCCCCTCCGCAACTCCTCCGACCATGTCCGGCTCTCAGGGTAAGTAGATGGCTTCCTCTGTCATGGAGGAGAACATCATGGAGCTGCGGGAGGCGCGCTATCTAACCGCGGAATTCAAGCATAGGCTTCTCGATCTGGCGCAGGTCATCCCTACTCCGGTGACCGACGAGAGGGTGGTGTTCATCCCCCACTTCCTTCGCGGACTCGGATTCTCTCTCCACCCCTTTGTGAGGGGTCTCATGTTCTACTACGGGCTAGATTTTCACGATCTAGCACCAAATTCGTTCCTCCACATCTTGGCGTTCATCGTCGTGTGTGAGGCCTTCCTCCACGTCCCCCCACACTTTGGCTTATGGCTCAAGATTTTCATCTGAAGCCGAAGGTGGTTGATGGGCAACTCGCGGACTACGGTGCCGCCATTGTGAGCAAGCTCCCCAAAGACAACTGGCCAAAGGGAGTCTTTGTGGACACCGTCAGGATATGGCAACAGGAATGGTTCTATCTCACAATACACCGCGGCCCTAAGTGGGCAGCCGCTCCAGCCTTCAGATCCGGACCCCCGCTAAGGCTCAATTCCTGGACCGACAAGGGTCTGGACTAGGGGTCGGTCAATGAGGTGCTGCTGCTGCAGAAACGCGTCCAAGGCATGATAGCGAAGGACATTACCTCGTTGATGTGATCCAAGTGATGTTGATCCGCCGAGCACTTCCCTGCCAGCGGCGGCCCCTCAAGATGTGGGAATTCAATCCGGAAGGGCCGCAGACCCAACAATGGTTCTACGGCACAAAGCATAAGGGGATCTGGAAGTCGTGGCCAAAGTCATCGGATGACACCGGCCTCGACTGCAATCATCTAGCCTCTGTGGTAAATTCTAAAACCTTTGAACACCAATTTGTGTGTCCATCCGAAGGAGAAGTATTGAGTAGTCCATCTACAAACAGGTCTGGACCAAGAAGGCGGAGCATATCCGGTGTCCGTCTCTGCTCCCCGTAAACCCAGCCAGTCCTCTACTAATGAGGATGCTGGTCCCGGTGCCATACAAGGCACCGGTAAAGAAGGAGGAGGAGGAGGAGGAGGAGGAGAAGAAGAAGAATAAGAAGAAGGCGCTTCGGACGCAGTGTCCGGAGAAGCTGATGCCCAGTGCTCTCACGAGGGCGACGATGACGATGAGGAGGAGGAGGAAGAAGAATATCATCCCCGCAAGGGCAAGATGAGGGCGGCTCCAAAGACCTGGAGGCCGAAGCAACCAAGAGGGACAAGATTACCCTCTCCAATGACTCAGAATCAGACGCCGAGGCCATCCCGAAGCAACTTTGCCGGACCAAGCCCCAAGACGACTCGTTAGTAGTCCTGGATTTTTCCACATACATCCATTCTCTATGGACTATGATGACAACTCTAAGTTCTATTTGTTTATTCCGACCCGCAGTCTACCCCAGTAATCCTCATCCTCGGGTGATCTGCCACCGGAGATGATGGAGAGCGAATCGCCTCCACTAGCTTCCCCATTGCCTAGTGCAGATGACACCGAGGTGTCATCGCATAGGCCCTCCCCGGGCCTCTAAGTGACGCAGGGGGGGTGACCAAACGGCGCCGGAGGGCTACACCTTGGCTGCCAAAGGACTGGGGGTATGAACCCTATTGAGACCAGCGAGGGGCCCCCCGGTCAATCCGTCCCACAGCTGGATACTACTCCGAAGACCCATACGGCTCCGGAGTCTAGTAAGAGACCCCTTGCAGGGGAAGGGGGAGCGGCGTCCTCTGTTAATCCGAAGGCACCGAATACCACGACAGACGCACTACAAAGTTCATCCGTCTTGGATGAGCACCGCATCCTGATGGTTATGGTGGCTGAGAAGATTCAGTCCGCCCAGAGCGGGCTGAACGATGCCTTCTCCATCCTGCTAGGAGGCTTCGAGTTATGCCATGTAGTATTTTTGATCATTTTTACGAGAAATATGCCTGTATATAGAAAGTAGCCCTTGAGACTCTATTCGGTTCTTTGAAAGAAAAGTGAGCAGAGGATCAATAGTCAGTTGTCAGGTGGTAACATGCTATTTTATTTGGATTAAAATAGGCCTCCCTGTTAGCGGGGACTGCCCAATCGGCGGAAATTTCTGAACTCAAACAGAAACTAGAGCGAGCTGAAGAGGACCTAGTCCTTTTTAACAAGCGGCTCGACCAGGCGCAATGTATGAGATGCTAGTATGTTATGCCTGTTTATGTCCGTATTCTGTGGGATTTCCAGAGCTGCAATGTGTGTGTTCGTGCAGATGGTGCTGCCCCCGTAAGTGCGAGTCCTTAGAAGAGGAAAATAAGGCGAAGAGGGCCGAACTCACCAAGGCCCTTCAATACACCAAGGAGGCGCGGTCCGAATCCCGCGCGGTGCGCGAGGAAATCCGGCAAGACGGACATACAGTGGCTGGTAAGCCCTTTCCATTACAGGATAAATTTGGGGATCGGGGTATGCCTTGCTTAATCGACTATGGAGTTATCTAGACGCATATGCGGATCTGCCGAAGAGTGCTACGGACGCTGCCCAATTCTTCCGGGCCAAGGATGGGTACGCAATGGAGAAGCTTTTCTAGTCACAGTTTGAGGGGCAGGAGCGTCCCGCACTGCTAAATGACCAGATTGCACAATGGGCGGAGCTGCACAAGATGTCCAGCACAGCCATGAAGGACGTCATAGTCTGCTTTTGGCCGACCGAAGCCATTCCAGACAGCTACTTCGGCCTTGTGCGGCGTCTCGTCGATGCGCTGCCCCGAATGGACGCCATCAAGAGGTGGTCCTGGATAGAAGGAGCGCGAATGGCCTTCGCCCGTTTGAAGATGCAAAGGGCGAAGATGAAGGTCGAAAAGGTGGCAGTTGAGGGCCCGCCCGAAAGCAAGGACCATCGCACACTGGAGCGCTATTTTGAGGACGTACTAATAGGTGCCCGCCTTGTAGAAGGCCAATGCTCGAAGGATGTAGTGTTCGAGCAAACGAGTCCGAACTATTCAAGAGTTTGTATTATGAGCTAAGGCTTTTGTAATATATTCATGCCTTTATGAAGTGTTTATCCTCCAGTGCGGCCTCTTTTTATATCTGAGAGTTCCCAGTCGTTGGCTTCAACCCCCATGTAGATACTACCAGTGTTTTCAGAATTACGCATGACTACACATATCCCAACGTCTTGGTCCATGAAGGAGGTGTCAGCACGGTGAACCAGGCAATTAGACTATGCAGTTTTATTACTCTCACTTAGCCATAGGAGTTTGACAATGGGTCTACAAAGTAGCCCCTGACGTGTATGCGGCCATCCCAATGCGGATGCGTTGCATATGTGACCCGAAAACAGTCGTTCATGTAATACGGAAAAATCGCTAAAGATTTTAATAGGTCGCCGAGTCGCTGACCAGCTCTCACCGCATCATGACAGTCCGTTTTCGGCTTTCTCTACTGAGGTGCTTAACCGGACGAACCGGAAACATAATTGTAGTAGTTCTCCCTTTACTACCCTAGCCGATCAGACGGAATGTAAGGTAGCAAACACAGGAGCCGGTGACCCAACTATTGACCAAAGACATGATTCGGAGCCGATGCATATAGTGCCGAGCTCGGGATGCCGAATTGTGCTATAAAGTTGTTCGGACTTTTTCATTGGGAACACATGTGTTTCCATATAGAGCGCCTGGCAATTTGTGCCGAGGTGTGTGCGTGAGACAACTAAAGAGATGGAATAAAGTCTATAAGTAAAGACGATACCAAGAATAATTTGGTTTACTTGAATCTGGTTGATGCGTCAAAACGCTAATCTTACAGAGGGTACCATAGTCACCAAGGTCATTTTACATGCTGGTGGTCTAAGGCTAAGGGAAAAAGCTTTATACAGATTCTTGAGTGAAGTTGTGGTCTATGAATGTAACATCCTCGATGCGACTATAGCTCCCACGTGTCGAGGCACGACTTAGAGACAAAATCGCATTGAAGGCATATGTCGCAAGTTAGGCAATCTTCACAACATCCCATGTAATATAAATAATAAAGGGGAGAAAACATAGTTGGCTTACACTCGCCACGTCAATCAAGTACATAAATAACATTACATCATCCAAACACTGATGGCCTGACTATGGCGCCAAAACAAAAGAGAACCCAACATGCGCCAACGGTCCCGTTCACCCCCAACTGGGCACCACTACTGATCATCGGGAAAGGAAACATAGTAACGTTGAGAGTCCTCGTCGAACTCCCACTTGAGCTCATACGCGTGTCCTGGAGCGGAATCATCAGGCCCTGCATCTGGTGTAATAGTAATCTGTGAGCCACAGGGACTCAGCAATCTCGCACCCTCGTGATCAAGACTATTTAAGCTTATAGGTAAGGCAAGGTAAAATATGAGTGGAGCTGCAGCAAGCGACTAGCAAGTATGGTGGTTAACTTATTCGCAAAAGAGAGCGAGAAGAGGAGGCAAAGCGCGAGCGAGAAACTAGAGAGCAACCTGCGCAAACATTACTCCAACACCGTGTCCGCTTCCCGGACTCCGCCGAGAAGAGGCCATCACGGTAACACACTCAGTTGATTCATTTTAATTAATTAAGGTTCAAGTTATCTACAACCGGACATTAACAAATTCCCATCTTCCCATAACCGCGGGCACGGCTTTCGAAAGTTCAAATCCCTGCAGGGGAGTCCCAACTTAGCCCATGACAAGCTATCACGGTCGACGAAGGAATAGACCTCCTCCCAAGACGTTCTGATCAGACTCGGTATCTCGGTAATTCAAGACACTTTGACAGGTTAAAACAAGACCAGCAACACCGCCCGAATGTGCCGACAAATCCCGATAGGAGCTGCACATATCTCGTTCTCAGGGCACACTCAGATGAGACTAGCTACGAGTAAAAACCCAACCCTCAAGTTTCCCCGAGGTGGACCCGCAGGCAGCTCAGTTCGGACCAACACTCAGAGGAGCACTGGCCCGGGGGGGTTAAAATAAGATGACCCTCGGGCTCCGGAAACCAAAGGGAAAAAGAGGCTAGGTGGCAAATGGTAAGACCAAAGTTGGGCATTGCTGGAAAAGCTTTAATCAAGGCGAAATATCAAGGGGTTCCCATTATAACCCAACCGCGTAAGGAACGCAAAATCCGGGAACATAACACCGATATGACGGAAACTAGGGCGGCAAGAGTGGAACAAAGCACTAGGCGAGAGGCCGAGCCTTCCACCCTTTACCAATTATATAGATGCATTAAGATAACAAGATAATATAATGATATCCCAACAAGTAAATAAATGTTCCAACAAGGAACGGCCTCCAATCTTCACCTGCAACTAGCAACGCTATAAGAGGGGCTGAGCAAAGCGGTAACATAGCCAATCAACGGTTTGCTAGGACATGATGGGTTAGAGGTTTAACATGGCAATTTGGGAGGCTTGAAAGCAAATGGTAGGCATCTTAGCATTGGCATAGCAAAAGAGCGAGCAAACTAGCATAGCAAAGATAGTAGTGATTTCGAGGGTATGATCATCTTGCCTGCACAGTTGTCAGAGTTGACTGGATCCTCGAAAGCAAACTCAACGGGCTCCTCGTTAGCGAACTCGTCAACAAGACAAACAAGCAACAAGGGCACAATCAACCACGTGCAAACTCAAACAACACAATGCAAAGATGATATGCTATGCGGGATGCGATGCGGGATGCAAAATGCAAGGTATGACAGGAAATGCATGAACCTGGCCTCAACTTGGAAATCCAAGTGTGCCACTGGAAAGATGAGATGAAATCGCTTGAAACTGATATAAAGAACGCTGGAATCGGAGTTACGGTTTGGAAATGGCAAGCGATTCGAATATGACACCGGTCTGCGATTTACAGCAAGTAGCCAACTAAATGCAATGAGATGAACATGCTATAGCAACCAAACATGACAACAAAATACATGGCAGGGATGCATTCAAGATGCTTAACAAAAGTCTAGCACTGAGCATGGCAAAGTAAAGCATGGCATGGAGCTACTCAAAGAGCTTAACAAAAGTCCCTTAGTGACCTTGAGCCAAAAGGGATCAGAAAATACAATTCCAAGCACGTGAACATAGCAAAAACATAATCAGTTTTCAGACTAAGTGAAAAGCTGACACATACTGAAATATAGCTCAAGTAGGCATGTTTACGAGCTCGATGCACTCACTACGGTGCAAGTCATGGCAAGACAAGCATACACCCATCAAGAAGGCACAAAATGCAAGCTAGACATGGCAAGAACAATAGCATAACATGCACGGATCAACTACAACATCATCGGTAAAATTGCAAACAAGTTGACAATCTGCCCAGATTCACAAAGTAGCAAAAATAGAGCTCGATTGACTCAAGCTAGGGTGCTCCATAATTGCAAACAAAGACATGGATGGATAGAGCACTACAATATTAACAAAACATCCTTACTGATCATCTTCAAAAGAGGCACGGATCACTAGGAAACAACATGAACATATGACATCATGAGATATAGAGCTCCAGGACTTAGTGAAATCACAAAGTCCCTGAAAACAGAATTAGCAAGTGCACCACCTTGCAAGCTTGCACAAGTCACCGCACACATCACAAAAATACATGGGTTGCACCTCTGGAAAGATGACAAAACCCTTAACAAAACACATGTAGAGCATCAGGGCATAGCATGCACATAATAATCATGGCAAAAATGACAAAAGTGCTAAACGGAGTAGCAGATCTGACAATTAACTCAAGTAGCCCTCTTCTAACAGCATTTCGGGCATCAAGATGAACTCAAATGAAAATGACGCAATGGAATGAAATAATGTACTCTCTGAGGTGAACATTTTGATATGCTATATGCATGAATCGGAGCTACGGATGCAAAGTTACAGGGTCATGAACAGAGGCACTTGGATCGGAATTTCTGGGACTTAGAAACAATCAACCTCGCGAAAAAATTAGGGTTACTGTAGCAACCGAATCAGATCTGGGCGCGCCTCCCGAGGTTCGACGCCGGGCCCTGTTCGCCGGAGTTGAGGACGGGGATGGGCGGCACCGGCGAGGACGGAGATGAGGCGGCGGGGTCGCCGCCGGGCACGGACGGGGCGGCGGCGGCGGCTGACGGCGGGAGCGGCGCATCCGGGCGATGCCTGATCCGGGCGGCGTGCGGTGGCTGACGGCGGCGCGGCGCCGGCGCGATGGCGGCGGGGAGGCGGCGAGCGGCTCGGGAGGAAGGAGAGAGGGCGCGGGGCGCGCGGCCCGGTGAGGCGCGGGAGAGGGCCCGCCTCGGGCCTGGGCGGGCCGGCGGGAGTGGCGGCGGTGATGTGGTCCGGGGCGCCCACGTGGCGGCTCCCGGTCGGCGGAGGCGGATCCGGACGTTGTCCAACCTGTGCGGACACGTCCGGCGGCGGAGATGGTTTTTTTTAGGGTTTGACGAGGGGATCCGAGATTTGGAATGGGGGAGGTATATATAGGCATAGAGGGAGCTAGGAGAGTCCAAATGAGGTGCGGTTTTCGGCCACGTGATCGTGATCGAACGCTCTAGATGGTGGAGCAGAGTTTGGTGGGTTTTGGGCCAAATTGGAGGGGTGTTGGGCTGCAACACACACGAGGCCTTTTCGGTCCCTCGGTTAACCGTTGGAGTATCAAACGAAGTCCAAATGGTACGAAACTTGACAGGCGGTCTACTGGTAGTAAACCAAGGCCACTTGGCAAGTCTCGGTCCAATCCGGAAATGTTTAATCCGCACAAACGAAAGAAAGCTAGAAACGACCACCGGAGGAGAACGAAGCGCCGGAATGCAAAACGGACAACGGGGAAAATGCTCGAATGCATGAGACGAACACGTATGCAAATGCAATGCACATGATGACATGATATGAGATGCATGACAATGATAACAACACACGGACGCAAAAACCCGAACCCGAGAAAATAAAATAACTTAACGCCGGAAACGGCAAGAGTTGGATTACATATTGGGTAAATCATAACCGGGGTGTTACAACTCTCCACCACTACGAAAGGATCTCGTCCCGAGATCTAGGACTAAAAGAACGCCGGGTACTTAGAAAGGAGGTGATCCTCGCGTTCCCAGGTGGCTTCATGGTCGCAATGGTGTGACCACTTGACTTTGAGGAATTTGATTGACTTGTTGCGTCTTGCGTTCAGTCTCTTCAAGAATAGCAACGGGGTGCTCACGATAAGAGAGGTCTTCTTGGAGCTCAATGTCTTCGAAGTTGACGGTGCGGTCAGGAGTCTTGATGCACTTTCGGAGCTGAGAGACATGGAACACGTCATGCACATTTGCAAAGTTTGAAGGAAGCTCGAGTTGATAGGCGAGATTGCCTCTCTTGCTGACGATCTTGAAAGGTCCCACGTATCTGGGGGCAAGCTTCCCTTTGATACCGAAGCAACGAGTACCTTTCATAGGAGAGACGCGGAGGTAAGCATGATCTCCGATCTCGAAAGCCAAATCACGGTGCTTACTATCATAGTAGCTCTTCTCGCGGGATTGGGCTCCTTTGAGGTTATCTCGAATGACTTTGCACATTTCATATGCCTCTGTGATTAAGTCATTACCCAGCAGCTGACGTTCACCGGTTTCAGCCCAGTTGAGAGGGGTACGGCACTTCCTGCCATACAGGATTTCAAATGGGGCCTTGCCCGAACTTGCTTGAAAACTGTTGTTGTAGGAGAATTCAGCATAAGGAAGACAATCCTCCCACTTCATGCCGAAGGAGATCACACAAGCCCTGAGCATATCTTCAAGAATCTGGTTGAAACACTTGACTTGACCGCTAGTTTGAGGATGGAAAGCTGTGCTGAAGCGGATGTTGGTGCCCATGGCCTTCTAAAAAGAATCCCAAAACTTCGAGGTAAAGATGATACCACGGTCTGAAGAGATCACTTGTGGGATACCGTGCAGAGAGACAATACGAGAGGTATAGAGTTCCACCAATTGAGCTGCAGTGATCGACTCTTTGACAGGCAGAAAGTGAGCCACTTTGGTGAGTTTATCGATGACAACGAATATAGCATCATTGCCACGCTTGGACTTAGGAAACCCAGTCACGAAGTCCATCTCAATGTGGTCAAACTTCCATTCTGGAATGGCAAGAGGTTGGAGGAGACCTGCTGGCCTTTGGTGTTCTGACTTCACTCTTCTGCAAACATCACATTCATTCACGAATTGAGCGATCTCGCCCTTCATTTGAGTCCACCAATAAGCTTGCTTGAGGTCCTGATACATCTTCGTGCTCCCAGGGTGGATGGAGAGGAGAGAATTGTGAGCCTCATTCATGATCACTTTACGGAGGTCACCTTTGGGTACAACAATACGATCCTCGAAGAAGAGAGTGTCCTTGTCATCAAGGTGGTAGCACTTGTACTTGGACTGACTCTTGGCAATCCCAATCTTCACCTTTTTCACCATAGCATTAAGAAGCTGGGCTTGGCGAATCTGGTCTTCCAAGGTAGGAGAGACTTGAAGGTTGGCGAGGAAACCTTGAGGAACAACTTGCAGGTTAAGTTTGCGGAAAGCTTCACAAAGCTCGGGTTGATAAGGCTTGAGAATCAGACTATTGTAGTAAGCTTTCCTGCTCAAAGCGTCAGCAATCACATTGGCCTTGCCTGGAGTATACTCAATACTCGGATTATACTCTTGAATCATTTCAACCCATCGAGTTTGCCTGAGGTTGAGATTAGGCTGAGTGAAGATGTACTTGAGACTCTTGTGATCAGTGAAAATGTCCACTTTTCTTCCCAATAGAAGATGTCTCCAAGTCAAAAGAGCATGCACAACTGCCGCCAACTCGAGATCATGAGTGGGGTAGTACTTCTCATTAGGCTTCAATTGGCGAGATGTATAAGCAACAACTTTCTTCTCTTGCATCAATACTGCGCCAAGACCTTGGAGAGAGGCATCACAAAAGACCTCGTACGGCTTGGATTCATCGGGCGGAGTCAGAACTAGAGCAGTGATCAATTTCTCTTTCAAAGTGTTGAAAGCAATATCACACTCCGGAGACCAAACGTACTTGACGTGCTTCTGGAGAAGATTAGAGAGAGGCTTCGCGATCTTAGAAAAGTTTTCAATGAATCTTCGGAAATAGCTTGCGAGACCAAGGAAGCTACGGAGTTGCTTCACGTTCTGAGGAGGTTCCCAATTCAAAATTGCAGACACCTTCTCAGGATTCACAGCAATGCCCTTGGCAGAGATGATATGACCAAGATAAAGAACCTCATCAAGCCAAAATTCACACTTGGGGAACTTGGCGTAGAACTGATGTTCCCTTAGCTTATCGAGAACCAAACGCAAGTGCTTGGCATGATCTTCCTTGTTCTTGGAGAAAACCAGAATGTCGTCGAGATAGACCAAAACGAAGTCATTGGTGTAGGCATTGCAGATGAAGTTCATCATGCGAGAGAACGTCGGAGGAGCATTGGCGAGACCAAAAGACATGAAAGTGTATTCATATGAACCAAAGCTTGTCTTGAAAGCCGTCTCGGGAATATCTTGCTCACGGATTCGAATCTGATGATAACCCATACGGAGATAAAGCTTGGAGAATACTCGAGCACCTTTGAGTTGTTCGAACAGCTCATTAATGTTGGGAAGTGGGTATTTGTTCTTGATGGTCTTCTTGTTCACTGGACGGTAATCAACACAAAGTCGGTCTGTTCCATCCTTCTTCTTCACAAAAAGAACACCACGACCCCACGGAGAAGAACTAGGCCGGATGAGACCCATTTTCTCTTGAATATCAAGTTGCTTCTTCAGCTCCTTTAACTCTTCAGGTCCGAGCTTGTAAGGACGCTTGCACACAGGTTCTGTGCCAGGCTCAAGATCAATAATGAATTCAACTGGCCGGTGCGGAGGCATTCCTGGAAGCTCTTCTAGAATAACGTCTTGATATTCGCAAACGACTGGAATTTGAGAGATGGCATCCAATTCACCCTTCTCATTGAGAGAAAATAGACGGATGGTATTATTCCGAGCGACAAAGACAATAACATCCTCAGACGAATGAGTCAATTGAATCTGCCTGGCAGCACAATCAAGATGTGCCTTGTGCTTAGAAAGCCAATCCATTCCGAGAATAAGATCAATATCCGAGTTACCAAGAACCATTGGAGAAGCCAGAAACTTGAAATCACCCATCAAGATAGAAATATCCGGAACCATCACACTAGAACTCAGACGCTTAGCCGGAGAGACGACTTGCATAGCTCTAGGTAAAGCCTTAGTACTAAAATTGTTCTCCAATGCAAATGGGAATGACATGAAGGAATGCGATGCACCAGAGTCAAAAAGTACTTTTGCGGGAATATCATTAACAGGAAGGTTACCCATGATCACATCTGACGAGTCCTCTGCCTGAGCTGCATTCATCAAGTTGACCTTGGCATGCTTGGGGTTATGCTTGATCACAGCTGTACTTGCCGATCTGATAGGAGGAGGAGGAGGAAGACGCCTCTGGTTGAAACACTTGTTGGCATAGTGACCCTTCTGTTGGCATTTGTTGCATGTGACCTCTGAAAGCGGACGGTGATACGGAGCACTCGATCTTGGAGCTTGAGACGAAGTTTTGTTCTGAAAGCCAGGTTTGGGTGGGTGGGAAGAACCACTGCCACCTTTGCTCTTCTGCTGATATGGCTGACGGAACGGAGGAGGAGGAAGCCAATACTTCTGCTGCTTCGCCACTTGAGTAGAGGATGAAGGAGTAACATCTCTGGCTTGCTTCTTGGAAGCATCACACTTCAACTGAGCAGCCTCTTGTTTCAATGCCATGTTGTAGAACTCATCGTATCTCAAGGGCTCAAAGAGGACAAGAGCTAGCTGAATTTCTTCTCTGAGACCACCCCTGAACTGATATATCATGCTCTTCTCATCAGGGACGTCCTGCTTGGCAAAGCGGGCGAGCTTCTGGAACAACTTGTTGTAGTCATAGACAGACAAAGAGCCTTGCTTCAGATTGCGGAATTCCTCACGCTTTCAACCACGCTCTGACGAATATGATGAGCTCGGAAATCTCGACGGAATTCATCCCAGGTGATAACACGTCCACCTCTGGAATCCTTGTACTGCTGGAACCATTCTGCAGCTTGATCTTTGAGTTGGAAGGAAGCGAACTTAAAAAAGTCCTCAGGCCTGACGTTACTGCACTCGAAATGCTTGCACAGATCCACTTGCCAATCGTCAGCATCGGTTGCCTCAACACAATTGCTGAAAGTCTTTGGCCCGTTAGCAAGGAACTGGTTGAGTGTAGCAAAGTGACTCTGATTGTTGCCTTGATTCCCTTGACTGCCTTGATTGTGCTCTTGAAGAATTTGCATGATCAACTGTGTGTTTGCATTGGTTGCGGCCATCACAACTTGCCACGCCTCTGGAGGAGGTGGAGGTGGTGGCCGATCAGGATTCGGAGTCGTGCGCGTTGGAGGAGCCATCCTGAAGAGGTTGACATCCATTAGCACATAGACAGACAAATATTGTAGATGAATCCAATGGAATGAAAATTGCAACATATGGTCTTCACATCCGAACAAAATGAACGAATGCATTCCTCTTGAAATGGTCACATATCCATAAATTGAGAAGCCACGTAGAATTAAGGTAGAGAAATAATTCAACAAGGTACGGATCAAGAACGAATAATCGGTAAGAAATCCCAATCTCAAACCAATATCCGTGGAAGAAGAACTATAGCTACTAGAATTCCCACCTATGAAACTCCCGAACCTTTCCGGTTATGCAATCAGGTGTTGGGGATACAGGGGAAGCATAATATCTCACCCAAACTAGCAAATCCTACATCCAGTTGTATCCATCCTTCAACACATAACCAAGAAACCTTCGGAAACCATCTACCTCAACCTTCGAAAAGCATCCGTTATACAAGTTATGGCGATACTCCCGAACTCCCGCCCCAGTACTGGGTGGCGTTGAGGTTATCTCACCAACGAACTGCATAAAAGAGATTTCGATGTCGGCGTACTAAACTCAGGTATTCCAGAACTGCAAGGATAAAATTATGATGACAACACCTCAGAGCTCAACTCCCCGGGACACTTCCACTAAACCCCTGACAGGAGGCACCAAGACAATGTTCTCATCATAAAACCATCGGAACGATTCCAAGATACCCGCGTGATCCTAAAAAAAAATTAGTGAAATTTGAGAAGAGAATAGTCAAAACTCTACGTCAGGATGCCTTAACAGAGCGATGAGGAGACTGGGAAGTAAAAGGAATTCCTAATCTCTCCGATATATAATTCCTAAAAGACTCAAAACATTTTTCTAGACACAACTCGGCCGATAAAAACGATCAAGCAATGGGGCTCCTAAGGTCGGGGAAGGCTCTGATTACCAACTTGTAACACCCTCGATGCAACTATAGCTCCCACGTGTCGAGGCACGACTTAGAGACATAATCGCATTGAAGGCATATGTCGCAAGTTAGGCAATCTTCACAACATCCCATGTAATATAAATAATAAAGGGGAGAAAACATAGTTGGCTTACACTCGCCACGTCAATCAAGTACATAAATAACATTACATCATCCAAACACTCATGGCCCGACTACGGCGCCAAAACAAAAGAGAACCCAACATGCGACAACGGTCCCGTTCACCCCCAACTGGGCACCACTACTGATCATCGGGAAAGGAAACATAGTAACGTTGAGAGTCCTCGTCGAACTCCCACTTGAGCTCATACGTGTCTCCTGGAGCGGAATCATCAGGCCCTGCATCTGGTGTAATAGTAATCTGTGAGCCACAGGGACTCAGCAATCTCGCACCCTCGCGATCAAGACTATTTAAGCTTATAGGTAAGGCAAGGTAAAATATGAGTGGAGCTGCAGCAAGCGACTAGCAAGTATGGTGGCTAACTTATTCGCAAAAGAGAGCGAGAAGAGGAGGCAAAGCGCGAGTGAGAAACTAGAGAGCAACCTGCGCAAACATTACTCCAACACCGTGTCCGCTTCCCGGACTCCGCCGAGAAGAGGCCATCACGGTAACACACTCAGTTGATTCATTTTAATTAATTAAGGTTCAAGTTATCTACAACCGGACATTAACAAATTCCCATCTGCCCATAACCGCGGGCACGGCTTTCGGAAGTTCAAATCCCTGCAGGGGAGTCCCAACTTAGCCCATGACAAGCTCTCACGGTCGACGAAGGAATAGACCTCCTCCCAAGACGTTCCGATCAGACTCGGTATCTCGGTAATTCAAGACACTTCGACAGGTTAAAACAAGACCAGCAACACCGCCCAAATGTGCCGACCAATCCCGATAGGAGCTGCACATATCTCGTCCTCAGGGCACACTCAGATGAGACTAGCTACGAGTAAAAAACCAACCCTCAAGTTTCCCCGAGGTGGCCCCGCAGGCAGCTCAGTTCGGACCAACACTCAGAGGAGCACTGGCCCGGGGGGGGGGGGTTAAAATAAGATGACCCTCGGGCTCCGGAAACCCAAGGGAAAAAGAGGCTAGGTGGAAAATGGTAAGACCAAAGTTGGGCATTGCAGGAAAAGCTTTAATCAAGGCGAAATATCAAGGGGTTCCCATTATAACCCAACCGCGTAAGGAACGCAAAATCCGGTAACATAACACCGATATGACGGAAACTAGGGCGGCAAGAGTGGAACAAAGCACTAGGCGAGAGGCCGAGCCTTCCACCCTTTACCAAGTATATAGATGCATTAAGATAACAAGATAATATAATGATATCCCAACAAGTAAATAAATGTTCCAACAAGGAACGGCCTCCAATCTTCACCTGCAACTAGCAACGCTATAAGAGGGGCTGAGCAAAGCGGTAACATAGCCAATCAACGGTTTGCTAGGACATGGTGGGTTAGAGGTTTAACATGGCAATTTGGGAGGCTTGAAAGCAAATGGTAGGCATCTTAGCATTGGCATAGCAAAAGAGCGAGCAAACTAGCATAGCAAAGATAGTAGTGATTTCGAGGGTATGATCATCTTGCCTGCACAGTTGTCAGAGTTGACTGGATCCTTGAAAGCAAACTCAACGGGCTCCTTGTTAGCGAACTCGTCTCCCGGCTCTAACCAAACAAGACAAACAAGCAACAAGGGCACAATCAACCACGTGCAAACTCAAACAACACAATGCAAAGATGATATGCTATGCGGGATGCGATGCAGGATGCAAAATGCAAGATATGACAGGAAATGCATGAACCTGGACTCAACTTGGAAATCCAAGTGTTCCACTGGAAATATGAGATGAAATCGCTTGAAAACGATATAAAGAACGCCGGAATCGGAGTTACGGTTTGGAAATGGCAAGCGATTCGAATATGACACCGGTCTGCGATTTACAGCAAGTAGCCAACTAAATGCAATGAGATGAACATGCTACAACAACCAAACATGACAACAAAATACATGGCAGGGATGCATTCAAGATGCTTAACAAAAGTCTAGCACTGAGCTACGGCCAATTCATCCATTAACAGGTTCAAACAAGCATGGCAAAAATGCATATGACAAACAGATTTCAGACTTAGTGAAATTAACACTTGTCTGGAATTTCAGATCAGGTAGCCCTCTTCGGAGCAACAAAACTACATGCTACAGGATCTGAACATGGCAAATAAAAGCATGGAATGGAGCTACTCAAAGAGCTTAACAAAAGTGCCTTAGTGACCTTGAGCCAAAAGGGATCAGAAAATACAATTGCAAGCACGTGAATATAGCAAAAACATAATCAGTTTTCAGACTTAGTGAAAAACAAGTTGACAATCTGCCCAGATTCACAAAGTAGCAAAAATAGAGCTCGATTAAATCAAGCTAGGTTGCTCCATAATTGCAAACAAAGACATGTATGGATAGAGCACTACAATATTAACAAAACATCCTTACTGAGCATCCTCAAAAGAGGCACGGATCACTAGGAAACAACATGAACATATGACATCATGAGATAAACAGCTCCAGGACTTAGTGAAATCACAGTCCCTGAAAACAGAATTAGCAAGTGCACCACTTTGCGAGCGTGCACAAGTCACCACACACATCAAAAAAAATACATGGGTTGCACCTCTAGAAAGATGACAAAACCCTTAACAAAACACATGTAGAGCATCAGGGCATAGCATGCACACAATAATCATGGCAAAAATGACAAAAGTGCTAAACGGAGTAGCAGATCTGACAATTAACTCAAGTAGCCCTCTTCTAACAGCATTTCGGGCATCAAGATGAACTCAAATGAAAATGGTGCAGTGGAATGAAATAATGTACTCTCTGAGATGAACATTTTGATATGCTATATGCATGAATCAGAGCTACGGATGCAAAGTTATGGGGTCATGAACAGAGGCACTTGGATCGGAATTTCTGGGACTTAGAAACAATCAACCTCGCGAAAAAATTAGGGTTACTGTAGCAACCGAATCAGATCTGGGCGCGCCTCCCGAGGTTCGACGCCGGGCCCTGTTCGCCGGAGTTGAGGACGGGGATGGGCGGCGCCGGCGAGGACGGAGATGAGACGGCGGGGTCACGGCCGGGCGCGGACGGGGCGGCGGCGGCGGCTGACGGCGGGAGCGGCGCGTCCGGGCGACGCCTGATCCGGGCGGCGTGCGGCGGCTGACGGCGGCGCGGCGCCGGCGCGACGGCGGCGGGGAGGCGACGAGCGGCTCGGGAGGAAGGAGAGAGGGCGCGGGGCGCGCGGCCCGGTGAGGCGCGGGAGAGGGCCCGCCTCGGGCCTGGGCAGGCCGGCGGGAGTGGCGGCGGTGATGTGGTCTGGGGCGCCCACGTGGCGGCACCCGGTCTGTGGAGGCGGATCCGGATGTTGTCCGGCCTGTGCGGACACGTCCGGCGGCGGCGGAGATGGTTTTTTTAGGGTTTGACGAGGGGGTCCGAGATTTGGAATGGGGGAGGTATATATAGGCATAGAGGGAGATAGGAGAGTCCAAATGAGGTGCGGTTTTCGGCCACGCGATCGTGATCGAACACTCTAGATGGTGGAGCAGAGTTTGGTGGGTTTTGGGCCAAATTGGAGGGGTGTTGGGCTGCAACACACACGAGGCCTTTTCGGTCCCTCGGTTAACCGTTGGAGTATCAAACGAAGTCCAAATGGTACGAAACTTGACAGGCGGTCTACCGGTAGTAAACCAAGGCCGCTTGGCAAGTCTCGGTCCAATCCGGAAATGTTTAATCCCCACACACGAAAGAAAGCTAGAAATGACCACCGGAGGAGAACGAAGCGCCGGAATGCAAAACGGACAACGGGGAAAATGCTCGAATGCATGAGACGAACACGTATGCAAATGCAATGCGCATGATGACATGATATGAGATGCATGACAACGACAACAACACACGGAGACAAAGACCCAAACCCGAGAAAATAAAATAACTTAATGCCGGAAACGGCAAGAGTTGGAGTACAAATTGGGAAAGTTATATCTGGGGTGTTACAATGAAGTCCTTTGCACCTTCCTGCCACATGTCTGCGCCCCTTTCGCCTGAGTAAGAAAAGATTCCTTGAGAGGAGTGGTTTTCAACTATTTGTACAGAACTGGGCTTGGAGAGAGTCCTTATGAGTCCGTAGGATTAGCAGGTTTTTATGCACCTATGGTAAAGATAAAAAATAATTAAAGAAAAAGAGAAGGTCGAATAGGGTCAAGCCGTACTATAGGTGTCGTGGTTTTGTCACGGCAGATGTCCTAGAGAAAGGACTTAGTCATGGAGCCATCGCGACGGGTTAGCTTGAAGGGGTTAATGCAGACACAGGGACGTAAGAGAGTTTATACTAGTTCGGCCCCTTCAATGAAGGTAAAAGCCTACGTCTAGTTGTGATGGAATTGATGGGGTTTCGATGACTAGGGAGCAAACAAGCTTCGCCTAAGTCTCGAGTTGTTGTCTATTGTCCTTGAACCGCCGTCGGGTCGTCCCCTTATATACACGGGTGACGCCTGTCGGTTCACAGAGTCCCAACACTGGCTCATAGATGTGTCTGGTTTGGTCTCTACTTATTCCTAACTTACAATACAAGTTAAATACCAACGCCGGTTTACGGCTACAGGCCTTGAACCGACTATGGGCCTTGAGCCCTCATCTGCCTTCTTGGGCTTTAACATACTTAACTACTGACGAAGTTAACCCGGCCCAGATAGGCCAGTTTACGCCCAGTAGTGATATCCCCAACATTAGGCCCCAGATTGATTTGAACAGGTTCATGTCAATCCTTAGCAAAAATCTTCATCTTCAATATCTTCTTGTAGTTTGTTGAACCGCCGTGATGTCATCTTCTATGGTCGTTGTAAACCGGCGTGACATCACCAGTTATAAAGAACCTTAATAGATCTGCAACAATTAAGGCGACAGCTTCGTTTCCAAACCCATGGTCCCTTGATTTTCGCGCCTGACACCTGTCCCTTGCCTTATAAATAGGACCGAAGGTTTATTTCTTTTTCCCCTTCGTGCCCTTCTACTTCGTCTTCCCCGCGTCGTCCAGCTTTGGAGCTCCGCCGCCGTCGACGACCTCTGCTCCAACCTTGGCCACTGCATCACCCTGGTTGTACCAGAGCATCGTGGCGACCTTCTGTTTCTTCCTCGGCTCCGGTGAGTTCTTCACCTTTTCCTCCGTAGATCCGTTCTAGGGTTTCCAAGTTCTTCAGTGTTCGTCGTCTGCTTCGTACTCATATGATAGATCCTAGATGAACCTGTGAACCTTTGCTCTATGTAGCAGTAGTTCTTAGCATCCGCCTTTACTTATATGCTTCAAGACCATAGATCTACCTGTATCTCTTCCCATTGATTCGGTACTGTTCTTTTTTGAACCTTGAACATTTTCCTTGTTTTCTAAACTTGCTTCAGATCCGTCGCCGTAGAGAAATCTTGTGAAATCTGTTTCTTGTACACTTATCCATCCGCAATCTCAACTGTTTTCAATGCTTAGATCCGGCGGTTTAACTTTGTAGAAAAATTGCCAAACCGATATATACCATTAGTTCCCTTGTTGAACCGCTGGATGTTGTTGCTTCGTAAAACTCCGGTTTAGATAGAATTGTCTTCGGTTTAACATTGTACATACCAGTGCACTTTAATCAATTCATTCTTGAACCGGAATCACCTATCTTGTAGATTTCATCATGGCCAAGCAAGTATATGAGTGCAACTGGGTTCCTTCTCGCATCACAGAGACTCAACTGAACAATTTAGTCCTGATGGGCGCTTTAGGCAGCAAAACACCATCCATTGGAGAGCCCGTGGCAAAGAATGTCCTCCCACACCTCAACAAGGAGAGGTCGTCGTTTTTGTAGATCACTTAGCCTGGGGCTTTAAGCCGCCCGGTTCTAAATTTTACCAGGACGTTTTAGCCGATTTTCAACTCCATCCACAAGACACTGGCCCCAACTCTGTTACAAACATGTGTCACTTCCAAGTGCTCTATGAGGTGTTCTTTCAAGAGGAGCCCACAGTGGAATTGTTCGGAGACTGTTTCCATCTAAACCGCCGAACTGAATTTTTTGACGGTTCCAATATGGAATTGGGCGGTGTGGCGATTCAGAAAAGGAAAGAGGTCACATACCCTCACGCCAAACTGCACAGCCACCCCAAAGAGTGGAATCAAACATGGTTCTATTGCAAAGACACCTCCCCTGCTGGTGAAAATCCTTTGCCTGGCTTTCGTCCGGAGCGACTTAGCAATGCACACCCCTTTCCGCAAAGGTTGACTGCCAAGGAGAGAAGCAAATACGCTCCTCAACTGTCCAAGCTCAGAGCCTTCATGGCCAATGGTTTAACATGAGTTGATCTTGCTCGCTGTTGGATATCATGGAGCATACTGCCCCTTAGTCAGCGCTCTGGTTTAATGTGCGAGTATACTGGCAGTGTTGACGACCCACTGCGACATGGTAACATCCAGCTCACCGACGAAGAAATCACAGAGGCTGTGAATAAAATGCTGAATGAACCGGAATACGTCTGTGCTCGAACTGGCCTGCTTCCCTTCTGTGCCACCAACAAACCGCCAGCTGTAAGAATTTGATTTTTTCTTTTTACTGAACCTGTTATTGGTATATCTGGTCATTGTTTAATATCAATGTCTGTTTAAACAGGGTAATGATCCATTTTGGAGCAAGAAACTTCCACAGGAGAAGCCGGAAAAGCCAGACAAACCGGAACGACCAACCCGGCCAAAGACTAAAGTCGTGAAACGGCCTGCTCACAAGAAGAGAACCACTTCATCTTCTGATCCGGCACCTGATGATGATGTGGATAATCCGGACCTTGAGGTAGAGCTTGACTCACTTGGCTTATTTTTCATGCGTCTTATTGATGTTGATATTTGTCAGGATGATGCCGAAGCCAGCCATGCTGATGCTACAGAGCTAATTATTCTCTCTTCCGATTCAGACCCTTTGCCTTCACTAAAAATCCGTCGGGCAAACCGGAAGGTTAAATTTTCTCATCCTCTTGCTTACTTGGATCCCAAATTTCTTATGAAGACCCAACAGCACGAAGCTCACCGCACAACCCGGCACAGCGGCCAGGTAGTTACCTCCGCCAGTTTACCAAACAGTCCGGTTCGGAAACGCTATTCAGAGGTCTCTAATTTGCTTGTCAGTGCTTGTCCTAAAGCGGGCTGTTTTCGTCAACCTCTTAATCCATCTGACTCCGATTATCAGGTTACTTACCACTCATCCTCTGGCGAGTCATCGGCTACTCAGCTGCCACCGCTCAAAATGGTGCTTGGGTAAGCTATACTTATCATAATATTTCCGGTACATCAGCTTGGAACATATGCTGTATTTGACTTTGTTATTCCTTTCAGGGCCAAGCCTAGGCCGAGCAAGAAGGCTCACCTGGATAAAGCGGCCGAGGAGGACGCCGTCCCTGAACCGGGCAAAACAGCAGATCTTGAAGCGGCTATTCCTGAAGATATACCCAATGATCCACCACAGCGAGATGACGATCTTATTGCTGAAGAGAGGCCTATTGAAACCTCAAGTCCTGTCAACCAGCCAACAAGCCCCATCCGGATTGAGAAATCCACCAATCCAACAAAGCCTACTGATAAGCCAACGGCCCCAGTGCAAACCGGCGATGCCAAGGATGATGAGGTTGTCATTACTGGCATTGGTCGCACAGAGCCAGACAATCCCGTTGCTTTATCCAGACACACTAGCAAGGAAGAATTTGCTGCCATTGGCAAGGGAAAATGGAATGCTGATCTGACAACTTATGCTGTTTGAACGCCCAAGATCTCCATTCCGGCTATCTGAACCGGCTATACACTAGCCATGACTATGAAGCTGGTCTGGTTAATATGATGAAAGAGAAATTTGAGGTAACTTCCATGTACTTTTTCCTGTTTGGATATTTCAATCTTGTTAACTCTCCTAGCCCCCAAGGGCCGGTCTAGAATCTGCATCCAAACCGGGACTTGCTAATATAAATCCCAATGCTTCGGAACTCGCTGATGTAGCCCCCAAGGGCCGGTTCAACATAGTATAGTTAAACCGGTATTTTAAGTAATTGAGATCGCCGCATCAGAATATATTCGAGAAAATAGCCATTAGCCCCCAAGTGCCAAGTTGAATACTTGTATTGATCTTGGGACTTTATAATCAAGTGAAATATGAAGATCAAATAGGCATTAGCCCCCAAGCGCCAAGTGCATAACTTGTTATGTGGTTGGTGCTTCAATTCTTGCACTGCTTGCTGAATCATATAACTATCTGTATGCAGGCTGAGCTGAAGACAAAAGAGACCCAAATCGCCGATCTCCAAGAAAATCTGAAGTCCCAACAGACTGAAACCTCAAAAGCAAAAGAGGAGTTGACCAGCGCCTTAAGCGTCATGGAATAGCTTAAGAAGGATTTCAAGAAGGAGCGGGCGGATTGGGCTACTGAAAAATCCGCTTTAACCAAACGACCAGAAGACGCCGAGGCTGCACTAAAACCGGTGGTGGACGAACTGGCCAGCATAAAGCGGCACGTGCATGCCATTACCGCTGCTATCTTTGGTAAGCCGGTTTGATTTCTGAATTGATTCGGCCATCTTACAGAGCTGCCAGTTTGTTAACCCTTTGTGATATTTTAGGGACACGCATTGGTCACTTGGGGTCAGATGTGTGGAAGAAATTGAAAGCCGCCTACACGTTGATCGAACAACTCTACACTGGTGCACAGCGGATCATCTGTACTGCATCCCACAACTATCCGGTGCCCACTTTGATTCAGGACACTTTGAAGAAACTGTCGGTGCTTCCTGCCCGGGTTGAAGAGCTGAAGAAATCTGCTGCTCGAACCGGCGCGATCAATGCCTTAATCCGGGCAAAAGCTTGGGTGCCGGATTTTGATCCTATTGAAGCGGCTCAGGGCTATCCCAGCTTGAAGGAAGACGGGTCAGAGTTTAGTGAAGCGGATCTGCGAGCAATAAATCGGGAGGTGCGTCCGCTAGCTTGTCAATTGGTTGAAGAAGCAGACTTGTCTCATTATCAAGCCCAATATGACAAGCAAAACAAGCGAGTAGCTGCACCAATTCATGAAGCGGAAAATCTTATCCCTCCAATCCGTAAGCATAGTTACGCTCCCGATATTGAACCGTCATTGCTGATCCATGATGAAGCTGTCTTTCGAGCATTAATGGGAATCGACTGGACAACTGTTGATTTACAGCCGCTGGGTAGAGAAACTGAAGTTGAAGCGGCGCGGGATGACCCACAACCATCAGGCCAGGCTGGTGACCAAGCTTGGACTGGAAGCCGGTTTAAACTGCTTCTCCTTTGAGAAAACAATGATCTTATTTTGGGCACCGTGTTGCCTTGTAATAGGCTAGCTGACACTCTTGATCTTTATATGCCTTCGTGCATAACCACTGCAACTTGTGCTTCCTTTGGGTGATGAACTTTCCAAAGTATTTTCTGCTACATAAAAAATCTTAAAGTGCCACTGCGGTTCTACCGTCAGGCGGAGTATGATGTCTGCATATATAAAATCAAAATATTTGAAATTTAAGCATATGATCAAATCTTTGAGATACATAATACCTTCCATCGCCGGGCATGAAGTTGGCTTAGCCAATCTTGAAGCGGAGGTTTATAAACCCACACTGTTGGAGGAGATAGCAGCTCCTGTATATATATAATGCCGGTTTACCATGTAAACCATGCCGGGTTATAAGAAAACACCGTGTTACTCTGTAATAGGATGTTAACAAAAAATCAAACCGAGCAAATAGTCTCCGGATTAAAAATGGACCGTGTTCCGTCAATTGACAGTGTGAACCGATTTAAAATTTTGTGGGTTTAAAAAACGCAACAAAAAGAAAGAAATATCTATCAAAGAAAATTGTGAAGCAAAGGCAATGATAAAACCGTTTGCAAAAAGAGGCTTATTTGAGCCGATCAGATGGCGTTACCATGGTCGGACACGACCAAGCTCCCGATAGGTGTAGCTATGGTTCAAGTCAGCCAGGTCCCCAAATGAAACCGTGGCATTTATGCCGATCAAGAGGCGTGGCAATGGTTCGGGTTCGACCAAGCCCCCAAGTGATTCTGTGGCCTTAGGCCGATCAAGAGGCGTGACTGGTTCAGACGTGACCAAGTCCCCAAGTGATCTGGTGGCTCTCGCCTATCAAGAGGTGTTGCATTGGTTCAGACACGACCAAGCCCCCAAGTGATATAACATGATGCTTTTGAAAAGCTAACTCAAGGGGTAAACCGGAGGCCGCTTTAGAACAACTCCGTGTAACCACACATGATGTAAAAGAACACATACCCCGCTTTAGCTGAGGTTCCGGTTTATTATATTTAATCATAATATATACATCGTCGTAATATGTGCATGAGTATAGCCAATGGCTCAGGTATAGTAAGGCCAAAGATGAGCTATGTTCCACGGCCTGTTGGTCTCTTCCTCTGATGTACGTGAGTCTCTATGCTCTCGAATATCGATCAGATAGTATGACCCATTGTGCAGATTCTTGCTGACCACGAAAGGTCCCTCCCAAGGTGGGGATAGCTTATGCATATCAGTCTGGTCCTAGATGAGCCGAAGCACCAAATCTCCTTCCTGAAAGGCTCTGGTTCTGACTCGGCGACTGTGATAACGACGAAGATCCTGTTGGTAAATCGCCGAGCGGGCGGCTGCTATGTCACGTTCTTCATCCAACAGGTCCAAGGCATCTTGCCGTGCTATCTCGTTGTCCGCTTCAACATAAGCCGCCACACGAGGTGAGTCATGATGGATATCACTTGGGAGAACCGCCTCCGCTCCGTAGACCATGAAGAACGGCGTGTATCCTGTTGATCTGTTGGGTGTAGTATTGATGCTCCATAACATAGATGGTAACTCTTCTACCCAACAACCCGGCGTTCTCTGCAAAGGAACCATAAGCCGGGGCTTGATGCCCCTCAAGATCTCTTGATTAGCCCCTTCTTCTTGACCATTGGACTGTGGGTGTGCCACTGATGAAACGTCAAGCCGGATGTGCTCCCGTTCACAGAACTCCTTCATGGCACCCTTGGACAAATTGGTACCATTATCCGTGATGATACTGTGTGGAAAGCCAAACCGGAAAATCACTTTTTTGATGAACTGAACCGCCGTGGCCGCATCACACTTGCTAACAGGTTCTGCTTCCACCCACTTTGTAAACTTGTCAACCGCCACCAAGAGGTGGGTCTTCTTATCTTTGGACCTTTTGAAAGGCCCAACCATATCCAGCCCCCAAGTCGCAAACGGCCAAGTAATTGGAATCATTCTCAGTTCTTGAGCCGGCACATGAGCACGTCTTGAAAACTTTTGGCAACCGTCACATCGTCTGACCAGATCCTCCGCATCAGCATGAGCAGTTAACCAATAGAAGCCATGGCGAAACGCTTTAGCTACCAAAGATTTTGAACCGGCGTGGTGACCACAATCTCCTTCGTGGATCTCACGCAAAAATTCACAGCCTTCTTCAGGAGATACACAGCGTTGAAACGCCCCTGATACACTGCAATGATGCAACTCACCATTGACAATAGTCATGGACTTAGACCGCCGAATTATCTGTCGGGTCAGAGTCTCATCCTCTGGTAACTCACCCCGGTTCATGTACGCCAGGTAAGGAAGCGTCCAATCCGGAATGACATGAAGAGCTGCCACCAATTGAGCCTCCGGATCAGGAATAGCCAAATCCGCTTCACCAGGGAGCTTGACCGACGGGTTGTGCAGCACATCCAGAAAAACATTGGGCGGGACCGGTTTGCGCTGAGAGCCCAGCCGGCTTAAAGCGTCTGCCGCTTCATTCTTCCATCGGTCCACGTGGTCCACCTGATAGCCTTTAAAGTGACCTGCAACAATGTCCACCTCACGATGATATGCTGCCATGAGTGGGTCCTTGGAGTCCCAAGTGCCAGATACTTGTTGAGCCACGAGGTCCGAGTCACTAAAGCACTTAACTCGACTTAGATTCATCTCCTTAGCCATCCAGAGACCATGGAGCAAGGCTTCATATTCAGCTGCATTGTTAGTACAAGGGAACATTAAGCGGAGAACGTAACAAAACTTATCACCTCATGGGGAAGTTAATATGACTCCAGCCCCCAAGCCTTCCAATTGCCTGGATCCGTCAAAATGGATGGTCCAATATGTGTGATCCGGCTTTTCTTCAGGTGCTTGCAGTTCCGTCCAATCATTGATGAAATCAACAAGTGCTTGAGACTTAACCGCCGTCCGAGGCACATACTTCAATCCGTGTGGCCCATGCTCTATAGCCCACTTGGCAATCCGGCCAGTCACTTCCCGGTTCTGGATGGTATCCCCCAAAGGAGCAGAACTGACCACCGTAATTGGGTGCCCTTGGAAGTATTGCTTAAGCTTCCGGCTTGCCAAAAAAACTCTGTACACCAGCTTCTGCCAATGCGGATACCTTTGCTTGGACTCAATGAGTACCTCACTGATATAATAGACCGGACGTTGAACCGGATGCTCCTTACCTGCCTCCTTTTGCTCCACCACAATAGCCACGCTGACCGCACGAGCATTAGCGGCAACATATAGCAGTAACGGCTCCTTGTCAATGGGAGCGGCGAGCATAGGCGGATTGGCCAATTGCTGCTTTAAGTCCTCAAATGCTTTGTCAGCAGCAGAACTCCAGACGAACTGATCCGTCTTCTTCAACATCTGATACAAAGGGATTGCCTTCTCACCAAGGCGGCTGATAAACCAGCTCAACGCGGCAATCCGGCCTGCCAGGCGTTGAACATCATTGATACACTTCGGTTTAGCCAGGGAGGTGATGGCTGTGATCTTCTCCGGATTAGCCTCAATTCCCCTGTTGGACACCAGAAAACCCAATAACTTGCCTGCCGGTACACCAAAGACACACTTGACCGGATTAAGCATCATCTTGTAGGTCCTCAGGTTATCAAAGGTTTCCTTCAAATCATCAACCAGAGTCTCCTTCTCCCTGGACTTAACCACGATATCATCCACGTAAGCATGTACATTACGGCCAATCTGCTTGTGAAGACAATTTTGTACACACCGTTGTTAAGTTGCCTGGGAACTCTTGAGCCCAAAGGGCATAGACACATAGCAGAAGGCTCCAAAGGGAGTTATGAATGACGTCTTCTCCTGGTCCTTAACTTCCATTTTGATCTGATGATAGCCAGAATATGCATCCAAAAAACTTAAACGCTCACAACCCGCCGTAGCATCAATAATTTGATCAATACGGGGGAGGGCAAAAGGATCTGCTGGACAAGCCTTATTAAGGTCTGTGTAATCCACACACATGCGCCAGGTGCCGTTTTTCTTAAGCACCAGCACCGGATTGGCAAGCCACTCAGGGTGAAAAACTTCAACAATAAAGCCAGCTGCTAAGAGCCTGGCTACCTCTTCTCCAATCGCCTTGCGTCTTTCTTTGTTAAACCGGCGGAGGAACTGTTTCACCGGTTTGTATTTAGGATCCACATTAAGGGTGTGCTCAGTGAATTGCCTCGGTACACCTGGCATGTCGGAGGGCTTCCATGCAAAAATGTCCCAATTCTCACGGATGAACTCGATGAGCGCGCTTTCCTATTTCGGATCCAAGTTGGAACTGATGCTGAACTGCTTGGACGAATCGCTAGGTACGAAGTCAACAAGCTTAGTTTCTGCCACTGATTTGAACTTCAGGGCCGGATCATGCTCCGTAGTTGGCTTCTTTAATGGAGTCATGTCCGCCGGATCAACATTGTTGACTTCGTACTTCAGCTCCTCGGTGGCACAAACCGACTCTGCGTAGGCCGCATCTCCTTCCTCGCACTCCAAAGCGATTTTACGGCTTCCGTGAACCGTTATTGTCGCCTTGTGACCCGGCATTTTGAGCTACAAATACACATAACAGGGCCGTGCCATAAACTTGGCGTAGGCCGGTCGCCCAAACAGGGCGTGATATGGACTTTGGATTTTCACCACTTCAAATGTCAATGTTTCCGACCTGGAATCATGATCATCTCCAAAGGCCACTTCCAGAGCTATCTTACCAACAAGATATGCTGACTTTCCAGGTACCACACCGTGGAACACCGTATTAGATGGTTTGAGATTTTTATCTGTTAGTCCCATACGACGGAAGGTGTCATAGTACAAGATATTAATGCTGCTCCCTCCATCCTGAGCACTTTGGTGAACTTGTAACCTCCCACCTGAGGCGCCACCACCAGAGCCAACTAACCCGGATTATCAACCTGGGGAGGGTGATCCTCTCTGCTCCATATGATTGGCTGTTCAGACCAGCGTAGATAACGGGGCACGACCGGTTGAACAGAGTTGACTGCCCGCCTCTGAATCTTCCGGTCTCGCTTGTCCAAGCTAGTGGTGAAGACATGGTACTGCCCACTATTCAACTGCTTTGGGTTGCTCTTCTAACCTGACTGTTGCTGCTGCTGGTTGTAACCACCCTGGTTGTTCTGATTATTTTGATTATTATGTCCGCCCGGATTACCATTAAATCCTGAACCGGAATTTCCTCCACCGTAACCCGGCCCGGATCCTGAGCCACCGCCGGAGCCGTGATCATACCGGAAAGCATTAGAATTCTTGAACTCCTGCATAATGAAGCAATCCTTCCAAAGGTGGTTTGCTGGCACCTCCTTCGTCCCATGTCTTGGACAGGGCTGGCTCAGTAGATAATTTAGGCAGTCCGGGTTAGGGTTGGGTGCCCCACTGCGATTTGGCGGTTTACCCTTGCGTCGCTGGCCCTTGTCCTGTGCGTTGGTATTAGCCACAAAGTCCATGTTACCATCCGCTTTACGCTTGCCTCCGCCACCATTGCCTGCCAAGTGATGCTGCTGACCTTTGGAGTTGCTGTTCCTCTTTCCCTTCCCTGCCTTGTCATCATCAGATTCAGGATCCTTGGTACTATCAGAATCAACATACTTTACCAAAGCAGCCATGAGGGTCCCCATGTCAGTGCAATGGCACTTCATCCGTCCCAACTTCAGCTTTAGGGGCCCAAACCGGCAGTTGCCTTCTAGGGTTAAGACTGCGGTGTCAGCGTTGATGCGGTCTCATGAATGCAACAATTGTGAGACCCAGCGCACCCAATGAGTCGTCGATTCTCCTTCCTCTTGGACACAGGCAGCCAAGTCCACTATCGACATAGGCTGCTTACATGTATCCTTGAAATTACTGATAAACTGGGCTCGTAATTGGGCCCATGAACTGATAGAGTTGGCCGGTAAGCTTTTTAACCAAGTGCAGGCCATTCCTTCAAGCATCATGGTGAAGTACTTCGCACATGCCGCATCATCCATGTCAAGCATCTCCATGGCCATCTCATAGATCTCCACCCATGTCTCTAGGGGTTGATCCGCCGTGTAATTTGGTACCTTGCGCAGGCCCTTGAAATCCTTGGGCAGGCGCACATTGCGTAAAGCGGGGACAAGGCAAGGCACCCCCAAAGAGCTAGAAGTAACACCGGATTCGATCGAAATAGTTGGACGAAACGGCGTAAGCTGCTGAGCCTGATACTGTGCGGCTAACTCGGCCTCCCTGCGCGCTCGGGCCCTGTCCACCACTTCTTGAGCGTTATCAGCACCACCCGCCGGGTTATTGCCGCGGGGTGCTCGACGTCGTTCATTACTTGATACTGCTGGTTCATCCATACGCCTGCTATAGCTTCGGCTTGGACGAGGGGTCGAGTGGAACCGGTCGCAGCTGTACGAGTATGCTTCCTGTTGGACCAAAGCTTTCCTAAGAAGCTCTTTGACCTGTCGTGTATCTACCGCCTGCGGCGAGTCACCCTCAATTGGAATGGCCTCCAGCCGTGCACCAGCGGCAATGAGATTGTCCATTGGGTTGGAGTAGTCACCCGGAGGTGTTGAAACAGCCTGAGGTATAACAGTGTTTTGACAAGGCGGATTCATCAGACGGGGCTGAACCGGCGCACCGGTCCCCGGAACTTCCGGCTGGTTTCCCTCCAGCAGATTACTGGTTCCTGCTCCTGGGGTGTTGAAAAGGTCTATGGCCTCGAAAACCGAAGGCAAACGGGATCGGTACTTCCTCTTCATGACTTCATGCGACGCGTTCTGGTCCAACATGAGCCTGTAGGCTTGTGCATCTAAAGCGGCCCGCTCTGTGGTCATCCTGGCATTCTCAACTGCCAGGTCCGCCTTGGCCTGGGTGATCTGTTCCTTCACCTTTGCAATCTCCGCGTTGTGGACTTCCTGATCCGCCGGATTAGCTTCTGCCATAAGCACAACCAATGCATCAAATAGATCTGATAGAACTTGAGCCGGCGGGCGTGCAGAGCTTCCTGCCCCGGCAGCTGTCGCTGCTACTGAACCGGAGGTTATTGGCGCAGCGGTCGAAGAATGAAGCGCTGCTTCTATGCCGGCCATGAATATTCCAACTCGGTTGGGTAGATCAGAGGGGTCCGGAATACTGTCGCCATCGGAACAGCCCCCAATCCGGCCATCTTGTAGCTGATATAGAGATTCGGTTTCTCCGGTTGATGACTCATCGCCAGAATAAACGACGGTCTCGCCGCAAGATTCCGATCCATCCTCGTAACTTCCTCCATGGATGACTCCCACGAAGGCATGCTTCATGGCCGTTTTAACCCGGGCGGACCGCGCATGCTGAGCCGTTTCGACGAGGTTGGTGCAGATGTCCAGCTCAGGGCCCGGTTCACCGATCTTGCCGATGAAAACGTGTATGCTACCAAAGGGGACCCGGTACCCGTACTCAACTGAGCCGGCCTCGGGGCCCCAGCCTGCATCATCGATGTAGAGCTTTCCGCAATGACTCTTAGTCATCCGGCCCACAGCGTAGCCCCGAGTCCCTCAAAGCGGTCGTCCAAGAACTTGAAACCATCATGCGATAGCCCCACGGTGGGCGCCAATTGTCGTGGTTTTGTCACGACAGATGTCCTAGAGAAAGGACTTAGTCGTGGAGCCATCGTGACGGGTTAGCTTGAAGGGGTTAAAGCGGACACAGGGACGCAAGAGAGTTTATACTAGGTCGGCCCCTTCGATGAAGGTAAAAGCCTACGTCTAGTTGTGATGGAATTGATGGGGTTTCGATGACTAGGGAGCAAACAAGCTTCGCCTAAGTCTTGAGTTGTTGTCTGTTGTCCTTGAACCGCCACCGGGTCGTCCCCTTATATACACGGCTGACGCCCGTCGGTTCACAGAGTCCCAACACCGGCTCATAGATGTGTCCGGTTTGGTCTCTACTTATTCCTAACTTACAATACAAGTTAAATACCAACGCCGGTTTATGGCTACAGGCCTTGAACCGACTATGGGCCTTGAGCCCTCATCTGCCTTCTTGGGCTTTAACATACTTAACTACTGATGAAGTTAACCCGGCCCAGATAGGCCGGTTTACGCCCAGTAGTGATATGCCCAACAATAGGCAAGTTCGTATTGTGTCTCCGCTGATGCCCAAGGTACGTTGACTGTGTAATTATGCACGCGCGGTAGGACTTTCGCGGATACACAAGGCGATCCATGAAGGCAAAGCTGGTAACCCAGCTCTGGAATTGCCAAGCTGTTAGCATGCGGAATTGGCCGGCCTTGTGTAATAGAGTCCGACGGCTTAATAACCGATGACGTTTGTGGCTTGACAGGGCCTCTTTGTACTTCAGCCGCAATGGCCGGGGTATGCTCCTTAGTACAGAGGGAGCGTTCCATGTTTCCGTTAATTGCAATGACACCATGTGGACCAAGCATCTTATGTTTTAGATAGGCGTAGTGCGGGACCATGTTAAAGCGGGCGACAGCGGTTCATCCGAGCAGTGCGTGATAGCCACTATGGAACGGGACGATATCGAAGGTCAGGTCTTCACTTCGGAAGTTGTCCGGCAAACCGAAGATGACTTCCAGCGTGATTGAGCCCGTGCAGCGGGCCTCTACACCAGGTATTACTCCTTTAAAGGTAGTTTTAGTAGTCTTGATTCTTGACTGATCAATGCCCATTTTGCAGACAATGTCTTGATAAAGTAGATTGAGACTGCTGCAGCCGTCCATGAGGACTCACGTGAGATGATTGTATCGAGGACCAGAGCTGCCGAACCTCCATGATAGATACTGGTTGGGTGGTCCTTTCGAGCGAAGGTGATCGGGCAAGCCGACCATGGGTTGAATTTTGGGGCGACCAGCTCTATGGCGTAGACGTCCCGTAAAGCATGCTTGTGCTCCCTCTTAGGGATATGTGTGATATATATTATATTCACTGTTTTTACCTCGGGGGAAATTGCTTCTGTCCCCCCGTGTTCGGTTGACGAGGCTCTTGGTCATCGTCGGCCAGGTGACCCTTTCCTCTTGTGTTCGGCGTTGATTTTGCCGGCCTGTTTAAAGACCCAACAATTTCTGTTGGTGTGATTGGCGGGTTTATCGGGGGTGCCATGAATCTAGCAAGGCCGATCAAGTATTCGGTCTAAACTGGATGGGCCATCTCTGTTTGCCTTGAATGGCTTCTTCTTTTGAACGGGTTTGGAGCCACTGAATCCGGCATTGACCGTCGTGTCTTTGGTCCCTTCGTTATTGTTTCGACACTTGTGCTTGTTGCATCGTGGCTTGCCGTTGCCGTCCCTGGGTTTGGAGGTGCAACGGTTGCTGGTGCTATTGCTTCTACGAGCAAGCCAACTATCCTCTCCCGCGCTAAAGCGGGTCATAAGTGCGGTAAGGGCTGCCATGGACTTCGGCCTTTCTTGGCCGAGGTGTCAGACGAGCCACTCATCTCGGACGCTATGTTTGAAGGCCGCGAGGGCTTCGGCGTCAGGACAATCCACAGTCTAGTTCTTTTTGATTAAGAACTTGGTCCAGAGCTGTTGTTTCTCCGGCTTGCTGGATTATGTGAGTAAGATTATCGGCGTCTGGGGGCCGAACATAGGTACCTCGGAAGTTGTCTCCGAATGCGCCCTCCAAGTCTTCCCAACTACCAATAGAGTTTTCTGGTAGGCTACTCAGCTAGTGCCGTGTTGTCCCCTTGAGTTTTAGGGGGGGGGGTACTTGATGGCATGTAGATCATCACCGCGTGCCATGTGAATGTGGAGAAGAAAATCTTCAATCCATACTGCAGGATTTGTTGTGCCATTGTATGATTCGATGTTCATGGGTTTAAACCCTTTTGGGAACTGGTGCTCCATTACCTCATCGGTGAAGCATAGGGGGTGTGTGGCACCTCTATATCAGGAAAAGTCACGCGCAGTCCGGATGAAGCCCGTATGCGGTTTTCGGCCCTGGTAGAGTTGTGTTTGTCGCGCCATACCTGATGGCCTTCCTCTCGCGCTTGGGCACGCCCCCTTGATCCGTAGATTGACCTGGTCTCGTCGGCTCTATTGTCCAGGTCCTGACGTAGGTCATAAGTGTATCCCCGAGCTGTTGTTTCTCTCCTTTTACGGAGAGGTGGCGCGGGCTGGTGTTCGGCTTGAGTTGTCGTTCTGTCCCGGCCACATGGTGGTCGGTTATGTCCCTCAGGCGCGTTACGCACGGGTAGTATGGGCTCCAGCGCCTCATCGTCTAATTGGGGTAGCAGTTTACGCTTCGGGTAACTCTTTGTGGGGCGTTCGAGGTCATTTTTTTCGGCTGCTAGGACATTAGTCCATCTGTCATTGAGCAGTCTTGGTCAGCTTGAAGTTGTTGCTGCTTTTTCTTTAGGCTTCTTGTAGTGGCTATTATCCAGCGCTTAAAGCACTCTTGTTCGAGGGGTTCCTCTAGCATGATGAAATCTTCATCACTGACGCTCACGTCATCCTCGGAGAGTCGTATATAGTTGCTATCCTCCGAGTCTTTCGTTCCCTGCTTGATCGTCAGGGTCAATTTGCCCGTCCTCCCGATCATCCTATTCGGATGTTAGTTTGATGGGGTCTTCTTAGTCTTCGGCGTTCTCCGGAGTGTCATCGTCTCCGGTGCTGGTATTGTTATCTTTTCCGCAACACGATTTAGAGCGGCGCCGCTGATGTCAGCACTTTGGTGGTATCTCAGGAGGTTCGTCCTCAACTGGATCCTTTTCATCATCGTCGTCGCCTTCTTTAGGTGTGCCCACCATGTACACGTCGTATGAGGAAGTGGTCATCTAGCGTCTAATGAACAGCGGGTTTTGGACCTGCTCCTCTCTAGCATCGTCATCCAACCATCGACGTCTTCAGAGGCGTAGTCGAGCGTGTCGGTTAGATCATCGATAGTGTCTATGAAGTGGGTGGTGGGTGGGAAGTAAAAAACCCTATTTTCAGCCCCTAGTCCGAGTTGGGCGTAATTCGGAAGAGGTTCCTCTATGATGGTGAGGGATCGCATTAAGTCCAAAGCCTCTCTTAAGAGCGAGGTTTGGATGGGGACAAAATTTCCCGGGCCGAGCTTGCATGACGCGGACTTCGAGGGTTTGGAGCCAGTGTCCACAAAAAAGTCCGGCCTTGAGATGACAGCCGGTGACACTATTCTCTCCGGTTCTCCAGTGTTGAGCTCTATGGTCGTAGAGGGTCCGGCGTGTTCTAGACCCCCTGTCTTCGGACCTAGTGGCGTGCTCCGGATCTAAGGCCGGAGCGGTGGTTGGGGCTGCGAATCCTTGGAAGATCAAGTCTCCTCGGATATCAGCGACATAGTTCAGATTTCTGAAACTGATCCGGTGACCAGGGTCGTAGCTGTCGATCTGCTCTAAGTGGCCAACCGAGTTGACACGCAGTGGGGAGCCGCCGAATACAAAGATCTGGCCGGGGAGAAAAATCTTCTTCATGGCAGCATTCTTGTAGATGATCGATGGAGGCATCAAGCGTTTCGACAATGGCATAGTGAAACTCTCAATGAAAGCACCAATGTCGGTGTCAAAACCGGCAGATCTCGGGTGTCAAAAGCGTCTGAGGATCGAAGGTCACAGGAGACAGGGACACAATGTTTACCCAGGTTCGGGCCCTTTTGATGGAGGTAATGCCCTACGTCTTGCTTGATTGACTTTGAGTATAGGGGTTACAAGAGTTGATCTACCACGAGATCGTAATGGCTAAACCCTAGATGTCTAGCATGTATGATTATGATTGCCTCTACGGACTAAACCCTCCGGTTTATATAGACACCGGAGGGGGTTAGGGTTGTACAAAGTCGGTTTATAGAGAAAGAATCTTCATATCCGAACGCCAGGCATGCCATCCACGCAAAGGAGAGTCCCATCCGGACACGGTGTAAAGTCTTCTATCTTGTATCTTTGCGGCCCATTAGTCCGGCCCATGTTGCAAAGCCCTGATGCCCGAGGACCCCCTTATCCAGGACTCCCTCAAGCACCTTCTCCAGGGGGTACAAAGAGACAACTTTAATGGGGTGGTCTTGGAAGTAGTGGCATAGCTTCCTAGAGGCGACGAGGAGCACGAGCAGGAGCTTCTGCATTAGGGGTAGCGTGCACGTTGTGCAACACTGTACCGATGTAGTACATGGGGTGCTCAACGAGGGAAGGGGTGTCGGTGATGTGTAGCCCTCCTTGCGATGAGGGGGCCTCGGGAGCCTTGCGGTCTAACGGAGTAGCCAGGGCCTCAGTAGTGCCGTCCTAAGGTGGCGATGCCGCGGCCGTGCATGGGGCGCTACGCCGCATACCCGCGTCTGAGCGCTCCTGCCAGACCGCCACAAGCGCTGCACTGGCCGAGTGGGGTGTGGCAGCCAGGTAAATCACCAGGGTCTCGAGAGGGCGAGGCGCCACCATCACCAGCGGCCTCGGCCTCCGGAGTCCATTTGAACGGGCCCTTCTTTTTCATCATCATAAAGAATGGGAGGGCGCGCTTGCCAAGCTTGGAGATGAAGCACCCCAAACGAAGTTACGCAGCCTGCGAGCTTCTACATCTCCTTGAGGGTCTGCGGCGGGATCATCCTCTCTATCACCTTGATATTCGTCGGGTTAGCCTCAATCCCTCTGTGTGACACCAGGAAACCCAATAGCTTGCTAGACGGGACACCGAACACACACTTCTCCGGATTGAGGTGCAAGTTTACCATGCACAAGTTGGTGAATGTCTCTTCCAAATCTTCGACAAGGGTCCTTGCTTCCCGTGACTTGACCAATATGTCATTGATGTATGTCTCGGCATTTCTCCTGAGCTGCCAGCCCAGGGCGATGTGCATCAACCGTTGGAAGGTTGCGCCGGCATTGCGCAGCCCGAACCGCATGCATGTGTAGCAATACATCCCGCACGGGTTCAGGAAAGCTATCTTGTCAACATCCTGCATCACCATCTTGATTTGGTGGTCGCCCGAGAAGACGTCTAGGAAGCACAACAAGTAACACTTGGCGGTGGAGTCGATGATCTGGTCGATGCGCGGAAGAGGGAAAGGGTCCTGAGAGCAAGCTTTGTTGAGGCTCGTGAAGTCGACGCACATGCGATCCTTCCCGCCCTTCTTGGGGATGATGACCTTATTGGCCAGCCAATCTGGGTGCCGCACTTCCCGAATGACGCCAACTTCTTGCAGCTTGTGGACCTCTTGGACGATGAACGACTACTTCCCCATGCTTGCCGCTGCGCCTTCTACTTCATCGGGCGTGCACCGGGGCACACCATCAAATGGTGCTCGATCACATCTTGTGGGATGCCAACCAGGTCCGTTTCCTCCCATGTGAACACATCCTTGTTCGGGCGGAGGAAACCGACCATCGCCTCTTCCTGGCCCGGGGGGAGGCCGGCGCCTATGGTGAAGGTGGGGCCTGAGTCCCTGTCGTCAGCTGACACGTGCTTCGTATCGGCCCGATCTTGAGAGAACAACTGTTTCTGCTTTGAGGGCATGGCTTCCGGGAACTCTGGGTGTCTTTGGCGCCTTGTTGTGCGGCTGCCACAGCCTTGAAGGCGAACTTGAGGGCCAGGAGTGCATCCTGGGTATCCCCTATCACAGTGAGGATACCGCTGCTCCCAGGCATCTTGGTGATATTTTAGCCGACATGCGTCGCCGCCATGAACTTGGCAAGGGCCAGATACCCAAGGATGGAGTTGTACGGGAGGATGATGCGGGCAACGTCAAAGTCGATGAGCTCGGTGTGGTAGTTGCCACGTGTGCCGAAGGTAATGGGAGGCGGATCTGCCCCAGAGGAATGGTGGAGCCGTTGACCACCCCTGAGATGGGTTTGGTGGGGGCGAGCTAGTCGTAAGGCACCTGAAGCTGATCGAAAGCTTCCATGGAGAGGACGTTGAGGCCAGCACCACCGTCTATGATGGTCCTGGTGACTGCAACACTACTGATGGTTGGCGTGCAGAGCATGGGGAGCGTGATGGCGCTGACCATAGTCTTGGGGTGATCCCGGGAGTCGAAGATGATGTCGGTCTCAGGCGCTGCCCAGCCTGGAGGAGCCCCTTGCCATGGCTGGGCAGCCCCCACCTGTCGGAAGAGCTTCTTGACGTGCTGGTGCCTGCGACCCGCCAAGAATAGCCGCTACGGCATGGGGCCCAGTTCCACGAAGCTTGAGATGAACAGATCGCGCAGCTCTTCCCAAGAAGCCACCGACTCCAGCAGGCTGAGCAGCCTGGAGCGCGGCATACTCGCGAGGGCCATCGGGAGACAATTCGCCATGACTTTGTCGCCGCCGCCTGCCGCCCAGATGGCCTTTGCGTGCACCCGGAGGAACTTCGTGGTGTCCGTCGCACCATCATAACGCGGGGGCAACACCGGCCTGAACTTCAGCAGCCATCGCACGTGTCGCAAGGCAGGGGAGAAAGCTCGAAGGCCCTGGATGCCTCTGAACGCGCCCGGTGGCCCGGCAGGTGGGGCGGGCCTGCCATGGGAACCATGCGGTACGGGCGTAGCGTAGCTAATGAAGAGGCGTACCTTCGACACACCCCAACATGGCGCGCCAAATGTCAGATTCAGAGCTCCGTAGAGCCAAGAAAGGTTTGAACTCTAGGGCGTGTGCGAAGAACTCAACCTCTCCAACCAACCATGTCATCACCCCCATGGCCTAGCTCGATGAACAAGGAACAAGACAGACACAATAGTTTTACCCAGGTTCGGGCCACCTTGCAGTGTAAGACCCTACTCCTGCTTTGTGGTGGATTTGCCTCACGAGGAGTTGAGGATGAACTAGTACAAGGGATGAGCAACCTCGTGAGGTCTTCTCTGGTGGGGGAATGAGTTAACCAGGTTGAAATTATTTTCTACGATGGTGGCTAACCTATACTTATAGTGGCCTCGGTCCTCTTCACCCAAAATGTAGGCAGGAAGGGATCCCACAATGGCCAATTTGAAATTGGACAAGTAGTACATCTTCTCCTGATGAAAGGTGGTCTTCGCGTGCAAAGCTTCTGGTCATGACGCTGTGGTGGGCTCGGTGATGACATCCGTCCTGCCGGTCTTGGTCTTGTTGCACTAAAATGGAAACCTTTGCTTGATTCCTCGGGGACTCATGCCTCCGCTTGCCTCCTTTGCACCAAACAGGAAACTGCCTCATCTGCGCCCGCTGGCACCTGCCTGGCCATGGTCGTCATGGCATGCGTCACCACAACCTCATGAAGCTAGGCGCCTGCATAGAAATCTCCGCTCCTCAAGGGGCCGCCTGGGGTGGCCGCTCCCTCCGGAGGTCTTGGCGTCGCCCGCCTCGCGAGGTCTTGTCTTGATGGTCTCGTAGATGGGCCATATCAGGACGTCGATGGAGCCACGCTGTGGGCCGCAGGCAGGCAAGTCTGGGTACCCTAGTTCCACGAACTCCGACATAACTGCCTGCTCGCTCGACACCCACTGACAAGCGACTAGCTGGTTGGTGAGTTGGAGCGGTGGAAAGGTAGTGGGGTCTTGCCGGCACGGACCTTGTCGGGTCTTCCCTTGCCGGTATGTAGCTTGTCGGCAACCTGAATATGGAATCTTGATCAGGGTCATCCTCCGACAAGCGTTTCCGTCGGGAAGGCAACTACTGTCTGTGCATAAGTCACGGTACTGAGGCACCCATGTCTTAGTACACCGACAGTGCTAAATGCATATGAGGAGGAGAACATCACTTTCCGTCTCCTGGACCGAGATTTCGGAATCACTCTCAATGAGTGGGGTAATTACTTTGGCTTCACCAACAATGATGATGATGTTTGAGATGTCTATGATTTCACTGACCCGCACCCAAGGCAATCATTCTATCGGATGAGTTATCATGGCTCAAGGCAAATAGCTAGTTGCACTGAAAGTCCTGTTATAGGCTATTTTTATTATGTTATCGCTAACTCATTGTAGGCATGAGGAGAAGTTTCTAAGGTGAATGATGAGAACATGCTAGTTCTTGGGAAAGCAGCAAACCTTCATGTCGGTTATTCGCCCAACCTAGGGGCAATACTTTTTCTACACGTCGCGCATCAAGCAAATAATGCACAAGGACACATCAATTGTGCAGGATTGATCTGTTGGGGAACGCAGTAATTTCAAAAAAATTCCTACGCACACAAAAGATCTATCATGGTGATGCATAGCAAACGAGACGGGAAGAGTGTTGTTGACATACCATCGTAGACCGTAAGCGGAAGCGTTATGACAACGCGGTTGATGTAGTCGTACGTCTTCATGATCCGACCGGTCCTAGTACTGAAAGTATGGCACCTCCGCGATCAGCACACGTTTGGCTCAGTGATGCCCCACGAACTCTTGATCCAGCTGAGTGTCGAGGGAGATCTTCGTTAGCACGACGGCATGATGAAGCACTACGACAATATGACAGAGGTGGACTATGGTGGAGGGGGGCACCGCACACGGCTAAGGGAGCAGTGATCAACTTGTGTGTTCTAGGGTGCCCCCATGCCCCCGCATATAAGGGAGCAAGGGGGGAGGCCGGCCAGCCCTTGGGGCGCGCCAGGAGAGGAGGAGTTCTCCTCCTAGTACGAGTAGGACTCCCCTTTCCAAGTCCTACTAGGAGGAGGAAGGGGGAAGGAAGGAGAGGGAGAGAAGAGAAGGAAAATGGGGCGCCCCCCTTCCCTAGTCCAATTCGGAATAGAGGGGAGGGGGCACGCGACCCTTCCTTGGCCGGACATCTCTCTCTCCACTAAGGCCCATGTGGCCCATTAGTTCCCCACAAGGGTTCCGATAACCCCCGGCACTCCGATAATTATCCGGTGACCCCCGTAACTCATCTAGTGTCCGAATATAGTCATCCAATATATCAATCTTTATGTCTCAACCATTTCGAGATTCCTCGTGATGTCCGTGATCATATCCGGGACTCCGAACTATCTTCGGTACATCAAAACACATAAACTCATAATACCGATCGTCACCGAACGGTAAGCGTGCGGACCCTACGGGTTTGAGAACTATGTATACATGACCGAGACACATCTCCGGTCAATAACCAATAGCGGAACCTGGATGTTCATATTGGCTCCCACATATTCT
Source organism: Triticum urartu (assembly GCF_056163025.1). Taxonomy (NCBI): domain Eukaryota; kingdom Viridiplantae; phylum Streptophyta; class Magnoliopsida; order Poales; family Poaceae; genus Triticum; species Triticum urartu. The sequence continues at coordinate 288,897,765 of NC_141876.1, read as the reverse complement.
ACGAAGATCTTTATTGGTCAAACCGCAAAATGATATATGTTGTTCCCTTTGTCATCAGTATGTTACTTCCCTGAGATTCAATTGTCGGTATCTCAATACCTAGTTCAATCTTGTTACCGGCTAGTCTCTTTACCCATTCCGTAATGCATCATCCCATAACTAACTCATTAGTCACATTGCTTGCAATGCTTATACTGATCTGCAATACCTCTCCGATACTCGGAGTGACAGATCCTAATCTCGATCTATGCCAACTCAATAAACACGATCGGAGACACCTGTGGAGCATCTTTATAGTCACCCAATTACTTTGTGAAGTTTGATAGCACACTAAGTGTTCCTCCGGTATTCGGGAGTTGCATGATCTCATAGTCATAGGAACATGTATAAGTTATGGAGAAACAAATAGCAACAAACTAAACGATCATCGTGAAGCTAATGGATGAGTCAAGTCAATCACATCATTATCCAATGATGTGATCCCGTTAATCAAATGATAACTCATGTCTATGGTTAGAAAACATAACCATCATTGATTCAACGAGCTAGTCTAGTAGAGGCATACTAGTGACACCCCATTTGTCTATGTATTCACACAAGTATTAAGTTTCCAGTTAATACAATTCTAGCATGAATAATAAACATTTATCATGGTATAAGGAAATATAAATAAAAACTTTATTATTGCATCTAGGGCATATTTCCTTCAGTCTCCCACTTGCACTAGAGTCAATAATGTAGATTACACTGTAATGATTCTAACACCCATGGAGTGTTGGTGTTGATCATGTTTTGCTCACGAGAGAGGATTAGTGAATGGGTCTGCAACATTCAGATCCGTATGTATCTTGCAAATTTCTATGTCTCCCTCCTTGACTTGATCGCGGATGCAATTGAAGCTTCTCTTGATGTGCTTAGTTCTCTTGTGAAATCTAGATTCCTTTGCTAAGGCAATTGCACCAGTGTTGTCACAAAAGATTTCATCGGATCCGATGCACTAGGTATGACACATAGATCGGATATGAACTCCTTCAACCAGACTCCTTCATTTGATGCTTCCGAAGCAGCTATGTACTCCACTTCACATGTAGATACCGCCATGACGCTCTGCTTGGAACTGCACCAACTGACAGCTCCACCATTTAATAAAAATACGTATTCGGTTTGTGACTTAGAGTCATCCGGATCAGTGTCAAAGCTTGCATTGGCGTATCCGTTTACGACGAGCTCTTTGTCACCTCCATAAATGAGAAACATGTACTTAATCCTTTTCAGGTATTTTAGGATGTTCTTGATCGTCGTCCAGTGATCCACTCCTGGATTACTTTGGTACCTCCCTGCTAAACTAATAGCAAGGCACACATCAGGTCTGGTACACAGCATTGCATACAAGATAGAATCTATGGCTGAGGCATAGGGAATGACTTTCATTTTATCTCTATCTTCTGTAGTGGTCGGGCATTGAGTCTGACTCAACTTCACACCGTGTAACACAGGCAAGAACCCTTTCTTTACCTGATCCATTTTGAACCTCTTCAAAACTTTATCAAGGTATGTGCTTTGTGAAAGTCTAATTAAGCGTCTTGATCTATCTCTATAGATATTGATGCCCAATATTTAAGCAGCTTCACCGAGGTCTTTCGTTGAAAAATTCTTATTCAAGTAGTCTTTTATGCTATTCAGAAATTCAATATCATTTCCGATCAATAATATGTCATCTACATACAATATCAAAATGCTACAGAGCTCCCACTCACTTTCTTGTAAATACAGACTTCTCCAAAAGTCTGTATAAAACCATATGCTTTGATCACACTACCAAAGCGTATATTCCAACTCCGAGAGGCTTGCACCAGTCAATAAATGGATCACTGGAGCTTGCACACTTTGTTAGCACCTTTTGGATCGACAAAACCTTCTGGTTGCATCATATACAACTCTTCTTTAAGATATCCATTAAGGAATGTTGTTTTGACATCCATTTGCCAAATTTCATAATCATAAAATGCGGCAATTGCTAACATGATTCGTACGGACTTAAGCATCGCTACGGGTGAGAAGGTCTCATTGTAGTCAACTCCTTGAACTTGTCGAAAACCTTTTGCAACAAGTCGAGATTTGTAGACAGTGTCACTACCATCAGCATCAGTCTTCTTCTTGAAGATCCATTTATTCTCGACGGCCTGCCGATCATCGGGCAAGTCAACCAGAGTCCACACTTTGTTCTCGTACTTGGATCCCATCTCAGATTTCATGGCCTCAAGCCATTTTGCGGAATTTGGGCTCATCATCGCTTCCTCATAGTTTGTAGGTTCGTCATGGTCAAGTAACATGACCTCCAGAATAGGATTACCGTACCACTCTGGTGCGGATCTTACTCTGGTTGACCTATGAGGTTCAGTAGTAACTTGATCAAAAGTTTCATGATCGTCATCATGTAACATCCCGGATGTAACTTGCCATATTTGTAACTCCGACTCTTGCCATTTTCGGCCTTAACTTATGAGATTCCCTTCGTGGTTGGGTTTTGTCTTCGTTTTGCTTTTTGTCCATGTCATGCATTTCATATCATGTCATCATGTGCATCGCATTTGCATTCGTGTTCGTCTCATGCATCCGAGCATTTTCCCCATGTCTGTTTCGCAATCCGACACTCCCACGTGCACCGGCGCACCCCTCTTGTCTCTTTTCATGAGCAGGTGTTAAACGTTCTCGGAATGGACCGAGATTTGTCAAGTGGCCTTGGTACACCATCGGTAGACCACCCGTCAAATTTCGTTCCATTTCGAGCCCTTTTGATACCCCAACGGCTCACTGAGTAACCCATCTAAACCATCTCCATGTCCTCCGTCGTTGGATCACGATCGTGTGGGCAAAAAACCGCACCTCATTTGGACATTCCTACCTCCTTCTACCTATATATATGTGTCTTCCCCCCGAAAAAATCACAGTCTAACCCTAGCTCTCCCTCTCCTCGCATCGCCGGACAAAAACGCCGCCGCCGGACGTGTCCGCCGGCCACGTCTACCCCACCATTTGGACGCCGCCATGTAAGCCTCGCCGCCGCCGCATCCAATCGGACGACGCCGCGTGGCCCGACTAGCACAAGCATGCAAACTAGGCTCCACAATGTTGCTGTTTTTAGGGACTTAGGATTTTGCTTAGTCTTTTTCCTGCTATTATTTTGATGCCATGTAAACTTGATGCTATAGTGAGATACATGCTTCTTTTGGGATACTTCAGTAAGTATGTTTTGAACATGTGGTTATTCTCTATCCATCCATTCCCCTATTTGCAATTATGGAGTGCTCTAGCATGTCTTTTGCTATAAAATGTTCCTGGCAGAATGTTAACATGTTAATCAATATTGCCATGGTTGTTGCTAGTAATCCATGCATCCTATGAACTTGTTCTTGCCATGGTTAGCTTCATGAGCATGTCATATAGCTATTAATCTGCTTATTTTGTCATGCAATGCTTTGTGTTGAGTGGCAGGAGATCGCAAAGTTGCTATCGTGAATCTGTTTATGGTATGCTCTACTTTTCTGCCAAGTCTGAAACTGTTAATAAAACTTGCTATATTTAGATGGGAGCCATCATATCTTATGTGCCTTTTTGGCTCATGATCAGTAAGGGACTTTTGATCTATGCTTTCAGTAGAATCATGCCATGCCTTGGTTTGCTATGATATGTTCCTGTAGAATGATGTTTTCTTGCTCTAAACTTTGCTTGCTGATGTTGTTTTTGACATGTTAGTATTTCCACAAAGTCTGTGATGTTGATATCTTTTGCACTTTTTCCATGCTTGTTTGAACCTATTCTGTTGTGTTTTAGCCGTAGCTTAGTGTTCATATTTTGTAAAGCATCTCTTGTACATCACTGACATGTGCTTTGTTGTTATGTTGGAGTGCAGTAGCTTAGTTTCGTGTTGCATTCTAGATGGCATCGTGCTGTTAATCGCAGAATTGTGTCATTCTTGTTTTGCTTGCCATTTGCAAACCGTGCATCCGTTTACGGTGATCTTTATATCGTTTTCACCCGAAATCATCTCACCTTTCCAGCGGCACACTTGGTTTGCCAAGTTGATGCCTTGACCGTTCTTTCCTTTCCGGAGCATGCATATGCATTTCATATCATGTCTTGCATATCATGCCATGTATTGCATCATGTTGCTTGTGCATTGCACCATGATTGATTGTTGTTCCATTTGCTTTGGTTCTTACCTTGGGTAGAGCTAGGAGATGAGTACGTGAACGAGGAACCTGTTGAGTACGCTAACGAGGATCAAGCTTTCGACAACTCTGAGAACTTTGCAGGCAAGATGATCATACCCTCGAAATCACCTCTATCTTTGCTTGCTAGTTGTTCACTCTATCGCTATGTCGCGCTACCTACTACTTGCTATATAATTCCTCCCGTATTGCCATGTCAAGCCTCTAACCCACCTTCCTAGAAAACCGTTGTTTGGCTATGTTACCGCTTTTGCTCAGCCACTCTTATAGCGTTGCTAGTTGCAAGTGAAGTTGAAGTTTCTTCCATGTTGGAACATGGATATGTTGGGATATCATTATTATATCTTATTTACTCTAATGCATCCATATACTTGGTAAAGGGCGGAAGGCTCGGACTTATGCCTAGTGTTTTGTTCCACTCTTGCCGCCTTAGTTGTCGTCATACCGGTGTTATGTTCCTTGATTTTGCGTTCCATACGCGGTTGGGTGTTATGCGAACCCCTTGATAGGTCGCTTTGAATAAAACTCCTCCAGCAAGGCCCAACCTTGGTTTTAACATTTGCCAAATAACCCTTTTTCCCTTGGGTTTCGCGGACTGAAGGGTCATCTTTATTTTAAACCCCCGTGCCAGTGCTCCTCTAAGTGTTGGTCCAAACTAGGCGTTGTCCGGCGCCCCCTGGGCAACCAGGGTCTATGCCAACCTGACGTCTGGCCCATCTGGTGTGCCCTGAGAATGAGATATGGGCGACTCCTATCGCGATTTGTTGACACATCGGGTGGTTTTGCTGGTCTTGTTTTACCATTGCCGAAATGTCTTGTAACCGGGATTCCAAGACTGATCGGGTCTTTCTGGGAGAAGGAATATCCTTCGTTGACCGTGAGAGCTTGTGATGGTCTAAGATGGGACACCCCTACACGGTATAAACTTTCGAGAGCCGTGCCCGTGGTTATGTGGCAGATGGGAATTTGTTAATATCAGGTTGTAGAGAACTTGACACTTAACTTAATTAAAATGAATCAACTGCGTGTGTAGCCGTGATGGTCTCTTTTCGGCGGAGTCCGGGAAGAGAACATGGTCTTGTGTTATGCTTGAACGTAAGTAGCTTCAGGATCACTTCTTGATTACTTCTTGCTTCTCGACCATTACATTGCTTCTCTTCTCGCTCTTATTTGCGTAAGGTAGACACCATATATGCTTAGTGCTTGCTGCAGCTCCACCTCACTACCCTCTCCTACCCATAAGCTTAAATAGTCTTGATCTCGCGGGTGTGAGATTGTTGAGTCCTCATGACTCATGGATACTTCCAATCAGTTGCAGGTGCTAAGGATTCCAGTGCAGGTGATGCTACTGAACTCAAGTGGGAGCTCGGCGAGGATTCGGGCCGTTTCTATGTTTTCTTTCCAGATGATCAGTAGTGGAGCCCAGTTGGGACAATCGGGGATCTAGCATTTGGGGTTGTATTTCTTTATTTTGGTTCCGTAGTCGGACCTTTGTTTGTACCTTGGATGTTGTATGGATTATTTATGTATTGTGTGAAGTGGCGATTATAAGCCAACTCTTTATCCCTCTCTTATTCAGTACATGGGATGTGTGAAGATTACCCTCTTGCGAAAAGCCTACCATGCGGCTATGCCTCTAAGTCGTGCCCCGACACATGGGAGATATAGCCGCATTGTGGTTGTCACAAGTTGGTAATCAAAGCCATCCCCGACTTAGGACCCCCCTGCTTGATCGAATCGCTGACGTTGTTGAGTCTAGAACAAAATGTTTTGACTCTTAGGATTATATATATCGGAGAGTAGGATTCTTTTTTACTCCTGATTCCTTTCGTCACTCTGGTGAGGCCCCTTGACGTAGAAGTTTTGACTCTTCTCTTCTCAAATTTCACGAAAAAATAGGATCACATGGGTATCTTGGAATCGTTCTGATAGTCTTGTGATAAGAACATTGTTCTTGGTATCTCCTGACATTTAGGGGTTGTGGCAGTGTCCCAGGGAGTTGAGCTCCGAGGTGTTGTCGTCGCAATTTTATCGTTCCGATTCTTGAATACCTGAGTTCGCCGACATCAAAAATCCCTTTTATGCAGTTGTTGGTGAGATAACCTCGATGCCACCTAGTACTAGGGCGGGAGTTCGGGAGTATTTCCATAACTCATATAACGGATGCTTTTCGAAGGTTGAGGTACATGATTTCCGAAAGTTTCTTGGTTATGTGTTGAAGGATGGACACAACTGGATGTAGGAATTGTTAGTTTGGGTGAGATATTATGCTTCCCCTGTATCCCCAACACCTGATTGCAGAGCCAGAAAGTTTCCAGAGTTTTATAGGTGGTAATTCTAGTAGCTCTAGTATTTCTTCCTGCAGATATTTGGTTTGTGATTGGGTAATCCTTACCACTTATTTGTTCATATCCGTACCTTGTTGCTTTACTGATATACCTTTATCTAAGTGGCTTCTCAACCTAATGGACGTGTGATGATTTACTTTAGAATTCATTCATGCATCCTTGTTGAATGTTTTTTATGAAGACTTTATATTGCAATTTCGATCCATTGATTCATCTTGAATATCTGTCTTTCAAAAATTCTAAAGGATGTCACCCTCTTCAGGATGGCTCCTCCAACGCGTCAGAATCCGCCACCACCTCCACCTCCGGAGGCATGGCAAGCTGTCATGGCAGCCACCAACGCCAACACTCAGATGCTTATACGACTATTGCAAGGGCGCAACCAAGGAAATCAAGGCCAAGGCAACAATCAGCCTCAGTTTGCTACCCTCAACCAGTTTCTCGCAAACCAGCCGAAGTCTTTCAGCAAGTGTACCGAGGCCACAGATGCCGACGACTGGCTCATGGACATCTGCAAAAATTTTGAATGTAGCAATGTCAGACCTTAGGACTTTGTCAAGTTTGCTTCGTTTCAACTCAAGGACCAAGCTGCTAAGTGGTTTCAACAATACAAAGATTCCAGATGAGGTTGTGTGATTACCTGGGATGATTTCCGCCGAGACATCAAAGCTCATCACATCCCACCAAGCGTTTCACAAACTTGCTCGCTTCTCTAAACAAGACGTTCCTGATGAAAAGAGTATGATCTATCAATTCAGAGGTGGCCTCAGAGAAGATCTGCAGTTAGCTCTCATGCTTCTTGAGCCGACCAAGTTCGATCAATTCTATAACATGGCACTAAAGCAAGAAGCTGCTCAGCTCAAGTGTGAGGCATATAGGAAGAGAGTCAGGGACGCACTTCAATCTTCTTCTTCATCACAAGTGGCAGCTAAGCAACAGAAGTAATGGTTGCCTCCTCCTCCGTTTCGCCAGCCCTACCAGCAGAAGAGCAAAGTTGGCAATGGATCTTTCCACCCACCCAACCCAGGCTATCAGAACAAAGCTCAGTCTCAAACTCCAAGGTCAAGTGCTCCTTATCATCGTCCGCTCTCAGAGGTTACTTGCAACAAGTGTCAGTAGAAAGGGCACTATGCAAACAAATGCTTCAACCAAAGGAGCCTTCCGCCTCCTCCTCCTGTGAGATCTTCCAACAATGCAGTGGTCAAGCATAATTCCAAGTCGGCAAAGGTGAACATGATGAACGCAGCTCAGGCAGAGGATTCTTCAGAAGTGATCATGGGTAACCTTCCTGTTAATGACTTTCATGCAAAAGTCTTATTTGATACTTGTGCATCGCATTGTTTCATTTCAAGTCCTTTTGCATCGAAGCATGAGTTGGTCTTCCAAGATTTGCATAGACAGTTGTCAGTTGTCTCTCCGGGTAAATTCATGAACGCAAGCTCCATGGTTCCGGATGTTTCTACCAAGATGGGAAACTATAAATTTCTGTCTTCTCCAATTTGTTCTTGGTGACTCGGATATTGATCTAATTCTCGGGAGGGACTCGCATTCTAAGCACAAGGCTCAGCTTGATTGTGCTGCCAGGCAGATTCAATTGACACACTCTTTTGACGAGGTGATCATCTATGCCGCTCGTGATGAAACCATTCGACTATTTTCTATCAATGAGAAGGGTGAGTTGGATGCCATCTCTCAGATTCCAGTCATTTGTGAATACCAAGAAGAGCTTCCGGGAATGTCTCCTCACCGGCCAGTTGAATTCATTATCGATCTTGAGCCTGGCACGGAACCTGTTTGCAAATGTCCTTACAAGCTTGGACCAGAGGATTTGAAGGAGTTGCATAAACAACTCGATGAACAAGAGCGTATGGGTCTGATCAGACCGAGTTCATCTTCATGGGGTTGTCATGTTCTTTTTGTCAAGAATAAGGATGGAACGGAATGACTCTGCGTCGACTACCGTCCATTGAACAAGAAGGCAATAAAGAACAAGTATCCACATACCAAGATCAATGAGCTATTCAAGCAACTTAAGGGTGCCAAAGTATTCTCCAAGCTTGACCTCCATATGGCTTATCATCAGATTCGCATTCGTGAACAAGACATCCCCAAGGCAGCTTTCAGAACAAGCTATGGTTCTTATGAATATACTGTCATGTCTTTCGGCCTTGTCAATGCTCCTCCAATGTTCTCTCGCATGATGAACTTCATCTTCAACCCTTACACAAATGATTTCGTCCTAGTGTATCTCGATGATATCTTGGTCTTTTCCAAGAATAAGGAGGATCATGCCAAGCATTTGAGATTGGTACTCCACAAACTCAGAGAGCATCGATTCTATGCGAAGTTTTCCAAGTGTGAGTTCCGGCTTGAAGAAGTTCTTTACCTTGGTCATATCATCTCCGCCAAAGGCATTGCTATTAATCCCGAGAAGGTGTCTACAATTGTGAATTGGGAACCTCATCAGAATGTCAAGCAGCTCCGCAGTTTTCTTGGGCTTGCAAGTTACTATCGAAGATCCGTTGAAATTTCTATAAGATTACAAAGCCTCTTTCCAACCTCCTCCAGAAGCATGTCAAGTATGTCTGGACGCCTGAGTGTTACGTTTCTTTCAATACCCTGAAAGAGAAGCTAGTCACAGCTCCTGTCTTGACTCCTCCTGATGAATCCAAGCCATTTGATGTTTTCTGGGATGCCTCCTTACAAGGTCTCGATGCTGTGTTAAAGTAAGAGAAGAAAGTTGTGGCTTATACCTCTCGTCAGTTAAAGCCCAACAAAAGGAACTACCCCACTCACGACCTTTAGTTGGCGGCAGTTGTCCATGCATTATTAATGTGGAGACATCTCTTGTTGGGAAGGAAAGTTGACATCTTTACAGATCATAAGAGCCTCAAGTACATCTTCACTCAACCCAACCTCAACCTCAGACATAATCGACGGGTCAAAATGATTCAAGAATACAATCCAAGTATTGAATATACTCCAGGCAAGGCCAATGTCATTGCAGATGCTTTGAGTAGGAAGGCTTACTCCAACAGCTTAATTCTCAAGCCCTTCCAACCGGACCTTTGTGAAGCTTTCCACAAACTGAATCTCCAAGTTGTTCCTCAAGGCTTTCTTGCCAATCTTCAAGTCTCTCCTACTTTGTAATATCAAATTCGTGAGCCACAACTCCTGGATTCTATGGTGAAGAAGGTGAAACATGGGATTGCCAAGAGCCAACCCAAATACAAGTGCTATCGCATTGATGACAAAGACACTCTATTCTTCGAGGACCGGATTGTGGTTCCTAAAGGTGATCTAAGGAAAGTCATTATGAAAGAAGCGCACAATTCCCTTCTATCCATTCATCCCGGAAGTACGAAGATGTACCATGACCTCAAGTAGTCGTATTGGTGGACTCGAATGAAGCAAGAAATTGCTCAATTCGTGAATGAATGTGATGTCTGCAGAAGGGTGAACGCAGAACACCAACGAGCAGCTGGTCTCCTCCAACCTCTTGCTATTCCAGAATGGAAGTTTTACCATATTGAAATGGACTTCGTGACTGGATTTCCCAAGTCCAAGCGTAGAAATGATGCTATCTTCGTTGTCAATGACCAGCTTACTAAAGTGGCTCATTTCCTTCCAATCAAAGAATCTATCATAGCAGCTCAGTTGGCAGAGCTATACACCTCCAGGATTGTCTCCTTGCACGGTATTCCGCAATTGATATCTTTAGATCATGGAAACATTTTCACCTCCAAGTTTTGGGACTCCTTTCAGAAGGCTATGGGCACCAACATTCGCTTCAGCATAATTATCCATCCTCAAACTAGCGGCCAAGTCGAGCGAGTCAATAAAATCCTTGAAGATATGCTTAGGGCTTGTGTCATTTCCTTCGGTATGAAGTGGGAAGATTGTCTTCCATATGCCGAGTTCTCCTACAACATAGCTTCCAAGCGTGTTCGGGCAAGGCCCCATTCGAGATTCTCTATGACAGAAAGTGCCGTACTCCTGTCAATTGGTCAGAGACTGGTGAACGCCAACTTCTTGGCAATGACTTAATCATAGAAGCGGAAGAAATGTGTAAAGTCATCCGTGAAAATATCAAAGCCGCACAATCACGCCAGAAGAGTTACTATGATAGCAAGCACCGTGACTTGGATTTCGAGATCGGAGACCATGTCTACCTCTGTGTCTCTCCAATGAAAGGTGCTTGTCGCTTCGGTATCAAAGGGAAGTTTGCCCCTAGATACGTGGGTCCTTTCAAGATCATTGGCAAAAGAGGCGACCTCGCCTATCAACTTGAGCTTCCGTCTAACTTCGCAAATGTGCATGATGTGTTCCACGTGTCACAGCTTTGCAAGTGCTTCAAGTCTCCTGAGCACACCACCAACTTTGAAGAGATTGATCTCCAAGAAGATCTGTCTTATCATGAGCATCCCGTTGCTATTCTTGAAGAAACCGAGCGCAAGAATCGCAACAAGTCAATCAAATTCCTGAAAGTGAAGTGGTCACACCATTCCGATCGAGAAGCCACCTGGGAATGCGAGGATCACCTCCGTTCCGAATATCCGGAGTTCTTTCAGTCCTAGATCTCGGGACGAGATCCTCTCATAGTGGTGGAGTGTTGTAACACCCCGGATGTAACTTGCCATATTTGTAACTCTGACTCTTGCCATTTTCGGCCTTAATTTATGATATTCCCTTCGTGGTTGGGTTTTGTCATTGTTTTGCTTTTTGTTCATGTCATGCATTTCATATCATGTCATCATGTGGAACACATTTGCATTCGTGTTCGTCTCATGCATCTGAGCATTTTCCCCGTTGTCCGTTTCGCAATCCGACACTCCCGCGTGCACCAGCGCACCCCTCTTGTCCCTTTTCGTGAGCGGGTGTTAAATGTTCTCGGAATGGACCAAGATTTGTCAAGTGGCCTTGGTACACCACCGGTAGACCACCTGTAAAATTTCGTTCCATTTGGAGCCCGTTTGATACCCCAACGGTTCACCGGGTAATAGCAAAAGCCTCTTGTGTGTTGCAGCCCAACACCCCTCCAAAACACCCAACAACCCATCTAAATCATCTCCATATCCTCCGTCGTCGGATCACGATCGTGTGGGCGAAAAACCGCACCTCATTTTGACATTCCTACCTCTCTCTACCTATATATATATGTGTCTTCCCCTGAAAAAATCGCAGTCTAACCCTAGCTCTCTCTCTCTCATCGCGCCGCCGGACAAAAACGCCGCCGCTGGACGTGTCGCCCAGCCCCGTCTCCCCCACCAATTGGACGTCGCCACGTCAGCCTCACCACCGCCGCATCCAATCGAACGCTGCCGCATGGCCCGACCGCGTCCTTCCGCCACCGCGTGCCGACACGGCCCGCGGGGCCCGAGGCCGGCCCGTTTGAGCCGCGACCGGGCCCGAGCGGCCGAGCGTCCCGCCGCCGCCTTCGCCTTCGTCGCCTCCGCCCCACCATGCTGTGCAACGCCCGCCATCTCCTCCACCGCACGCCGCCCGCCGTCTCCTCCACCGCGCGCCGCCACTCCTCCGCGCCCGCGCCGCCTCTCCCCGCCGGCGCCAGATCCGGTCCCCTCCTCTTCGGCGAGCTCCTCCCTCGACGCCTCTCCGGTCTCCTTCCTCCTCTCCGGCCAACTCCGGCATATATTCCGGCGATCCTCGAGCCGCGTTCCCCGAAACCTTAGATCCATCTTCAGGAGGTAAATTTCGTCTAAGTCTTTTGCTCTGTGACATGTTTTTCAAGCCTACTTCATCATGTCGTATCTCGATGACCGTAGCTCCAAATGATGCATATGATATGTCGAATTGTTCATCTCGTTGAGCTTTACATGTTAGAATCATTTCCATGCATGTTACTATCTGTTATGATTCCTTTTTAATTGATGCAAGAGCGCTATAAAATGTTAACTACTGGTACTTATCAGATGATGAGGTTTTGTCATTTTTGTTGCATTTGATGTGTGCATCATATGAGCTTGAGGACTACATGAGTTTTGAACTACATAATGCCATATTTATAGAGGTGCTTGTCATGTATTTTTGTGATCTATTTGGTGACTAGCACAAGCATGAAAACTAGGCTCCACAATGCTGTTGTTTTCATAGAGTTGATGCTATGTAAACCTGTCTTTTTCCTGCTATCATTTTGATGCCATGTAAATTTGATGCTACAGTGAGAGACATGCTTATTTTGGGATACTTCAGTAAGGATGTTTTGAACATGTGGTTATGCTGTATCCATCCATTCCCCTGTTTGAAATTATGGAGTGCACTAGCATGTCTTTTTCTTGCTCTACTTTTGCTATAAAATGTTCCTGGCAGAATGTTAACATGTTAGTCAATATTGCCATGGTTGCTGCTAGTGATCCATGCATCCTATGAACTTTCTCTTGCCATGGTTAGCTTCATGAACATGTCATCTTGCTACTGGTATGCTTATTTTGTCATGCAATGCTTCGTGGTGAGTGGCATGAGCTTACAAAGTCACTATCGTGAATCTGTTTATGCTATGCTCTGCTTTCTGCAGTCTGAAACTGTTAATAAAACTTGCTATGTTTACATGGGAGCCATCATATATTCTGTGCCTTTTTGGCTCATTATTAGTATGGGAATTTTGATCTATGATTTTAGTAGAATCATGCCATGCCTTGGTTTGCTATGATATGTTCCTGTAGAATGATGTTTGCTTGCTCTAAACATTGCTTCCTGGTGTTGTTTTTGACATGTTAGTATTTTGAGTCTGTGATGCTGATATCTTTTGCACTTTTGCCATGCTTGTTTGAACTTGTTCTCGTGCAATTTAGCCGTAGCTCAGTGTTCATGTTTTGTCAAGCATATCTTGTACATCTGTGCCATATGCTTCGTTGTTTTGTTGGAGCGCATTAGCTTAGTTTCTTGTTGCATTCTAAGTGGCATCGTGCTGTTAAACGCAGAATTGTGTCATTCTTGTTTTGCTTGCCATTTGCAAACCGTGCATCCGTTTCTGGTGATCTTTATATCAATTTCGACCGAAATCATCTCATCTTTCAGGGGACACACTTGGTTTGCCAAGTTGATGCCTTGATCATTCTTTCCTTTCCAGAGCACGCATATGCATTGCATATCATGTCTTGTATATTATGCCATGTATTGCATCATGTTGCTTGTGCATTGCACCGTGATTGATTGTTGTTCCATTTGCTTGTGTTCTTGCCTTGGGTAGGCCGAGAGACGAGTACGTGAACGGGGAACCTTTGAGTACTCTAATGAGGATCAAGCTTTCGACAACTCTGAGAACTTTGCAGGCAAGATGACCATACCCTCGAAATCACTTCTATCTTTGCTTGCTAGTTGTTTGCACTATCGCTATGTCGCACTACCTACCACTTTCTATAACATGCCTCGCATACTGCCATGTCAAGCCTCTAACCCACCTTCCTAGCAAACCGTTGTTTGGCTATGTTACCGCTTTTTCTCAGCCCCTCTTATAGCGTTACTAGTTGCAAGTGAAGTTGAAGTTTGTTGCATGTTGGAACATGGATATGTTGGGATATCATTATTATATCTTGTTACTTTATTGCATCTATATACTTGGTAAAGGGTGGAAGGATCGGCCTTATGCCTGGTGTTTTGTTCCACTCTTGCCGCCTTAGTTTCCGTCATACTAGTGTTATGTTCCTTGATTTTGCGTTCCTTATGCGGTTGGGTGTTATCGGAACCCCTTAACAGTTCGCTTTGAATAAAAATCCTCTAGCAAGGCCCAACCTTGGTTTTAAAATTTGGCACCTAAGCCTTTTTCCCTTGGGTTCCGCGGACTGAAGGGTCATCTTTATTTTAAACCCCTAGGCCAGTGCTCCTCTGAGTGTTGGTCCAAAATGGGCGATGTCCGGCGCCCCCTGGGCATCCAGGGTCTATGCCAACCCGACGTCTGGCCCATCCGGTGGGCCCTAAGAACGAGATACGTGCAAATCCTATCGTGATTTGTCGGCACATCGGGCGGCTTTACTGGTCTTGTTTTACCATTGTCGAAATGTCTTGTAATTGGGATTCCGAGACTGATCGGGTCTTTCTGGGAGAAGGAATATCCTTCGTTGACCGTGAGAGCTTGTGATGGGCTAAGTTGGGACAACCCTGCAGGGTATAAACTTTCGAGAGCCGTGCCCACGATTATGTGTCAGATGGGAATTTGTTAATATCCGGTTGTAGAGCACTTGACACTTAACTTAATTAAAATGAATCAACCACGTGTGTTGCCTTGATGGTCTCTTTTCGATGGAGTCCGGGAAGAGAACACGGTCTTGTGTTATGCTTGAACGTAAGTAGCTTCAGCATCACTTCTTGATCACTTCTAGCTTCTCGACTGTTGCATTGCTTCTCTTCTCACTCTTATTAGCATAAGTTAGCCACCATATATGCTTAGTGCTTGCTGCAGCTCCACCTCACTACCCTCTCCTATCCATATGCTTAAATTGTCTTGATCTCGCGGGTGTGAGATTGCTGAGTCCTCGTGACTCACGGATACTTCCAAACAGTTGCAGGTCCTGAGGATACCAGTGCAGCCCAGTTCGACGAGGATTCGGGCTGTTTCTATGTTTCCTTTCCTGATGATCAGTAGTGGAGCCCAGTTGGGATGATCGGGGATCTAGCATTTAGGGTTGACTTTCTTTATATTGATTCCGTAGTCGGACTTTTGATTGTACCTTGGATGATGTATGGATTATTTATGTATTGTGTGAAGTGGCGATTGTAAGCCTACTCTTTATCCCTCTCTTATTCAGTATGTGGGATGTGTGAAGATTACCCCTCTTGCGACAAGCCTACCATGCGGCTATGCCTCTAAGTCGTGCCCCGACACGTGGAAGATATAGCCACATTGTGGGTGTTACACATCATTAGCTTCCTCACTTACTGGTGTTGCAATTACTGGAACTGATTTCAGTGATGAACTACTTTCCAATAAGGGAGCGGGTACAATTACCTCATCAAGTTCTACTTTCCTCCCACTCACATCTTTCGAGAGAAACTCCATCCCTAGAAAGGATCCATTCTTAGCAATGAATATCTTGCCTTCGGATATGTGATAGAAGGTGTACCCAACTGTCTCCTTTGGGTATCCTATGAAGAGACATTTATCAAATTAGGGTTAGAGCTTATCAGGTTGAAGCTTTTTCACATAAGCATCTCAGCCCCAGACTTCAAGAAACGACAACTTGGGTTTCTTGCCAAACCACGGTTCATAAGGTGTCGTCTCAATGGATTTAGATGGTGCCCTATTTAATGTGAATGCAACTGTCTCTAAAGCATAACCCCAAAATGATAGCGGTAAATCAGTGAGAGACATCATAGATCGCACCATATCTAGTAAAGTACGATTACGATGTTCCGACACACCATTACGCTGTGGTGTTCCGGGTGGCGTGAGTTCCGAAACTATTCCGCAGTGTTTCAAATGAAGACCAAACTCGTAACTCAAATATTCTCCTCCATGATCAGATCATAGAAACTTTATTTTCTTGTTACGATGATTTTCCACTTCACTCTGAAATTCTTTGAACTTTTAAAATGTTTCAGACTTATGTTTCATTAAGTAGATATACCCATATCTGCTCAAATCATTTGTGAAGGTTAGAGAATAACGATATCCACCACGAGTCTCAATGTTCATTGGACCACATACATCAGTATGTATGATTTCCAATAACTCTGTTGCTTGCTCCATTGTTCCGGAGAACGGAGTTTTAGTCATCTTGCCCATGAGGCATGGTTCACAAGTACCAAGTGATTCATAATCAAGTGAGTCCAGAAGTCCATCAGAATGGAGTTTCTTCATGCGCTTTACACCAATATGACCCAAACGGCAATGCCACAAATAAGTTGCAGTATCATTATCAACTCTGCATCTTTTGGCTTCAATACTATGAACATGTGTGTCAGTACTATCAAGATTTAGTAAAAATATACCACTCATGAAGGGTGCATGACCATAAAAGTTATTACTCATATAAATAGAACAACCATTATTCTCTGATTTAAATAAATAACTATCTCGCATCAAACAAGATCCAGATATAATGTTCATGCTCAACGCTGGCACCAAATAACAATTATTTAGGTCTAAGACTAATCCCGAAGGTCGATGTACAGGTAGCGTTCCGACGACGATCACATCGACTTTGGAACCATTTCCCTTGCACATCGTCACCTTGTCCTTTGCCAATCTTCGCTTAATCCGTAGCCCCTGTTTCGAGTTGTAAATGTCAGCAACTTAACCAGTATCAAATACCTAGGTGCTACTGCGAGCATTAGTAAGGTACACATCAATAATATGTATATCAAATATACCTTTCACTTTGCCATCCTTCTTCTCCGCTAAATACTTGGGGCAGTTCCGCTTCCAGTGACCATTCCCTTTGCAGTAGAAGCACTCAGTCTTAGGATTAAGTCCAGACTTGGGTTTCTTCACTTGAGCAGCAACTGGCTTGTTGTTCTTCTTTCAGTTCCCCTTCTTCCCTTTACCTTTTTCTTGAAACTGGTGGTCTTGTTGACCATCAACACTTGATGCTCCTTCTTGATTTCTACCTCCGCAACCTTTAGCATTGCGAAGACCTCGGGAATAGTCTTATCCATCCCTTGCATATTATAGTTCATGATGAAGCTCTTGTAGCTTGGTGGCAGTGATTGAAGAACTCTGTCAATGACACTATCATCAGGAAGATTAACTCCCAGCTGAGTCAAGTGGTTGTGGTACCTAGAGATTCTGAGTATATGTTCATTGATAGAACTATTCACCTCCATTTTGCAGCTATAGAACTTATTGGAGACTTCATATCTCTAAGTCTGGGCATTTGCTTGAAATATTAACTTCAACTCCTGGAACATCTCATATGCTGTAGGACGTTCAAAACATCGTTGAAGTCCCGGTTCTAAGCCGTAAAGCATGGCACACTGAACTATCGAGTAGTCATCATCTTTGCTCTGCCAGGTGTTCACAACATCTGGCGTTGCTCCTACAGCGGGTTTGTCACCTAGCGGTGCTTCTAGGACATAATTCTTTTGTGCAGCAATGAGGATAATCCTCAAGTTACGGACCCAGTCCGTGTAGTTGCTACCATCATCTTTCAACTTAGCTTTCTGTAGGAGCGCATTAAAATTCAACGGAACAATAGCACGGGCCATCTATCTACAATAACATGGACATGCAAAATACTATTAGGTACTAAGTTCATGATAAATTAAAGTTCAATTAATCCAATTACTTAAGAACTCCCACTTAGATAGACATCTCTCTAATCATCTAAGTGACCACGTGATCCATATAAACTAAACCATGTCCGATCATCACGTGAGATGGAGCAGTTTTCAATGGTGAACATCACTATGTTGATCATATCTACTATATGATTCATGCTTGACCTTTTGGTCTCAGTGTTCTGAGGCCATATCTGCATATACTAGGCTCGTCAAGTTTAACCCGAGTATTCTGCTTGTGCAAAACTGGATTGCACCCTATGTATGTGAACGTAGAGCTTATCACACCCGACCATCACGTGGTGTCTCGGCACGACGAACTATAGCAACGGTGCATATTCAGGGAGAACACTTATACCTTCAAATTTAGTGAGAGATCATCTTATAATACTACCGCCGAACTAAGCAAAATAAGATGCATAAAGGATATACATCACATGCAATCAATATAGGTGATATGATATGGCCATCATCATCTTGTGCCTTTGATCTCCATCTCCAAAGAACCGTCATGATCACCATTGTCACCGGCTTGACACCTTGATCTCCATCGAAGCATCATTGTTGTCTCACCAACTATTGCTACTACGACTATCGCTACCGCTTAGTGATAAAGTAAAGCAATTACATGCCGATTGCATTTCATACAATAAAGCGACAACCATATGGCTCCTGCCCGTTGCCGATAACTGTTTTACAAAACATGATCATCTCATACAATAAAATTTAGCATCATGTCTTGACCATATCACATCACAACATGCCCTGCAAAAACAAGTTAGACGTCCTCTACTTTGTTGTTGCAAGTTTTACGTGGCTGCTACGGGCTGAGCAAGAACCGTTCTTACCTAACGCATCAAAAACCACAACGCCGTATAGTGATTGCTTTTTGATCTTCAGAAAGAACCCTGTTCATTGAATCCGATTCAACTAAAGTTGGAGAAACAGACACCCACCAGCTAGCTGTGTGCGAAGCACGTCGGTAGAACCAGTCTCGCGTAAGCATACACGTAATGTCGGTCTGGGCTGCTTCACCCAACAATACCGCTGAATCAAGAATCAACTAGTGACGGCAAGCAATATGTATATACCCACCCCCACAACTCCTTTGTGTTCTACTCGTGCATATAACATCTATGCATAGACCTGGCTCAGATGCCACTGTTGGGGAACGAAGTAATTTCAAAAAAATTCCTACGCACACACAAGATCTATCATGGTGATGCATAGCAACGAGAAGGGAAGAGTGTTGTCCACGTACCCTCGTAGACCGTAAGAGGAAGCGCTATGACAACGCGGTTGATGTAGTCATACGTCTTCACGATCCGACCGATCCTAGTACCGAAAGTACGGCACCTCCGTGATCTGCACACGTTCGGCTCGGTGACGTCCCACGAACTCTCGATCTAGCTGAGTGTCGAGGGAGAGCTTCGTTAGCACGACGGCGTGATGACGGTGATGATGAAGCTACTGGCGCAGGGCTTCACCTAAGCACAATGATGATATGACTCAGGTGGATTATGGTGGAGGGGGCACCGCACAGGACTAAGGGATCAATGATCAACTTGTGTGTACTATGGTGCCCCCTACCCCCGTATATAAAGGAGGAAGGGGGAGTCCTGCCGGCCCTTGGGGCACGGCAGGAGAGGAGGAGTCCTCCTCATAGTAGGAGTTGGACTCCCCTTTCCTAGTCCTACTAGCAGGAGGAAGGGGGGCAGAAGGAGAGGGAGAGAAGAGAAGGAAAGGGGGTGCCGCCCCCCTTCCCTAGTCCATTTCGGACTAGAGAGGAGGGAGCGTGCGGCCCTGCCTTGGCCGGCCCTCTCTCTCCACTAAGGCCCATGTGGCCCATTAGTTCCCCCCCGGGGGTTCCGATAACCCCCCCCCCCCCCCCCCCCCGCACTCCGAGAATTATCCGGTGACCCCCGGAACTCATCCGGTGTCCGAATATAGTCATACAATATATCAATCTTTATGTCTCGACCATTTCGAGACTCCTCGTCATGTCCGTGATCATATCCGGGACTCCGAACTGTCTTCGGTACTTCAAAACACATAAACTCATAATACCGATCGTCACCAAACATTAAGCATGCGGACCCTACGGGTTCAAGAACTATGTAGACATGACCGAGACACGTCTCCGGTCAATAACCAATAGCGGAACCTGGATGTTCATATTGGCTCCCACATAACAATATACGTTGTTCCGTTTGTCATCGGTATGTTACTTGCTCGAGATTCGATCATCGGTATCTCAATACCTAGTTAAATCTCGTTACGGGCAAGTCTCTTTACTTGTTCCGTAATGCATCATCACGTAACTAACTCATTAGTCACATTGCCTGCAAGGCTTATAGTGATGTGCATTACCGAGAGGGCCTAGAGATACCTCTTCGATACTCGGAGTGACAAATCCTAATCTCGATCTATGCCAACTCAACAAACACCATCAGAGACACCTGTAGAGCATCTTTATAGTCACGCAATTACGTTGTTACGTTTGATAGCACACTAAGTGTTCCTCCGGTATTCGGCAGTTGCATGATCTCATAGTCATAGGAACATGTATATGTTATGGATAAAACAATAGCAACAAACTAAATGATCATCGTGCTAAGATAACGGATGGGTCAAGTCAATCACATCATTCTCTAATGATGTGATCCCGTTAATGAAATGACAACTCATGTCTATGGTTAGGAAACATAACCATCATTGATTCAACGAGCTAGTCTAGTAGAGGCATACTAGTGACACTATGTTTGTCAATGTATTCATACATGTATTAAGTTTATGGTTAATACAATTCTAGCATGAATAATAAACATTTATCATGACATAGGGAAATATAAATAACAACTTTATTATTGCCTCTTGGGCATATTTCCTTCATGATCACAATGTTGGCCAATTCCCTCGGTCTCAACTACAATCACCTTCGCCACATTGTCGATAACACCCTTGTTAATATTCGTGTTCTTACTAGAGCTGGAATGGTAGTAGTTCATAATGGCCGTCATTGCATAAGAATTCCTAGAATGTCATACTTGTTGCCCACTCCTATGCCTAACCGTTTTCCATAAAACTTGGACTCTCTTTATTTTGCGAAGGAATGATATGCAACATTTCACCAAGAAGGGCCAGAACCAGAACAAGTAGAAGATCTCGCCACCGACGAAGAAGAGGAGAAACCATAACAAGGAGACTATACCACCTATGTGGACCTCGACGGCCTCCAGGACTCTATCCAAGATATGAGCAACCTCGTTGAGTCTCTTCGAGGCACATTCGCCTTCATGAACATGAACTTCTCCAATTGGAGCCAATAGTTGGCTCCTGACCAACCGCCACAATGATTCCATTGGTTTGGGCTTGCAAAAGCTTAAGCTTGGAGGAGGTCATCACCACTTCTACATCAAGACGTGGCGGTATTATTTGAATAAGTTGTAATGAGGTTGAATTAAGCTCTGGAGATTCAAACCACTCGTGTTGGTTTGTTCCAACACTTTGCTTTTATTTGCTTTTTTCCTTTTTATTTACTTTCTCCTTTGTGATTTTTCATTTGCAAGTTAGTTTTCAAAACCCCCCAAAAAAAGAATAAACTTTGCTTTGCTCTGATTCTTTATTTTTCCCCTTGGATTTTGTTTTTAGAGTAGTTGATCTACGCTAGACAATGAGGAATGCAGGAGTAAGGAAGAGAAGTGTGTAAATTTGCAATCGTGAAGATATGTCCAATGACTCATGTCTGTTGCACTTGGAATACATAGAGTAGCTGTTGTAGTAGTATGTGTGAAATGTGCAAATGGGAGTAAGTCTTGATAATTAAGACAAAGGTTTTGTTCTAGTATCTGAAATAATTTTTTAGCCTATGTTCTATTTAGTTTAGACAAGCAAGACTTGTCGTGGGATTGTTTTTCAAGCAAATGATCTCAACTAAGAATAACCATGCACAAGAGAAAGTCTTAAAACACTTGGGAGTTGATAAAAATTGTAGGAGAACTGATATTTGAAATGCTCAACCCCATGTTGTTAATTTTAATAGACTTGATAGCACTTGTGGATTGAATTTTCTAGAGGAACTCAGTTGAAGGGTAAATGAGGTTATGCCAAAAATATGTGATGTATCTCTTACATGGTGCTTTAGCTTCTTGCTGGTGCCATGGCCCTGCTGCTCTATTCACGTGTATGTGTGTAAATGTGGCTTTGTCACTTTTCTTGATATTATGCCGAGGACTCCGCTAGCCAATGAATGATCCACCAAGAGCGAAAGCTCAGATTTCGGCTATGAGTTTGTTACCGTACATAGTGGCAACACTACAAACACCTATTATTCGGCTTTCTCTTGAATGCGTGTCTATGTGGTAAATAAAGGGGATTGGTTAAAAGATCTTGAAAGAGACATATATCAAAGGTCCATAGTTCCCAGATACTAATCCATAACAAAACTCTATGCATGATCACTTATTTGGCATAATCCCTTCATGTGAAAACCAAAGTTCCAACGAACTATGATTGAAATGATGTGCTTAAGAGCGCTGATGTTGAAAAAATTGTGGGTATGCCTATGAGCACTAGAGCATCATATTTTGTACATGCCATTCACTCCCTAACATATGTTTTTATGGCCCAATCAAAGAAAACTCTTCTGTGCATTCCGGCACGCAAGTGTGGTCTAGAATAAATAGAATAAAGTTTTGCAAAGTTGTTTTATCTAGTAGATCAAGAACTTTGCGTTGATTACCTTTGTTTCACTAACACTTGCACAATAACGATGACACGCTATAGCTATACAAAGTTTTTAGATCAATAAGTCGAGGGCTATCTAGGCATACCAATCGTAAGTGAACCAAAATCTTCTCGTCGTTTCTGGTTTAAATAACTGAGTTCCTTATTATTTTGATTTCTGTCTATGTTGCTCAAGGACGACCAAGTTTAAGCCTGTGGGAGTTGATGAGTGATATTTTACACGCATTCACCCTTGTTTAAACCGAGATATTTCCTTTTAAATAGAGATGTTCGCTCCGATGTTGCTACTAATCACCAATGAATGCAAAGGATTCAACAAATACTCTCTTTGATGTTTTTCCACTGGAAATGGGCTAAAAAGGGAGGAAATGATGTGTGGAAATGGAAAAAAGGAAAATAGAGGAATAAGGGATCAACGGGAGGCATTTCTGTGGAAACAGCATGAAAGACAGTGTTCCATATGGGCGCGTGTGCTTGTATGATCAAGCGCACTTATGGCATGGAAACCGAGGCAGGTCGTCCACCTGAACAACTTTTACAAAGGGGAACCCATCGAAATCTCAAAAAAGGATAGTGAGGAGAGTGTCAACAGAAGCTAGAACACCATCCTCATATTCATCCACAAACCCTAGCCGTCGCCATTTACATCTTCATAGACACCATCACCACCATAGCGCTTCATCATCTAGTTCATAATTGTATACATGCATCGCACAAGGCATCCATTGTAAGACATATTTGCAATTAATCAACCTTTAAGATGTGTTCTTCAATGTTTTCTTCTTGTGTCTGATCTCCATGTGTGAGTAGTTCGGTAAGGTATGGGTTGAGGCATGGGGCTTGCAACCATCTGTATTTTTTGTGGGGAACAATGGAAGGGCTTTGAATTAACTTCCCATATGTGTGAAATAAAATTGTTTCATAGGTATCTCTCTTCTTATCCGTGATCTTCATCCCTGAAGGTATTAGGATCATGGAGATCGAGCACTAGTATGGATAGGAGCAAGGAGACCGTGAAGTGTTATACCGAACACCAGTGACAGTAAGGTTCAATAAGGTAACATGGATCATATCCTCGGGGATACATGAGATGTAGTCATTAAACACCCAAAGCTCTTGTTTTATTACATCGATATATATCTATAATAATTAGAGACTCCTAATAAATTACCATGTTAATTAGAAATTTGGAGCTGTTTATCTGGTGGGACCGAATTACTATGGTTCAGATCTACTCATATAATTATGGTAAAAAGTTGAAGTCCAATTTTTTTTTTCTGAATCCAGGCCAATAATATTAATAATCACTCATAAGGACCAGAAACTATCAATGCAAACCACGTGAGAGAGTCCATAATTTCCCATGGTCAAGAAATAGAATCCATAATTGCCCATTGTTAGAGACTCACAAACCATGTCATGTTACAGTGGCACCAAAAGCCTCTCTCCCAGTCCGGCTCCTTTGGCTTCCTCAACGTATACGCTGCTGCCACCAACCCACGATGTCGCCGTCACCGCCAACCCACGATGTTGTCGCCGCCGTTGCCACCATACCACGATGTCGACCCCACTACCGATGCCGTCATCCCATGATGCCACCGCCGATTCTGCCGCCACCGATTCCTTCCTGATGCTCATGGTGGTGCGCATTAGCACTGCACGGTCCCGTCGCTGCTGGCTCCCATCGTCATGTTGTGGTGACAGCACCACGAGGGCGCCTCCTACTGGCACATTATAGGTCCTCTTGCTAATCCTTTTCTAGCTCATATCAATGACATCTTGAGCTTAAGATTTCCATCAACTCATCAATTAATCTAAAAAAGGGTCACAGACTCATGGTGTAATCTAATCTACCAAATCCCTTTTTTGTTCTGTAAATAATATCTCATATTTTGAGTTCTGACTACTATGCAGCATGCCAACATAAATCTTTTAGGCCAATTACTGAATCAATCACAGGATGGCTGATGCAGTCTAAGGAAGCCGCCGTCATTTTTTTAGAATCACCGGGGGAGCTCCCCCACCTGAATATATTACTCAAAGGGCTGTTGGGCAGCAAGTACATAATTACATAGGCACGGTGCAATGTGCAGAGAGGTAGGAATGCCATGAGAAGACGTCCTTCTTGACTCATGTTTCCACGAGACGGTGTGGCCAAAGGTCTAAATCAGAAATAAGGTTCCTAAGGGTTATTACAGAACATTGATCAACACTCCTAAACAACATATCATTACGTGCTACCCATATCTTCCATAGTAGTTCCATGAGGACCAAGGACCATGTATTTGTGGGGAGGTGATGAGGCAGAGTGGCGTCCCAAAGCTCAGTGATGTTGTCGGTTTGTGGCAGAATCCCAATTCGTTGCCATATCCTATTTGGCAAGTGGGCATGTGATGAAGGCGTGCATGAAGTCTTCAGGTAACCTAGCACATCGGGGGCATAAATCCGAGGAGATTATATGCTTATGGGCAAGCTTGACCCTGGTATTGAGGTGGTCCTTGAAGAGTATCCAGGCGAAGATTTTTAGCTTGCGAGGAGCCTTGGTGCCCCAGATGATATGGGCAATGAGATCATTGTCTGGCCGAGTCATGAGGGCACCGTACGCGTGCTTGGTGGAGAATACATGGCCTTGGTGTAGGAACCTTTGATCTTCCTCCGCCTAGGTAATGAAGTCCTACAAAATAACCACAAGCAAAACAAGTTGTTGTTCTGCCATAAGAGAGAGATGATTACATAGATTAGCTTCGAGACCAAAACACCAAGTATTAGCCACTTTAACTAGCTATAGGTTGAAGTGTGAGAAGAGGTGGGGAAAGGTGGTAGTAGGGGTTTTGGGGTCAACCAGGTGTCAAGCCAGAAGTATGTATGTGAGCCGCTGTTTGTTAGCACAAATGAGATAGTCTGTAGGGTGGGGATTTGTTGTGTAATTGTGCGGCAAGGAAAGGAGGTTTGAGGAGACGAGGAGAATAGAGCGTTGGGGTGTTAAAGGTCTAGCCATTCTATCCAAGGTGTCTGTGTAGAGGAGAGAGCTTTGGCTGCAAATTTCATGAGTAGACAATTAGTTTGGACATGCAGGTTTTTAAGCCATAAACCATCGAATTTTTTTGGTAAGCAAACATTTTTCCAAGCAATAAGGCATTGAGATCCTGAACAAGCATCGTCCCCTGCCCAAAAAATGCCCTTCCTAGAGAGTCGATGACTTTGAGTGTTTTCTTGGGAATGCGCAACACCGACATGATGTAGGTAAGGAGGGAGTCGAGAACCGCAGAGATGAGAATGAGACAATCACCCTTGTCAAGCAGTTTAGCACGTCAGCCCCGTTAGTAGTTTGCGAGATCGTTCTATCAACGGAGCGAACGCATTGGTAAGAGGTTTAGTTGGGGCGAGGGGAAGGCCTAGACAAGTTTTAGGTAAGGGCGCGTGGAAGAAACTCATGGCGAGGGCAGTGGCAGTGGCCATGGCATCATCTATGTGGAGAGTGGTTTTGGAGAAGTTGATGGTGAGGCCCGTAGCTTGCGCGAAATTGTTTAGGGTTAGATTAAGGGATGCGGCAGCGACAGGGGAGGTGCTTCAATGATAAGCATATCATCAGTGTATTGGAGAACGGTGGGAGGCAGGTGGGAGAAGATGGGGTGGTGAAGAGCAGGCTCAGAGCACTAGAAGATGAGTTGTTGAAGCAGGTCGGCGACGATGAGGAAAAGGTAGGGGGACGCCGGGTCACCTTGCTGCAAGCCATTCTTGCATTGTATCCAGTTGCCTGGTGTCAGCGTCCTAGGAACGGGGGTCCCCAGACTTGCTTTCCTGCGGCCCATGACATGGCTCCACGAGCGACCCTGTACGGCCTATCTTTATCAGTGAAAACTCAAGACCCTCACGAGGAGCCAAGCCTCACAAGGCGGACGATGCAGGACCTCCTCGGGGGCGGCCTCACCAGGCTGGCTTGCGAGGGGCAGAGAGATCAAGGCAGGGGGCACCTCACGTGCTCCCTGTGACGTAAGCCATGACGACTAAGGCCAGGCAAGCACCAGGCAGGCGCCTGCGCGCAGTGTACTCGTTTCCTCTTTGGTTCTAAGGGGGCAAGCGCAGGCAAGGAGTCCCGAGGCATCAGGAAAAGGTTTTCATATCGGTGCAACAAGACCAAGACCAGCAGGACGGCAGGACGGAGGTCACCATGGAGCCCAGCATGGCATCACCACCAGAGTCTTTGGTAGGCGAAGACCACCTTTTTTCAGGATAACTTGTACTAGTTGTCTCCTTTCAAATTTGGCCGTTGTTGGATCCCTTCCCGCCTACATTTGGGAAGAGGACCAGGGCCTCTATAAATAGGACCCATTCCACCAAGGCCACCACACAAGCTCATCGAGCTCAAGAACACCTCTCCTCAAGATGTTGTTCATCCCTTGTACTTGTTCATCCTCCGCCCAAGAGGCAATCAACCACACCACACTGGAGTAGGGTATTACACCACATGACTGGACCGAACCAGTATAAACCATGTGTCCTCTATTGTGCGAGTTCGTCGTGCTGAGCTTGGAGATTGTGGTGAGAGCGTGAGCTAGGGGGAAGAGAGATCTTCGTGCGCACCCCAGAGTTCGAACCGCAAGGGTTTTGCCGGAACCCGAAATCCGACATTTGGCGCCAGGTAGGGGTGCGCTGAAGCCTCTCTTCCATCACCAGACCCACCAACGCTCTGCAGCGCCGTGCTCCAGGTGGCACGCGCATCGCCAAACACCGCGGGCGCGCGGGCAGCGTGTTCCGGCGCCTTCCACCCTTTCCCAGCGGCGTGCGCGGGCCGCCGCATGGGCCTCAAGCTACGCCGCAGTGAAGACACCGCACACCCGACGGGAGCAAGCGAACATGAGGGCCGCGCTCACATTGGCGCGGGAGCTGCTGCGGTGCCGACTGATGGAGATCGGTCGAGATGCGTTGCTGGAGCGCGTTGCTAAGCTGTTGGATGCCGCAGCCAGGGGTACGCCGCCTTTCTGCTCCTTGCTTACGCCTCAGGCTGCCGCCAGATCGCACGGTGGGCCTCGTCGCGCTAGCACGCCCCTAGGCGCACCAGGAAGCTTCATCGGCACCGGCGCAACCAGCGGCGCCGGACACCCAACCACACCTGTTCCTCTGCCGATGGGCGCAGGCATAAGCATTGCCACCCACGGACCTAGCAGGATGCCGCCCTACCATCCTTAGAGCGGCGCGCCGGGCCGGACGACGTGGAGCGCAGGGCACTTCAGCGAGGTTTCTGGGGCGACGGCTCCGGAGGCCTATATGCCTCGCATGATGGACCAGGAGTACACGCCGGAGGATGAACCCACCTCGTTCCTTGAGCCGGGATGGGAAGAGGAGACGCTGGAAGTTGAGGCCTTCCAGGAGCCACCCGGGAGCCTCGCTAACCACGCAGACAACAACAGCTACAAGGTACCACTAATCTCTCAGGAGCAAGCTTACGCTAACCATGGGTCGCTAGTGAATCAGGTCACAGCAGTGGACGACGGGCCTAGCACGGCTGCCCCCTTCAACCAGGGGAGGCGCACTGGGGGCTGCGTGGGAGGAGCCGGGAGCAAGGTCCCTCTGCACATCACATGGAGCAAGGAGTCGCCCGGAGGTAGGTCCTTTGCCATGGAAGCACTAGCGAGCCTTTCCCCCGGCATAGGGCCTGTGGTCGTCGAGGGCGCCACTAGCATTCCCTTTGCCCCTTGGCATCGTCGTGGTTTCCGGACGCCCCAACGGTGGTCGAGGGCGGCGCAAGGTGGGGCCCTCGCCTGGCGATGTGAAGCAAGGCTCACGCTTGTGAAGGTCTCCGCTGGTGACACTCTCATGTAATAATGAGTGGGGTTGTACACGCCCCGGAGTCTCCGGAGTGCCGCCCATGGGCCTCGGGGGCTCCTGCCCATGTCCTTGTGGAAGCACCATGCTCCGCGATGGCCGTCGACACTGTCCCCCAATGACTATGCTCATGGCCAGTGAAAGAACTTATCTCCGCACTGGTGGGAAGACAAGAAGACTAGCTAGGTGCCGGATGCGGCCATTTGCTTTTGACCTCTTTTCTATAGCTCAGACTAGCAGCTTTTGATCTTGAATTTGAAGTTTCATTTCCATTGGCAATCGTGGGGGGCATCCTTTCTCGTTCGCATTGATTTCGTGAGTTTCTAGATTCATGTTTTCTTTGGGATTTACGTCCGCTATCTCCCCCCCTTTCGAAAACCTCGCGAGCGGGGGCTAGCAGCGGCGCACCCGCACTACGCGCCCATCGCGCAATTACTAGCACTCTCTTCTCGCCAGGCCCTCTCGGATGGACCGACGGACCCCTCAGGAAACCAAAACCTTGCGAGATTGTGAGGGGCCCCTCTCATGAGGAATGCATATCCGCAGCTGCCATATCAGTTTGAAGTTCGACTAAACCAAAGTAAGTTACGACAGCAAGCCCGCAAGGGGTGTCGCGAGCAACCAAAAATGCGCTTTAAGCATAAGCCTAAGGAATAAAGTGGTAGTCTATTTACATGAGGGGCTTCCCCTCCCCCAAAATGCTCTTACATTGTGAGGGGCCCTACCCAAGCTTTTGGATGCAGGTTCAAAGTAAAGGAGCGCGGGCTCAGGTGGACATATCGCTCACCTCATCTCCCCAATCGCTTCCTGACAGACTGCTGGCGCCGCTGCTCCCTCTCAGCTTGGCTTTCCAGGCGTGTCACGATGTTGTCGAAGAAGTGAATATGGATGGCGTAGTACTCGGCATGCGGGTGGGGAGCGTGCTCATCGTAGATGGTACCAAGTGCCTGATTGGCCCTTGTCCTAAGGTCCCGAAGCATGGGAACATGCTCGCGCAGTAGCGTCGCCTCCTCTCTACTCTACTCTACGAAGGACTCGGTGCTGGCAACCCGCTGCTGAAGAGAGAGCAGCTCGGCACGGGTGGAGGCCAGCTCAACCTGCACTAAGATCAGGGCGGCTGCGGTCACTTTCTCGCGTTGTTCCGCCTCAGCCAGCCCTGACCTGAGGACAGCGGGCCTGCCCATAGCTTCAGCTTCCACGAGCTTCAGCTTCAGGTCGCACCTGCCAGCAAGATCCGAGCAAGCCTCGGCCACCCTGCAGTCGACCTCCTCCTAGGACCTGGCCTCGCACGCGCTGACAACATCCTCTACTTGGGCGACCTGGCGCTCCCTCGTCTCCAACCGCTCAAGCTCAAGGCTGTGCTTCATGGCCTCCAGCAGCAGTGCTTCCTCGTGCCTCAAGATCCCCTCCTCGTTGGACGGTGCGCCCTTCGTCGACGCCAAGGCAACTCTGCGCGCCTCCACCTGCTGCTCCAGGGAGGCGTTCAAGGCCTGGAGCTCCTGCATGTGATCCTCGGC
Organism: Triticum urartu; assembly: GCF_056163025.1. Lineage (NCBI taxonomy): Eukaryota > Viridiplantae > Streptophyta > Magnoliopsida > Poales > Poaceae > Triticum > Triticum urartu. Next base: position 288,867,864 of record NC_141876.1, on the reverse strand, counting down.
GGCCGCACGGTGATTGTCCGCCTCCCTGGCCTCCTCCAAGGCCCGGGCGCTGGCCTCCAGCGAGGTTGCCAGGGATGCCTCGGACTTCACATTGGCGTGCTCACGCTGGAGGCGCCCGAGGTTGATAGCCACCTTTAGTTGACGCCACTCCTCCACCAGCCAGAGACCCTCGGCTTCAAGGCGGGAGTCAATGTCCAAGAGTTCTCGCGCCGAGCCGGCTCAGCACGCCCATTTCCTCCTGAAGGACCTCGCGACGGACGAACCCCGCTCGCACGCAAACTTGAGTGCATGACCAGGTCCATCCCCCACAGTAGGGGTTTCCGAAGGGATCTGAAGCGGCTCGCTCCTTCCCAGCAGGGGGCTGGAGCCGGCGCTTCCCTAGTCGCCGTCTTGGCCTCGGTGGGGCCCGGATGGGTGAGGGCCCGTTGCTCGAAGAAGAAGCCATGATCGAGCAGGGGTGGATCCTTTGGCACATCCCCCACACCCCGAACCGGGCCACGAAGGAAGGACAACAGGAACGAAGGATCAAGGCACCAGGCCAGCACGCCCATCTCCCATGCCGATCTTGCGCTGGACGCGGTGGGCTGGTGAGAGACACTCAGAGTCAACGGAGGGCCCGGGGTAGGAGGATGTTGCTCTTATGGAGATTTCGTCACCCTGGCGAAAGGGGACCTGAGGAACCACGATCAAAAGAGAAGATGGCACCTAAGAGATTACAAACATAAGGTACTCACTCGTCCATGGCAATATACTTCCTTTGCTTCAATGGCCGGAAGGCATCGCCACTGTAGCTTGGAGATCCCTTCCTCTTGTAGAGCGCATCGAAGTCCATTCGGAGCAGGCCGAAGCCTAGGACACGGCCACCAACGCTGGGCACAGCTGGTGAGGCTCCTGAGGGGACGACCTTGGGAGTGCTGGGCTGAGGGGAGCCCTCGGGCTCTGCCTAAGGATGACCCATCGGGGCTTCGTGGGTTTCGGCCTAAGGAGTAGTGGATCGTGTCTCCCCCTTGACTATCACCTCAGGGCGAAGGTCATGAGCCCTAGGAGATGGCGCCTCGGGAACCTCGAGCGGGGTCGACACCACGATAGTCGCATCTCCAGCCCTCGGCAACGCTCCCCCCCCCCCGCGCCCACTCTCGGGGCGAGCTCGGCACTGGCGGCAAGGAGGGGAAACACGCTGACGAGGTTTTCGTGAGGCCCGTCAAGGCCGACTAGATGCATCCCCCACTCATCAAAGGGGGGGCTCTGCCCCGTGAACTCCACCATGTTCGAGCAGCAGTACAAGAGACAACCCTCCTATGGCATGTTGACTGGCGAAGGGTCGCCCATCAGCACCTCGAGCACCATTCGTTGTGCCTGAAGCGGAAGCCCAGACTCATGGAGCTTCATACGATCCTTGCTGCCGCACAAGGCCCACATTGGTCGAGAATGGCACTGGAGTGGAGCAACGTGGCATCGGAGGAACATCTTCATCACCATGGGCGCAGTCACGCCGAGATCCTTCAGCTTCTTCAACTGGAGCCAGACGAAGGCAAGGCATGGGTCAGCGAGCCTCTCAAGACACCAGCCGAAGCTGGGGACGACGGGCGCCGAAGGGGGCGAGAGCAAGGGGCTGAGCATGCCGACGTCCACGAACACCCACCATGTCCGAAACCCGCTCACAGATGGTGGGAGCTCAAAGTCAATCCCCAAGCCGGCCATTGCAGCCATGGCCTGGAAGCTCAGGCATCCCGAGGATCAGTCAGGTGCAGCGAGAAGAAATGGCACAGTAGAGCCACAAAAGGAGCAATGCCCACCATGGCCTCGCAGACGAAGGCGAAGACGGCAAGAAGGGAGACGGATTGGGGATCTAGGTGTCGCATATGGATCTGATAGTGGGAAAGCATGGCGTTGAAGAAGGGGGAAAAGGGAGGAACTAGGCCGGCCCATAGGGCGTCAATGAAGAATTGTGCCTCGGTTGCTGTCCTATCAACAGAGGTGCGGGATGCGGGTCAGGCCACCATCTTACCCTAGTTGTTGAAGCCGGTGGCGAGCGCTGGGCGGACCTTGTCCATGGCTTCCTGGTTAAGCATCAACGACCGACCAACGGCGGGTTCAATGCCCGGAGGTGGCTCGGTTGAAGAATGGGACTTCTTCTTCCCCTTCTCCATTCGGCTTGGCACCATGGCGATGGGGAGGGCCTAGCTCAGGTCGAGTTCGGATAGGAGGTTGTTGTTTTGGAAGGCGGAATAATTGGAGAAGTGTGTCGCTAGCAATGAGGGAATAACTGTATAGGCCACGATGGCCTCCTAGCCAGGCGGATATCAAGGCAGCATGGGGAAGTGGAGACACCCACGGTCCATCAATCGCCATGCGTCAACCGAGGCTGCGGGATGTTGGGGCCCATGGCGCTCCGTTCTTGCCCCTTGGCTTCACCTTGATGCCAAGTCCAAGCGCGCCTTGGGCCCGGGGGTCTACTGTCGGCGTCCTCGGAACGGGGGTCCCTAGACTTGCCTGCCTGCGACCCACGATGTGGCTCCACCAGTGGCCCTGTACGGCCCATCTTCATCGGCAAACGCAAGACCCTCGCGACGGAATAAGCCTCGCGAGGCGGATGATGCAAGACCTTCTCGGGGGTGGCCTCACTAGGCTGGCTCGCGAGGGGCAGTGAGATCAAGGCGGGGGGCAGCTCGCGAGGTCCCTGTGAAGTAAGCCATGATGACCAAGGCCAGGCGGGCGCCAGCGCACGGAGTGTACTCGTTTCCTCTTTGGTGCTAATTGGGCAAATGCAGGCGAGGAGTCTCGAGGCATCAGGCAAAGGTTTCCATATCGGTGCAACAAGATCAAGTCTAGCAGGACGGCATGACGGAGGTCACCGTGGAGCCCAGGACGGCGTCACCACCAAAGCCTTTGGCAGGCGAAGACCACCTTTTGTCTGGATAACTTGTACTAGTTGTCTCCCTTCAAATTTGGCCATTGTTGGATCCCTTCCCGCCTACATTGGGGAATAGGACCAGGGCCTCTATAAATAGGACTAGCCACCACCATAGGGATCATCTCATCTTGAACTAGACCCATTCCACCAAGGTCACCACACAAGCTCATCAAGCTCAAGAACACCTCTCCTGAGGAGGCTGTTCATCCCTTGTACTTGTTCATCCTCAGCCCAAGAAGTAATCCACCACACCACACTGGAGTAGGGTATTACACCACATCGGTGGCCCGAACCAGTATAAACCATGTGTCCTTTGTTCTGCGAGTTCGTCGTGCTGAGCTTTGATATTGTGGTGAGAGCGTGAGCTAGGGGGAGGAGAGATCTTCGTGTGCACCCTAGAGTCCGAATCTCAAGGGTTTTCACGGAACCCAAAATCCGACACCTGGGACCACATTCAGGAGAATGGCAGCTTTGCCCGTGTGAAGAATGTTTTGGATCCTGGTACGAAAGGTTGGAGAGGAGCCACGAATGGCCAGGATTCTGTCAAGGGCAGGTAAAGCCATGGAGTCGAAAGCTTTTCGGGAGTCGAGCTTAAAAACCATGGTTGGTCTTTTGCGAGAGTGGAAAGAGCTAATGAGATCGGCTACAAAAACTTAGTTCTCGGGGATATTCCTTCAGGAGATGAATCCAGTCAGATTGCCATGGACTGACATAGGAATGAGTGGTTTGAGACGAGATGTGGGCACTTTAGCAACAACTTTGATTGGGCAGTTCTGCAGAGTGATTGGCCTGAAAGCATCGGGTTAGGTTGGTGTGTCCTTGTTAGGAAGGAGGACGATGTGAGCACGGTTAAAGCGTTCTGTGTCTGACACACCTTGGTGAAATTGGGAGAAGAAAGGTACAACTACGTGTTTGACTACGGGAAGGTAAGTTCTATAAAAGGAGGGTCTGAAATTGTCCAGCCCAGGGCTGGCTTGGGGATTCATTTGGAAGAAAGCAAGCTTGATTTCCTCTTCGGAGAATTGCTCATCGAGGACGTGGAGGCCGGGCACAGGCTGTGGATATATAGCTTTCAGATCAATTGCCCATGTCATAGTGGCTGGAGAACCAATAAGGGAAACGAATAAATCCCTTAGGATCTCAGCTTTGTGGTGGTGAGAGGTGAAATCATTACCGTCGCATGTGAGGGTAAAGATTTTGCTTTTTCTAAGCCGTTGGGAGGCAGACATGTGGAAGAATTTTGTGTTTTCCCCGCCGTGGATGGCTCGTGACACTTTAGCAAGCCATCTCCAATACGTCATTTTCTCTTGGATTGTCCATTTGAGGAGAGAAATAATAATTTTGTGAGTGAGAAGTTCTGGATGGGACAGAGCCCTAGATTCTTCAGCATGGTCTAATGCATCGATTGCAGCTTTGCAACGAGATTCGCGAAGGGGAGCAGGGGTACGTGATCGTGCCCATTTTCTTAGCCTGGCCCAAGATTTTTTGAGCATGGAGGCAAGAGCAGCGGCAGAGTTGACTGGCGATGTGGGCTGAGATGAAGCCTAGATTCTCCTGATAATGTCTCCACATGGCCGGAAGTTGGCCCAGCCAGGCTCAAATTTAAAGAAATTGTTCTCAGGAATTGTTGTGGTGACGTGGATGAGGAGGGGGACATGACCAGACATAAAACGCGTGAGCATAGATAAAGATGTGTTAGGAAAGGTGCCAGCTCAAGATAAGTTAATGAAAGCATGATCGATCCGTACTAAGGTGGGCGTATCTCTATTGTTTGACCAGTTGAACTGGCGAACAAGTAGCATCAACTCTCTGAGGGCTAGGTCATCTAGGGTTTGGTTGAAAGCATTGGCCTCAGCCTGTCGAAAGGCATGATTGTTTTTGTCAGAGTGGAAGCAAAGGAGGTTGTAGTCTCCAGCAATAAGCCATGGGGAATCATCTGGTTATGAGATAGATAGGAACTCATTTAAGAAAGCTTGTTTGAGCGCATGTGAAGAGGGGGCGTAGATATTACTGATGGCAATGTTGCGGACGCATGCTGTTGATAGCAAAATTAGGGTGGATGAGAAGACGAGGTGTTTAAAAGAGACAACTTGGAAAGAAGTTGTGTTGATTGTAGAAATAGTGCTGCCCGAAGTGCCCACGGCGGGTAATGAGAAAACTTGGTCGAGTTGTCGTGGCAAGAGGGATCTTAGTTTGGGTTCGGAGTAATTATCTAGTTTAGATTCTTGCAAGAGGGCAATGTGAGGTTTGATCGCAATCAATTCTGAGAGGACGTCAGAGCACTTGGCATCAACGCCTAATCCACGTACATTCTAGGAGCAAATGGAGAATGCAACATTACTCATTAAAAAGGCTCAAACACCAATAGGCAGAGCAGAGGTACAACGGGTCTATAGACGCAAAAGTTACCGAGAGGTACGAAGGCAGTATTGAAACTAGCGACAGCGGGTACATCGACCAAAAGTACAACGACACACTTAGTACATGGGTGTAACGCAAATTGGCGGGAATGGCCGGATGCGCCCCGATGGGCCATGAACGCGTGGAGTGCTGATCATGGAGGATCATCTTCACCGGAGGCAGAAGCATCGCATCCAAGGATGGCGTCAAGATGGCCGTCGTCGATGCCATAGAGCAACGCAATGGCAGCCTTTTCTTCGGCAGAGGCAGGAGGGGCATCGGCACCATCAAGGCGGGCAACCTGGATGGCACGGTCAATGGCAGTGCCCATGTCCACGGCAGGGAGGCAAGCGGCCTTGGCCTTGACGGCCTTGGCGAGCATGGGTGAGTACTTGGCCTCCTTGGCAGCAAGCCGCGCTCTACGACGCGGCTTGTCCTTGGAGTAGGAGTGGTCACGAGCCGTCTTGCGGCACTCCTTGCGTATGGTGCACTCATGAGTGTCCCGGTCCTAGAGGGGAAGAGTTGCGTCCATGTTGACAGAGGTCAGCGCATTGGTAGAAGAGGGAACAAGGTTTGATGGATTGAGCGTAGGAGAGGTTGGAGGTTACCATTTGCACGTGACAATTCACTAGCAGAGGAAGTGAAGGTAGGGGGGACGGCAGAGTCATCTGCGGGTGGCACGAACACAGTGAAAGCGGACGCGTTGGATGACATTAGCGGGCCATCAGGTAGAGCAGCAGCCGACAGGCGGGCGGGCTGATCTAGAGGCACAACAAATCCCACCTGGGGAGTCGAGCAGAGGATTGGTGGGGCCAGCACATAGGCAGGGGGTGCATGCACCGCGTCCACCGATTCCGTGCACACGCCATGCAAGAGCAGGGCGTGCATGTCCTCGGAGCGAGTTGAGTCGTCGTTAGAGATGATGAGGGGTTGGCGCACAGTGCCAGGTGGTGGGAATGGTGAGGATAGAGCGGATTCGCCCATACAGTCGCTAGGAGAGGCAACAGGAACACGTGGACCGCCGCCGCCATGGCATGCAACCTGCCTGGTGCCGCCGTAGGTGGGGTCCGCACGCCAACCCGCTCTGAGAGTAGAGACGACTAGAGCTCAGTGGTGTGGGGAGAGAGGATGTGGTGAGCTGCATTGGGAGAGCGGGGCACATTCACCAACGGAGGAATCACCACCGAATGGGTTGGCGCCTTCGCCATGATGCCAGCGGGAAACCTCTACTACTTTTGCTATTTTGATTTCATTGGTGGGAGGGAGTTGTATTACAATGCCAGGAGGGGCTAGTTTTCCGGACTGAAGCAGCACAAGGGCGCAGACAGAGGTGTGATCTCTGCCATGGAGGCAAAAGTCATCGACGGCAGAGACATCGCCAAGGAAGGCCAGGGCGAAGCGTATGCCATCATTGTGCCAGAGCTCGTGGGGAAAGTCGGAGACCTCGATTTCTGCGAGGTCGGTGAACATGGAAATGGCGCGGTCAGTATGCAGTACCGGCTCTATGGTGATCACATTTCCTTCAAAGTCTATGGGGCTACGACGGACGACATCGTTGTGGGCAGCAGGAGTATGGAGGGTGAGGTAGGCCACCCCACGCCATGACCCGCCCATAATGAAGGCAAGGTTGCCACAAGTGTGCTGAATGGCGCAGTGGATGAGGGGGTAGGATTGGGGTTGGGGTTCTGTAGGTGAGAGAGAAAAAAGCGGCCCGGGCAGTGGACTAGGCAGGGTGGAGCGGCGACGAGCGGCATGTCTCCATACGGAGGCAGCAGCCCAGCCTCATGGACTGGACGAGGCAGCTCATCGTCAGAGTCTGTTTCAGATACGTGCGAGGTGGCCCTAGTGTATTGCGAGGAGATGAATACATCAGAGAGACGATCTTGTAGCTCTTGGGTGCCGAACGGGGATGTGTGCGTGTGATTGGTAGCATGGAGAGGAGTGGTAAGGGGTGCCCCCTTTGCGGCGACGGGAATGCCATGGAGGATGAAGAGAGATGGGACGCAGACAATGGGGAAAGGCTCAGGGAGGATGATAGGGACATCGCCTGTCATGAGAGTACGTGGGCCACGTGCCGCCACCGACGAGGAGCTACAAGTGTCTATACTGCAAGGGCAGAAAGCTAGGCTAGGGCTAGGAGGAAATGCATCAGGAAGAGGTGGGAAGAAAGGCCAGATCCGTTTGTACCTGCAGTCGCGGCTGCGGTTGCCGTTTCGTCAACAGCGAGCACTGCGGAAGGGGTCGTGGTAGGCTTCGACGCAGTGGTCTAAGGCGAGGCACTGGAAGCAGCGTCTCCTCCTTTTGGTGGATGGTGGTGTGTGAGAGCGAAGATGAAAGGGAGGGAGATGCCGATGTGGTATATATGGGGGCCGGGGCTACGGGTGACTGCTGCCGTGGGGGGGGGAGAGGAGAACATCACTGTATGAGCTTGTCGTGGTGTTGTTGGAACGCATGGGAAGCATATCTGCCGTCAGAGTGGTGTGATCTGTTGCATGTGGCAGTGTGTGAGGCCACTGGGGCTTGTGGCATTGTGATCGAATGGACAGAATAGGCTACAGGGAGGTTTTAAGCACGATGATGATGGCTAGATGCTGTTCAGTGGTAGCTTGGGTGAGCTGCAAGGGCGAGCGAACGCGTGACCGCTTGGCTTCATCGGTTCCCGATACAAGATTCGCGTGCGGTGAGGTTGCCGGGGTCGCACGTGAGGGGACAGGGGTGACGAGGCGGAGCCCGGATTAGACGTGGGGGGGGGGGGCAATGGGGCGTCCATATTTGGCACAAACAAAGAGACATGAGGGGATACCTGAGTTCACGCGCCATCCTCACGCGCATGCGCAACATCAGGCACTGCATACGAATGTTTTGCAAGATTGGTTTGTCTAGGGCCGCCGCACAGCCATCATTATGGATGGGGTGGGCCAGGAGTTCATGCAGGGCTGACCGGTCGTGCAGCGAGGATGTCACCGCGGCGGTGGCTGGTGCGGTGCATGGACAGGCAGGTGCTGATGATCGAAAGAGCCAAGGATGGATGCAAATCGAGGGGGCATGGGAGAGTATGAAAAATTGTTGTATAGAAGGAGGAAACGACTGTAGTGAGCAATGACCGGTTCTAGCTGGTCAAAGAGGACAAGATGAAACCCTTCAATGTCAAGGGACCCATGCTTGAGAATTTGAAATTTGATTGAGCAGGAGAAGATGTCGGACTTAAAAATAAGCTCATGAACCTTGACTGCAAGAAAATCTTATTTGACCGAAAAATAGTGAATTAGGGCCGACTCAACTAGCATTTCATTTGGCCTAACACTAATTGGCATGAAAGTGATCCAGAATAAATGAGAGTGGTAAGTGTAATGTACGTGAGGGGGGAGCTGGTTAAAAGGATTAACATTAAGCATGCGGTAAAAGAAGCTAATACCAGGCCGTTAACATTGCACCTTAGGCAGTTCGAGAGTTAATGAAGCTGGTGGCCGGAATGTAGAGATGACTGCCGATGGTGAGGCTGACGTGGTACCATACGACGGAGGCATGGCATCTCCAGGAAGCGAGCCATGGGCACCCACCAAGGGCGGTGGCCAGGGGAAATGGATCACCATACCCTTCTTGTGGATGTCACCCGTGGAGGCGATGAGCTTGGCGACTTTTGGCGAGGCTACGGTGAACGAGAAACATGAGTCACCGTCAAATGTGACATTGAAGTGGTGGTCGATGGCGCCGAACAGACGAGCAAGGATGAGGGCCATTGAGGTGGCATTAAGGGCGAACGGGAACTGGATGACACGTGCATACATGCGGCATCCATGTGGATGGTCACATGGATCAATGGAGACTGGAGATCAGAGTTGTGGCCAAGCCATGCCTTCAAAGTGAAGACCCATGTCATCTGGAATTTGGAGCAAGTGTGCGAGCGACATGCAAGACGCAGCGGCCTGGGGTGGTGGTGGAAGCGGGGTAGGGTTCTATTAAAGAAGAAGGCGAAGTTGCGGTGGCAGACCATGGTTTGGGCGAGTATGATCTCTGCGACACGCGATGAGGCAACATGGAAGAGGGAAAAAAGAGGAGAGCACATGGCCACGAAGAAGTCAGCAGCACTGCCGCCAGGAACAACTTGAAGCAAAGTAGCAACGATTTTGGCGTCAAGGTGGCGGTTGGAGAAGTCAAAGACAATGTAGAGTGCTGATGCGAGTTGGAGTTCTGGGGTGGTGATGTCAAGGCGGTGGAAGTAACTGCAGTCGTCCTAAAACTGCAAGCGCATGGCGCTGCCGCACCCCATGAAGCAGCGGAGAGCTAGCTGGCCGGCTTTGACATAGGGCAGGTCAAATAAAGGCGAGGGAGGAGGCGCAACAGAGGGTAGGAGCGTGTCAAGATGATTGGTGGTGAGTGCGAGGTCATATTGAGGGGCGTCCGGGGGTTTGTGGTGGCCGGAGGATGGCCAGAGGCCGGAGGTGGAGGTGGCAGAGGAGGAGGAGGGGGAGGAGGAGGTAGGAGATCGAGAGCTATTCGACTGTTCATGCGTGCGCTTTCGAACAAGAGGAAAACCAAAGCGGCCATCGTAGTTAGTGAGGTTGCAGAGTGAAGGGACTGCAGGGGACTATTGGAGCCTACATCCCTACTCTATTCTCCATCTTTTCAATTCATCACAGTAGACAGAAGCATACAATCAGCTCTATCCCTAATGTTTCAGCAAGAAAATAAGTGGGATGTGTACATGTGTATCCATAAGGGTCTTGACTCGATTGTATGATGTTGGAAGATGGAGCATGCAAATTGGTGTGGTCTGTGTAATTGCATTGCTTCTGGTGGCACAATAAAATCTGCATTGTAGGCCTTCCTTTGGCTAGCCAGTTCACTTTGATGTTTATAGGAGGTTTGAATTATATTTGTTTTCCAGTGTTGCCCTGTTTTGGCCATCCGAATTGATTTTTTTTCATGGCCAACTTAATTCGTTGATGTCTTTTCATATGAGCAAAATTGAAGGATGTGTGTTTCTCTTGAGTACATCCTAAATCTAGGATTATCTCCATGGCATTTCCACTCATCCTGCCATTTAACGGAGGTACGATGCTTGGAGTTTAAATATTCGTTCATGTGTTAGCTGCTAAATTGTGCACTTTTATTGTTGTTAGATCATCTGGTAGTCAGATTTTAGAACTATTGGACATCCACAGTAAACTTCAAGTATGAGATGTACATGCATATTTGTCCTGGCAAAACTTTATTCTTTAAAGGTACACTCCATTTCTTTCTATATCACCACATATAAGGTTTTATCTTTTTTAGGGCCCTAACTGTACTCTACTATGCAACTATTCAAGTACTACACTCCACTTAATTTTTTCCTGCTAAGTATGGTCATTGTTTTGTGTAATATTTTTGCAGGTATATCCTCCTTAGATCTCTCATGGTGTTCGAGTCACCGATATCTTCTCTTATGCATGCCATGCATAGATGTGGAGGATCAATCAAGTCAGATAAGCATGTGAAGGGAAAAAAGTTAAGAGCTATGCCGTCGGCGTCCTAGCCAAGAATCTCGGATCAGGTTTTCCCCAAAGCAACGCGTACATGGTTCTTCCATTAGCAACAGGGTTGCCTAGATGCCCGCTTACCTGCCCATTTGTAAAACCACATAAGGTACATGGTAGTTCCAATTTTTAAATGCTCTCCGTTTCACCCAGCATGCTGCCTTGTCAGAATATAATCAGTGAATCAATTGGTTAGTGGGAAATATTGAAATAAGCCACGACGTGTGTGGTCGGGCTCGTCGGGCGCGACGGATTTGTGCGGGACATGCGGGATGCAGTGATGTGGTCGGGCTCGTCGGGCACGTTGGATGCACGTGAGACTTGCGGGACGCAGTGGAAGCCGTGGCCAAGTACACATGTGTGGGTATGTGTGTGTGGAGTGCATGTGTGTGCTCTTGGTCGTCGTAGTTAGACTAGCAATAGTAGCAAAACGGCCGCGGCATTCCGTTTGTAGCCAGTCGGGCCGTACGCATAGAGCGCGTCGTGGAGACCGGGCTGAGCAGGTGGATAGTGCATAGATCGGGAAGGTGGGCAGCGATGCGCATGCATGCATCAACCAAGTATAAAACCCCCCTGGTTGAGTTTCTTATTGGGGAACGTGTGTGTGCGTCCAAGGTTGTAGCCCGTGTGTAACACCCTCGATGCGACTATAGCTCCCACGTGTCAAGGCACGACTTAGAGACATAATCGCATTGAAGGCATATGTCGCAAGTTAGGCAATCTTCACAACATCCCATGTAATATGATAATAAAAAGGGAGATAACATAGTTGGCTTACACTCGCCACGTCAATCAAGTACATAAATAACATTACATCATCCAAACACTCATGGCCCGACTACGGCGCCAAAATAAAAGAGAACCCAACATGCGACACAGTCCCAATCACCCCCAACTGGGCACCACTACTGATCATCGGGAAAGGAAACATAGTATCGTTGAGAGTCTTCGTCGAACTCCCACTTGAGCTCATACGCGTCTCCTGGAGCGGAATCATCAGGCCCTGCATCTGGTGTAATAGTAATCTGTGAGCCACAGGGACTCAGCAATCTCGCACCCTCGCGATCAAGACTATTCAAGCTTGTAGGTAAGGCAAGGTAAAATATGAGTGGAGCTGTAGCAAGCGACTAGCAAATATGGTGGCTAACTTATCCGCAAAAGAGAGCGAGAAGAGGAGGCAAAGCATGAGCGAGAAGCTAGAGAACAACCTGCGCAAACATTACTCCAACACTGTGTCCACTTCCCGGACTCCGCCGAGAAGAGGCCATCATGGTAACACACTCAGTTGATTCATTTTAATTAAATTAAGGTTCAAGTTTTCTACAACCAGACATTAACAAATTCCCATCTGCCCATAACCGTGGGCACGGCTTTCGAAAGTTCAATCCCTGCAGGGGAGTCCCAACTTAGCCCATGACAAGCTCTCACGGTCAACGAAGGAATAGACCTCCTCCCAAGACATTCCGATCAGACTCGGTATCTCGGTAACTCAAGACACTTCGACAGGTTAAAACAAGACCAGCAACACCGCCCGAATGTGCCGACAAATCCCGATAGGAGCTGCACATATCTCTTTCTCAGGGCACACTCAGATGAGCAAGACGTCGGGTAGGCCAGCCTAGAGTTGCCCCTGGTAGCCCCGGACATCGCTCGGTTGGACCAACACTCAGAGGAGCACTGGCCCGGGGGGGTTAAAATAAGATGACCCTTGAGTCTGTAGAACCCAAGGGAAAGAAAAGGCTAGGTGGCGAATGGTAAGACCAATGTTGGGCATTGCTGGAAAAGCTTTAATCAAGGCGAACTATCAAGGGGTTCCCATTATAACCCAACTGCGTAAGGAACGCAAAACCCGGGAACATAACACCGATATGACGGAAACTAGGGCGGCAAGAGTGGAAGAAAACACTAGGCGAGAGGCAGAGCCTTCCACATTTTACCAAGTATATAGATGCATTAAGATAACAAGGCAATATAATGATATCCGCAACAAGTAAATAAATGTTCCAACAAGGAACGGCCTCCAATCTTCACCTGCAACTAGCAACGCTATAAGAGGGGCTGAGCAAAGCGGTAACATAGCCAATCAATGGTTTGCTAGAACAAAGGTGGGTTACAGGTTTGACATGGCAATTTGGGAGGCTTGCAAGCAAGTGGTAGGCATCGTAGCAATGGCACAGCAAAAGAGCGAGCAACTAGCATAGCAAAAATAGTAGTGATTTCGAGGGTAGGATCATCTTGCCTGCAGAGTTGTCAGAGTTGACTGGATCCTCAAAAGCAAACTCAACGGGCTCCTCGTTAGCGAACTCGTCTCCCGGCTCTACCCAAACAAGACAAACAAGCAACAAGGACACAATCAACCACGTGCAAACTCAAACAACACGATGCAAAGATGATATGCTATGCGGGATGCAAAATGCAAGATATGACAGGAAATGCATGAATCTGGCCTCAACTTTGAATTCCAAGGGTGCCACTGGAAAGATGAGATGAAATCGCTTGAAAACGATATAAAGAACGCCGGAATCAGAGTTACGGTTTGGAAATGGCAAGCGTTTCAAAAATGACACCGGTCTGCGATTTACAGCAAGTAGGCATCTAAATGCAACAAGATGAACATGCTACAGCACCCAAACATGACAAAAAAAATACATGGCAGGGATGCACACAAGATTCTTAACAAAAGTCTAGCACTGGGCTACGGCCAATTCATCCATTAACAGGTTCAAACAAGCATGGAAAAAACGTAAATGGTAAACAGATCTCAGACTTAGTGAAATTAAAACTTGTCTGGAATTTCAGATCATATAGCCCTCTTCGGAGAAACAAAAAAACATGCTACAGGACCTGAACATGACAAAGAAAGACATGGCATGGAGCTACTCAACAAGCTTAACAAAAGTCCCTTAGTGACCTTGAGCCAAAAGGGATCACAAAATATACTAACAAGCACACGAACATAGCAAAAACATAATCTGTTTTCAGACTTGGTGAAAACTGGGTCATGCTGAAACATAACTCACGAAGGCATGTTTACGAGCTCGATGCACTCACCACGGTGCAAGTCATGGCAAGACAAGCATACATCCCTTAAGAAGGCACAAAATTCAAGCTAGACATGGAAAGAACAATGGCATATCATGCACGGATCAACTACAATAACATCGGCAAAATCGCAAACAAGTTGACGATCTGCCCAGATTCGCAACGAAGCAAAAGTAGAGCTCGATTGACTCAAGGTAGGGTTCTCCATAATTGCAAACAAAGACATGGATGGATGGAGCACTACAATAGTAACAAAACTCCCTTACTGATCATCCTCAAAAGAGGCACGGATCACTAGGAAACAACATGAACATATGGCATCATGAGATAAACAATCCCAGGACTTAGTGAACATATGGCAACATGAACATGCACCACTTTGCAAGCTTGCACAAGTCACCACACACATCCTAAAAATACATGGGTTGCACCTCTGGAAAGATGACAAAACCCTTAACAAAACATATGAAGAACTCACGGGCATATCATGCACACATTAATCATGGCAAAAAAGACAAAAGTGCTAAACGGAGTAACAGATCTGACAATTAACTCAAGTAGCCCTCTTCTAACATCATTTCGGGCATCAAGATGAGCTCAAATGAAAATGATGCAATGGAATGAAATGATGTACTCTCTGAGATGAACATTTTGATATGCTATATGCATGAATCAGATCTAAGGATGTAAAGTTACGGAGCCACGAACAGGAGCATATGGACTGAAAATTCTGGGACTTAGAGAAAAAATTAGGTCAACCCTGAAAACAGATCTGGATCGGGGCGGCGCGCGAACCGAGGTGGCCGGGCTCTCGCCGGTGGAGGAGGGAGGGCCGGCCGAGGCTTGCCGGAGATGGGGAGAGGAGGCCGGCCGGAGTCGGGGCGTCGCCGGCGACCTCCTGTGGCGGCGGCGGCTCGCGCTGCGGCGGCGGCGGCGAGGGCCCGCGGTGGCGCGCGGCGGCGGCGGCGGGGGCCCGCGGTGGCGCGCGGCGGCCGGCGCGGTGGCGGCGGGCAGCGGGGCGCGGAGCCAGGCGGCGGGGCGTGCGTGGGCCTCGGGGGCCCGGCTCGGGCCTCTCGGGCCGGCGGTGGGAGGCGGCGGCGAGCTGACAGGTGGCGGGCGTGGAGTGGCTGGCGGTGGCAGCGGACGTTGTCCGGCTCCGCCCGGACACGTCCGGAGTGGCGGATGTGCGACTTTTTTAGGGTTAGGGGGGAGAGGATCCACGAATTTAGAATGGGGGTGTATATATAGTCCTAGAGGGAGCTAGGAGAGTCCAAATGAGGTGCGGTTTTTGGCCACGCGATCGTGATCGAACGCTCTAGGACATGGAGCAGAGTTTGGTGGGTTTTGGGCCAAATTGGAGGGGTGTTGGGCTGCAACACACACGAGGCCTTTTCGGTCTCTCGGATAACCGTTGGAGTATCAAACGAAGTCCAAATGGTACGAAACTTGACAGGCGGTCTACCGGTAGTAAACCAAGGCCGCTTGGCAAGTCTCGGTCCAATCCAGAAATGTTTAATCCCCACACACGAAAGAAAGCTAGAAAAGACCACCGGAGGAGAACGAAGCGCCGGAATGCAAAACGGACAACGGGGAAAATGCTCGAATGCATGAGATGAACACGTATGTAAATGCAATGCACATGATGACATGATATGAGATGCATGACAACGACAACAACACATGGAGACAAAGACCCGAACCCGAGAAAATAAATTAACTTAACGCCGGAAACGGCAAGAGTTGGAGTACAAATAGGGAAAGTTACATCCGGGGTGTTACACCGTGGCTTGTTAGTCCAGAGATAGAAGAAAAACCAGGGCGTTTGAGCACCGGGGCATTGCAGTGCCTAGGCGTTGGTCGCCAGAAATAAGTGCTTCTTCTACCTTCGCCCGCTGAGAGAGAGCTAGTCTAGGGCTGCAACAACAATTGGTATATAGAGCTTTGGTCCGGGCGATCACCAGCGACACTGGCGCTTGTCCGACATGGTGGTGGCGCGGGTGGATCGGCGACGATGGCGATGCCGATGCTGACCGCGGACAACTACACGGTCTGCGTGATTAAGGCACAGGTGATCCTTGACGTCCACACTGTATGGGAGGCGGTAGCGCCGGCGACGCTGCGGTGAACGCGCGGAAGGACAAGACGGCGTGTGCGTTGCTTCTCGGGGCATTGTCGGAGGATGTGCTGCTACAGGTGTTGAAGAAGCTCACCGCCAGGGAGGTATGGGACTCCCTGAAGGTGAGGTTTGTCGGTGCCGATCGGGTCCATGTGTCGAGGCTGGCGACGCTACGCGGTGAATTTGACCGCCTGATGATGGCGGACGGCGAGGAGCTCAAAGTGTACGGCGGGAGGCTCGTGGCGATGACGGTGAGGTACGCCAACCTTGGGGAGATGCTGGGCGACGCGGCGCTCGTCCAGAAGCTGCTGGATACGGTGCCGGATCGGCTCTTCCCCGTCATCACCGGCATCGAGCAGTTCCACGACGTGACGACAATGGCGTTCGACGAAGCGCTCGGGCGGCTGCGCGCGTTCGACGAGCGAGTTCGGCGTCGACGACAGGACAGCGGCGAGTGGGCGGACGGACAGCTCCTGTTCACGGCGACGAAGTGGCGAGCGCGGGAGCGGAAGCAAGGCGGAGCATGGGACGACGACAGTGGGCGCAGCATGGCATCGGGGAGCGGCAGCAATAGGCTATGACGCCCCAAGACCGACGATCCAGATGCCCTCCATGTTTTCCGTGTTAGCTATGTTTTTTTGCTTGCTGCATTTCATCATAACATCGTTTGCATTGCATCATGTCATCAAGCTTCATCTCTTTATTATTTTTTCTACAACTCTAATAAATAAATCGTGTGGATCTCTGATCCTTTTAAATCTAGGGAATGCACATGGTGAATTCTCTTTATAACTTATCCTCCAAATATCTAGGGAGCTATATCAAAGTATTCCATTTATTTGGAATCAACCAAAAACAAACTTGCATTTTAAATCCCCTCTATTCCCAAATATTTAAATCCTTGATCTTTCTCCCTTTACCCCAACCTAGTTGTGGAGCTTTGATAATATGTCAAAGTAGTCGCATGCCATCTCCAGAAATTTAGGTCGTTGGGTCCTCCATATAAATCCCTTGCCTCCTCTTATCTTTTCCTCTTTCTTTTCTGACTTATGGAAAAGAACCCCCCTTATTTTCTTTCTTTTTGGTAAGCCGAGCAGGCCTCCCGGCCTTTTCCAGTCCCAATGAAATGGGCCAGAACCCAGGCCGGCCCATCCATCCTCTAGGCCACTCCCTCCTAACCCAAGCCCTATTCCTCCTGACCCCCTGGCGTCTCCCTCTCGTGTTCCCCTTGTGCCGCCAGGAGGACGCGCTCGATCCCGTCTCTCCCACGCTCCCTCTTGTCCTCCTGCTACCGCCACCACCCACGCACGCACGCAGATCCTAGAACCGGACGATCCCCTCTCCCTCCTCTCGCTCTTCCTCACGCCCGAACCCCATGGTCCGCCGCCCACACCTCATTCACGCCGGCCACCTCTGCTGCTGCCTCCTTTCCTAGGATGCCCGGAAGCGGCTGCCCGCTGCCCGCTCCAACCTCGACCCCGCCGCACTGCGCCCTCTGGACCCGCCGGACCTCCTTCCTCTACTCCCAGTCCGCCGCCCCGCCCTAGGTCTCCGTCGGCGTTGGCCTCCTTCGCCGTCTCGCCGCTCGAGCTCGAGGGCCACGTCTCCCGCGTCTCCTCGTCACCGCTTCGCCCGTCCTCGACCACCGGTGCCCTCGCCGGAGAGAGCTCGTCCCTGCCACGCCAAGACCCTCTGCATCAACCCCTGTCGTCGCTGTGCACTTCGCCTCCCTGGATGAGGCCATGGCTGCTCCCCTCCAGCATCTTCTTTGCCTAGAGCCGCGCCCTTCCGCATGCCTCTCCGGATGCTACCACCTCATGGTTCCCCCGACCACCTGCGACCAACCTCCACTGAACGACCCCGGACAGGAGGAATTTTGATCTGCCAAGTACCCTTGGATTCGTCAAGACCGCCAAGTACCACGACCCACAAGACCAACGAAGCCCGAACGAGTCCTCCCGACCGAGACATTTGTGCTACTACGTTTTGGACACGCCAAGTCTCTCGGGTCGGATGCGTCAAGACCGCCCCGGTTGTTGTCAAGTACCACGACGCCCGGAGTCCTCGGATCCGTCAAGTTCCACTATGAGATGTACAACTATCGTCGATCCCGAAGACCTCGGATTCAGCAAGTTCCCATGACGACTTAAGTGTACCCTGTCAGATCGCCAAGTTCCCATGATGTGGTCGGACTCGTCGGGCGCGTCGGATGCTTGCAGGATGTGCGGGATGCAGTGGAAGATGTGGCAAAGTATACATGTGTGTGTGTATGTGTGTGTCGCGTGCGTGTGCGTGCTTGTGGTCGTCTTAGTTAGACTGGCAGTAGTAGCAAAACGGCCACGACGTTCTATTCATAGCCAGGCGGGTCGTACGCGTAGAGCGCGTCATGGAGGCCGGGCTGAGCGGGTGGATATTGCGCAGATCTGGGAGGTGGGCAGCGATGTATATGCATGCATCGACCAAGTATAAAATCCCTCCGGGTTGAGTTTGTTATTGGAGCGCATGTGTGTGCGTCCAAGGTTGTAGCCCGTGGCTGGTTAGAATAGAGATAAAGAAAAACTGGGGCGTTTGAGCGCTGGGGCGTTGGTCGCCAGAAATAAGTGCTTCTTCTACCTTCGTCCTCTAAGAGAGAGAGAACCCCAAAAAATCACAAAAATTGACACAACACTCCTGTTGTTCTATGTTGATACGAGAATTTTTTTGAAAGAAATAAGAGGCAATGGATATCGTTTCGTCCCCAAAGGTGGGACGTTCCCTACCGAAACCATCATGCTTCTTGTGAGAAGCTCTGGTTTGTGAGGAGCATATACCCAAACCTGCCATTAATGGGACAAAAAAATTACCACGGCATGTTGATGCCGCTCCATGATAGCATGCCCAGATTCATGAATTTCAGAAAAGTTATGGATTTAATAGAATTTAAAAACCAGGTATCTCAATGTTTGCGGCCGAGTGACGGTGCTCGGGTGTTTAACATTCATTCCCATTTCTTGCATGGGACCTAAGCATGCACGCAAAGACAAAGATTTGATTTTTCAACCAATTTATATGCACTGGAGTATGTGCATGTAGTTCAAATTTGAATTACGCACAAAAATGCATTGAAAACTCAGCTAATGCATAAAAATATCCAAACATACCCCGAAAAATCACAAAAATTGACACAACACTCCTGTTGTTCTATGTTGACAGGAGAAAATTTTTGAAACCGGTAAGAGGCAATGGATATCGTTTCGCCCCCAAAGGTGGGACGTTCCCTACCGAAACCATCATGCTTCTTGTGAGAAGCTTTGGTTTGTGAGCAGCATATACCCACACCTGCCCCAAATGGGACAAAAAATTTACCACGACATGTTGATACCGCTCCATGATAGCATGCCAAGTTTCATGAATTTCAGACGAGTTTCGGATTTACTGTAATTTAAAAACTAGGTATCTCAATGTTTACGGCCGAGTCACGGTGGCAGGGTGTTTGAGATTCATTCTCATTTCTTGGATGGGACCTAAGCATGCACTCAAAGACAAAGATTTGATTTTTCGACCAATTTATATGCATTGGAGCATGTGCATGTAGTTCAAATTTGAATTACGCACAAAAATGCATTGAAAACTCAGCTAATGCATAAAAATGTCCAAACATACCCCGAAAAATCACAAAAATTGACACAACACGCCTGTTGTTCTATGTTGACAGGAGAATTTTTTTGAAAGCGGTAAGAGGCAATGGATATCGTGTCGCCCCCAAAGGTGGGACGTTCCTTACTGAAACCATCATGCTTGTCGTGAGAAGCTCTAGTTTGTGAGAAGCATATACCTAAACCTGCCCCAAGTGGGAAAATTACCACGACATGTTGATGCCACTCCCTGATAGCATGCCAAGTTTCATGAATTTCAGACGAGATTTGGATCTACTAGAATTTAAAAACCAGGTATCTCCATGTTTGCGACTGAGTGACAGTGGCAGGTCGTTTGACATTCATTCCCATTTCTTGCATGGGACCTAAGCAGGCAACCAAGGACAAAGATTTGATTTTTCAACCAATGTATATGCACTTGAGCATGTGCATGTAGTTCAAATTTGAATTATGCACATAAATGCATTGAAAACTCAGTTAATGCATAAAAATGTGCAAACGAACCCCGAAAAATGACAAAAATTGACAGAACAATCATGTTGTTCTATGTTGACACGAGAAAATTTCTGAAAGCTGTAAGAGGCAGTGGATATCATTTCGTCTCCAAAGGTGGGATGTTCCCTACCGAAACCATCATGCTTGTTGTGAGAAGCTCTAGTTTGTGAGAAGCATATACCCAAACCTGCCCCTAATGGGACAAAAATTTTACCACGGCATGTTGATGCCCTTCCATGATAGCATGCCAAGTTTCATGAATTTCAGACGAGTGCTGGATTTACTAGAATTTAAAAACCTGGTATCTCAATGTTTGCGGCCGAGTGACGATGGCAGGGTGTTTGACATTCATTCCCATTTCTTGCATGGGACCTAAGCATGCACGCAAGGGCAAATATTTGATTTTTCAACCAATTTATATGCACTAGATCATGTGCATGCATTTCAAATTTGAATCATGAACATAAATGCATTAAAAACTCAGTTAATGCATAAAAATATCCAAACAAACCCTAAATAATTCCAATTCTTTTACGTCACACATATAGTTGTATGTTCAATGCAGATAAAAGGTGTAGAAATTCAAACACCGTCCATTGCCGCTATGACCCCATTATGTAATTCAAATCAAGACCAAAAATCAAGTAGAAAACACATAGTTTATTATAACCAACTGTGTGAGATGCAACACAAAATATCATGGATCACCGTTGGAGTATAGTACGCATACTGCTTACGCGAGAAGGTGCGACGGCTACAGTCCACAGCCCGCTCTGAATAAGGGACCGTGTCTGATGACACTTTGCGCGCCAGTTCTTTCGCTGAAGCTATTCCAAATTTCGGCTTTCGCGGAAATATCTACCTCCCCGCCCCCTCCCCGTTACCAAAAGCCACATTTCCCCTGTTTCCGCCTTCCTTTCCAAATTCAAACCTTGACTCCTTGCTTGCAGCGCCACCTTCTCGCTGGCGACCCTCCTTCACACTACTCGGCCTTGCCTATCCAGGCAGGTAATCCACACCCGACCCCCATCCTCCTCCTCCTTCCACATCCCACATGCCCCGACCGCCAGCGCAAGTGCGACACCTTCCACCCAAATAACCGACCCCTCCACCAAATAAGCTTCGCCCTAAGCCATGGTGCACGCAGTATAGCCAAGATCTCAAGGGGCATTTGGCAGTGGAGAAGCAAATCGCGGCCGCACGCGCAGATGAGGTCGCGATGGCTGCCATTCATGCCGACCCCCCAGATCTTGGAGGAGCACCTCACCATCGAGGCCACCATCGATGCCTAGCGCGCCCATGGTGAAATGCAGTTGGCTGCTTTAAACGACAATTCGTGGTGTTTTCTTAAGGCTACCATCGGTGCCTTTGACGAAGACTACGAGGTGTTTTCGCAGCGTGCACGTGCTTACCTCATCTCGAGAACCAGCTGATTGGTGCCCGGAGCAGTCAGGCAACTCACCACTACAACGAGGGCACCCACGATACGGAAGCCTCGCCCTCTTTCATGTTCAAGGAGCCAATCGTCATCGATATCTCTGACAATGAGGAGTAGCTTGTCTTATTACCTAAGTATAAGGACCCATGTTCAGTTTGCTAGCTACTTCATTTCCTTAACAAATTCTAGTGAATTGTGCTATCTAATTTAACCATGCAATCTTCTGCTCTAGTGTATATGTTCTATATGTCATGCAATGTGGTGTTCAGTTAATTGTTTGTTTCAATTCTGCAAATGTGATGTTCAATTCTTCAGGGTGCAATTTTCCAAGTTTTCAAGCATGCTTGGTTTGGTTAACTGTCTGATCTTCTATTAGGAGTATGTTGTATTGTGCAATGTGGTCCTCAGTTAACATTTGGTTCATTTGTTGTGGTGTTTAGTTAACTGGTTGGTTTAATTCTGCAAGGTGATGTTCAATTGTTGTGGGTGCATTCTATTATTGTATACCATGTGAGAAATAAATCGAATTTGGCTGTACTAAATACATGAGAAACAAACACAATTGGTATATTTCCAAGTTGTTAAGCAAGCTTTGGTTTGGTTAACTATCTGATCTTCTATTAGGAGTATGTTATATTGTGCAATGTGGTGCTTAGTTAAAGTTTGGTTCATTTGTTGTGGTGTTTAGTTAACTGCTTGGTTGAATTCTGCAATGCGATGTTGAATTGTTGTGGCTGCATTTGTTATTGTATACCATGTGACAAATAAATCAAAATTGGCTGTACTAAATACATGAGAAACAAATACAATTGCTATATTTCCAAGTTGTTAAGCATGCTTGGTTTGGTTAACTGTCTGATCTTCTATTAGGAGTATGTTATATTGTGCAATGTGGTGCTCAGTTAACGCTTGGTTCATTTGTTGTGGTGTTTAGTTAACTGCTTGGTTGAATTCTGCAATGCGATGTTCAATTGTTGTGGCTACATTCTATTATGGTATACCATGTGAGAAATAAATCAAAATTGGTTGTACTAAATACGTGAGAAACAAATACAATTGCTATATTTCTAAGTTGTTAAGCATGCTTCGTTTGGTTAATTGTCTGGTCTTCTATTAGGAGTATGTTATATTGTGCTATATGGTGCTCAATTAACGTTTGGTTCATTTGTTGTGGTGTTTAGTTAACTGCTTGGTCCAATTGTGCAATGCGATGTTCAATTGTTGTGGGTGCATTCTGTTATTGTATACCATGTGAGAAATAAATCAAAATTAGTTGTACTAAATACATGATAAACAAATACAATTGCTATATTTCCAAGTTGTTAAGCATGCTTGGTTTGGTTAAATGTCTGATCTTCTATTAGGAGTATGTGATATTGTGCAATGTGGTGCTCAGTTAACGCTTGGTTCATTTGTTGTGGTGTTTAGTTAACTGCTTGGTTGAATTCTGCAATGCGATGTTCAATTTTTGTGGCTACATTCTGTTATGGTATACCATGTGAGAAATAAATCAAAATTGTCTGTACTAAATACATGAGAAACAAATACAATTGCTATATTTCCATGTTCTTAAGCATGCTTGGTTCGGTTAACTGTCTGGTCTTCTATTAGGAGTATGTTATATTATGCAATGTGGTGCTCAGTTAACGTTTGGTTCATTTGTTGTGGTGTTTAGTTAAATACTTGGTCCAATTGTGCAATGCAATGTTCAATTGTTGTGGGTGCATTCTGTTA
This sequence comes from Triticum urartu, assembly GCF_056163025.1. Taxonomy (NCBI): domain Eukaryota; kingdom Viridiplantae; phylum Streptophyta; class Magnoliopsida; order Poales; family Poaceae; genus Triticum; species Triticum urartu. The sequence goes on along the minus strand of NC_141876.1, from coordinate 288,844,571 downwards.
TTGTATACCATGTGAGGACTAAATAAAATTTGGCTGCACTTAATACATGAGAAACATATACAAGTGCTACATTTCCTAGTTCTTAATCATGCTTGGTTTGAATAAATGGGTTTTCCATGTGGCTTCAATTAATTTGATGAATTTGCAATGTGCTTATTTAGCATCAACATATTTTACTGATAGCACGCGAACCCTTACTTAACTTGATGACTAACTACCTTATATGTGTTGCAAGTAAACAACGGGAAGCACTGAGGTTTACAAGATGGTACTAAATATTATACCTTGCCTTTTTTTATTCCTTTGCCCCATTTCCAATATAGAGAAGATATTTATGCACATCCTTGTTTTCATGGTTCACTGAGATTACCACTCAAACCACCTCTATGGTCAGGAGACGAGGAAAGTTTTCATACACCACCCATGGTTCAATATTGAAGTGTTCCTGAAGAGATCGAAGGATGGACAGTCAATCATCCACAGGCACTGGCCTAAAGTTGCAAAGACCTTCAACATGAATGAAGGCTCAATATTCTCATTCCGCTTCAATAGTTTTCCAGATGAGATGCATCCGTCTATGTACCGTCTATGATGCTAATTTCGAAAGGTTCTCGATGTTGCATGTGAAACTTGGTGTTGGTGTAGTTGTGTAATGGGGTAGCTGAGTGCTGAAGCTATATCATGTTGTACTTGGATGTATGTCAATTATGAAATCCTGCTCCCTTAATATGGAAATGAAATATATTATGTTCTTAATATGAATGTCAATTAGATTAGTAAATGGATTATTAATAATAGTGTAATTAGCCTGCTAATTGGGTTTTCCTATTGCAAATGGTTATTGAGAAAACACCGTGGGCGATGACCTCAGGCAACACACACAGTTTCTAGGAATAAACCGTGTTGGATCAACGGACAATCACACACGACCTTCTCTTGAAAACTGTTTGCGTTAGGCCACCTTGCTCTAACATTTACCACATAAAAACTGTGTGAGGTGGACAGCCTTTGCCACAAAGTTTCTTCTACACACCGTGTGTGATGCATTCAATAATGTGAACGATAAAATTGTTAATGTCGTGTGCAATGGCAACGCTATCACAAACGATTTAATGGGGAAAATTGCGTGATGTACCTGTGAACGGAAACATTTTCCTTGGAGAGACTATGTGGGATGTACATACAAACGGAAACGTTTAGCAGGGACTGACTGTGTGGGATGTACTTGCGACCAGAAACAATTTCGCATGTATAATTGTATTTTTTTAGCTCTACTATACGTATTAACGTATTTGAGCGCTCGCCGATGGCACACGACCTCATTTTGCCAAGTGTGTGTGCCAGGAGGGCATATCCCCGACAGTTTATGGGTCGTGTGGGAAGGACCCCCCTATCACCGCCACTCACTAGGCGACAGTTCCAAATGTCATCGGGAAAGGGGCCAAAAACCATTTGTATAACACCGATGCGTACCAATGTCCTAATGATAAGAATGAACTTATTCCACAAAGAATTGTTATAGGCTATAGAATGGTAATTGATTTTAGAAAATTAAACAGAGCAACTAGAAAATATCAGTACCCTCCGCCTTTTATTGAACAAATGCTTGAAAGATTATCTAAGCACACGCATTTTTTCTTCCTTGATGGATATTCTGGTTTTTCACAAATACCCGTTTCTCAACCTGATCAAGAAAAGACCACTTTTACTTGTCCATTTGGAACCTATGCTTATAGACGTATACCTTTCGGTTTATGTAATGCACCTGCTACCTTTCAAAGATGTATGACTGCTATATTCTCTGACTTTTGTGAAAAGATTGTTGAGGTTTTCATGGATGACTTCTCTGTTTATGGTAAGTCATTTGATGATTGTTTAAGCAATCTTGATAAAGGTTTGCAGAGATGTGAACAAACAAATCTTGTCTTGAATTGGGAGAAGTGCAACTTTATGGTTAATGAAGGCATTGTCTTGTGTCATAAAATTTCTGAAAGAGGTATTGAAGTGGAAAAAGCTAAGGTTAATGCAATTGAGAAAATGCAATGTCTTAAAGATATAAAAGGAATTCGTAGTTTCTTAGGTCATGCTGGTTTCTATAGGAGATTTACAAAGACTTCTCTAAAATTTCTAGGCCTCTTATGAGTCTTTTGCAAAAGGATATTCCTTTTGTTTTTATGATGATTGTTTAGAAGCCTTTGAAACACTCAAGAAAGCCTTAATTTCTGCACCAACTGTTCAACCACCTGATTGGAACTTGCGTTTTGAAATTATGTTTGATGCTAGTGATTATGTTGTTGGAGTTGTTCTAGGACAAAGAGTTGATAAGAAACTGAATGTTATACATTATGCTAGTAAGACTCTAGATAGTGCTAAACGAAACTATGCTACTACTGAAAAATAATTCTTAGTAGTGGTGTTTGCTTGTGATAAATTTAGACCTTATATTGTTGATTCCAAAGTAATTGTTCACAATGATAATGCCGCTATTAAATATCTTATGGAAAATAAAGTCGCTAAACCTAGACTTATTCGATGGGTTCTCTTTTTAGAAGAATTTGATTTACATATCATTGATAGAAAAGGAGTTGAGAACCTCGTAGCTGATAATCTATCTAGGATTGAAAATTTTCCTAATGACCCACTACCTATTGATGATAGTTTTCCTGATGAGCAGTTAGCTACAATAAATGTTGCTCACAATACTCCTTGGTATGCTGATTATGCTAATTACACTGTTGCTAAATATTTACCACATAGCTTTACTTATCAACAAAAGGAAAAAAATCTTCTATGATTTAAGAAATAACTTTTGGGATGACCCACATCTTTATAAAGAAGGAGTAGATTGTATTATTAGACATTGTGTACCTGAGCATGAACAGGGAAAAACTCTACGGAAATATCACTCCGAAGCTTATGGAGGACATCATGTCGGAGATAGAACTGTTCACAAGGTATTGCAATCTGGATTTTATTGGCCTACTCTCTTCAAGGATGGTCGTAAGTTCGTCTTATCTTGTGATGAATGTCAAAGAATGGGTAATATCGGTAAGCATCAAGAAATGCATATGAACTATTCACTTGCTGTAGAACCATTTGATGTTTGGGGATTTGATTACATGGGACATTTTCCTTCCTCTAACGGGTATACACATATTTTGGTTGATGCTGATTATGATACTAAATGTGTAGAAGCTATTCCAACCAGTAGTGAGGATCACAACACCTCTATTAAAATGCTTAAGGAAGTTATTTTCCCAAGGTGTGGAGTCCCTAGATATTTAATGACTGATGGTGGTTCACACTTTATTCATGGTACTTTCCATAAAATGATTGCCAAGTATGATGTTAACCATAGAATTGCATCACCTTATCATCCTCAGTCTAGTGGTCAAGTTGAACATAGCAATAGAGAAATAAAATTAATTTTGCAAAGCAGTGTCAACAGGTCCAGGAAGAATTGGTCTAAGAAATTAGATATGCTCTTTGGGCATATAGAACAGCATATAAAAATCCTATGGGTATGTCTCCTTATAAAATTGTTTATGGGAAAGCTTGACATTTGCCTCTCGAGTTAGAACATAAAGCATATTTGGCAATCAAAGAACTCAATTATGATTTCAAACTTGCTGGTGAAAAGAGGTTATTTTATATTAGCTCATTAGATGAATGGAGAACCCAAGCTTATGAAAATGCAAAATTATTCAAAGAAAAGTTAAAAGATGGCATGAAAAAAGGATCCAAAAGCGTGAGTTTAAAGTCGGAGAATATGTTCTTTTGTACAACTCTCGTTTTAGATTCTTTGCAGGAAAACTCCTCTCAAAATGGGAAGGCCCCTACGTTATCACGGAGGTTTATCTGTCTAGAGCCATCACAATAAATAATGCTGAAGGTACTAACCCGAAGGTTGTCAATGGGCAACGAATAAAATATTATAGCTCAGGTACGCCCATTAATGTTGAAAGTAATATTATCTAGACTATGACACCGAAGAACACATAAAAGAGTCCTTCCCGGAACACTCTAGAATCATGAAAAGAAGGAGATATGTGATACAGTAAGTAAATGGACTCCAAAAAATCCGCAAAAATATTTTTTGTCAGTTTTTGAATATTTTGAAAAATAGGAAAATAAGAAAATACCGGGAAGCGTACCCTGGTGGGCACAAGATACCAGGGCGTGCTAGCCTTTCCTTGCGATCCTAGGTCAGTTGTGCCCACCTGGTACACCTTCCGGGGCCCGTTTTTCTTTCGTTAGCTTGTCCCCCAATATAAAAAATCTATATAAACTTCCCGAACCTGTTGATCACCGTATCACGGAGAAATCCTTTGTTTTCTTTTCTTGCTGTTTTCAGTCAGATCTGTTGAGTCAGGCATCATGTCTTCTTCTTCCTCGAACAACATGGAAGAGGATGCTTGGTTGATGAAGATTGATCTAAAGAGAGAAGTCCCACAGAAGCCGGCAGGCGAGACGAGAGCAAGGAGGTTACCCATGGATCAGCCTCCGGTCTTCGAACAAGCACTGCCATACGAGGAGGATATCCTTAAACCTTACCTTGCTCACCTTACTCCTGCTGAGATTGAAGCCTTTTGCATCATTGAAATAGTTCACATACAAAATAAGTATCTCACTAGTGAAAATATTCTCCATCAAGAGCATATCATCCACCTCCGGAGCATCATCCGTCGATTGGAGAATCTCTTGATCCTTAAGGATAGTATAGCTTCATCACCACCATCATCTTCTTCACCACCAAAGGATAATTGAGTATCGAGTATGGGCACTCCCCTTGGCTTCCGCCAAGCTTGGGGGAATTGCCCCGGTATCATATCATCCCACTATCTTTTTGCCTTTACTTATTTTAGTTCAATCTTTTGCTTTAGATGAATAAAAGTTTAGGTCGATCCTTTCTTTTCGAGAGTTTACTTAGTGTTCTATCCTTGTAATCGTGTGCAAGATATATAATAAAGTTTAGTTTGAGTTTTTTCTTTCTTTACTTTCATGTTGCAAATAAAAGAAAAATAGAAAGGAAATAAATCAAAAAGATCATATACTAATCTTATGGTAGGTGATGACACCACATAAGGAAAAGTATAAGTAGAAAATTTTATTATAGATTGACAAACATAGCATTAGTCAATGATGCAACTCATGAAAGAATTAGTAAGGGAAGAGAAAATTCACATATAAATATACTATCCTACAAATCTTTTGTGATTGTGATCCCTCATCAAAATATTATATGCCAACATTGTTGACGTTGGACAAGGAAGACAACTTAATGGTATATTTTTGTTTATATTCACACAGAAGTCATATTGTCATGGATCCTTTAACATGTGATCCTTGCCCCTATCTTTGCTAGCCAAAAATTCGGCACTATGTAGAGATACTACTTGTGCATCCAAAAACCCTTAAACCCAAATCTTATTTTCAAGAGTCCACCATACCTACCTAGGGATTGAGCAAGATCCCTTAATTAAGTTGTCATCGGTGCAAAAGGCAATAAAAATTGCTTCTAAAAGTGTGAGATCATTTAGTGTAAGAGAAAATTGAGCGTTGCACAAACTTGTGATGGTGAAGAATAAAAGCGACAGACTGCATAATCAAGGTCGCTATCATAAGGGGCAATGCAATGTGATGTTCTTTTGCACTAAGGGGTTGAGCATACAAACAAATAAGCGCATGGCAACATGTGCTTCCCTCTGCGAAGGGCCTATCTTTTACTTTTATGTATTTACTTTTATGCAAAGAGTCAAAATTTTCCTTCTATTCCTTTTTATTTTTCTCCATTGGCAAGCATCACGTGGTGAGGAAAGATCTAGGCACATATGTCCAGTTGAATATAGATAGCATGAGTTATTATTGTTGACATCACCCTTGAGGTGAATATGTTGGGAGGCAAAACTATAAGCCCCAATCTTCCTATGGGTCTGGTTGAAACCTTTTGCTCATGTGTACACGGTGAGTGTTAGCAATCGTGGAAGACTATATGATGGTTGAGTATGTGGACTTGCCTAAAGGCTCCGATACGTGACCCTTCCTGAAAAGATGATGAATTGTAGTTGCAAAGTTGACTGAGAACATACTTTGTTGGTTTCTAATACAGTTTTTGCTTTATACTTCAATAGTGTGATCAATTGTCACTCATTCATGAGAAGTCTATGATAAAAGTTTTATGTTCAGTTTGTTGCTATTATAATAATGAACATGATGCTTCTATGTCCGTATTTTGTTTTTATTGACACCTCTCTCTCTCTCTAAGCATGTGGACATGTTTTTCGATTTCGGTTTTCGCTTGAGGACAAGCAAGGTCTAAGCTTGGGGGAGTTGATACGTCCATTTTGCATCATGTTTTCTTACAATTATTTATGATGTTTTATCCATAATAATGCTTTTTGGAGTAATTCTAATGCCTTTTCTCTGATAATATGCAAGGTATACACAAAGAGGCAGAATCCCGGCAGCTAGAAATCTGGAACTGGAAAAGCTACGTCAGGCCACCTATTCTGCACAACTCCAAACAAGATGAAACTTCACGGAGTTTTTTTATCAATTATATGATGAATATTGGAGAAAATAACTACCAGAGGGGGCCCACCAGGCGGGCACAACCCACCAGGGCGGGCCAGGGAGCCGAGGCGCGCCCTGGTGCGTTGTGCTCACCTAGGCCCACCTCCGGTGCCCATCTTCTGGTATTTAAGTCATTTTGACCTAGAAAAAATAACGAGATAACTTTCGGGACGGAGCACCGCTGTCTCGAGGCAAAACTTGGACAGGAGCAATTTTGCCATCTGGCGAAGCGATTCCGCCGGGGGAACTTCCCTCCCGGAGGGGGAAATCATCGTCATCATCATCACCAACAACTCTCCCATCTTGGGTTGAGCAATCTCCATCAACATGTTCAACAACACCATCTCATCTCAAACCCTAGTTCATCTCTTGTGTTCAATCTTGTTATCGGAACTATAGATTGGTGCTTGTGGGCGACTAGTATTGTTGATTACATCTTATAGTTGATTACTATATGGTTTATTTGGTGGAAGATTATATGTTCAGATCCAATATGCTATTTAATACCCCTCTGATCTTGAGCATGATTATCATTTGTGAGTAGTTACTTTTGTTCTTGAGGTCACAGGAGAAATCATGTTGCAAGTAATCACATGAACTTGATATGTGTTCGATATTTTGGTAGTATATATGTCGTGATTCCCTTAGTGGTGTCATGTGAACATCGACTACATGACACTTCACCATATTTGGGCCTAAGGGAATGCATTGTGGAGTAGCCATTAGATGATGGGTTGCGAGAGTGACCGAATCTTAAACCCCAGTTTAAGCACTATTCTGCAAGGGACCGATTGGATCCAAAAGTTTAATGCTATGGTTAGAATTTATTCTTAATACTTTTCTCGTAGTTGCGGATGCTTGCAGGAGGGTTAATCCTAATTAGGAGGTTTGTTCAAGTAATAACAACACGTAAGCACTGGTCCACCCACATATCAAATTATCAAAGTAGCGAACACAAATCGAACCAACATGGTGAAAGTGACTAGATGAAATTCCCGTGTACCCTCAAGAATGCTTTGCTTATCATAAGAGACCGTTTGGGCCTGTCCTTTGCTTCAAAAGGATTGGGCTATCTTGCTGCACTTTTGTTACTACTATCATTACTTGCTCGTTACAGATTACCTTGCTATCAAACTACTCTGCTACTTATAATTTCAGCACTTGCAGATATTACCTTGCTGGAAACCTCTTGTCATTTCCTTCTGCTCCTCGTTGGGTTCGACACACTTAATTATCGAAAAGAGTTACAATTGATCCCCTATACTTGCGGGTCATCAGGGTCCCCTCGAGTGCTTGCCTACAATGATGTAGAGCAAGATCAACACCGGCGTGACGACGCTGTGCTACTCGAGGAGAACCATCTCCGGGATGCTACGCGTGCCGCATGCTATCAGCAAGCCCTGCATTGCTATCACAGCCGCAGGGTTCATGCCCGGTGTTTTTGAGGAAGGTGACCTTGTCCTTAGGCGTGTTCAGTCTGCCAAGGGTACAAACAAGTTGACACCGAAGTGGGAAGGCCCTTACCGGGTAATTCGAGTCTCCAGACATGGCGCAGTTCGTCTGGAGACTGGAGATGGCATTCAATTGCAAAACTCATGGAATATTGAGCATATCCGCAAGTTCCTCCCGTAAGGCGCGGCTATCGGGCCCTGCTCGGCAGCCACCCTTTTGTACATGCCTTGCCTCAGTTGCATGTAACCCCTTGTACAAAGCCAGGCGCAGACCCTGAGCAACAGAGAAATAAACGAAGCGCTGGGGGCCCCTGACATGTTGCATGCATGCATGAGCATTTCAAGGGCATTGCATAAGAATTTCATGAGCATGTGCATATGCATATAGATAAGGTCACATCTTCCATCATTCCCATCCGCATAAGGATGCAAGTTCTTGCCACTAGATTGGCCTCTACCGGGAGCAGGGAAGATGAACTGGCATTGCGGTCTCCGGCAAGCCAAAACAGATAAGTTCTACCTCCTGTCCATAAGTGTTCTGTAAGATGAAACTTGTGCATAAGAAAACCTCACCGCTCTTTGAAACTTAGGTGCTCCCACCCTTGGACTCGAATGCTGCTTCGCCTAGGATGGCCAGAGTGGCCTTTCATAAAAAGGGATTGGCGGGGGGCTGGTCCCTCTATTTATGCATGGTAGGCTCAGTCCTCCGGCAACAAAATAAAAGGCTACCAGCAAGGTAGCCCGATAGGGAAAACTAGTTTATTTAAATAAGGAGGCATTCCACCTCTCCATGGACATATACATGCACGAGTTTCCGACAAGGTTCATCTTTTTCATTAATATGCTGATTATACAAGGACAAACCTTACAGAACATAGACATGGACTCAAGAGATTACATTATTCAAACTAAAATTTGGCTAGTGCCTGCAGATTTAAGATTGAAAAAAGATAAGTGCCCCGTGATGCCTTTGCCCTTGTCCATCTCCTTTAGGAAGAGATCAAGGAGGCTAGGGGCTGACCCGGCTGGTATTCGGCGCCTCGCCAAGATCAGGACGGCGCCGCTTCTTGGCAGGGAGTAAGAAACCAGAGGGCAGGTTTGGATGGTGACGCTGCTAGAGGATCAGGCGGGAGGCGCGGAGTCACTAGCAAACACGACTCGTCGAAACGGTCATGCCCATTCTTGACACATCGTGGGTTACCGCTGCTGTCCACATCACTCCACCCGAAGACCTCAGCACGACATCTGCGTCGGGCACCATGCTCTTCGGGTTATCCCAGAGAGAGCATGGTCGTCCCTAGCAACCCTGACATCCGAAACCACCGCATGTTCCGAACACGTGTATGGGAACAAAAAGCCCTCCTGCATGGCAAGAAGATGGCATGTAGGAGGATTAGGTTCACCTTTACTAGCAGCAAACCCTTCCCGTGGCTCCCCCTTAGAAACATGAAGGGAAGAAGTATGGGGAGCGACCGACTACCATACCCCGTTTCTACTTCAGGCCTCGGCATGGTGTCATTCATGTCCCCTCTCACTAGAATCCAGGCCACGGGTAACCCGGCGACGATCACACCGAAGTCGCCACTTCCGATGTTATCATCGTGCCGCCTAAGTGCACCTCTTGGGACCGTGCTAAGCTCTAAACTGGAGCCGAGGCCCCAGGATCTTCTCTTCAACATGACCAGCAGGAAGCAGAAGATGGAGGAGAAGAAGTACAAAAACGGATGACTGCACTCTCCCCTCACCCTCCCTTTTATAGGCGACCCGAGGAAGGGAGCCGCTCCCTCAATAAGCAACCGCTGCCCTCCTCCATCACCCGCACCACGCGCTTCCGTTACCTACCCCACGTGATGCGTGCCACATACGTGGCGGAGGATAAGGGCGTGGTGGGAAGAGTAAATTGGCAGTTTCCACCCCGTGCATTAAAGTCATTCATGAGCCCTTGTAAGAGCGGCCCCACCATGATTGGCTTTACACAATGCGCGGGGAAACCGGAAACTGGCCTGGATCCAAGGTTAATGAAGTAGCAAAGAAGATCTCAAGGTACCAGCCCCTTCCCCACCACTGACTATGCACATATGAGGACCTACCCCGACAACGCTAGGCAGCGCGTTCGGGGTAGGCCCGGGGGCTTCTGTCAGTGCAACAAACCCTGGGTCTGTTGGCCGGACTATGCACAGGCACGGGGGCAAGTTTACAGCAGCAAGGACATGCCAAAGTACAAGAAACCAAGATTCTTAGAAGGACATCATGCAGATCAAGAGGACCAGGACCAACCTAGAGATGCAAGAAACCGCCAGGAGAATAGCCTCCCTTGTCGGGCAGGCGAGCCCGGCAAGGATGGGGTTACACTCGGAAGAAGACCTCCAAGACGCCCCGACAAGACCTTCCGGGCTCAAGGAGACGCAACCACCTCACCGAAACCACTTCATCACGACGCACGTCATCGATCAATGCGGTGTCAAGCCGCAAAGTGACTAAGTGGCAGCCATCTACCACATGTTGGCCTCTTTCTATAGGGAATACCCACAGATGACACCCGTCCTGCAACGTGTCAAGCAAGCAGGGGTGAAGCTGGAAAAATGGCCCAGCAAGGCTTGCCAAGCAAGCGACGACGTGACGTCAAGCGGCACATTTAATGCGCTCTGTCAGCCTGTAGAGTTAGGTATGATAACAATGCTTGCTATCTTATCAGTGCATAATGACTGATTTGCCACTTTGGTGACCCCTTAACCTATAAAAGGAGGCCCAAGGCAACCTTAGAATGGGTTGGACATTGGATTATAAAATCCACCCCTCATATTTCATACGCACGTAGCCGTTTAGCCCCGAGGCAACCCTGCCAGGCAAACGGGCTACGATCACCACCATTTTTCCACAATAAATCCACCAAAGCAGGAGTAGGGTTTTACGCCTCAAGGCGGCCCGGACCTAGGTAAAATTGCTAGTGTGATCTCTTTCATGCTGCCCCATGCTTTCTTGCTCTTTGTGCAACGTTCCATCCCCGTCGCAACCAGCAAGGGATCATTGGTCCCATAGGTGGCCGTGGTTTCCCGCGACAGCAACCGCCCGTATTTTGAGGTTGTAGAGTGGAGGAAGTACGACAGCCTGCTGATGATTCCACAGTCTTCCAAGAATTGGCCCTAGGTCGTCGAACTCCTCCAACCATTCTACCAACCTTCTCAAATTGGTGCACAAAAACCACATGAATACTGACAGGGTCCACCCGGGAGAGCACACCAATTAAATTCATGTGAAGATTGTCTCCTACAAGAAGTCGAGTGTCTCTGCAATTTCATATGAATTAGTATTAAAACATGTATGTCATCATGTCTAAGTTGCTCTCAAGCATCACCTCGCCCGGTGTTGAGTAGTATTAATCGAGTACTAGCAGTCAGCTTCATATTCTGTAAATTTTCAACATGGGTAATAGTTGGTCCAATATTTATTTTTCTTGTTCCTTCTGTTTATAATTTACGATTTCTATGAAGTACCAATGTGATGATTGATACATTCTTTTGTGGGATTAAATTTGCATACATGAAAAAAATACCGGCATATAAAGTATTCTTTGTTTCTGAAGTTCTACTTATAATGAGTACATAAGTTCAGTTTTTCATTTATATGCTATGCACACATGTCGTGTAACGTCCCGAATGTAACATTCCATATTTGTACCTCTAACTCTTGCCATTTTGTGACGCCCCAAGACCGGAGCTTCAGATGCCTTCCAGGGTTTCCGGGTTCCGTCATGGGATTTGTTTGGTTCATTGCTTTCGTCTTTGCATCGTGTGCATTGCATCATGTCATCATGCCATCATGTCATTTCTTTTTCTTTACTCAACCAAATAAAATCGGATGGATCTTCGGTCCATTTAAATCGAGGGATATTCACATGGTGAAATTCTCTTTATAACATATCTCCCAATATGTTTAGGGAGCTATTATAAATATTCCATTAATTTGGAATCATCGTAACACACGTGCAAAATAATTCCCATGTCTATTCCTCTTCGATTTTGACCTTCAAACCTTGTCAATATCTCTCATCTCTTTTCTCGAGGCTCCTCCTAAAACCTCAACATTTTTGGACACCTCTAATTCCTAGCCCTTGTTCAAACCATTTGAATTAAATTCAAATGATTTTGAATTAAATCCTTGCGATCATGCCTCTCCTATATTTCTGGGAACCAGCGCATTTTAGCGAGTCTGGGAATATTATTTGTGTGCGCTAATTCTTTCCCTATCCCTCGCTTTCTTTTCGTCTCTCCAATTCTTTTCCGTTAAAGGAAATATGAGAGAGAGAGAAGAGAGATAGCCCAAGCCGGCTCAACCTCCAGCGCAGGCCCATTTGCCACTTAGGCCATCCAGCCGGCCCACCTAATCTGCTCTAACCCTAGCCCAACCCGCACTCTCCCTCGTCTCCTCCTCCTGGCGCAGCCAGCAGCCCCGCGCACATCTCCCCTCGAACCTCTTCCCGATCCCATCGCTCTCCCTCCGCTGCCAGGAGTCCCTCGCTCGATCCCCACTTCTCTGCCTCGACCTTTCCTCCTGGCGCCGCCGCACAAAGGGCCGAACCCTCGCACCTCGACCCGATTCCTTGCGCTTGATCCCCCCCATGATGACGGCGCTTTTCCCCCGGTGTGCCCCTTCTCCTCCTCCGCCAGGAGCCTGCGGAGCCGCGCACCCATTCCATCCCCATGCCCGTCGCCCCCTCTGCTCTACCCAGTCCCTGCGCCTCCTCCATAGCTTTCCTTCTTTGCCGCCATGGACGCGAGGGTCGAGCTCGCCGCCCTGCCGCGTCGCCAAGGCCGCCGGGCACTGCAGCCTGCCGGGCCTCCCGTGCATCGTCCTCGCGGCTGAACCATCTCCTCTCCTTCCTCCTCGTGCGTGTCTGCGACAAGCATCACCAGCAGCATGCCATGCGGCCGCGCGTCGGTCGTCGGACCTCGGCAAGCAGGACCCGGCCACCGGTGACTTGAAGGACGAGCAGGGCGCTCCATCACCATCTCCAGCAGCGCCTCCGCGCCTTTTCTTCCGCCTCCTACGCCGCCTGACGAGTTCCTGCCCGAACTCCCTGTTGACCTCTGTCTCAAGTCCAACGAGCAGCGCCTTTGGGTTTTTTTCGCCAAGTCCATCGAAGGCCCTCAATATCGTACCCCTTCATGCCGGCAAGACTGGTAAGCCAGACCCCGAAGGATCAACGACTTGTGGACCATGTACATCTACCGTCGCCGAAGACCCTTGTAGCACAAACGCCAAGTTCCACTACCGTCGACCCTCAAGACCAACAAGTACCACGACAACGCGTCATGTTCATCTACCACCGTCTTCGAAACCGCTAAGAACGTCAAGTACCTATGACCGAAGAACGCCAAGTACCTCTCCGAAAAACAAACATGTACCACTACGTCCGGAGACCTCGAACCCGTCAAGTCCGACAACGATTGTGTACAACTACCGACAGCGTGCATGTTGCCAAGTACCCTCTCCGGATCGTCATGTTCGACTACCGATAAACATGTACCACTACCGTCACCGAGATCGCGAGAACCTCCACCGTCGACCCTAGAGCATGAGAGAACGACTACTTCCACTACAAAAGTCCCGAGAACGTCTACTTCCCCTTCTCCGCTTCGAATTTGATCCGTTCCGATAATGCACGCTCTGAAAGGTATAACCGCCGAGACGACCTTCCGATAATGAATGCATGTTGTATGAGATGCTCATGTTCGAACCGTGTCCGAGTTGTCATTGCACGTTCCTCCTCGGTTGCCATGCCGTCGACCCACGGGAAACCCGGTATCCAGGATCACCCCACCATCCTCGCATGATCGGTTCATCCACACTTTCTCTTGCACCGACATCTCAATGAGTTGTCAGATCACCGGATTGCCGTGGCACCATTTCCGTTGTAGTTGCCGTGGCACCCCTTTTGTTCCGCCATGGCGACCAAATGCTTCATAATGCTCTTGTCAAACTTTCAATAAAAAATGCATAAACTTGTTCATGTCATCCGCATCATGATTACAAAAATTAAAATGCTTAAAATGTTGTTTGTTTAATTTTTGCTTAATTGCCATGCTAAAATGCTTTATTTCATAACTAAATAACATGCCTAGATTTTATATGTAAATGGGGTGGGAAAATGCCTAGATTATCATGATGGCTTTACTTTGCATGTTTAACAACTCTAAAATTGTGTTTAGGGCAGAACAGTACCAAACCTAATATATGCATATGGGGATTTACCGGAATTGTTGATCATTGCTTCCGGCCTCATTTATCCTTGACTAGATAGGTATTTTTACTTTGCTTCACCCTCTTGCCATGTTTAACAACATTTAATATTGTTGGGTACATAAACGAGATCGAACTAAATAACTTGTCGTGGTGTTTCGTCAATATGCAACTCGTTGCATATTGAGCTCCACTTAATTTGTAGGGTTGCTTGTGCACTTTGCCATGCCATGCTTCATTAAACCAGACATGCATCATACTTGATTGTGCATCATGCCATGTTCATGTCGTGGTTGTTTACTATGTTGTTTTCTTGTTTCCGGGGTTGCTTCTTCGGGTTGGGTCCGATTACGTTGTGTGTGTGAGGATCCGGTCGACTACGTCCGTTTATCTTCTTCATGGACTCGTTCTTCTTCCTTGCGAGATCTCAGGCAAGATGACCATACCCTCGAAATCACTTCTATCTTTGCTTGCTAGTTGCTCGCTCTTTTGCTATGCCTATGCTGCGATACCTACCACTTGCTTATCATGCCTCCCATATTGTTGAACCAAGCCTCTAACCCACCTTGTCCTAGCAAACCATTGTTTGGCTATGTTACCGCTTTGCTCAGCCCCTCTTATAGCTTTGTTAGTTGCGGGTGAAGATTGAAGTTTGTTCCTTGTTGGAACATGGAGATGTTGTTCCTTGTTGGAACATGTTTACTTGTTGGGATATCACAATATCTCTTATCTAATTAATGCATCTATATACTTGGTAAAGGGTAGAAGGCTCGGCCTTATGCCTGGTGTTTTGTTCCACTCTTGCCGCCCTAGTTTCCCTCATATCGGTGTTATGTTCCCGGATTTTGCGTTCCTTACCCGGTTGGGTTATAATGGGAACCCCTTGACAGTTCGCCTTGAATAAAACTCCTCTAGCAAGGCCCAACATTAGTTTTACCATTTGCCAGCTAGCCTTTTCTTTCCCTTGGGTTCTGCAGACTCAAGGGACATCTTTATTTAAACCCCCGGGCCAGTGCTCCTCCGAGTGTTGGTCCAACCTGTCGGCTGCCGGTGGCCACCAGGGGCAACTCTGGGCTGGCCTACCGGAACCTTGGACAATCCGGTGTGCCCTGAGAAAGAGATATGTGCAGCTCCTATTGGGATTTGTCGGCACATTCGGGTGGCTTTGCTGGTCTTGTTTTACCATTGTCGAAATGTCTTGTAACCAGGATTCCGAGTCTGATCGGGTCTTCCCACTAGAAGGAATATCCTTCGTTGACCGTGAGAGCTTGTGATGGGCTAAGTTGGGACACCCCTACAGGGATTTGAACTTTCGAAAGCCATGCCCACGGTTATGGGCAGATGGGAATTTGTTAATGTCCGGTTGTAGAAAACCTGAAATTTATCTTAATTAAAATACATCAACCGCATGTGTAACCGTGATGGTCTCTTCTCGGCGGGGTCCGGGAAGTGAACACGGTGTTGGAGTTATGGTTGACGTAGGTTGTTCTAAGATCACTTCTTGATCTTAGTTTTCTCGATCGTGCTTTTCCTTCTCTTCTCGCTCTCTTTTGCGTATATGTTAGCCACCAAATATGCTAGTCGCTGCTGCAGCTCCACCTCATACCTTTACCTTACCCATAAGCTTAAATAGTCTTGATCACGAGGGTGTAAGATTGCTGAGTCCCCGTGACTCACAGATACTTCCAAAACTAGCTTGCAGGTGCCGTTGAACCGTGCGGATGACGCAACCAAGCTCAAGGAGGAGCTAGATGAAGATCTTGTCCTTTGTGTTGTTTCGTTCTAGTTGATCAGTAGTGGAGCCCAGTCGGGACGATCGGGGATCTGTGTAGCATTTGGGGTAGTCTTCTTTTATTTTGGTTCCGTAGTTGGACCTTGATTGTATCTGATTGATGTAATGCCTTATTCATGTAATTGTGTGAAGTGGCGATTGTGAGCCAACTATGTATCTTTTTCCCTTATGTATTACATGGGTTGTGTGAAGATTACCTCACTTGCGACATTGCTTTCAATGCGGTTATGCCTCTAAGTCGTGCTTCGACACGTGGGAGATATAGCCGCATCGAGGGCGTTACACATTTTCAGCAATGTTATATGAAATCATCTGTGGTTGGGTTTTCTCATTTTGCATTTTTGTTCATGTCATGCATTTCATCTCATGTCATCATGTGCATTTCATTTGCATTCGTGTCTGTCCCTTCCACCCGGTCGTGTTCGTCATTTTCTCCGTTGTCCATTTCGAAATCCGACACTCACACACGCACCCGTCGCTCCTCCTAGATCTTGTTTCATGAGTGGGAGAAAACTTTCACAAAATGAGCCGAGAGTTGACGAGTGGTCTTGGTACATCACCGGTTGACCGCCTGTCAAATTTCATTCAACTTGGAGGTCGTTTGATGCCCCAACGGTTAACCACGTTAACCGCCAGGCACCTCTCTCTTTGCAGCCCAACACCTCTCCACAACAACCCACTAGCCATCTAAACCCCCTCCATGCTCTTTGCCGTCGGATCACGATCATGTGGGTGAAAACCGCTCTGAAGAACTCCTCTCCTAGCTCCGGGAATCTATATAAATACCTCCAGAGTCCAAATCTGAGAGGAAATCATCCATAACCCTAATGTTCCTCGAAAACTGCGCCACCCCAGCTTTTCCACTGCCGCCACATCAGCACATGCTGCCGCCCAGCGCCGCTGCCCGCTAGGCCCGCGTGGGGCCCATCCAGGCTCGAGACACCCCGTCGCAGACCGGATCCGCGCGCCGCCCGTGCCCCTCGCTCCGCTGCCGGCAGAGTCCGCCACATCGCCCTCGCCCCCACCGAGTAGCCACCCTCCATACGCGCCACTGCGCCGGCGAACAGCGCGCGTCGCTGCCCAGCCCCGTCGTCGCTGGATCCGGGGACCCCTCGGCTGGATCCGCCCGTCCCGCTCACCGCCAGCCGTCCGCCGTCGTTCACCGCCGCGCGCCGCCGCAGCGGATCGGGAGGAGCCTGATCCAATCACCTCGCCTGCCTCCTCGCACGTTGACCCGCCTCGTGGGCCGGACCAGCACTGCCCCCCCCCTTGCGGCCCAGCTCTGCTCCACCAAGCCATCCCAAGTGGCCCACGGTGAGTGCCCCGCCTACTCACCGCTCTGGATGCGTTATAGCTATCCGTCGCTCAGATCCAAATTTGGCCAAGTTGTTGTTATTCAGTAGCATGTGTGCATGTTTGACCTGGCATAACTTTGTGCATCTTGCTCCTATTTAAGCATATGATATGTCAAAATGTTCATCTCTTGATGCTCTTCATTATGGTTGCATTTGCAGTCATGTTACAGTTCATATTGATGCCTTAATAATTGTTGCAAAAGTGCTAACTGATATAACCTGCTGAAAACTGATGTGACATGTCATTTTGTATTTTTTAAAAAATTGGGTGATTTTCTTTTGAGCAACATGCCAGCATGTTTTTGGAGCATAATCAAGCCATATTTGCAGTTGTGTAATTCATTTATCATTTTATGCCCTATGGTGACTAGCACAAGCTTGCAAAGTGGGATACTTGCTGTTTCTGTTTTCAGGCACTTGGTGATTTCGGCCATGTCTCAATTTGTTATATTATGATTACATGTTTAGTGGATGCTAGAATAAAATCTATGCATATTTTGGAGATGTCAAGTAAGCATGTTTTGGACTTCATGTTATACTCTATCAAGCCATTCCCTTTTTTGTAATTATGGCCACCGTAGATTGTTATTACCATGCTCTCAAATTGCTAAATAATAATTCTGTCAGCCTATTAACAGCAAGTTCATTTTTGCCATGTGAATAGATAGTGTTATATGCATCCAGTGACCATGTTCTTGCCATGAGTAGCTGCACACATACCTTATTGTTGTAGGATGTATCCATATGCCATGATATGCGTTGTGGTTACTTAACCAAGCTTGTAAACATGCCTACTTAGTGTTGTTTTGAGCATGATGTTTTGCAATCTTGCCATGATGTTTTGAGCATGTTTTAGTTGTTTCTAGAAGTAGCTAAGTAATCATGTTTTGTAGTGCTCTAAATGTACTTCACTTCCATGTCTTTTGTTGTCATGTTGAGGTGACGTAGCATATTTTTATGTTGCAACTAAAGTGCCATGTTACTGTTAATCTCAGTTTTGCATTGTTATTGTTTTGCTCATCATTTGAGTTGTGTGCATTCATTCCTCGTGATCTTTATATCAATTTCAACCAAAATCTTTCAATATATCCAGTGGAAGGCTTGGTTTACCAAGATAATGCCATGTTCAATGTTTCCCCTTCATGCATTGCACATCATATCTCGCATCCCATTACATGTCTTGCATCATGTTGCTTGCGCATTGCACCATGATTGACTGTTGTTCTGATGTTTGTGTTCTTGCCTTGGGTAGAGCCGGGAGAAAAGTTCGTGAACAAGGACCCCGTCGAGAACGTTCACGAGGAGCAAGATTTCGTTCCCACCGAGGACATTTCAGGCAAGATGATCATTACCTCTGATATCACTTCTATCTTTGCTTGCTAGTTGTTCGTTCTATCGCTATGTCGCGCTACCTACCATTTTTTATATAGCCTCCCATGTTTCCATGAAAAGCCTCTAACACACCTTCCTAGGAACCCGTTGTTTGTCTATGTTACCGCTTTTGCTCAGCCCCTTGTATAGCATTGCTAGTTGCTGGTGCAGTGCAGGTTGTTTCGTGTTGGAACATGGATATGTTGGGATATCACAATATCGCTTATTATTGAATTAATGCATCTATATACTTGGCAAAGGGTGGACGGCTTGGCCTTTTGCTCGGTGTTTTGTTCCACTCTTACCACCTTAGTTTCTGTCATACTAGTGTTATGTTCCTTGAGTTTGCATTCCTTACATAGTTGGGGTTTATGGGCCCCCCTTGACAGTTCGATTTGAATAAAACTCTTCCAGCAAGGCCCAAATTTGGTTTTAACATGTGCCTAATAACTACTAAAATTTGCGTATGGAGTAATTAACCCGAGGATTCTTAATCAAGAACCCGGGCCAGTGCTCCTCATGAGTGTTGGTCCAAACCGGGCAGCCTGCGGGGCTACCACGGGGAAACACGAGGATTGGTTATACTTATAGCTTGTCCCATCCAATCATGGCCTGAGACGAGATACGTGCAGCTACTATCAGGGTGTCGGCACGTCGGGAGGTCTTGCTGGTTTTGTTTTACCATTATCGAAATGTCTTGTGAACCGGGATTCTGAGCTTGATCGGTTTGCCCCTGAAGGAGGTTTTTCCTCCGTTCATCGTGAGAGATTGTCATGGGCTAAGATGGGACACCCCTGCAGGGTTTAAACTTTTTGAGAGCTATGCCCGCGGTTATGTGGCAGATGGGAGTTTTTAATATCTGGTTGTAGTGAACTTGAAAATAATCTCACTAAAACACACCAACCATGTGCGTAACCGTGTTGGTCTCTTTTTAGACGATGTTTGGGAAAAAGAATGCGGTGGGGTCATGTTTGAACATAAGTAGTTTAGGATCACTTCTTTACCATTACTAGATTGTGACCGTTTGCGTAACCTCTCACCTTGTACTTGTTTTCGTAATTCAGCCACCATACAAATGCTTAGTGCTTGCTGCAACTTCACCACTTAACCATGCCATACCTATTTAAGCTTTGATAGTCTTGACATCGTGGGTAATAGGATTGTGGAGCCCCTGTGGCTCATAGATTACTTCGAACACAGTTGCAGGTACCGTTGAGCTAGATGCAGGAGATGCCACTTAGCTCCAGTGGGAGTTTGACGAAGACCATGGTCGTTACTATGCTACTTATCTGGACGATCAGTAGAGGACCAAGTCGGAGTATCTGGGGAGAGTAGAGGATCGTGGTCGTATTCTATCTATTCACTCGGTTGTATGTATTTGTATGCCACCTTGCTACGCGTCCGAAATATGGTTGTGCCCCAATCATGAGTACATCACGTGATTGGGATAGAATTGCATCTTGGTCGTTACAAGTTGGTATCCAGAGCCATACCAACTATAGGAGGCTTTGCTGGATCGAACCGCTGACGAGTCTAGATGAAAATTGTTTTGAGTCTTAGTTATATCAGAGAGTAGGAATTATTTTTACTCCTTATCCCTTCGTCGCTCTGGTAAGGACTTGCGACGTAGGTGTTTTCCTCACTCTTCTATCCATTTTCACTAAAAAAATTAGCATCATGCGGGTATTGTGGAATTGTCCTGATATCTTTGTGAAGGGGATTCTGTCTTGGTGCCTCCTAGCATTTAGTGGTTGTGGCAGTGTCCCGGGGAGTTGAGCTCCAAGGTGTTTTTGTCGCAGTGTTTATCGTTTCAGTTACGGAATACCAGAGGACGCCTACATCAAAAACGCTTCTATACTCTTTATGGTGAGAGTAGTTTGACGACACCCAGTACTGGGGAGAGTGATCAGGTGTAATGCCACAACTAGTATATCAGATGTTTTCGAAGGTTTGAGGTACAATTTTTTTGAAGGTTTCTTGGTTATGTGTTGAACGATGGATACAATTGTAGCATAGGGCTTGTTAGTTGTGTGAGATATTTGTGCCTCCCTGTATCTCCAACACTGGATTGGATAACCAGAAAGTTTTGGGAGTTAATAGGTGGGAATTCAAATAGCTCTAAGTTATATTTTTCTCAAATATTTGTTATGAGATTAGGGAATCTTTATCATGTATTTGTTCAAGTTGTGGCGTTGTTGTTTTATTCATCTAGCTTGTTCAAAGTGGCATCCCATTCAAATACTCATATCATATTAACTCTGGAATGCATTCATTCAATCTTTTTGTTTGGATGCTTATTGTGAAAACTTCATTTCACATGTGTATCCGTTGATTCAGCTTGTCTATCATTTCAATGGTGGTTCTAAAGGATGTCATATTCTTCAGGATGGCTCCCCCAACGCATCTGCATCCGGAATGTACCAATGGAGAGCAGTCGAACCCTCCACCTCCGCCACCTCCTTCGCCTCCGGAGGCATGGCAAGCAATGATAGAAGCCACCAATGCCAATACTCAGATGCTTCTTCAATAATTACTAGAGCGCATCCAAGGCCAAGGCAACCAGGGTCAAGGGCAATTCAAGAATCAGCCTAAGTTGGACAGACTCAATCAGTTCCTCACAAATCAGCCGAAGACGTTCAATGCTTGTGTTGAGGCCATGGACGCCGATGATTGGCTCGTGGACATCAACAATCATTTCGAGTGCAGCAATATCAGACCTGAGGAGTACGTCAAGTTCGCTTCCTTCTAGCTCAAGCACCAAGCAGCTGATTGGTATCTGTTACAAAGATTCCAGAGGGGGTCGAGTGACCAGCTGGACCGACTTCTGCTGGGATTTCGGAGCTCATCACATTCCAACAAGTGTTGTCGAGAGCATGCGTGAGAAATTCCGCAACCTCAAGCAAGGAAGCATGTCCATGTATCAATATAACATCAAGTTTCAGAATCTGGCTCGCTACGCAAGGCAAGACGTTCCAGATGAGAAGAGTATGATCTACTACTTCAGGGTGGCCTCAGAGAGGACCTTCAGTTAGCTCTCATTCTTGTGGAGCATACTCAGTTCAATCAGTTCTATAACATGGCTCTAAAACAAGAAGCGGCTCAACTCAAGTGTGAAGCTTCCAAGAAGAGACTCGAGGATGCAGTCCAATCTTCTTCTTCCTCTCAAGTGGTCTCAAATCAACATAAGTTCTAGCTTCCTCCACCTCCTCCGTTTCATCCACCCTATCAATAGAAGCAGTAAGGTGGTCATGGATCTTCCCACACACCAACCCAAGCTATCAGAACAAGTCTCAGTCTCAGGCTCCAAGACTAGGCGGTCCTGCTCCTCCGCCTTGCACAGCTTTAGAGGTCACTTGTAACAAATGCGGTCTGAAGGGTCACTATTCCAACAAGTGCTTCAACCAGAGGCGCCTTTCGCCTCCTCCTCCTCTTAGGTCAGCAAGCAATGAAGTTGTTAAGCACAATCCCATGTCTGCAAGGGTGAACACGATGAATTTAGTTCACGCAGAGGATTCTTCAGAAGTGATCATGGGTAATCTCCCAGTTAATAATATTCCTGCAAAAGTATTGTTTCATTCTGTTGCATTGCATTGTTTCATGTCATATCCATTTGCATCCAAGCATAATTTTCACACATAGGCCTTACCAAGAGCATTGCAAGTTGTTTCTCCGGCTAAGCGTTTGAGCTCTAGTTTGTTGGTTCCGAATATCGGTATGAAGTTGGGTAACTATTCGTTTCTAGCTTCTCCAATAGTTCTCGGCAATTCAGATATTGACCTCATTCTTGGCATGGATTGGCTTTCTAAGCACAATGCTTTTTCTCGATTGTGCTGAAAAGGAGATTAAATTGGCCCACCCTTCTAAAGATGTCATTATCTTTGCGGCTCGTGATGACACCATTCGGTTGTTCACTCTCAAGAGAAAGGCGAGATCAACACTATTTCTCAGATTCCAGTTGTTTGTGAGTATCAAGATGTCTTTCCAGAAGAGCTTCTGGGTATGCCTCCTCACCGGCCAGTCGAGTTTGCCATTCACCTTGAGCCCGATACAGATCCCGTTTGCAGGCACCCCTACAAGCTTGGGCCAGAAGAGTTGAAAAAATTGAAGAAACAATGCCATGAACAAGAACATCTGGGTTTGATCAGACCAGGTCCTTCTCCTTGGGGATGTGGTGTTCTTTTTGTCGAGAAGAAAGATGGC
Organism: Triticum urartu; assembly: GCF_056163025.1. Lineage (NCBI taxonomy): Eukaryota > Viridiplantae > Streptophyta > Magnoliopsida > Poales > Poaceae > Triticum > Triticum urartu. The sequence goes on along the minus strand of NC_141876.1, from coordinate 288,821,589 downwards.
AGGGAACGAATTTGCGTCGATTACCACTCATTGAACAAGAAGACGATCAACAACAAATACCCACTCCCCAACATCAATGAATTGTTCGAGCAACTCAAAGGTGCAGAGGTGTTTTCCAAGCTAGACCTCCATATGGGGTATCACCAGATTCACATTCGTGAAGAAGATATCCCAAAGACATCATTCAGAAAGAGCTTTGGCTCTTATGAGTATAATGTCATGTCTTTCGGGCTTGCAAATGCCCCTCCAACCTTCTCGAGGATGATGGACTTCATCTTCAACGCCTACACCATTGAATTTGTCCTGGTGTACCTCGATGAAATCCTGGTTTTCTCCAAGAATAAAAAGGATCATGCCAAGCATTTGCAATTAGTGCTCGACAAGCTCAGAGAGTATCAATTCTACGCAAAGTTCTCTAAATGCGAATTTTGACTTGGTGAAGTTCTTTATGTTGGTCACATCATCTCTACCAAGGGCATTTCTGTCAATCCGGAAAAGGTTTCTAGAATTATAAACTGGGAGCCTACTAAGAACGTCAAGAAGTTTCGCAACTTCCTCGGGCTTGCAAGCTATTCCAGAAGGTTTGTGGAAAACTTCTCAAAAATTGCTAAGCCTCTCCCCAACCTCGTCCAGAAGAATGTCAAATACTCCTGGACTCCTGAGTGTGACATGGATTTCAATACTCTCAAAGAGAAACTCATCACAGCTCTGGTCCTAACTCCTACTGATGAGTCCAAGCCCTACCAAGTATTCTGTGATGCTTCATTGCAAGGTCTCTGTGCTGTGCTGATGCAAGAAAGGAATGTTGTGTCCTATACTTCTCGTCAGTTGAAGCCAAACGAGAAGAACTACCCCACTCATGATCTTGAGTTGGCCGCAGTTGTGCATGCATTAGTCACATGGAGACATCTCTTATTGGGCAGGCAGGTGGCCATTTTCATCGATCACAAGAGCCTCAAATATATCTTCACTCAGCCCAACCTCAACATCCGACAGACTCGATGGGTCGAAATGATCACAATCCAAGCATTGAGTATACTCCAGAAAAGGCCAAGGTTATTGGAGATGCATTTAGCAGAAAGGCATATTGCAACAGCTTAATTCTCAAGCCATTCCAACCAGATCTTTGTGAAGCTTTCCGCAAGCTCAACCTCCAAGTTGTTCCTCAAGGTTTTCATGCCAACCTTCAAGTCACTCCAACTTTGGAAGATCAAATTCGTGAGGGACAACTCCTTGATACCATGGTGAACAAGGTGAAAGATGGTGTTGCCAAGGGCCTTTCCAAATACAAGTGCTATCACATTAATGATAGAGACACTTTGTTCTTTGAGGACAAGATTGTGGTTCCAAAAGGTGACCTCAGCAAGGTCATAATGAATGAAGCTCATAATTCTTTTCTTTCCATCCATCCAGGCAGTTCGAAGATGTACCGTGACCTCAAGCAATCTTATTGGTTGACTTGCATGAAGCAGGAAATTGCCCTATTCATGAATGAGTGTGATGTCTGCCGCAGGGTAAAACTAGAACATCAGCGACCAGCTGGACTTCTCCAACCTCTACCTATTCCCGAGTGGAATTTTGATCATATCGAAATGGAATTTTTCACCGGCTTTCCCAAGTCCAAGCGAGGGAATGATGCTATCTTCGTTGTCATTGACAAGCTTACAAAAGTGACTCATTTCCTTGCAGTCAAAGAATCTATCACAACAGCTCATTTGGTAGAGCTATAGACTTCTAGAATAGTTTGGTTGCATGGGATTCCTCAATTGATCTCCTCAGATCGCGGAAGCATCTTCACTTCCAAGTTCTGGGACTCCTTCCAAAAGGCCATGGGCACAAGCATTAGTTTCAGCACGTCCCTTCATCCTCGAACAAGTGGCCAAGTTGAAAGAGTCAATCAAATCCTCGAAGATATCCTAGAAGCTTGTGTCATCTCTTTTGGTATGAAGTGGGATGTTTGCCTTCCGTATGCTGAGTTCTCCTACAACAACAGCTACCAAGCAAGCTCGGGCAAGGCCCCTTTCAAAATTATATATGGCAGAAAGTGACGTACTCCTCTCATCTTGTCCGAAACCGGCAAGCACCAACTCGTTGGAAATGACTTAATCACAGAAGCTGAAGATATGTGTAAAGTCATCCATGAAAATCTCAAAGCCGCGCAATTAAGCGAGAAGAGTTACTATGATAGCAACCACCGTCACTTGGCTTTCGAGATTGGAGACCATGTTGTCGGCGTTCTGGGAACGGGGGTCCCCAGACTTTCCTGCCTGCGGCCTGCGGCGTGGCTCAAAGGGGGGCCCAGCACGGCCCTTCTTCACCAACACAGACCCAAGACCCTCGCGAGGGGCCAAGCCACGTGGGGCGGACGACGCGGAGCTTCCTCAGGCATGGCCTCATCAGGCTGTCTTGCAAGGAGGCGGAGAGATCAAGGTGGGGTACCTCACGAGGTGCCCGTGACGCAAGTCGTGACAACCAAAGGCGCCGGGCGGGTTCCAGCCCGCGCAGCGTCCTCCTTTCCTCTTTGGTGCAAAGGGAGCAAGCGAAGCCGCGGAGTACCGAGGCATCAGGCAAAGGTTGCCATTTCGGTGCAACAAGACCAAGACCAGGAGGACTGCAAGACGGAGGTCATTGTGGAGCCCAAGACGGCGTCACCATTAGAGCTTTGTGCAGGCGAAGACTACTTTTGTCAGGATAGCTAGTACTAGCTGTCCCCCTTCAAATTAGCCCGCCATTGTTGGCTCCCTTCCCGCTCGATATTTGGGAAGAGGACCAGGGCCTCTATAAATAGGACCAGCCTCCCCCAGGGGAGAGGGGCATCAACAATCAGAGATAGAGAGAGAAAAGGGTGACTGAACTCCTCCCAGCAGTTCATTGCCCTAGCCAAGAGCAGACCCTCGCGAGGCTGTTCTTCCTTGTATTGTTCATCATTATCAGCCCAAGAGGCAATCCACCACACCACACACTGGAGTAGGGTATTACACCACAACGGTGGCCCGAACCAGTATAAACCCTGTGTCATTCATGTTGTTCTTTCCATAGCTTAGATCATAGCGAGGCGGAGGGGTGCAAGTAGGTAGGAGGTGAAATCTCCGCGCGCACCCCAGTGTTCGAACCTCAAGGGTCTGCCGGAACCCGAAATCCGACATTTGGCGTGCCAGGTAGGGGTGCACCAGAGTTTTCTCTTCCGCCACCGCCACGGCCTGCCTCGCGATGAGTAGCGCGTCGCCCGGGGTCAGGGAGCTCCGAGCCCTGGCCCCAGCCCTGCAACGGGTACGGTGGCCGGACAAGTTCAGGCCAACGACGCCGCCGCGCTACGGCGGCGCGACAGATCCGCTGGCCTTCTTGCCAGCGAGCGAGGAGGCCCCCCTCGAAGCTGGAGGTGACGATGGGGTCATGGCCAACTGGCTCCCCATGGCCCTCACCGGCACTCCGCGCCCATGGCTGCTCCACCTGCCGGCAACCTCCGTAGCCTCTTGGGAAGAGCCCCGCAGCCTCTTCCTAGCCCATCGCGCTACACCAACACCCCATGTCGTCGCGGCCCTCCTGGGCGGCTCGCAGGAGCTGCCTACAAGTAACCACGTCAAGTCGTTCATCCGCTGGGTCAGCGCCGCTTCCACGCGGTTAGGGGCTCTCCCGGACCGGGCGGCGTCCAAGGCTGGCCTGACCTTCAGCTCGGAGCACCACCCCTCCAACTCGGCCTGCTCGGGTGCGCTCCCCATGCTGTGCGCCCCCACCATCTGCCAGGTGGCCGTCACCAGAACTCTCATCGATGGTGATGCGGGCCTCAGCATGCTCTCAGTCAAGGCCTTCAACCTCCTCTACATACCCCTGGAACAGCTGCAACCCAGGCGGCCCTTCTCAGGCGTTGGGGGCGGATCATCCAGCTCCTTGGGACAGATCCGGCTCCCAGTAACCTTCGGCACCTACAACAACTTCCGCATGGAGCTGGTCGACTTCGACATCGCTCCCATCGGCCTCCCCTACAATGCCATCCTCGGCTACCCAGCACTGGCCCAGTTCATGGCCGTGACGCACCCGGCGTACAACCTCATGAAGATGCCCGGGAGCAGCGGTGTCCTCACCATGCACGGGGACACCGGAGACGCGCTGCAGGTACTCAAGCTTGCCTTCAAGACGGCGGCGTCGGCACAGCCCGCCGGCTTGGAGACCCCCGAGCCCAAGGGGGCTGCACCCGCCAAGAAGAAACAGTTGTTCACCCAAGACAAGGCAGAAACCAAGCAAATACCCGTCGATGAGGACAGGTCCACCAACGCCACTTTCACCATAGGCGCCAACCTCGAACCCAAGCAGGAGGAGGCCCTGGTCGGGTTCCTGCGCGCAAACAAGAAGGTATACGCTCGGGAGCCTGATCAGTTGGCAGGGATCCCTAGTAGTGTAATTGAGCATCACCTCAACGTGTGCCCCAACGTGCGCCCTGTGAAGCAGAAGGCCAGGCGGTAGTCCATAGAAAAGCAGGCCTTTATCGTCCAAGGGAACCGCAAATTAGAAGCCGCTGGGGTCATTCGCGAGGTCCGATACCCGGATTGGTTGGCCAACCCTGTCGTTGTGCCAAAGAAGGGAGGGAAAGAGCGCATGTGTGTCGACTTCACCAACCTCAACAAAGCGTGCCAGCAAGATCCATTCCCGCTCCCCCGCATCGACCAGATCGTCGATTCCATTGCGGAATGCGACCTGCTATGCTTCTTGGATGCCTTCTCTGGGTATCACCAGATCAAGATGGCGGTAGAAGACGTCGAAAAGACAGCCTTCCTAACCCCGTGTGGGGTGTACTGCTACACATGCATGCCATTCGGGCTGCGTAACGCAGGGGCGACCTTTCAGCGGCTGATGCACATCACCTTGGGCCCGCAGCTCGGGAAGAATGTTGAAGCTTACGTCGATGACATTGTGGTAAAGTCTCGGGAGGCCAGGACCCTGATACAAGACCTGGAGGAAACCTTCACGAGCGTCAACGCAGTGAACCTACGGCTCAACCCATAGAAGTGTGTGTTCGGAGTCCCCTCGGGCAAGCTCTTGGGTTTCCTTGTGTCCCACCGAGGCATCGAGGCTAACCCGGAAAAGGTCAAGGCGGTGGAAGACATGAGCCCGCCAAAGACCCTCAGAGAAACGCAGAAGCTCACTGGGCGCGTGACCGCGCTAGGGTGCTTCATCTCCAAGTTGGGGGAACGAGTGCTGCCCTTCTTCCAGCTAATGAAGAAAAAGGGGCCCTTTTAGTGGACTGAAGAGGCCGACAAGGCGTTCCAGGATCTCAAGAGATACCTGACCAGCCCACCGGTCATGGTGGCTCCGCGCCCTCAAGAACCCCTGGTGCTTTACCTCGCCGACACTCCCTACTCTGCCAGCGCGGCCCTGGTGGAAGTTAGAGAGGAGCGTCGAATCAGAATCGCAGCAGAAGCCCGAGACAAGGCAAAACAGGAACAAGGAAGGCCCACAGGAACCGCCACCGCGGCTGAGGAGGATCAGCCGCCGTAGAGGAGTGCACCGGAGGTGGAAGAGGCCCCTCTCCCAGATGGCCAGCCTCAGGAGGCCTCATCGCCTCAAGAGGCGCCACGGTCTCCGAAGGGAGCCGCCAGCACTGACGCACCCAACCTCATTGAGCACCCGGTGTACTTCGTCAGCACGGTGTTGCGGGATGCGAGGGCGCGGTACCCCATGCCTTAGAAACTCCTCCTCGCGCTACTGGTGGCCTCGCGCAACCGGCAGCACTATTTTTAGGGTCACCCCATCAAGGTCGTCTCGTCATACCCCCTGGAGAGAGTGCTCAGGAGCCCTAACTCAGCTGGAAGGGTCGCTGAGTGGAACATAGAACTGCAAGCGTTTCAGCTCGAATTCAGCACGACCAGAGTCATCAAGGGAGCAGCGTTGGCGGATTTTGTGGCAGAATGGATGGAGGCACCAGGCCTCAAGGCCGGCGAGGATCGGTCCCTCTCCCCAGGAAGCGAGGCGCCAGAAGGCTGGGTCATGTATTTTGATGGGGCATTCTCAAGGCATGGCGCAAGGGCTGGGGCGGTGCTTATATCGCCCACTCAGGACAAGCTCTACTACGCTGTGCATCTCTGTTTCCAGTGAGGTGAAAAGGTCTCCAACAACATAGCAGAGTATGAAGGTTTAATAGCGGGCTTGAAGGCCGCAGCTGCCCTGGGGGTGAAACGCCTCAACATCAAGGCCGATTCGCAGCTCCTTGTCAATTTCTCCAACAAGTTTTTCGAGCCGAAAGATGACCACATGGAAGCCTACCTTGCGGAGGTCCACAGGATGGAGAAGCAGTTCTGGGGGTTGGAGTTGCAGCATGTGCCCCGTGGCACCAATCAGGATGCCGACGACATCGCCAAACGGGCGTCCAGGGGGTTACTTCAGGAGCCTGGCGTTTTCGAGGAGCGGCTCTTCAAGCCCTCAGCCCTGCCGTCATTGTCAAACACGGCTCAGCCTCGGGAGGAGCTCCCCCAGCCACCTGCCTCAGGAGCTCCGGCCTGTGGCCCGGCCTCAGGAGCACGCCTGCTCCTGACGATGGAACCTCAGGAGAGATGCTGGATCACGGAGCTCCGGAGTTACTTAACACAAGGGACCCTGCCGGAGAAGGAGGAGGAAGCGGAGCGAGTGGCACGCCAGGCCACGGCATACTGCATCAAGGATGGAGAGCTCTACCGGAAGCGACCAAATGATGTGTTCCTGCGCTGCATCTCCAGGGAGCAAGGGAAGGAACTGCTGGAAGATATACACGGCGGAGACTGTGGACATCATTCATCATCACGGACCCTCGTCGGCAATGCGTTCCGCAGTGGGTTTTATTGGCCCACCGCACTCAACGACGCCGTCGAACTAGTGAAAGCTTGTGAGGCCTGCCAGTTCCACGCCAAGCAGATCCATCAGCCAGCAGGAGGCCTGCAGACTATACCCCTTTCATGGCCGTTCGCAGTCTGGGGGCTGGACATCTTGGGCCCGTTTCCTCGGGCGCCTAGGGGCTACCGCTACCTCTATGTCGCCGTGGACAAGTTCACCAAGTGGGCTGAAGTAGAGGCTGTCCGCACCATTCCCGCGGGTTCCACGGTCAAGTTCATCAAGGGCATCGTGAGCCGGTTCGGGGTGCCGAACCGCATCATCACGGACAACGGTTCGTAGTTCACTAGTAACCTCTTCAAAACATACTATGCTAACCTTGGAACGCAGATATGCTATGCTTCGGTGGCGCACCCCCGAAGCAACGGCCAGGCCGAGCGAGCCAACGCAGAGGTCCTAAGGGGCCTCAAGACCAGGACGTTCAAGAAGAAGCTGGAGGCCTGCGGCAGAGGTTGGTACGACGAGCTTCAGTCCGTGTTGTGGTCCATCCGCACAACCGCGACCAAGCCGACTGGAGAGACCCCATTCTTCCTGGTCTACGGAGCCGAAGCGGTCCTCCCTCACGAGGTCAGACGTTGATCCGCACGGGTCCTGTTGTTCGACGAGGCGCAACAGGACGCCATGCGGGGGATGGACCTCGTGCTGGGGAAGGAACGTCGCCGAGAAGCCGCGCTGCGAGCGGCGAGGTACCAACAGGCACTGCGGCGATATCACTGCCGCAACATCCGCCCTAGAACTCTCGAGGTAGGAGACCTCGTGCTCAGGCGGGTTCTCTCCAGGGAGGGGCTGCACAAGGTCTCTCCCATGTGGGAGGGCCCATTCAAAGTTGTTCATGTTTCCAGGACCGGCTCCGCGCTTGGAGACTCAGGAGGGGGTGCCGGTCGAGAACGCATGGAACATCCAGCACCTCCGGAGGTTCTACCCCTAAAAAGGCCCAGAGCCTATGAAGAAGGCGAATGCCTGTGAAGCTGTCGCGTTTTGGAAAAGGCCCAGAGCCTGTGAAGAAGGCGAATGCCTGTGAAGCTGTCGCGTTTTGGAAAAGGCCCAGAGCCTGTGAAGAAGGCGAATGCCTGTGAAGCTGTCGCGTTTTGGAAAAGGCCCAGAGCCTGTGAAGAAGGCGAATGCCTGTGAAGCTGTCGCGTTTTTGAGAAGGCCCAGAGCCTGTGAAGAAGGCGAATGCCTGTGAAGCTGTCGCATTTTGGAAAAGGCCCAGAGCCTATGAAGAAGGCGAATGCATGTGAAGCTGTCGCGTTTTGGAAAAGGCCCGGAGCCTGTGAAGAAGGCCAACGCCTGTGAAGCTCGCCGCCCGTGACACTCTCACGTAATAATGAGTTGGGGATGTACACGCCCTGGAGTCTCAGGAGTGCCGGCCTCAGGCCCTGGGGCTCCCTCCCACGCCCAGTGGCAGCACTTAGCTCCGCGCTGGTGAGAAGACGTCGAAGACTAGATTAGGTGCCAGACGCGGCTTTTCATTTGCTTTCCGCAGTTGGCTTGTTCGTTCTCATTCAAAGTTTTATTGAAGTTGTTGCCGTCTTTGGCTTGTGGTTCTTTGACTTTTCACTCTCCTGCCTCGATTTCTCTTATGCAAGGCCTCGCGAGGGGGGGACTGCCGAGCACCCTCGCGAGTGTTCCCGTCCTAGTCGTTCAAGGGGTTCGCGACCTGGGTCCATTACAGGAGCACCCCTCCAGTCCGTGCCCTACGGGCATCGCGACACGAACATAGGGCCTGGGTCAGTCCCCCCCCCACGGCTGGGGCCGGGAACTATCCACACGCGGGCACGTAGCCGGAAGGCACGATAACGAAAGCAAAACGATGATTAACAACAAGAACCCAAACACGCCCCCGCGGGGCTCCACACTACTGTCTTTTTTACGCAGGAAAAAAGGAAAAGAAAGAACAGATCAGGCGCAGCTCGCCTCACACCGGCCTGCAGGGAAGACTCGAGCTGCCTCCAGGGCTCAGGCAGACTCCCTCTCGCGCTTCACCGGGGCGCGACGGCAGGCGGACACGCTACCACCTCCCAAGTAGATGCGACAGCGTGGAGGCTGACCGCGACCACTGCTGGAAGAGTCGCCGCCTGAAGAAGAACCAAAGAAGCTTGGGGAACCCCGAGCGCCGCCAGTCACGCGAGCCTGTCTTCTCCATCGTCACCGGAGCTGGGCTCCTGGCCGCGGTCGTCATCCTCGGGGCAGCACCCTGCGCGGCGACCATCTTCCCCAAACACCCTCACATAGAGGGTGGCATCGCCGTCAAACTTGAAGTGCAGGGTGCAACGACGGCTCAGGCCACGCGCGCGGGCAAACGTCTGCTAACCGCGGGCCAGGGCCAGGCTCCCGGCTGCGGAGACCTCCAGCGAAGCCCATGAGGCCCGGCTGCAGCAGCCTTCGGCCTGAAGCCAGAGGCCGCCCGGAGCGCCGCCCGAGAGCTCGCCGAGGAGGAAGCGAGGAAGCAGAAGCCGGGTGCTAGTCGGCTCTGCCGACCACACGACGAACTCTGGCAGCACCTCTGCAGCGCGAAAGCACGGCCTAGGGGGATGCGCGACCGGAGCGCGCCCCTCGGCCGCAGCAATCTGCCCGCCGCCGCGCTCGAAATCGTCCCTACGGCTGCGGGGAGCTGCCATGGTGGCCACAGGATGTTTGCGAGGGCGCCCTCGGCCGCACTTGGGCGGGGGAGAGGCAGGCTCAACCTGGTGAGCCTTCCCCTTCTCTATGGCCGAGAACCTCCTCGACGGGGCCATGAAGAAGCAGAAGCAAGGGGGGATGAACTTGAAGGGCGCGTGCCGTTCCGTACTTATGGCCCGCGAAGGCCAACCGTCGGCCTCCACGATCGCAGGTAATCATGACCCGCTTTGCATGCAGGGACTTTTCCAATCCGTGCAGTTGCCGAGGCGCCATGGGGAAGTGCCCACGTCCAATCAACCGCCACGCGGCGCCCAAGGCCGCAGGCTGTTAGGGCCCGCGGCGCTTCGCTCTTGCCCTTCCGCCTCCCTGCACAGCCAAGTCCGGGTGGCCTTGGGCCCGGGGGCTACTGTCGGCGTTCTGGGAACGGGGGTCCCCAGACTTGCCTGCCTGCGGCCTGCGGCGTGGCTCAAAGGGGCGCCCAGCACGGCCCATCTTCACCAACACAGACCCAAGACCCTCGCGAGGGGCCAAGCCTCGCGGGGCGGACGACGCGGAGCTTCCTCGGGCATGGCCTCATCAGGCTGGCTCGCGAGGAGGCGGAGAGATCAAGGCAGGGTACCTCATGAGGTGCCCGTGACACAAGGCGTGACGACCAAAGGCGCCAGGCGGGTGCCAGCCCGCGCAGCATCCTCCTTTCATCTTTGGTGCAAAGGGAGCAAGCGCAGCCGCGGAGTACCGAGGCATCAGGCAAAGGTTGCCATTTCGGTGCAACAAGACCAAGACCAGGAGGACTGCAAGACGGAGGTCATTGTGGATCCCAATACGGCGTCACCACCAGAGCTTTGTGGAGGCGAAGACTACTTTTGTCAGGATAGCTAGTACTAGCTGTCCCCCTTCAAATTAGCCCGCCATTGTTGGCTCCCTTCCCGCTCGATATTTGGGAAGAGGACCAGGGCCTCTATAAATAGGACCAGCCGCCCCCAGGGGAGAGGGGCATCAACAATCGGAGAGAGAGAGAGAAGGGTGACTGAACTCCTCCTAGCAGTTCATCGCCCCAGCCAAGAGCAGACCCTCGCGAGGCTGTTCTTCCTTGTATTGTTCATCATCATCAGCCCAAGAGGCAATCCACCACACCACACACTAAAGTAGGGGATTACACCACAACGGTGGCCCAACCCAGTATAAACCCTGTGTCATTCGTGTTGTTCTTTCCATAGCTTAGATCTTAGCGAGGTGGAGGGGTGCAAGTAGGTAGGAGGCGAAATCTCCGCGTGCACTCCAGTGTTCGAACCTCAAGGGTCTGCCGGAACCCGAAATCCGACACATGTCTATCTCCGAGTTTCTCCTATCAAAGGGACTCTACGCTTTGGTATCAAAGGGAAGCTTCCCCCAAGATATTCGAGTCCTTTCAAAATTGTGGGTAAAAGAGGTGACCTTGCATATCGGCTTGAGCTCCCACCCAACTTCTCAAATGTGCACGATGCGTTTCATGTGTCACAACTTCACAAGTGCTTCAAGTCGCCCGAGTGTACAATAAACTTCGAAGAGATTGACCTCCAAGAGGACTTGTGTTATCCTGAGTATCCCATTGCTATTCTTGAAGAAACCAAGTGCAAAACTCGCAACAAGTCGATCAAGTTCCTGAAAGTTAAGTGGTCTCACCATTCTGACCAAGAAGCTACTTGGGAGCACGAGGATAACCTCCGTTTCGAATCTATGGAGTTCCTTCAGTCCTAGACCTCGGGATGAGATCCTCTTTTAGTGGTGGAGAGTTGTAACGTCCTGGATGTAACATTCCATATTTGTACCTCTAACTCTTGCAATTTTCGGCAATGTTATATGAAATCATCCGTGGTTGGGTTTTCTCATTTTGCATTTTTGTTCATGTCATGCATTTCATCTCAAGTCATCATGTGCATTACATTTGCATTCATGTCCGTCACTTTGCACCTCGTCGTGTTCATCATTTTCTCTGTTGTCCGTTTTGAAATCCAACACTCACACGCGCACCCGTTGCACCTCATAGATCTTGTTTCTTGATCAGGAGAAAAACGTTCTCAGAATGAGCAGAGAGTTGACGAGTGGTCTTGGTACATCACCGCGTTATCCGCTGGACACCTATCTCTTTGCAACCCAACACCTCTCCTCAACAACCCACTTGCCATCAAAACCCCCTCCATGCTCTTTGCCATCGGATCACGATCGTGTGGGCGAAAACCGCTCTGAAGAACTCCTCTCGTAGCTCCCGGAATTTATATAAAGACCTCCCCCATCGAAATCTGAGAGGAAATCGTCCATAACCATAATCTTCCTCGAAAACCACGCCACCCAGCCTCTCCACCGCCACCACATCAGCGAGTGCTGCCGGCCAGAGCCGCGGCCTACCAGGCCCGGGTGGGGCCCGTCCGGGCGCGAGACACCCCGCCGCTGACTGGATCCACGCGCCGCCAGTGCCCCTCACGTCGCCGTCGGAGTCCGCCGCCTCGCCCCATTCCCCGCGCCACCACCTCAACTGCGCCGCCACCTCGCCCTCGTCGGCACAGCGCCGGAGCGTTGCTCTACCATTGCCACCGAGCCGTCACCCGCTGTCCGCACCACCGCACTTCCTCCTTCGTGCCGGCAAACGCTGCACGTCGCCGCCCGACCCCGTCATCGCCAGATCCGGGGACCCCTCGCCCGAATCCGCCCACCCCGCTCGCCGCCGGCTGTCCTCCGATGTTCGTCTCTGTGCGTTGCCGTAATAGATCGGGAGGAGCCTATTCCTGCTGCCTTGCCCGCCTCCTCGCAAGTCGACCCGCCTCATGGGCCGGCCCAGCTCTGCCCCCCCCACACGCGGTCCTTCTCCACTCCACCGAGCCGGCCCAAGTGGCCCACAGTGAGCGCCCCGCCTATTCCCCGCTCTGAGCGCATTATAGCTATCCGTCGCTCAGATCCAAATTTGGCTAAGTTTCTGTTATTCAGCAGCATGTGTGCATGTTTGACCTGCCATAACTTTGTGCATGTTTCTCCGATTTGAGTGTATGATATGTCAAAATGTTCATCTCTTGATGCTCTTCAGTAGGTTGCATTTGCATTCAAGTTACTTTTCATATTGATGCATTAATCATCGTTGCAAAAGTGCTAACTGATATAACCTGCTGAAAACTATTCTAACATGACATTTTGTCTTTTTCAAAGCATTTTGTGTGATTTTCCTTTGAGCAACATGCCAAAATGTTTTAGGAGCATAATCATGCCATCTTTGCATTTGTGTAATTCATTTATCATTATATGCCCTGTGGTGACAAGCACAAGCTCGCATAGTGGGCTAGTTGTTGTTTCTATTTTCAGGCACATAGCTCACTTGAATCATGATATGGCATCTGAATCTGTTATATTATTATGCCATGTTTAGTTGATGATACCATCAAATCTATGCATATTTTGGAGATGTCCAGTAAGCATGTTTTGAACTTCATGTTATACTCTATCAATCCATTCCCTTGTTTGCAATTAGGGCCTACTCTAGCTTGTTATTATAATGCTCTCGAATTACTAAATAATAATTCTGTCAGCCTGTTAACAACAAGTTTATTTTTGCCATGTGAATAGCTAGTGTTCTATGCATCGAACGACCATGTTCTTGCCATGAGTGGCTGCACAAACATGCCTTCTTACTTTTGGTTGTATCTATATGCCATGATATGCATTGTGGTGAGTTAACCAAGCTTGTAAACATGCCTACTTAATGCCTACTTAAGTCTGTGAATCTATTATTATTTGCAATTTTACCATGATATTTTGAGCATGTTCTAGCGGTTTATACCAGTATCGTAGTAATCATGTTTGGTAGTGCTCTATATGTACGTCACTGCCATGTCTTTTGTTGTCATGTTGGAGTGTTGTAGCATATTTTTATGTTGCAACTAAAGTGCTATGTTGATATTAATCTCAGTTTTGCATTGTTATTGTTTTGCTCACCGTTTGAGTTGTGTGCATCCGTTCCTCGTGATCTTTATATCTATTTCAACTGAAATCTTTGAATCTATCCAGTGGCATGATTGGTTTACCAATATAATGCCATGTTCAACATTTCCCATTCCGAAGCACCCACATGTTGTCGGTGTCCTGGGAACGGGGGTACCCGGAGTTGCCTGCATGCGGCCCACGACATGGCTCATTCAACGGACCAGTATGGCCCAGCTCCATCAACAACAACCCAAGACCGTCGCGAGGGGCCACGCCTTGTGAGGCGGACGACACCAAGACCTCCCTAGGAGGTGGCCTCACCAGGCTGGCTCCCGAGGAGAGGAGATATCTATGCAATGTGCACCTCACGAGGTTCGCATGACGTGAACCATGACGACCAAGACCAGGCGGGCGCCAGCAGGAGGAGTGTAGCCGTTTCCTCTTTGGTGCTAAGGAGGCAAGCGCAGGGGCGGAGTCCCGAGGAATCAAGCAAAGGTTTCCATATCGGTGCAACAAGTCCAAGTCCGCCAGGACGACAGGACGGAGGTCACCGCGGAGCCCACAAGAGCATCACCGCAAGAGGCTTTCGCAGGCGAAGACTATTTTTGTCAGGATAACTTGTACTAGTAGTCTCCCTTTGAATTTTGCCGTTGTTGGATCCCTTCCCGCCTACATTTGGGAAGAGGACCAAGGCCACCATAAATAAGACTTAGGCACCACCAAAGAGGGGGGATCCATTCCATCCTCTCACCAACCTCCTGAGGCTGTTCTACCACTGTACTAGTTCATCCTCAGCCCCTCAAGGCATTCCACCACAAAGATGGAGTAGGGTATTACACCACAAGGTGGCCCATACCAGGATAAACTTATGTGTCTCTTGTCCCTTGGGTTCATTGAGCTAGGCCTTGGAATCGTTGAGTAGGCAGATTAGTGAGGACGAGTTCTTTGCACACAGCCTAGTGTTCGAACCACTCAAGGGTCTACGGAACCCCGAATCCGACATTTGGCGCGCCGGGTAGGGGAGTGTCGGAGCCTCTCTTTCGCCGATCGACTTGTCGCCACTACACCATTTCCATGGCTGACACTCAGGGAGCCGGCAGGCTCGGTGAGCGGGCCCATGGCCATACTAACCTCAGGGAGCCGGCAGGCTCGGTGACCAGCCTCGGCACAACACTTTCCCTTCGGGAGAGTCGCACGAGGGGGCTGGGAACAGGGGATATACTCAGGTAAACCCTAGCGTACACTATCCTGGCAGTTCCCTCGGAGCTGGTCATCACGCGCCCCTCCTGAGCGAAACCACGACTAGGAAAGGTATGGAGATTGGTTCGTACATCAAGGGGGACTCCTGAGCATCGCGACTTAGGAGCGTAGCTGGTCACGTAGCCCCTCGCCCTTTGGTCTCGTCCTATTGATCCGGACGACCCAACGGTGGCTGAGGTATCTGCAGGGCTGGACCCTACCGACACACAACGCTAAGACCTACTCTTACATCTCCTTCCCGAGGGCTGTTTGTACGTCTAGGGGAACTCCTGAGCATCGTGAGTCAGGAGCCTAACTAGCCATGTAGCCCCTCACCCCTTGGTCTCGTCCTAGTGATCCGGACGACCCAACGGCGGCTGAGGTATGCGCGGGGCTGGGCCCTGCTGATGCGAAACATTTAAGCAAATGGGAAGGAAGTTGCAAGTCCTAGCAATTTTTTACAATACATACTGTCTCTTAAAAAGTGCCAAGAACATAAGTTCTTATGCCTCCACGAGTCATGATACATGTCGCAGGAGATAAGATGAAGGGGAGGGCCACTAGCAAACTTCTTCTTCAGCCTTGGACATCGCCATCGCTCGTGAGGGGTGCCCCATCATCAACAACGTTGCCCTCGCGTGTGCCGTCAGCCATGGCTGTGGGCTTGGCGGCGCCGTCAGCCGGTTGCATGGGGGCGATGGCGAGGAACTTCCACAGCAGGGCCTCCACCTGCTCCTTCACGGCTTCGGCAGCGGCAGCCTAGTGCTCTCGGTCTACAGGATCAAGCAAGCCTCCAATGTCGAAGTTGGGGTCGCAAAGGTGGAGGTGGGTGAAGACGTGCGTCACGGCCAAGGCGGAGGGCGCGCCAGCTTCTCCTTCCACCATGGGGCCAACCCCGAGGACAATGCCCTCAAGCATCGTGACAAGCCGGGGGAGTAGCTCGGCGGGGCCTTCCTCTGCAGTCACCAACTGCTCCTTCAACCCCCTCTCATAGAGATCCCGTAGCGCCTTGTGGGACCTCTCATCGAGAGAATCGAAGGCGGCATAATCTTTGGCAAGAACTTTTGCCTTGGTTTCCAGCTAGGCCTTCTCCTCCTCCACCTCCTCCCTCAGCTTCTCCAGGCGGCCTCGTTCTGTGGCCTGCTCCCGTGCCGATCGCTCCAGCTCGGTGTCACGATCGGAGACCGCATCTTCCCGAGCCTTCAGCTTCTCCTCCCGCCCCTCGCGCTGACGAGCCTTGGAAGCCTCTTGGTCGTGAAGGGTCTTTAGCTCTGCCTCCGCCACTTGGCAGCGCTTCTCGGCAGCCTCGGCATCCTTCATCGCCCCGTCACAGGAGGCAGCGGCCAGGCTAGCAGCCTGTTTACCCTCCTCTGAGGCTGCCATGGCCTAGCTCCATGCCGCCATGACCGACGCGTCAGCTCGAAGCCATCCTGAGATCAGCTCCAGGCGCCCCAACACCAGACACTGATCGGTGCCTTAAAGATCGCCGCAAAGATTGTTCTGCGCAGAACGAGCCTCCTCCAGAGCATCAGGCGCAGTAGCAGGGCCGGGGGCTCCAGAGCCTTCGGGACTTCAGCAGGCGAGCTGAGGGCGAGCACCTCCGGAGTTGGCTTGGCCTCGGGGATCACCTCCTCATGAGGACGGGCCTCCGGGGCTCCAGATGATGACCCAGTCGCAGGGGCACGCAGCCCGGCCGTGTCCTTCTGTGGCGGAGGTGGCGCAACCACGACAAGCTCCTTGGCCACGGTGGTGCCGGTCGTCTCCTTCTTCTTGTTCGCCACCGACATTGGCCTAGCCGTACAAGAGGGAGGCATCAACACACTATGACAAGAACAAGGAACAAAGACCTAGACGGTGCACTTACTGGTCCACGACAGCATAGGCCCTCACCCTCTTTTGAGGCACCAAGCCTACAGGCTTCGTGGACCGTGGCATTGGTGCGTGAGCCCCAGTGGCGGATAAGGGCGTGGCGCCTAGGTCCGCGGCAGTCTTGGCCAGCGGCGAGGCGGGGGCACCGCCTCGCGTGATCAGCACCGACCTGCTCTTCTTTGGCACCCCCTACTTCAGCTCCTTCGAAGGGGTGCCTTTGGACCTCGTGGTGACCCCGACAGAGCATGGTGACTCCCTGACAGGGTGCGGAGGAGGTCGGTCTGGCGCAGGGGAGAGGTCTCCCCCGCCCCCTCCTGGGTCGGATCCGAGTCCACCCTCTCCTCCTGCTCAGACTCACCGGAAGATACCGGCACCACCGGGGCCGAGAGCCGGGAAGGCTCCGGAGGAACATGCCCGTGCTCGTCGAAGACAGGCATGGCGGCGACGATCTTCCCTCCGTTCGGGCGGCGGTACATCGGAAGATGGGAGTCCGAGGGGCAGCCTGGTCCTTCCCGAGCAGGGTTCACAAAATCTGGTCCAACTCCTCCTGGGACAAGTCATCCAGACGCAGCCGGAGGTCATCGCTTGCGCCCTTGAACTTCCATAGGGGGCGCGAATCTGCCTGGAGCGGAGCCAGACATTGTGTCAGGAATTCCTTGACGATCATGGCCCCCATCAGCTTCTCCGCACTCGTGGCATCGGTCTTCAGCTCTGCCGCCATCCTCTCCAGCAGCGGCTTCGACCCGGGACCGGTGAGCTTCTTATGAGTCCACCCTTCCAGGGGCATGGGCTGTGAGGTCGGCAGCACCAGCCGGGGGTGGACGCGCTTGGCATCCATGAAGATCCACATGTTCTTGTAGACATCCACCTTCTACCCGGCTCGCGAGATCGCGTTGCTGCCCGAGCACTGGGTGTCGTTGACCCGGAGGTAGAATAGGTGGCGGAGCAGCACCACGGAAGGTATCACCCCCAGGAATGCCTCGCAGTAAAGGCAAAGTTTGACAGGAGGAGGACGGAGTTGGGGTGAAGATGGAGGGCGTGGATCTTGTAGTGGCGAAGGACGACGATGAAGAAGTTGGATAAAGGAGGAACTAGCCCCACGAAGACACTGTGTTGGAAGAAGGGGTAGAAGGTGCCGCCCAGGGTCTCTGGCTTAGCGGAGCCGACCTGTAGCGCCGTATCTCCCCATTCATTGCTGCCGTCGGCCGTCACCTAGAGCACGATGGCGATGTTCTTTTCCTCGGCGATGGTGGACATGCTCAAGGCTGGCTCAAACCAGGAGGCTTGACGCCTGGACACGGTGGAGGATCCAGCCTTATCAGTGGTCATCAGTCGCTAATTCAGGATGAGATTGGTGGATCTGGAGGTTTTCTGAGTAGAAGGGAAAGGGGATCTCGGGCAAGACAAAGGAAGGGCAATGAAGGCTTCGCGGCAGGTGACATCCTTTTTGTCAGCCAGGAGCAGTTGCCGAGGCAGCGTGGGAGCGGAGGCGCCCATGTCCCGTTAATCGCCATGCGTCAACCGCAGGTGGTTGGGGCCCGCGTCGCTCCGCGCTTGCCCTTTGGCTTCGCCTCGAAGCCAAGTTCGAGTGCGCCTTGGGCCCGGGGGCTACTGTCAGCATCCTGGGAATGGGGGTACCCAAACTTGCCTGCCTGCGGCCCATGAAGTGACTCCTTCAACAACAACCCAATATCCTCGCGAGGGCCAAGCCTCGCGAGGCGGACGATACCAAGACATACCTAGGGGGCGGCCTCGCCAGGCTAACTCCCGAGGAGCGGAGATATCTATGCAAAGTGTACCTCACGAGGTTTGCATGATGTGAGCCATGACAACCAAGGCCAGGCGGTCGCCAGCGAGCGTAGTGTACCAGTTTCCTCTTTGGTGCTAAGGATGCAAGCACTGGCATGGAGTCCCGAGGAATCAAGAAAAGGTTTCCATATCAGTGCAACAAGACCAAGATCACCAGGATGACAGGACGGAGGTCATCACGGAGCCCACAACAGCATCACGGCTAGAGGCTTCCGCAGGCGAAGATTACTTTTGTTAGGATAACCTATACTAGTTGTCTCCCTTCGAATTTAGCCGTTGTGGGATCCCTTGCCGCCTACATTTGGGAATAGGACCTAGACCACTATACATAGGACTTAGCCACCACCATAGAGGGGGGATCCATTCCATCCTCTCATGGAGCAGCTCATCGAGCTCAAGAACACCTCACCTCATGAGGCTGACCTACCACTGTACTAGTTCATCCTCATCCCCTCGAGGCAATCCACCACAATGCCGGAGTAGGGTATTACACAATCCATATGCATGCAAAGTTGACATTCTTCCAAAATAGTGGGATTAACATTAACTAATGTCATGACCTTTCCAAACCCACTTTTATCAAAACTTTCATAATATTGAACATTCTCCAAATATGTGGGATCTGAAGTTGACACTCTTCCAAACCCACTTTCAATAATATTGCAAACACTATTATCAATCTCATATTCATCATGGGGCTTAAATAAATTTTCAATATCATAAGAAGAATCACCCCAATCATGATCATTACAACAAGTAGTACACATAGCAAAACTAGCATCCCCAGGCTTAGGGTTTTGCATATTATTAGCACAACTAACATCAAGAGAATTTATAGTAAAATCATTGCAATCATGCTTTTTATTCAAAGATCTATCGTGAATCGCTTCATAAAGTAATTCATCACACTTTTCAGATTCATGAATTTCAAGCAAAACTTCATAAAGATAATCTAGTGCACAAAACTCACTAGCAATTGGTTCATCATAATTTGATCTCTTAAAAAGATTAGCAAGTGGATGAGGATCCATAGATCTTATGTTCTCTGTTTAGTAATAAATAAACACTACTAGGAAAAGGCCTACTAATGGCGCACCTAATTTGGCCATTAATGGCGCATTAGAGGTGCGCCATTAGTGCCATGCCATTAGTATATTTTACTAATGGCGCACCACTGGTGCGCCATTAGTATCTGGTATACTAATGGCGCACCTCAGATGCGCCATTAGTATATACAACAGTGCGCCATTAGTATGCCTCCCAGGGGGCCATGTATACACAGGTGCTTTGGCATACTAACGGCGCACAACAACAAGATGCGCCATTAGTAACTTCGGCATACTAATGGCGCACTGTTTAATGATGCGTCATTAGTATCCTTTGGCATACTAATGGCGCACTGTGATGTGATGCGCCATTAGTATGAATATTAGGTTTTTTTTATTTTTTTATTTTCTGTTTTTTGCACAAGTTACAAAATGTATAATTGGACAAAATATAGACAGCACACATCAACAACAGATTCATCGAATACAATAGAAGATTAGTCTCTGAATACAATTCATCATATTAGTCTCCGAATACAATTCATCATATTAGTCTCCGAATTGAAAAGACCGAACAAAGATAGAACATTATATTACAAGTCTCAAGACCGCGAGTAGCGAGTTTGTCTTCACATTACAAGTCGATATCGATCATCCAAACTACCATCACATAGAAGAGAGCTGAGGTCATCACGATGAGCATCATCACGATGAAACTCGTCTTCATCCGGTTCCTCCAGCGCTCCCTCCCCTCTCCCGCTAGATAGCGGGCGTATCTAGATTCAGCCTCGGCCCTAGTGGTGTACCCTTTGTAACTGTTACCGCTGAATCGGTGAACCTGTCTCCGACACTCCTCCCAGTCGTCGTAGACTCCGAGAACCTTACCCTTGTACACGACATACGAAGGCATCGCTATGCAGTAGCCAAACGAAACGTTAGTACCAATTCACAGACAATACATAAGCAATATATAAGTATGCAACAGAACGATCGGAAGAGAAAAGCAAGACATTAATAGCATCGATTACATCTAAGTTGAACGACTCTCGAAACCAAAGAGACATACTACAAGTTCATTAAAGTTTAATTACAACATGAGCCAATCGATGTTTCAGAACTAGACACAGCATCACTGCTTTCAACTCGACTCAAGGGACCGGAGCGTGGATGAAGCCGCCGTCTATCGTGGGAGTCATGAAATAATGGTCGTTGTCAGCCTGCATTTGTAGCATTGTGTCGATCTCACTGTTGGACGGTTGATTTCTGAGGTAGAACTGCCCCGAGGAACGAAGGACATCTTGATGGATGATTTCCGCAAACTCCGACTGGATGCGAAAGAATTCTTGTCTGATGTCCGTGTCCTGGATTGCCGACACGCTCGCGGCCCAATCTTTGAGTTTACTCGGTAGCAGAAGTTGATGCTGGTCCCGTACGATCGCCCGCATGTGATGGATGGTGTAGTAGGCACCCTTCTGACCGCCAGGCGGCTGCTTGACGTAGCAGAACATCGTATTGTGGGAGAACACGTGCTTGCCGTACTTACGAATAGGCCTGGTGAAGGTGCCTCCAGATTTGGCCTAGCCGGCGAGAACATCATCAAGAACCTTCTTGACATTTGTGTAGTCTACGTTCGAATGACAGTCCGGGTCGAAATACGTGGCCATGGAATATTTGGGGCTTAGGAGGATGAGTGTGCAATGTGTGTCACTGCAGAAAATACGGAATGTTAAAAGAAAAACGATCGAAATCTAAGAATTCATATGTTACGGGGCGGTTGAGGGGAGGACTTACTCGAGAAAGTAAGGCACGAGGAAGTTATCCTTATCTTGGTTTGCCAGAATGACGCCTTCGAGGTAAGAACTCGTGACTTGCCGGTCCCCAGCGCTGCCCAAGATCTTGGCACGCATGTAGAAGGGGTCGACTATCACGATGTCCGGGGTCTTGTCGCGAATGATCCGCATCTCCATACTTAGCGAAAATAGCCGAACGAAGGTGTAGTGCAGCGGATGAAGGTTCAACATAGCGTGGATGTCATCAAACCGCAGGACGATCGTACCCCTGATGGAGTTATCCACAAAGCCCTTGCCCTATGGCACCTTGGCCGCGAAAACCGGGTATGCCACATCCTTCTCTCTGAGACGCCGCTTCTCCAAAGAAAGAACACTGTCATGCAGACTCCGCATAGCACCGGTTGCAGCATCGAGCATATTTCTCGGTAGCATCGGCCTACCCGCCACATGCAGCCTCCTCATTAAATCCTTAGGTGAAGGTGGCCCGTCCTGAGCACGGATCGTACTCGGTGCCGGCTGGCCCGCACCCTTGTTAGTCTTTCTTTTGCGTGCCTTCTTCTTCTCCTGTAATATTTCGAGTTCTGCTCACAAACCGCCTTCTTGAGTGTGTTGGGGCTGATAATATTTCGCACCTCACCTATCTAAGGCTCGGTGAAGTCGGCAGCTGGAGGCGTCTCCTGAGAGCTGAACTACAGACGACGCCTATTGCAACTTGGCTTCTCCGCGGTACCAGCTAGATCGCGCACGTCTTTTGTTGGGTTGGGTTCTTGAGAAGGAGGCCCCATGAAGTCGCCACCGTACCCATGATCGGCAAAGTACTGATCGACGTTGGCAAATGTATCATCGTCGTCGTCGTTCTGATCCTGTGCCATATGCATGTTTGGATCCAGTGGCATAGGGATGTCCGGCACCGTTGCGGCGATCTTGCCATGGGGCCGACTTGGCGCCGGCATGACTGGCGGTGTTGTCTTTGGGGTGGTGTCCCCCGCCCCCAAACGAATCTGGAACTTCGGCCAAAGCAGGGGCCAGCTCAGGCAGGCGCTGAGGGTCATCACGTCATCATCGTTGGCCCCGACGGGTCGAATCGGAGGTAACAACTCGTCGCAGCCTGGCAGCACCCGAACCAGTTGAACCCTAAACAAGTTGGGTGGCATCTGGGTACCGTGGAACAAGGGGTTGCCCGGTTGAACGATTTTGCCCTTGGCGACATCGACTAACTCGTTGTTCACGAAGTGCAGGAGAGTGCATGGAACATCGGCGGCGCCCTGCGAAAACATGTAGGGTGTCAGGGATGCCTAGTCAAAGGCAAGGAGATGAAGTCCTCGGCCGAGAGAGGCTTAATTAGTTACCGTGATGATGGCGTCGAGCTCGGCTAATGTCGAGGCACCGCCAACGGTGGGCGTGCAGCTGACGGAGGGGCCGCTTGCTGCAGAGGTGCCGGCCGGCGTACTCCCGGGTGCATTAAGCTCCCGTGCCGGCGTCGGAGACACCAATGCCGCCTCCGTCGGAGACACCAATGGCCCCGCCATCGCGTTCTGCGAGTTGCTGGCCGTGAAGCTAGGAATCAGGGGCGGCCCCTGTTGGCCGCCCACAATCCACGCACTAATCCCCTGGATCAAGGTAGGCACAATGGTGGTGATCGTCGCTCCGAGTTGTTGTTGCACTTGCTCTTGGACAATCTCCGGAATCCGTGCCACCTGTGCCCTGAGTTCTTGAACCTCGCGCGCCTGGCTTTCCGAGCTGGTCTTTTTCTCCTTTCTCCCACCAGTGTTACAGTATGACGACCATTTTGTCAACAAGCCTTTGCCGGCCACACGACCAGCTGACATCGGCTTACTGAGCTTATCCTTGTTCTTCATTACATTCAATGCCCTATTTAGAGTGGTGTCCCAAGGGTTGCTCTTAGTCAACCCCGCGCTACTTCTTTTTCAATCGCCTGAGGAAGGAATGTGAACCATTTAGAAATTTGGCTTCATTAATTAGAATGCAACCATATGGAGCTAATTACGCGGGGGTGTATTCCTTACCAGAACAAGCTCAAGCGCCCTGGTCTTCGGATCCTTCTTGTACCGGGCCCTGACAAAGTTCCTGGTCTGCTTGTCACCATATTTATCGAAGAGGGGCGGTAGGCCTTGCTCGGCACGGTCCGCCTCCTCCTTGTCCCATATAGGCTCCGCCACTCTGTAACCGCCGGGACCGAGTGTGTGTTCCCCTAAGTTCAGCTCCCGCATTTCTTTCCCCCACTTACTTGATTCGGAGTTTGCGGTGCTCGAGCAATTGATCTTGAAGTCGTTGTAGTCATCTTCGGTGATCGAAGGATTTTCTCCTTGATCTTCTCATAACTCTCACCTTTCTCGATCATTCTCTTCACATTGCTTTTCCAAGTAGACAGGGCCTTGCTCATCTTCGTGAGGGCAGCATTGTTCACTTTATTCCCTTTGAGGCTTGTGTTTTCAAATTCAACGGGGAACTTGTATCGTTCGTGCAGCTTCGTGAAGAGGAGGTTGCGCAAATTCCCTCGGTCAGGATTCCTCAGGTTCTCGGTGTTGATCGAGACGGTGCTCCGGAGAATGCACCCGAGCTGAAGCGAGTACCCCTTGACTATTCATTCGGGCGCCATTGGATTCCCGTCGGAGTCCACTTCAGTAACTTCCTCCTTGAGGGTGTGGAGCACGGTCGGGCGCCGGTCCTTCCGTTGCCTCTTCGTTTGGCTACCATCTGTGCGTGCGCCGCCATCATCAGTGGTGGCATCCTCGGCGGCACCATCAGTGGTGGCATCAGTGGGGTCATCCTTGGCGGTACCATCAGTGGTCTCAGGATCGGTGGGGAAGGCGGCGTCCTCGTACAAGTGAGGTTGTTCCTCCATCTCCTGGGACAGCTCCCAGAATGCCTTGCCGCCCGAACCCCCGGCCTCATCGTTGTTGGCCATGTTTCTCTCTAAATAGGAACAAAGTTTGGTCAAAAAGTTCGTTATTGTCAAGGTACAAGATCATGGTCTCATCATTTAGGGTTTGTCGACACCGAGGCATCCTAAAAGCTAAGCTTTTATCATTGAGGGTTTTTCGACGCCGAGGCACCCTAAAAGCCTAAGCTTTCATCATTTCGGTTTTTATCGACACCGAGGCACCCTAAAAGCCATGCATTAGTCACAAGTACGCCGGGGCACTTGATCCTACTTAATTAACTACTAAGATACCCCGGCCCATGCATTAGTCACAAGTACCCCATATGTCCTATTTTTAGCAAAGTCATGCTAAAATTCACGGAAAATTTCAGCATGACCTTTGCTGAAAATAGGACATATGGAGTACCCGAATTTGCCGGAACAGAAGTTAATCGACATTCCAGCAAACTCAAGGGCCTCTCGGGTGGACAAGGCAAAAAAGGCCTCCATCACAACATGGAAAATACATTGGCATGTGAAGAGGTGAAACAATATATGCATCTCCAAGCAGTATCATTCAACATTTTGGACAAACCACTACAAGCAATACTGGATCAGATACAAGAAGAATGTGAGAAAATGCAGACAAATACTAACAGATTCAAGTCAAAACCTTTTATGGTTAGTAAGTGTTTCTTGAGCATATGTATGTAGTAAGTGTTTCTGCTCTCAGTGTTTCAGAACACATATTTTAGCTACCTAGTACCAGTGCTATTACCCAGCAGTTAATTAGCTTTTGCTTTTGCTTTTCAGTGCCAAATTCTAGCTACTACCAGCAAATTAACATCTAGCAGCAATCATTTTCAAATATATATACACTGGACATTTTAATATTAACCTAAGGAAAAAAGAATAGTTAGGTTAATATTAACCCAAGATACATCAACTATTGCACTGTCCTGCCTAATAAAAATAGTCATGCCAGCATATAGTATATAAATCTGAATTTGTGTTTACAAGAAGAGTGCCCATTGCAATGTAAACCTGAGAACACAACTCACCTCAAGTGCAGGATATAGCAGACACCTACTTCTTCAGTCAAGTGCAGTAAAAGACCGTTTGCAGAACCTGTTTAGTCAGAGTTGAACATTACATAAGATGAGAACTCTACATAACTAATATTGGTATGACAGATAGAAAACTGAGAATGGATAAAAAAACTAAGCATGGCAGCAAGACGTTGATGCATCTTCTGTGTCGCCAACTGGACTAAAAGATGAGTGTTTTTTTATGGTTCTTAGTTAGGCATGAAAACTAAAGCAGCAGCAGCCTGCAGAAAAGCAAGCACCAGCAGGGAATAATGGCCAACCAAAAAAAGGAAGAACTTAATTGCATTCATCACCGGCGGCTTAAATATTGATAAGATGACAATGAAGCAGTTTCAGTTTCCGTGTAAAGGTGCTGGATCAGAAAATACTGAAAATAGAGCAATGACTTTCCCTATATATATAGCAAGCAAATAACCCCCCCCCCCTAAATAACTGCACCGAGAATCTAAAAATACTTTGCGCGTAGATCATGGAGCAAACACTCATAAGATTTTACAATTAACCAAACCGATAAAAGCCTTACAAAAAATACGAATGGACCAGGAGAGGTCCATGTGAGTTATCACAAAAAAAGAAGAAGGGATAAGACCATGTGTTGGGTATTTTGTATGAAACACCCTATGCCCAAAACAAAGCTACTGAAGAAACCTATACCTGTAGTGCTGCACAAGTGCCTACACACAAACTGCCCAGAAATCAGTATGAACCAACTCAGAGAACATGGTAATAAATTCCCAACAAGTACCATCTCAGCAGCACAAATTGGGCAAAAAATGAATGCTTTCTCTCCGTAAGATCGTTGCGTACACCCTACCCATGAGAACAATAGTGCTATCTAAACTCTGAAGTCCTTCCTTCCTTCTCTGTAGAAGCAAGAGAACATGCTAGTACTAATACTAACTGTACCACTCTACCAAGTGGAGTCCATTGCTTAGGATGCACTGCCACTGAAGCATTGGGTACAAGACTGTTACATGAAAGTAAATGCAGCAGTTGAAGCAGAGATTGGTGTACAAGCAAGAACAGAGCAAGTTCTTCTTATCCTCTGCAATTATAATAGGAGCCAATCAAATGGATAAAAGGAGAATTGGTTGATTGGGCATGAAAACTAAAGCAGCAGCAGCAGCCCTACAGAAAAGCGAGCACTAGCTAGGGAATAATGGGCAGCCAAAAAAGGAAGAAGTTAATTGCATTCATCACCGACGGCTTAAAGAGTGTATCATCATCGCTTTGATGCGCCTGCCTTTTGACACGGCGGTTAAAGGAGGGAGGAATGAGGATGAAGCCCATGCGCAATGACACAAAGGAGGCTACAAAGGTGGCGCTGCTGGCTATATTTTTCTCACGCAAGCACACAAAGGCTTGACTTGCTTTGCAGCAGCAGCCGCCAAATCTTCTCTAATTTCAGAAAAAGAAGAAGTAGAAGAAGAGAACATATGCTCGTTTTCAAAGTCTACCATTCTAATAATGGAGCTAAACTACACAGCACATGGCAAGTCTCTGGCAATTAACTTCAGTTTCCATCCTATCTCAAGCATCACTCAAAACACATTTTTCAATGAACATGGTTATTTTAAATACCTTGTACAATATAGATACTAAAAACCTGCATCCGTATTATTCGATCCCAGAAGTGGCTACGCTTGACAACATAAAAAATTTAACAAGCAGGACACATATACATTTGTAATTTCACACATCAGAATCATCCATCCTAAGCTACGGCGGGGAAGGATCTGCACGAGGACGGATCCGGGGTCGCGCGGCGGCGGGGGAGGATGGGAGGGGAGGGGAAGGGAAGGGCGGCGGTTGCTCACCTGCGCTTGGCGGCGGGAGGGGAGCGGCGATGAGGAGGACGACAAGAGGGAGAGGGAGCGCGAGCGCGAGCGGGAGGAGCCCGAGGACGCGGAGCGGGAGGAGGAGCCCGACGAGGTGGACGGGCGGTGTGGACAGGGCGGCGTCCGGGCCTCCGGCGACGAGGGCGGCGGGGCGATGACGTCCAACGAGGTGGGGCGACGGGAAGAGCGGCGCCGACGTCGGGGCGTCGAGGCGGCGGGGCAGTGGCGTCGGGAGAGGAGAGGGGAAGGGGATCGAGGGCGAGGGCGAG
Organism: Triticum urartu; assembly: GCF_056163025.1. Lineage (NCBI taxonomy): Eukaryota > Viridiplantae > Streptophyta > Magnoliopsida > Poales > Poaceae > Triticum > Triticum urartu. The sequence continues at coordinate 288,794,308 of NC_141876.1, read as the reverse complement.
GGAGAGAGAGGGGATAGGTTTGGGCCGGGGAGGAAATATGGATGGGGGCGGCACAATACTAATGGCGCACCACCCCTCGGTGCCCCATAAGTACATCCATACTAATGGCGCACCTCACCCTGGTGCGCCATTTGGTGCGCCATTAGTATTTTTTTTTATTTCTGCTCGAGCCAACAGGTTGTCTTCCACCTGACCTAATCCACACCAAGTTCCCTCTACTAGCTTGACTGGTCAGTAGCTAGTTCTCACACCAGGAGGTCCTGGGTTCGATTCCCAGGCTCCACAATTTTTTTTATGCATTTAAAATGCTGTTTGATACTTATTTGTGTTTAAATATGTTCAAACTTGTTTAAATCATAACAATAATATTTTTTTATAAGACAGTAATAATTTTTTAAAAAATATCATCAAACAGTAATGCCGGTGGAGCGGGGGAGGGTGCGGGGGGTGCGGGGGGTCGCCGGCGGCGGTTGAGTAGGGGAGGGGTGCGGGGGGTCGGCGGCGGCGGTTGAGTAGGGGAATCGAGGGTGCGGAGGGTCGGCGGCGGCGGCCGGTGGACCGGGGGGTGCTCAGCGGCGAGGGGGACCAGATCTGGCGAGGTGGGATAGCGATCGAGATGGAGGGGGATCGAGATCGAGTGTCCATGAAATTTAAAAATATTCATGATAGTTCAAAAAGTGCCCATGAAATACAATCGAGAAATGAAGGCTACGATTTAAATACAATCGATCTTAGCTAGCTATCTGTTCACAATCTTCTTGCCCTTCTTTTTCGCAAATGGAGTTCTTCTGTGGAACGGACGTCCTTTAGGTAGGGTGGTCCTGCTTCTTCTTGTGGTGTATGCTGCTACTTCGTCATCGTCGTCATGTTCGATCCTCGGGTCGCCATACTTGTCGAAGTCTTGCTCATTGGTTACTCCATCCATTCCGATGATCTTCCTTTTGCCTCTCCTCACGACAACACGACTGGGCTTTGTCGGGTCGGTAATGAAGAAGCATTGGTCCACTTGGGAAGCCAGTACCCATGGCTCATTTTTCGCGATGACGTTTGCGCCCGCGGTCTTGGATTTGGCTTCGGGTATAACCATGGTGGTGAAATACCGGTCTTCTTTTAGGACGCTCTTCGCCCATCTGACACGGAACATCGGGACCTTCTCTCCAGCATAGGTCAGCTCCCAGATCTCCTCGATCCTTCCGTAGTATCTGTCCTTGTCGTTACCGGTGTAGGATTCCATCGTTACCCCAGAGTTCTGATAACCATCGCTCTTCATGTCCTTGGCCTCGGTGTAGAATGTGTAGCCGTTGATATCGTACGCCTCATAGGTCATCAGGTTGTGCTCGGCGCCCTGTGACAAGGCAAATATGAGTTGTTCTTCCGCGGAAGAATCCTCACGTAAAGGGTACGACAGAATCTTCTGCTTGAACCAACGCGTGAAACATGAGTTGTGCTCTTTGATTATATCTCCGTCCGTCCTCTGTTGGCCTCGGTCATTGTACGTCTTCTCAATAAAGGTTTTGTGCTCTACCACCCAAGGATCTACCACGTCTATGTGTTGTAGCGCGACTAGGTTTGCTCTTTCAAAGTCGGCGAGTCGACCCTCGAAGTCGACATGCATTTCGCGGTGACCCTCACGGTGACCCCATCCAGCGAGCCTGCCGAGGTGCCTATTGACGGGCAGAACAACGGGGTTCTCGATGCCTAGATAATTCGTGCAGTAGGAGATGCACTCTTCGGTCAGAAAGCCCCTCGCTATGCTTCCCTCTGGACGTGACATGTTGCGAACGTATCCTTTGATGACACCATTCATCCTTTTGAACGGCATCATGCTGTGCAGGAACGTCGGCCCGAGTTGGATGATATCGTCCACGATATGGACCAGCAGATGCACCATAACGTCGAAGAATGCGGGCGGGAAGTACATCTCAAGCTCGCATAGTATCACCACGATCTGTTCCTGTAGCCTTCTGAGTTGCCTCATGCCAACAGACTTCCGAGAGATGACGTCGAAAAAGTTGCATAGGCCAAATAGCGTTTCACGGACGTGCGCGTCCATGATCCCATGGATTGCAACTGGAAGTATCTGCGTCATCAGCATGTGACATTCGTGAGACTTCATCCCACTGAACTTCTGCTTCGCTGGGTCTAGGTATCTGCTTATCTTCCCCGCGTAACCGTAAGGAAGTTTTACTCCTAGGAGGCAGGTGAAAAACTGCTCGATCTCCTCCTGACTTAGAGTGAAGCACGCGGGAGGGTAGTCATTTCCGGTCTTCTTGGCCTTTTTGCCTTTGCGACGACTTTCCGTGTACGGCTTTGCCTCATCATCATCAGCATCATCATCATCATATATAGTGTGAAGCTCCTGCCTGATGCCCATTGATTTCAAGTCTGCCCTTGCTTTCGGCCCATCTTTGGTCCTCTCTGGCATGTTGAGAAGGGTACCAAGCAGACTCTCGCACACGTTCTTCGTGATATGCATGACATCAAGGCTGTGAGGCACATGGTGGATCTTCCAGTATGGCAAGTCCCAGAAAACAGACCTCGTTTTCCATACCTTCAGCAGCGGCTCTGGCGCCTTTCGCTTCTTTCCCGGCTCTAGCGCCTTTTGCTTCTTTCCCGGCAGTGGGCAGTCTTTCCAATTTTTCAACAGCTCGTCTATTTCCTCGCCGCTCCTCGTACGCGGGTGTCCTCGGGGTTCGGTTTCACCATCGAACAGATCCTTGCATTTTCTCCACGGGTCATCATCACGAAGCCACCTTCGATGTCCCATGAACACGGTTTTCGAAGACCCGGGATCTCTATCTAGCTGGCGATACGTTGTGTCATCCATGCACCTGACGCATCCAGAAAATCCGTGGACCACCTGCCCCGCGACATATCCGTAACCGAGATAGTCGTGCACCGTCGTGAGTAGCGCGGCTCTCATAGGGAAATATTCTTTCTCTGCGGCATCGCACGTATTGGCTGGCGTTTTCCACAGCGTGTCAAGCTCCTCTTTCAGCAGCCCAGATACAGATTGATGTCGTTCCCTGGTTGTTTCGGTCCTTCAATTAGCATACTCATGTGAATGTACTTCCTCTTCATGCACAACCAGGGGGGAAGGTTGTACATCCACACAAACACAGGCCAGGTGCTATGTGTGCTTCTCTGGCTGCCAAACGGATTGACTCCATCGGTGCTCGCGCCCAGCACGATGTTCCTTGGATTGTTCCCAAATTCTGGGTCTTCAAAGTTCAACGCTTGCCACTGGCTCGCATCCTTAGGGTGACTCAGCATCTTGTATTTTTTATCTATCTCCGGATCATTTGCGTCATCTTCTCGCTTCTTCTCCTCCCTATCCGTGTGCCAACGCAGGAGCTTTGCTACCTTAGGGTCCGCGAAATACCGCTGCAGACAAGGAGTGATCGGAAAGTACCACACCACTTTTCGAGGAGCTTTCTTCCTCTTCTTGTATCGAGTGACGCCGCACACCAGACATATGGTAGACTCCGCGTGCTCATCCCGATAAATGATGCAATTGTTCATGCACACATGGTATTTCACGTGCGGTAAATCCAGAGGACACGCGATTTTCTTCGCCTCCTCCAAACTGGCCGGGCACTTGTTCCCCTTGGGAAGACGTTCGTGCCAGAATGACATGTTCTCGTCGAAGCATGTGTCGGTCATTTTGTGTTTTACCTTCATCTCCAGAGCCATGAGCATTAGTTTCAGGCGGGTATCCTCGGGCCTGCATCCTTCATACAATGGAGTAACCGCGTCTAACTCAAGTTGATCCATCTTGGCTTTCTCTCGGGCGGCAGCTCTTGCGTTATCCGTCTGCTTGAGAAGCAGCTCTTGAATATGAGGGTCCTGCACCTAGCCCATCGATGGTCCAGCGTCGTCTGCTCCGCCGGCATCATCATCTTCATGATCATGCCCGTCGTCTACTCCGGCATCTTCCTCATCATCATGTCCTGCATCTTCTACATGATGACTGCGTACAGCATCACCGTCGTGATCATCTCCTGGGGATTCTTCGTCTTCTCGCCCGCCCAAGCCGCGGTGGTTGTCTTGCTGCCCTTCCTCATTTCTTGCCTGGCCCCCATGGACGACTTCGTAGTCATCTTCATCACCTTGCCACCGATAGCCATCCATGAAACCACGCGAGAGCAGGTGGTCCCGCACCTGCCCGGATTCCGGGTCCGCAATAAGGCTCTTCAGCTTGCATCTTCGACACGGACATCTTATCTCCATCTCGTTCTTTTGAAGCATCTCGGCCTTCGCGGACCTCAAAAACCTATTCACGATGCCTTCGGTCATCGTGCGGACCATGGTCGCCTGCGGGGTAGAGCAAAATGATATTTTAGAACCAAGAAAAAATTTGGCATGACTTTCCCTAAAAATAGGACCAAAAAGAATGCTTAATGCCAAAATTCTCGCCAAAACGGAAATGAATCAACATTCCAGCAAAATATTGGCAACTATCGCATTTCAAATACCGGTACACCTCCAAACACAAACACATATGCAACACCACAAACATATGCAACACCACGAACATACATAGATCTAGCTAGGCCATAAAAAGTGCATGTGCACATTGTTGTAGGGAGAACAACATAAATATAGCTTCCCCCCTTACTTACCTATCAAAACAAGGTAATTTAACCACTTAAATTGAATGAATCTATGGTGGAAATGAGGTGAAAAAGAGGAGGCGCCCGAGACAAGGAGGAGGTGGAGAGAATGAAGTGGGGAGAAAGTGAGTGTGGGTAGGAGAGGCTGTCCAAAATATCTTGTTGCTCCCCACTTACTAATGGCGCACCAACTCTAAATGCGCCATTAGTAATCCAGGTTACTAATGGCGCACCTTTTGGTGGTGCGCGGTGCGCCATTAGTAGTTTTGCAAAAAAAACATAATAATGGCGCACTGTCCCACAGTACGCCATTACTAGTTTAAAATAGTAATGGCGCACGGTGGAACAGTGCGCCATTAGTAGTTTTGCAAAAAAAGGAATAAAAAATATAATAAAAAAAACAACATTAGTGGAGCACTTTCCGACAGGTGTGCCATTACTAGTTACAACTAGTAATGGCGCACTGTGTCTGGATGCGCCATTAGTATGTTTGGACAGGCACACTAGTTCAAAAAAAATTTGATACTAATGGCGCAACCTGGGCCTGTTGCGCCATTAGTAGTTTCAACTCTAATGGTGTATTAGAAGGTGGTGCGCCATTATTATATACTAATGGCGCACCGCTTGTCTGGTGCGCCATTAGTGTCAATCCCATCTATAGCCCTTTTTCTAGTAGTGACACAACTATTCCAACCATATGGGCAAGCAAGAAACGGGCAAAAGAGGCAAATAGAGAGGGAGGATAGAGAGAGAGAGGGCGAATAAAACGGCAAGGGTGAGGTGGGGGAGAGGAAAACGAGAGGCAAATGACAAATAATGTAATGCGAGAGATAGGGATTGCGATGGGTACTTGGTATTGACTTTTTGCGTAGACTCCATTGCAACGGCGCCAGAAATCCTTCTCGCTACGTCTTGAGCTTGCGTTGGTTTTCCCCGAAGAGGAAGGGGTGATGCAGCAGAGTAGCATAAGTATTTCCCTCAGTTTTTGAGAACCAAGGTATCAATCCAGTAGGAGGCCACGCTCAAGTCCCTCGTACCTGCACAGAACGATAGCTACTCGCAACCAACACGATTAGGGGTTGTCAAGCCCTTCACAGTCACTTACGAGAGTGAGATCTGATAGATATAGTATTTTTGGTATTTTTGGTATAAAGATGCAAAGTAAAAAGTAAAGGCAAAGTAAAAAGTAAAGCAAGATTAAAGTGATGGAGATTGATATGATGAGAATAGACCCGGGGGCCATAGGTTTCACTAGTGGCTTCTCTCAAGAGCATAAGTATTCTACGGTGGGTGAACAAATTACTGTTGAGCAATTGATAGAATTGAGCATAATTATGAGAATATCTAGGCATGATCATGTATATAGGCATCACGTCCGTGACAAGTAGACTGAAATGATTCTGCATCTACTACTATTACTCCACTCATCGACCGCTATCCAGCATGCATCTAGAGTATTAAGTTAAAAACAGAGTAACGCCTTAAGCAAGATGGCATGATGTAGAGAGATAAATTCATGCAATATGAAATAAACCCCATCTTGTTATCCTCGATGGCAACGATGCAATACGTGCCTTTCTGCCCCTTCTGTCACCAGGAAAGGACACCGCAAGATCGAACCCAAAGCTAAGCACTTCTCCCATGGCAAGAACTACCAATCTAGTTGGCCAAACCAAACGGATAATTCGAAGAGACTTGCAAAGATAACCAATCATACATAAAAGAATTCAGAGAAGATTCAAATATTATTCATAGATAGACTTGATCATAAACCCACAATTCATCGATCTCAACAAACACACCGCAAAAAGAAGATTACATCGAATAGATCTCCACAAGAGAGGGGGAGAACTTTGTATTGAGATTCAAAGAGAGAGAAGAAGCCATCTAGCTCCTAACTATGGACCCGAAGGTCTGAGGTAAACTACTCACACTTCATTGGAGGGGCTAGGATGATGTAGAAGCCCTCCGTGATGACGGCCCTCTTCCGACGGAGCTCCGGAACAGGCCCCAAGATGGTATCTTGTGGATACATAAAGTTGCGGCGATGGAATTAGGTTTTTGGCTCCTGTTCTGATCATTTGGGGGTACGTAGGTATATATAGGAGGAAGGAATACGTTGGTGGAGCACCGAGGGGCCCACGAGGCAGGGGGCGCGCCCTAGGGGGGACACCCCCCACCCTCGTGACCTCCTCTTTGATCCCTTGCAGTAGGGTCCAAGTCTCCTGGATCACGTTCGGTGAGAAAATCACGTTCCCGGAGATTTTATTCCATTTGGACTCCGTTTGATATTTTGTTTCTCCGTAACACTGAAATAGGCATAAAACAGCAAATCTGGGTTGGCCTCCGGTTAATAGGTGAGTCCCAAAAGTAATATAAAAGTGGATAATAAAGCCCAATATTGCCCAAAATAGTAGATAATATAGCATGGAGCAATCAAAAATTATAGATACGTTGGAGATGTATCACGCACTCGAGCTCCAACGCCAAAGTTCGCAATTTCTCCGAAGAACCACTCCAAATATGTCCGGAGCGGGAGGCAAGTGGATGGCCTCTACCATCCGGAAGAAGGACATCAAGAAACTTCGGGAGGCCGGGTATCTAGCGCAGAAAATCGGCCACCGTCTCCCGACGGCGGGACAGATCGTCCCTACCTCGGAACCCCACGAAAGGGTCGTATTTCTCCCTCTTTTGATCTGCGGGCTAGGGTTTCCCCTCCACCCATTTGTTCGCGGCATCATGTATTATTACGGGATTGATATTCATGATCTATCCACCAATTCCTTCCTCAACATCTCGACATTCATTGTCGTGTGCGAGGCTTTTCTCCGCATCCTGCCACACTTCGGCTTATGGCTGAAGATCTCTAATGTGAAGCCCAAGGTAGTGGGCGGTGAGCATGCTGAGTGTGGGGGCGCTATGGTGACCAAGATGCCCAATGTCACATGGCCAACAAGTACCTTCAATGATTCCGTCAGGGAGTGGCAACAGGAGTGTTTTTACATTACTGAGCCGCGCGGCACAAAGTGGGCCGCTGCTCCCGAGTTCCGATCCGGAGCCCCTCCATGGCTCACGTCTTGGCTCAAGAAGGGCCTGGACTGGTCTTCGTCCGATGAACTATTGGCGCTCCAGTCGCGCGTCAACGATATGGAAGACAAGAATATCGAACTTGTCAATGTAGTCCAGGTGATGTTAGTCCGTCGGATCCTACCTTGTCAATACCGGACTTGCAATCTATGGGAATTCGATCCGGTCAAGCACCAGACCCTGCGAGAGCTCTTGGGCTCCTTGCACGAAGACACCTGGAAGGTGCTTTTTAAGCCCGGCAAATCATGGCCGGACTCGGCCGAGGACCGCGGATACCAACTGTCCCGCCCTGCAAGCTCGGTAAGTTACCATACATTTTATTCACATAACTCAAGGTAAATGCTTAATGTGTTTTACACAACTCTCCTAGGGCTGGACGAAGAAGGCGGGGCGGATCCAATGTCCGGCCCCATTGCCCGAAGAATCAGGCGGCCCACTTCTGAGGAAGATGTTGGACCCGACGCCTTACAAGGTGCTGGAGAAGAAGACCGAAAAGGAGGCCAAAAAGACCCTGGGCGACCTTCTTCAGCGTGCCCGACCCACCTCCGAAGAGGACGAGGAGGAGGAAGATGAATCCTCAGTAGGGGGAAGAAAGAAGAGGACGGCCTCCATACACTTGGAGGCCGAGTCGCCTAAAAGGGGAAAAATTCTTCCTCCGAGAGAGTCCACTGCCGTTGCCGATAGCAGCCCGGCGTGGGGTCCTAGGGCCCATCCCCTAGTGAACTCATAAGTATATAAAATCCAAACACGTTCATGTGTCCGACATATTTTAACCTGAGCCATATTTTTTGTAGTCCGACAGGGTCCCGTTCCGAACAATCCTCGTCCGAGGACTTGCTGAGCTCGGATGCTATGGAGAGCGGGACGCCTCCGAAGGCCCCTCCCCCCAAACATGTGATCAACACCAAGGCTTCATCCCAGAAGGACTCCGTCCAAGGAGGGGCGGAGAAAATCGTGAAGGCGGGCCTGGAGGTCAAACCTCAGGGGCCGGAGACACGGGGAAGAAGATCCCCACAGGAGTCGACGGCGGAGACCATCTTGAATTCGGCCCCTAGCCGGATACAGTTTCGGAGACTGATACGGCTCCGGAATGAAGCAGGCGGCCTTCCTCGGCTAGCGAGGGCGTCCTTGTTCCACCGGCGACCTCTGTCCAACCAGAGGCGCCGGGTGCTTTATTGGTGGCGCTGAAGAGCGCCTCCATCGTTGATGAACACCGTGCCCTTATGGGTGCGTGATTGAGAAGATTCAGTCCGCTGAAAATGGACTGAATGAAGCTTGTATCGACCTTATTAGAGGTTTTGAGGTATGTTTTATACGGTTTCAAAGAGTGTCATAGTATGGATAGTAGCCCCTGATGCACTTTCCGGTGAACGAAAGAACCGGACAGAGGATCAAATATATTTTTCGCAGGAAGACTCATTTGATGACATCTATCTCTCTTCTTTTGTAAGCAGGCTTACTTAGCGGCTACTGCTGCTCATACCACGGAGGTTTACGGACTGAATCAAAGTTTGGAGCGGGCCGAAGCGGAGCTTGGCCAGTTAAAAAGGCAGTTGGAAGACTAAGAAGGTATGCACAAATCTTGTTTGTGTTCAGTGCGAATGAATTTTCAGTATGATAGAATACGTGTCATGATTTGCGCCAGGGGTGATGGCCGAAGTCGAGGCTCTAAAGAAGGCTGTTGCCAAGGCCGAGCAAAAGGCAGCCGCAGAGCAGGCTCTTCGTAAGAAGCACGAGGCCAAGGTTGTGGAAGCTCAGCGGGAGCTCCAAGAGGCCATGAAAAAATGTGAGACCCTGGAGCAGAGTTTAACGGAGAAAGAATCCGAACTCACAAAGTCTCATCAGGCCGTGTGGGATGCTCGTGGGGAAACCCAAGACGCCCTCCAGGAGATCCAAGAGGTGAGGGAGATCACGGCGGGTAAGGTCTTTTTCCATGTAAAGCAAGTATTTCAGAAGAAAATTATGCTTTATAGTTTTAAGTTCGGATTTCTCCAGGGGTATTTGCAGAACTTCCTCGCAGCATATCGGATGCTGCCCAATACTACCGAGCCAAAGCGGGGAATACTCTGTATAAGCTCTTCTGGTCGCAGTATCTGGCACCAAATTATCAGGTGCCTTTTACCGATCAACTGAAACAGCTGATCGAACTGCATAAGGCGGCCGAACTAGCCTTGAAGGATTTGATTATCCGGCTATGGCCCGCCGAGCCGATTCCAGGTAGCTACTTTGGGCTTGTGAAGCGACTTGTTAGTGCCTGCCCTCGACTTGACGTCATCAAGCAGTCGGTCTGTATAGAAGGTGCCTGAATGGCCTTTACCCGCGCAAAGGTGCACTGGGGGAAGATGGATGCTGAAAAGCTAATGACCGAGGGACCGCCAGAGGGAAAGGAGCACCACAAGCACGAATTGAATTATGAAAGTGTCCTGAAAGGATCCTACCTTGCGGCGGAGCAATGCACCAAGGACATTGTATTTCCATGAATATAGTCATGTTGTCCTTTGTAATGTGTGAACAAGGTCATTTCTATTATTTATTGCCTGTTATAAAAGTTTACCCTCCTGCGCGGCCTTTTATATATTAAACCTGAGAATTGGTCAGTCGTCGGCTTCTGCCCCTCATAAGAAATACGGGGTCAGGATAAACCTGATCACTCTTTACCCCAGTGTTAGGTCCTTTGATGGAGGTGTTCAACACAGCGAACCAGGCAATCGGACTATAGGGCTTTATCATTCTCATTTAGCCATAGGAGCACTAGGAAGGTAGGTGCAGGCCCTGGTGTTCGGAAGATTGCACGAGGGGCCCTATAGGCACCTGATCGGAAGAAGAACCGATCCATCGCATGCTACGTTGGTTATGGCATTATGCGGGAGAAATCCTTAAAGATTCTACAACCTCTCGAACAGCTGACCAGCTCTCGCCGTATCATGACAGTCAGTTTTCGGCTTTCTCTACTGAGGTGCTCGTCCAAAAGAACTGGGACACAATCACAGTAGTTCTCCCTGTGCCGCCTTAGCCGATATAGCGGAACGTAAGGTAGCAAAACATGGGAGCCAGGCAAACCCAACATTTGACCCAAGACATGATTCAGAGCTGATGCATATAATGCTATAAGTTCGGGGTGCCGAACTTCCATGAAGGTGTTCGGACTTTATTGTCGTATTATGGGCAGAACGAAGCCCCTGGAAAAGGCATATCACGGTGTACATATGCCAGTTAACAAAAGAGTTTCAATGACAAATAACAGCAAATAAGCGTCATATAAATCCACATGTTGTATTTGAATGATACGTCGATGCGTATGAGTACAGGTAATGTGATAAAAAGGGGAATATGACTGTGGAACCTGCTGGGACCAGGGAGGAAGAAGTTGTGTGTAGATCCGGAGTGTCGTCGGATGGACGTTGCGAGGAATATCTAAAGTTCACTGGTGCGTTCGAGCTATTACCATGTCACCAGTCCCGATCTGCGCAAAGGTGAGCCTGCAAAGGAAATGTAAGAAATATTTGTGTGCCGGAGATCGGTTGAGCCACGATATGTGGCATGTTCTGTACTTCGCCGGAATGTTTAGTCGAGCACTGGACGAGTCCGGCTATCCTTCCGTGAAGTAGTTCGGACTACTTTGAATGTGTCTGAGGGTTTGGCCGTCGACTCAAGATTTGACTGAAAGGTGCCCTCCAATGCTTCTGCTGTTTAAAGCGGCGGCGTACTCTATGGTATCGAGGGAGAGTTCAGCCTCGCCATTAACCGTGATGACGCCGCGCGGACTGGGCATCTTGAGTTTACGGTAGGCATAATGTGGCACCGTGTTGAATCGATCGAACGTAGTTCGCCCGAGCATTGCCTGATAATCACTGAAAAAGGGGACGATGTCAAAGATTAACTCTTCGGCATGGTAATTGTCTGGTGATAACCCACAAGTATAGGGGATCGCAACAGTTTTCGAGGGTAGAGTATTCAACCCAAATTTATTGAACACAAGGGGAGCCAAAGAATATTCTCAAGTATTAGCAGCTGAGTTGTCAATTCAACCACACCTGGAAACTTAATATTTGTAGCAAAGTAATATGATAGTAGTGGTAACGGTAGCAAAAGGTAACAGTAGTAAAAGTAATGTTTTTGGTATTTTTGTAGTGATGATAGGAATAGCAATGGAAAAGTAAATAAGCGGAGAACAATATATGAAAAGCTCATAGGCAATGGATCGGTGATGGAGAATTATGTCGGATGCGGTTCATCATGTAACAGTCATAACCTAGGGTGACATAGAACTAGCTCCAGTTCAATGATATAATGTAGGCATGTATTCCGAACATAGTCATACGTGCTTATGGAAAAGAACTTGCATGACATCTTTTGTCCTACCCTCCCGTGGCAGCGGGGTCCTTACGGAAACTAAGGGATATTAAGGCCTCCTTTTAATAGAGTACCGGAACAAAGCATTCACACGTAGTGAATACATGAACTCCTCAAACTACGGTCATGAACGGTAAGTATCCCGATTATTGTCACTTCGGGGTTAACGGATCATAACACATAATAGGTGACTATATACTTGCAAGATAGGATCAAGAACACTCATATATTGATGAAAACATAATAGGTTCAGATCTGAAATCATGGCACTCCGGCCCTAGTGACAAGCATTAAGCATAGCAAAGTCATAGCAACATCAATCTCAGAACATAGTGGATACTAGGGATCAAACCCTAACAAAACTAACTCGATTACATGATAGATCGCATCCAACCCATCACCGTCCAGCAAGCCTATGATGGAATTACTCATGCACGGCGGTGAGCATCATGAAATTGGTGATGGAGGATGGTTGATGATGATGATGGCGACGGGTTCCCCTCTTTGGAGCCCCGAACGGACTCCAGATCAGCCCTCCCGAGAGGTTTTAGGGCTTGGCGGCGGCTCCGTATCGTAAAACGCGATGAATTCTTCTCTCTGATTTTTTTCTCACCGAAACTCAATATATGGAGTTGGAGTTGGCGTCGGAGAGGCAACAGGGGGGCCACGAGGTAGGGGGGCATGGCCTAGGGGGGAGGCGTGCCCCCCGCCCTCGTGGAGAGACGGTGGGCCCCCTGGCCTTCATCTTTTGCAGGTTTTTTTTCTTATTTTCTGAAAAGTGGCTCCATGAAGTTTCAGGTCATTCTGAGAACGTTTGTTTCTGCACATAAATAACACCATGGTAATTCTGCTGAAAACAACGTCAGTCCGGGTTAGTTCCATTCAAATCATGCAATTTAGAGTCCAAAACAAGGGAAAAAGTGTTTGGAAAACTAGATACGACGGAGACGTATCAACTCCCGCAAGCTTAAACCTTTGCTTGTCCTCAAGCAATTCAGTTGATAAACTGAAAGTGATAAAGAAAAACTTTTACAAACTCTGTTTGCTCTTGTTGTTGTAAATATGTAAAGCCAGTATTCAAGTTTTCAGCAAAGATTATAATTAACCACATTCGCAATAACATGTAGGTCTCAAGTTTACTCATATCAATAGCATAATCAACTAGCGAGCCATAATAATAAATCTTGGATGACAACACTTTCTCAAAACAATCATAATATGATATAACAAGATGGTATCTCGCTAGCCCTTTCTGAGACCGCAAAACATAAATGTAGAGCACCTTTAAAGACCAAGGACTGACTAGACATTGTAATTCATGGTAAAAGAGAACCAGTCAAGTCATACTCATTGTAAAATAATAGTAATGAATGCAAATGACAGCGGTGCTCTCCAACTGGTGCTTTTTACTAAGAGGATGATGACTCAGCATAAAAGTAAATAGATGGGCCCTTCGCAGAGGGAAGCAGGGATTTGTAGAGGTGCCAGAGCTCGGTTTTGAAACAGAGGTGAATAATATTTTGAGCGGTATACTTTCATTGTCAACATAACAACCAAGAGATGGTGATATCTTCCATGCTACACACATTATAGGCGGTTCCCAAACAGAATGGTAAAGTTTATACTCCCCCTTCCACCAACACGCATCAATCCATGGCTTGCCCGAAACAATGAGTGCCTCCAACTAACAAGAGTCCCAGGGGTAGTTTTGTTTGCAAATATTTTGATTTAGTTTGCATAAAGCATGGGACTGGGCATCCCGGTGACCAGCCATTTATCTCGTGAGTGAGGAGCGGAGTCCACTCCTCTTGTAAATAACCCGCCTAACATGGAAGATACGGACATCCCTAGTTGATACATGAGCTATTTGAGCATACAAAACAGGATATTTATTTGAAGGTTTAGAGTTTGGCACATACAAATTTACTTGGAACCGCAGGTAGATACCGTATATAGGTAGGTATAGTGGACTCATGTGGAATAACTTTGGGGTTTAAGGAGTTTGGATGCAAAAGCAGTATTCCCACTTAGTACAGGTGAAGGCTAGCAAAAGACTGGGAAGCGACCAGCCAGAGAGCGACAACAGTCATGAACATGCATTAAAATTAATCAACACCGAATGCAAGCATGAGTATGATATAATCCACCATGAACATAAATATCGTGAAGGCTATGTTGATTTTGTTTCAACTACATGCGTAAACATGTGCCAAGTCAAGTCACTTAAATCATTCAGAGGAGGATGCCACCCTATTATACCACATCATAACTATCTCAATAGCATTATAACTCATAGCTAATCAAGCATGGCATAAGAAACTATGATCTCTAGTTGTCATTGCAAACATGTTTATTCATAATAGGCTGAATCAGGAACGATGAACTAATCATATTTACAAAAACAAAAGAGGTCAAGTTCATACCAGCTTTTCTCATCTCAGCCAGTCCATCATATATCATCATAATTGCCATTCACTTGCATGACCGAACGATGTGAATAATAATAATAGTGCACGTGCATTGGACTAAGCTGGAATCTTCAAGCATTCAATAAACAGGAGAAGACAAGGCAATATGGGCTCTTTTGTCAGATAAACAATAATGCATATAAGAGCCACTTCAACAATTTAATTATGGTCTTCTCCTATCAACCCCCAAAGAAAAGAAAAGAAATAAAACTGTTTACACGGGAAAGCTCCCAACAAGCAAAAGAAGAACAGGAAATCTTTTTGGGCTTTCTTTTTAATTACTACTACAAGCATGGAAAGTAAATTAATTAAAAGCTACAACTAATTTTTTTGGTTTTTTTCTTCTTAAGGTTTATTAAACACACAAGAAGAAATCATGAAAAGGAAAATAAACTAGCATGGATGATACAATTAAAAAGTATGAGCACCAACATCTAGCAATGAGTGTGTGAACATAAATGTAATGTCGGTGGGAAATACCTACTCCCCCAACTTAGGCTTTTGGCCTAAGTTGGTCTATGGCCATGGCTGGCCTGGCAGATATCCATAATAGTAGTTGGGGTCGTACTGAGAAGAAGAAGAGGAAGACTCCGATTGCCACTGGCTGACAATCATCTCCGGATCCCACTGGTAATTAGACTATCGTGAAGGATCAACTTGTGGTTCCGGCACTGGCTCCTCAGCTGGTGCAGGGTTCCGGTAGGCGTGAATAGCCTTCAACGGAACAAGGTACGTGCGTGAAGATAAATCAAACAAAGAAGGAGCAGGCAGGGTAATAGTCTCAGGATGATGTTTGTTAAAGAACAATTGATATTTAATCTCTCCTTCCCTATTCTTAACAATAAAATCATGTGCCACCATACTTTTATAATCTAAATAAACACGAGGCAGCACCTTTTCTTCCTTCTCATAATGCCTATTAGGTTTGTTAAAATATGCAACTAAGCATGAAGCATAGATGCCTCCAAAGATGGGGCCCTTTGTATGGTTCAGACTTAACCGTTTGGCAATAATGCCGCCCATAATAATAGAGTTATCACCATATAAACCATGGAGCAAAATAATAATATCAGGGATACTAAGGTTTCCACAGTTTCCACGACCAATTAAGCAACGACTAGCAAATAATGCAAAATAACATAAAACAGGAAAATGTATGCTAGTGATTCGTGCATCGGAAACCTTCCTTGTTTCCCCTACATTGATAGTATCAATAAACCCCTCCACATCATCGCGATGTGGTTCTTCTGTCTTGCCCTCAAAAGGGACTAAACAAACCAGACAAAAATCATAAAGTGACATCTCCTTATGCTCATCATATAAATAAAACTCCACCGTAGGTGGTGAGCTCCTAGAATGGGAATGAAAGTTTTGCACAAAGATATTTGTGAGTAAGAGATACTGATCGCATTGGTCGTGGAGGAAAGCGGTAAGGCCTGCATTTTGAGCCAATTCATGAAAATCTTCATAAATCTCGGCTACTCTCAAGAAATCCTTGGAAGGCCATTCACAAGCCCTAACCTCCGTGGTGCGAGGCAGATTATACTTAGGCTTCGGTGCCTTTTCCTTCGAGCTTTGGCTCGATGAGCCCCTCAAAAGTCTCCTCATCATTTTCTGAAAAATTCTGAAATTTTTAGTACCTTCAAAATAAAAGTAAACCAAACTCAATAATATTGATAGCAACTACTCCTACAAGTGCCTAGGGCCTATATCATGCATCAAAACTACTTTTGACCATATAAATTTGACATGCAATCTCAAGAACAGGGTCACCTAAGAATTTGCAATGAATAAATCACTAGAACAAAAACTAATTGGACCAATGGAGGACTCACATACCAAGGAACAATCTCCCCAAGCAGTTTTGTGAGAGGTGCTTTGAGCAAGGAGATCGAAAATGGCAGTAAGATGAGCTAGAACTCGTGCTTGAGCTGGATATTCGTGTTTGTGGGAGGAAGAAGAAGTGTGTGGGTGCAGGAATAAGTAGAGGAGGGCCACCGTGGGCCCACGAGGCAGGGGGGCGCGCCTTCCACCCTCGTGGGCAGGAGGTTGACCCCACTTCTGTGTTCTCGGTGCCAAATATTCTCAAATATTTTAGAAAACATCATATTTAAATTTCAGGGCGTTTGGAGAACTTTTATTTTCGGGGTATTTTTATATTGCACGGATAATCAGATAACAGACAGAAAAATATTTATTTTTATTTTATTTAATATAAGTAATAGAAAGTAAAAGTGGGGTACAAAAGGTTGTGCTCTCTAGTTCATCCATCTCATGATCATCAAAAGGAATCCACTAACAAGGTTGATCAAGTCTTGTTAACGAACTCATTCTGAATAACATGGAACCGGAAAAATTTCGAATAACACTATGTTACCTCAACGGGGATATGCACATCCCCAATAATAATAATATCATATTTCTTCTTGACAGTAGGAAGAGGAAATTCAAAACCTCCAAATATAATCGATGGAATTTTTCCAATAGAGTTGTTTCCTCGGAAAGTGTACCATATGCTCATTACCATTAACATGAAAAGTGACATTGCCTTTAGTGCAATCAATAACAGCCCCTGCAGTATTCAAAAAGGGTTCATACTATCGTCCTCGGGAATATCAAGATTAACAAAGTCCGTGAAAATAGTAACGTTTGCAACTACAAGAGGCACATCCTCACAAATACTGACAGGTATAGTAGTTGATTTATCATCCAGTTGCAAAGGTATTTCAGTAGGTGTCTACTTATTTAAATCAAGTCTATGATATAAAGAGAGAGGCATAACACTAACACCGGCTCCAAGATCACATAAAGCAGTTTTAACATAGTTTCTTTTAATGGAGCGTGGTACAGTTGGTACTCCTGGATCTCCAAGTTTCTTAGGTATTCCACCCTTAAAAGTATAATTAGCAAGCATGGTGGAAATTTCAGCTTCTGGTATCTTTCTTTTATTTGTAAAAATTTCTTTCATATACTTAGCATAAGGATTCATTTTGAGCATATCAGTTAATCGCATATGCAAAAAGATAGGTCTAATCATTTCAGCAAAGCTCTCAAAATCCTCATCATCCTTTGTCTTGGATGGTTTGGGAGGAAAAGGCATGGGTTTCTGAACCCATGGTTCTCTTTCTTTACCGTGTTTCCTAGCAGCAAAGTCTTTCTTGTCATAACGTTGATTCTTTGATTCTGGGTTATCAAGATCAACGGCAGGTTCAATTTCTACATCATTATCATTACTAGGTTGAGCATCACCATGAACATTATCATTAACATTATCACTAGTTTCAAGTTCATTAACAGATTGTGTTTCAGCATCAGAAATAGAAATATCATTTGGATTCTCAGGTGTTTCAATAACAGGTTCACTAGAAGCATGCAAAGTCCTATCATTTTTCTTTTTCTTCCTTTGAGAAGGACTAGGTGCATCTATATTATTTCTCTGAGAATCTTACTCAATTCTCTTAGGGTGGCCTTCAGGATACAAAGGTTCCTGAGTCATTCTACCACCTCTAGTCATAACTCTAATAGCATTATCATTATTCTTTCTATTCAATTCATTGAGCAAATCATTTTGAGCTTTAAGTACTTGTTCTACTTGAGAGGTAACCATAGAAGCATGTTTACTAATAAGTTTAAGTTCACCTTTGACATTAGCCATATAATCACCCATGTGTTCAAGCATATTTGAATTGTATTTCAATTGTCTACCAAAATAAGCATTAAAATCTTCTTTCTTAACCATAAATTTATCAAACTCATCTAAGCATGGGGTAGCAAACTTAGTAAATGGGATTACAGCTTTATCATATCTATAGAGAGAATTTACCTTTACTACATGTGTCGCGTTATCAAGACCATGAGTTTCTTCAATAGGTAATGGATTAAGATCATGTATTTCTTCAATGGGAGGTAAATTCTTAACATCTTCAGCTTTAATACCTTTTTCTTTCATAGATTTCTTTGCCTCTTGCATATCTTTAGGACTGAGAAATAGAATGCCCCTCTTCTTCGGAGTTGGTTTAGGAATAGGCTCAGGAGTTGGCTCCGGAGCCGTCCAATTATTTTCATTTGTCAACATATTATTCAATAGAATTTCAGCTTCAGCCGGTGTTCTTTCCCTGAAAACAGAACCAGCACAACTATCCAGGTAATCTCTGGATGCATCGTTTAGTCCATTATAAAAGATATCAAGTATTTCATTTTTCTTAAGAGGATGATCAGGCAAAGCATTAAGTAATTGGAGAAGCCTCCCCCAAGCTTGTGGGAGATTCTCTTCTTCAATTTGCACAAAATTATATATATCCCTTAAAGCAGCTTGTTTCTTATGAGCAAGGAAATTTTAGCAAAGAAGTAATAAATCATATCCTGGGACTACGCACATAACCAGGATCAAGAGAATTAAACCATATCTTAGCATCACCCTTTAATGAGAATGGGAATATTTTAAGGATGTAAACGTAACGAGTTCTCTCATCTTTAGTGAACAGGGTGGCTATATCATTTAATTTAGTAAGATGTGCCACAACAGTTTCAGATTCATAGCCATGAAAAGGATCAGACTCAACCAAAGTAATTATATCAGGATCAACAGAGAATTCGTAATTCTTATCAGTAACACAGATAGGTGAAGTAGAAAAAGCAGGGTCAGGTTTCATTCTAGCATTTAGAGATTACTTATTACATTTAGCTAATAACCTCTTAAGTTCATTTCTATCTTTGCAAGCTAAAATAGCTAAAGAAGCTTCTTGATCAAAATCATAACCCTCGGGAATAACAAGTTATTCTTCATCATCACTTTCATCAGTATTATCAAATTCAATATTTTCAATCTCTCTAGCTCTAGCAAGTTGCTCATCAAGAAATTTACCAAGTGGCATAGTAGTATCAAGCATAGAGGTAGTTTCATCATAAGTAGCATGCATAGCAGAAGTAGCATCATCAGTAACATGCGACATATCAGAATGAATAGCAGAAGTAGGTATAGGTGTCGCAAGCTTACTCAAAACAGAAGGTCAATCAAGTGCAGAGCTAGATGGCAGTTCCTTACCTTCCCTCGTAGTTGAGGGATAAATCTTGGTTCTTGGATCTTTCAAGTTCTTCATGATGATAAGAAGATATAAATCCCAAGTGACTCAAAGAATAGAGCTATGCTCCCCGGCAATGGCGCCAGAAAATGGTCTTGATAACCCACAAGTATAGGGGATCGCAACAGTTTTCGAGGGTAGAGTATTCAACCCAAATTTATTGATTCGACACAAGCGGAGCCAAAGAATATTCTCAAGTATTAGCAGCTGAGTTGTCAATGCAACCACACCTGGAAACTTAATATCTACAGCAAAGTGTTTAGTAGCAAAGTAATATGATAGTTGTGGTAACGGTAGCAAAAGGTAACAGTAGTAAAAGTAATGTTTTTGGTATTTTGTAGTATTGATAGCAATAGCAACGGAAAAGTAAATAAGCGGAGAATAATATATGAAAAGCTCGTAGGAAATGGATCGGTAATGGAGAATTATGCCGGATGCGGTTCATCATGTAACAGTCATAACCTAGGGTGACACAGAACTAGCTCTAGTTCATTGATATAATGTAGGCATGTATTCCGAACATAGTCATACGTGCTTATGGAAAAGAACTTGCATGACATCTTTTGTCCTACCCTCCCGTGGCAACGGGGTCCTTACGGAAAATAAGGGATATTAAGGCCTCCTTTTAATAGAGTACCGGAACAAAGCATTAACACATAGTGAATACATGAACTCCTCAAACTACAGTCATCACCGGTAAGTATCCCGATTGTTGTCACTTCGGGGTTAATGGATCATAACACATAATAGGTGACAATAGACTTGCAAGATAGGATCAAGAACACTCATATATTGATCAGATCTAAAATCATGGCATTCGGGCCCTAGTGACAAGCATTAAGCATAGCAAAGTCATAGCAACATCAATCTCAGAACATAGTGGATACTAGGGATCAAACCTAAAAAAACTAACTTGATTACATGATAGATACCATCCAACCCATCACCGTCCAGCAAGCCTATGATGGAATTACTCACGCATGGCGGTGAGCATCATGAAATTGGTGATGGAGGATGGTTGATGATGACGGATTCCCTTCTCCGGAGCCCCGAACGGACTCCAGATCAGCCCTCCTGAGAGGTTTTAGGGCTTGCCGGCGGCTCCGTATTGTAAAACGCGATGAATTCTTCTCTCTGATTTTTTTCTCCCCGAAACTCAATATATGGAGTTGGAGTTGGCGTCGGAGAGGCAATAGGGGGCCCACGAGGTAGGGGGCGCGCCCGCCACCCTTGTGGAGAGATGGTGGGCCCCCTGGCCTTCATCTTTTGCAGGTATTTTTCTTATTTTCTGAAAAGTGGCTCCGTGAAGTTTCAGGTCATTCCAAGAACGTTTGTTTCTGCACATAAATAACACCATGGTAATTCTGCTGAAAACAGCGTCAGTCCGGGTTAGTTCCATTCAAATCATGGAAGTTAGTGTCCAAATCAAAGTCAAAAGTGTTTGGAAAAGTAGATACGACGGAGACGTATCATTTGGTGATCCGAAGACTACCTCGAGGGCGATGGAGCCGGTAGAGCTGGCCCCCACGCCTGGTATAATACCTCTAAAGGTGGCTTAAGTGGGTTTGATCATTGAATGATCGATGCCCATGTTGCACACTGTGTCCTGGTAAAGCAGATTTAGACTGCTGCCTCCGTTCATAAGGACTCGTGTGAGGTGGAAACCGTCAATTATTGGGTTGAGGACTAGTGCGGCTGGATTGTCGTGACTGGTGTTGACCGGACGATCCATTTGGTTGAAGGTGATCGGCCCTAGTTTGTATTGCGGGCTGACTGGTTACGTTAGGTCGACATTCCTAAGGGTGTGCATCCGGTCCGGGTTGGGAGTGTGGGTGGCGTTTACCATATTAACCATTTGGATATGCTGGAGAGATTTCTTTTGCCCTCCTCTATTTGGTGATCTGGGCTCCTTGTCGTTGTCATCGCTTTGAGACCCCTTATCTTTGTTTTTGGCGCCTAACCTACCCGCTTGTTTGAAGACCCAACATTCTCTATTTGTATGATTGGCTGGTGTTCCTGGTTTGCCAAGAATTTGGCATGGACGGTCGAGTATGGGGTCCAAACTGGACGGACCTGAATTGTCATTTTTGAGTGGCCCTGTCCGCTGACCGGACTTAGAGCTATTAAATCCGATATTGATTGCCATGTCTTCGATGCTTTCACCATGTTTGCGATGTTTGTGTTTGTTGCGTCGGGGTTTGCCGTTGCTATCTCTGGCCTTTGATTTGCCAGTATTGCTTGCTGTGTTGTTTCTTTTTCTTCAGGCTTTTTGCTGTGGCAATAAGCCGGTGCTTGAAGCGCTCCTATTCGACGGGATCCTCAGGCACGATAAATTCTTCGTCACCGAGGCTCACCTCATCTTCGGAGAGAGGCATGTCATTGTCATCCTATGATTCTCCATCTGCTGCCTGTTCCTTGGGGCTGGCTTGCCCATCCTCCGGCTCAAAGCATGGCTGGAGGGGATTGTCTTCGCCTTCGGCACTATTTTGCAACGTTATTGTCTCTTGTGCCGGTATCGATGTTTTTGCTATGGCGGGGCTTAGAGCGGCGCCGATGACGCCGGTTCTTGGATTGCTTCTCGAGGGGATTATCCTCCGTTGCCTTATTAACTTCGCTTTCTTTGGGGGTGTCCACCATGTATATATCATACGATGAGGTGGCAGTCCAGCGCCCTGTGGGCGGTGGTTCCTGTTCGTCTCCCGCATCGTCTATACCGTCGATGTCTTCGGAGTCGAAGTTGAGCATGTTAGTTAGGTCGTCGACAGTGGCTACTAAGTGGGCGGTTGGTGGGGAACGAATTTCTTCGCCGTCCGCTTCCCGCTCGAGCCGGACATAGTTCGGCCAAGGGTCTCCTGACAAGGAGAGAGGTCATAGTGAGTTTAGCACGTCGCCTAGGGGCGAGTGCTGAAAGATATCCTCGGAGGTGAACTCCATGATCGGTGCCCAGTCAGATTGGATGGGCACGGACGTGAGCGGTTCGTAGTCTGTGGACGGGAACGAATCCGAGTGTCCGGCAACACAGGTCTCATAGGAGGTGAAGTCTGTATTCGGCTCTAACGCCGCTGAGTGTGCGGCCTCCGTGGCGGGGTCCATCCACTCGTCCTCGGATGGCGCGATCTGTTCCGGATTGAGGGCCGGAGTAGTTACAGGTCTGATCTCCCAAACACTGCTCGATGGCAGAGCTAAGTCATGCTCATCGTGACTGTGCAATGTACCTGACATGGGTTTGAATCCGTCGAAGATCATGTCTCCGCGGATGTCGGCGGTACAGTTCAAGCTTCCAATCCTGACCTGATGGCTAGGGGTGTAGCTCTCGATCTGCTTCAGATGGCTGAGCGAGTTGGCCCACAGTATGAAGCCGCCAAATACGAAGATCTGTCCGGGGAGGAAAACCTCACCCTGGATCGCATCGTTGTCGATGATCGAAGGAGCCATCAAGCCTTATGATGACGACATAGTGGAACTCTCAATTAAAGCACCAATGTTGGTGTCAAAACCAGCGGATCTCAGGTAGGGGGTCCCGAACTGTGCGTCTAAGGCGGGTGGTAACAGGAGGCGGGGGACACAGTGTTTACCCAGGTTGGGGCCCTGTCGATGGAGGTAATACCCTACTTCCTGCTTGATTGATCTTAATGGTATGAGTATTACAAGAGTTGATCTACCACGAGATCAGAGAGGCTAAACCCTCGAAGCTAGCCTATGGTATGATTGTTGTTGTCCTACGGAGTAAAACCGTCCGGTTTATATTGACACCGGAGGGGGCTAGGGTTACACAGAGTCGGTACAAGGGAGGAGATCTACATATCCGAATTGCCAAGCTTGCCTTCCATGCAAAGGAGAGTCCCATATGGACACGGGACGAAGTCTTCAATCTGGTATCTTCATAGTCCAACAGTCTGACCAAAGTATATAGTCCGGCTGTCTGAGGACCCCCTAAACCAGGACTGCCCCAGTGGCAATCGTGGTGGTTCTACATCACCGAGCCGCGTGACACCAACTGGGTGGCGGCCCCCGAATTTCGATCCGGCATCCCCACGCGGCTCACCTCCTGGAAATAGAAGGGCCTATCTTGGGGTTCATCGGTGGGGCTGACCAGACTCCAGATCTGTGTTAAAAATATGATAAGCAAGAAAATCAAGCTTGTCAACATGGTCCAGATCATGCTCTTTCGCCGGATCCTTCCGTGTCAAAGACGGGCATTCAATATGTGGCAGTTCGACCCGGCCGAGCACCAGACGCTATGAGAGCTTTTCGACACGATGCACAAAGACGTCTGGAAGGTGTTGTTTAAGGTCGCCAAGGTTCCTCCTCCCCTTACCGAGGATCGCGGACTCAGCACAAAGCGCCTTGCCAATCCGGTAAGCTCTTTATATCTCACAAGATGTTCCTTTATCCAGTATAATGACGTGAGGGATCTGTGCCTCCATGCCATTGTAACAGGACTGGGTAGTGACAGCGGAGTGGATCGATTGTCCGGCCCCACTACCTGAAGATCCAGCAAAGGGTCTCTTAACGGAGATGCTGGTTCCGGCGCCCTATGAGGCACCGGAGAAGAAAGCTGCGGTGACCAGGAAAGGTCTCCGGCGCAAGGTTGTATCAGACTCGTCATCTGAAAACACCGAGGCACACTCCTCCCACGAAAACAAAGAGGCGGAAGAGGAAAGTTCTCCCCCCACCAACCGGGGGGACAAGAAAAGGAAGGCCGCCCCATCTGGGGAGGCCGAATGGTCCAAGAAGGGAAGGATCCTCCTTCCGGACCACTCCACAACAGCCGCTTACAGCGATGAGGAGTTGTTGCCCAGGGACAAGCCCCTGGCGAAGTCGTAAGTATCGGATACTATAATAGTTCCGGTATGTTTTGTTTTATTGCTTCTTATCATATCAAACAGGATCATGCAGTCCATCCAAAGCCCATATCGACGTATCCTCTTCGGATGAATCTTTGGGCCAGTCGGCGATGAACAACGATTCCCTCCCGACAGCCACCTCCCCTCGGCGCACAGACGACATCGAGGTGTTGTCTCAAAGGGCACCAGACCAAGGGGAGATAATTCTGGAGGCGCACCAAGCCGACATCCCAGATGCCGGGCGCATGGGGGGTAAGACTCCCATGGGTTCTAATGACGGGGGCCGCAGCAAGTTCGTCCCGTAGCCGGATACTGCGCCGGAACCTCCAGTGGTTCCGGATTGTGTCAGGCCACCCCTCGCTAATGGGGGCAAGCAATCTATGTCGATGGCCTTTGTCCATCCAGAGGCATCGGACAACTTGCTGGAAGTGCTTCGCGGTGCTTCCATTGATGAAGAGCACCGCACCATCATGAGTGTGGTCGTCGAGAAGGTTCGGTCCGCCAAAAGCGGATTGACCGAAGCCTGTGCTAGCCTCCTAACATGCTTTGAGGTAAGTAATCAAATTATGAGAAAATATCACAGCATAGACAATAGCCCCTGATGCTTTGTTTGGTGTTCGCAAAGAAAGGCCGAACAGAGGATCAAACAACAATCACAAGAGTCTAATCAGAATATGTCTATGTGGAGGTCTCCGGACTGAAGCGGGACCTTGAGCGGTCGGAGGAAGAGCTCGGCCTTACCAAGAGGCAGCTCAAAGCGAACAAAGGTAAGTGATACCGCGTCTGCATATTGATAAAGAAAAAGTGGTTATTAGATCATAGGATGATCATGAATTTTGCTAGGGGCCACGACCGAACTGGCGCCACTGAAGAAGGCGCTGTCCGAGGCCGAAGACAGAGCGGCCAAGTTGCACATCGAGCGCGTGAAGCAAGAGGCCCGAGTCGGCGAGGTTCAGCAAGATCTCCAGGATTTTGTCAAGAAATATGAGTCCTTGGAGCGTGACTCTAAGACGCAGGGGTCCGAGCTTGAGAAGGCCCTCGAGAATGCACAAAATGCTAAGGCCGAACCCCAAAAGGCCCTCCAGGAGATTCAGGCGGTCAAGAAGATAGCGGTGGGTAAGGCATTCATTATGCAAAGCAAGCATGTGAAGGAGACTTTCCTTTTACTTACCCAAATTCGGAGCACTCCAAGAGCATTCGCAGATCTATCACGTAGCGTATCGGATGCCGCGGAGTTCTACCGGGCCGAGGAAGGGAGCTCTACAGAAAAGTTATTCTGGTCTCAATATGCTAGGACCGAACATCTGATGCCCTTGAGCGACTAGCTGAAGCAACTGGTCGAGCATCACAAGGCGACCGAACTGGCCATGAAGGGTCTCATAGTTCAGATGTGTCCTGGTGAGCCCCTGCCTGGCAGCTACTTCGGCCTGGTAAAGCGGCTTGTGAATGCCTGCCCACGGATTGAAGTCATAAAGCGGTCCTTCTGCATTGAAGGTGCGCGTAGGGCCTTTGCCCGTGCGTAAGTGCACTGGGCGAAGATGGACGCCGAAAAGCTGGTGAAGAAGGGGCCACCGGAGGGCAAGGAGCATCGCCACCCCGAAAAGTATTATGACAGTGTGCTGAAGG
Organism: Triticum urartu; assembly: GCF_056163025.1. Classification (NCBI taxonomy): domain Eukaryota; kingdom Viridiplantae; phylum Streptophyta; class Magnoliopsida; order Poales; family Poaceae; genus Triticum; species Triticum urartu. The sequence continues at coordinate 288,768,233 of NC_141876.1, read as the reverse complement.
GTGCCCGCCTTGTGGCGGAGGAATGTGCTAAGGATGTAATATTTGTATGAATGTACTCATGTGATCCTGTAATATGAAAACGAGTTCATGTGCGCTATGTAATGCTTGTCGATTTAAATTATTACCTTCTGTGCGGCTGTTTATAAAATCTGAGAGTTGACCACACGTCGGCTTCTGCCCCCATGTAACTAGTACTAAGGTGTTCGGGATAAATCTTAAACACTCTTTATAAAAAAAATTGGTCCTTTAAGGAGGTGTTTAGCGCAGTGAACAAGGAAATCGGACTATACAGCTTTATCACTCTCACTTAGCCATAGAAGTCTACAATTTTAAATTTTGGCGAAGCCCCTAGTATTTGGAAGGCCGAACTTGGGGCGCTATATACGCCTAAATCAGACAAGGCCGATTCCTTGCCCGAAGCGTAAAAAATCTTTAAGGGTTTGATACCTCTCGAAGAGCGACCAGCTCTCGCCGCATCATGATAGTCAATTTTCGGCTTTCTCTTCTGAGGTGCTCGTCCGGAAGAACCGGGACACAATCGCAGTAGTTCTCCCAATGCTACCTTAGCCGATATTGCGGAACATAAGGTACCAAAACATGGGAGCCGGGCAAACCCAACTATTGACCCAAGACATGATTCGGAGCTGATGCATATAATGCTATAAGTTCGGGGTGCCGCACTGTCGAAAGTGTTTGGACTTTTCTTGTTGTGTTATGGGATACACTGAAGCCCGTGGCGCACTGGACGTACCAGAATGTATGGGTGCAACTTGTCGTAAATAAGCAGACAGGGAAAAAGGATGAAGAAATGCAATAATAAGATAACACTATACATTGTTATTTAAATGATACGTCAAAGTGTATGTATACAAGTAGTGCAATAAGCAAAAATAGGACTATTTGACATGTCCTATCCAAGGGCAAGCTGCGTGTGGGTATGTAAAACAGGTATAGCGATCGTTATCAGAGACCACCTGGGGATTCCCTTGTACGTCAAAGCTTCTTGCTTCCTTGGTGTTTCCTTCCCGTGATGGGTCCGATAATCAGGGTATCGGAGAGGGCCTTCAGAGAATAGGGTCCTGAAAGGAAGAAAATGGTAAAGATATATGGGTCCTAAGGCAGTTGAGCCGCATTGTGGGCCGTGCCATAGTCGTGCCTCCTCCTATGCCCATGGTATTTTGATTGCGTAATTATGTACGTGCGGCACAAATTTAGCCGCTTGACTGGGACTAGGATGGAGGCCCAATTGCTAGGCGAGCTCTGAACGTGCCAGGCAATCCTGTTGTGGGGTACAACGTACTCGCTTGAAGGTGTCCGGGTGCTTTATTGCTGAATTGGCGGTTTGCCTCAGAAGGCTGCTTTCTACTTCTGTTGTGAGGGCCGCAGTGTGCTCCTCCGTACGGAGCGAGCGTTCTGTGTTTCCATTAACTGTTATAACCCCGCGAGGTCCTGGCATTTTGAGCTTGAGGTATGCATAATGCGGTAACGCATTGAATCTAGCAAATGTGGTTCCTCTGAGTAGTGCGTGATAGCCGCTGGGGAAGGGGACGATATCGAAGATCAACTCCTCGCTTCGGAAGTTGTTCGGAGATTTGAAGACCACTTCCAGTGTGATTAAGCCCGTGCAACATGCCACTACACCTAGTATGAAACCTTTAAAGGTGGGTTTTGTGGGTTTTATCCTCGAGGGGTCGATAGCCATTTTGCGCACTGTATCCTGATAGAGCAGGTTCAGGCTGCTGCCACCTTCCATAAGGACTCAAGTGAGGTGAAATCCGTCAATGATGGGGTCAAGGACCAATGCGACAGAACTTCCATGACGGATACTGGTAGGGTGGTCCCTGCGATCGAAAGTGATCGGACAAGAAGACCATGGATTGAACTTTGGGGCGACTAGCTCCATCGCATAGATGTCCCTTAGTGCACGCTTCTGTTCCCGCTTGGGAATATGGGTTGCGTATATCATGTTCATCGTTTTCACATGGGGAGGAAATTTCTTCTGTCCTCCTGTGTTCGGTAGCCGGGGCTCCTCCGCGTCGTCGCTATGCAACCCCTATACCTTGTTTTAGGCATTCAACTTGCCGGCCTGTTTGAACACCCATCATTCTCTATTGGTGTGGTTGGCTGGTTTATCGGGGGCGCCGTGAATTTGAAACGAGCGATCGAGTATGCGGCCCAAACTGGACGGGCCCGGATTTCTTCTTTTGAATGGCTTTTTCCGCTGACCGGATTTAGAGCCACTAAATCCGTCATTGACTGCCGTGTCTTCGGCGTTGTCGCTGTTGTTGCGGCACTTGTGTCTGTTGCGAGGTGGCTTGCCGTTGCTATCTCTCACATATGAATTGCCAGGATTTCTTGATGTGTTACTGCTGCAAGCCAGCCAGCTATCCTTGCCCGCACAAAATCGGGTCATGAGTGTCGTGAGGGCTGCCGTGGACTTCAGCTTCTCTTGGCCGAGGTGTCGGGCAAGCCACTCGTCGCGGATGTTATGCTTAAATGCCACTAAGGCCTCGGCATTCGGACAGTCGACAATTTGGTTCTTTTCAGTTAGGAACTGAGTCCAGAATTTCCTGGCTGACTCCCCAGGCTGTTGGGTTATATGATTCAAGTCATCAGAATCCGGTGGTCGCACATAAGTGCCCTGGAAGTTGTCAAGGAATGAATCTTCCAAGTTCTCCCATCTGCTAATTGAGTTTGCCGGCAGGCTATTCAGCCAATGCCGAGCCGGCCCTTTGAGTTTTAGTGGGAGGTACTTGATGGCGTGTATATCGTCACCGTGGGCCATGTGGATGTGGAGGAGGAAATCTTCAATCCATACCGCAGGGTCTGTTGTACCATCATATGATTCAATGTTCACGGGTTTAAACCCTTCTGGGAATTCGTGATCCATTACTTCATCTGTGAAGCATAGGGGGTGTGCGGCGCCTCTGTGCCGGGCTATATCACGACGCAGTTCATACGAGTCTTGTCTGCTGTATTCGGCCCGGCCGGATTTTCTTTTAGTATATCCGGCGTGACGGTCGTCGTCATGCGTTGGGGCGTGCCCCCGTGATCCGTAGATTGATCTTATATGTCTTGCTTTGTTTTCCAATACGTCTCGTAGGTCCTGCGTGTAGACCCGGGCCTTGGTGTTTTTGTTTGACTGGAGACGGGCTGCGGGCTGGATTTCGGGCTGATATGCCACTTCGTCTCGGCCACGAGGTGGCCGGTCATCCGCATCATACGCTGGTGGTGCAACCTGCGCTTTGGTAACTTTTGGTTGAGCGCTCGAGTTCATATTCCTCGGCTGCCAGGACCTCGGTCCATCGATCCGCTAGAAGATCTTGATCATCTTGAAGCTGCTGCTGCTTTTTCTTCAGGCTTTTTGCTGTGGCTATAAGCCGGCACTTGAAGCGCTCCTGCTCGACGGGATCCTCAGGCACGATAAATTTTTCGTCACCGAGGCTCACCTCGTCTTCGGAGAGGGGCATGTAATTGTCATCCTCTGATTCTTCGTCTGTCGCTTGTTCCTTAGGGCTAGCTTGCCCATCCTCCCGCTCGAAGCCTGGCTGGAGGGGATTGTCTTCGTCTTCAGCTCTATCAGTAGCGTTATTGTCTCTTGTGCCGGTATCGCTGCTTTTGCTATAGCGGGGCTTAGAGCGGCGTCGATGACTCCAGTGCTTAGATTGCTTCTCAAGGGGATTATCCTCCGTTGCCTTATTGCCATCGCTTTCTTTGGGGGTGTCCACCATATATATATAGCATATGATGAGGTGGTTGTCCAGCGCCCTATGGGCGGTGGTTCCTGTTCTTCTCCTGCATCGTCGTCCATACCGTCGATGTCTTCAGAACCGAAATCAAGCATGTTGGTTAAGTGGTCAATAGTGTCTATTAAGTGGGTGGTGGGTGGGTAATTAATTTCTTCGTCGTCCGCTTCCCACTCAAGTGGGACATAGTTCGGCCAAGGGTCTCCTGACAAGAAGAGAGACCTCAATGAATTTAAAACGTCGCCCAAGGGTGAGTGCTGAAAAATATCCGTGGAGGTAAACTCCATGATCGGTGCCCAATCAGATTGGATAGGCACGGACGCAGGTGGTTTAGAGCCTGTGGCCGGGGACGAATCCAAGGGTCCGGTAACATAGGTCTCATAGGAGGTGAAGTCAGCATTCGGCTCTATCGCCGCTGAGTGTGCGGCCTCTGTGGCGGGGTCCATCCACCCCTCCTCGGATGGCACGATCTAGTCGGGATTGAGGGCCGGAGTTGCCGCAGGTGTGATTTCCCGAACACCGTCCGCCGGCAGGGCTAAGTCATGCTCGTCGTGACTATGCGGTGCACCTGACATGGGCTCGAATCCGTCGAAGATCAAGTCTCCACGGATGTCGGCAGTATAGTTCAAGCTTCCAAACCTGACATCATGGCCAGTGGCATAGCTCTCGATCTGCTCTAGATGGCCAAGTGAGTTGGCCCGCAGTACGAAGCCGCCGAATACGAAGATCTGTCCGTGGAGAAAAACCTCATCCTGGATCGCGTGATTGCCGATGATCGAGGGAGCCATCAAGCCTTTATCATGATGGCACAGTGGAACTCTCAATGAAAGAACCAATGTTGGTGTCAAAACCGGCGGATCTCGGGTAGGGGGTCCCGAACTGTGCGTCTAAGGCTGATGGTAACAGGAGGCGGGGGACACAATGTTTACCTAGGTTCGGGCCCTCTCGATGGAGGTAATACCATACTTCCTGCTTGATTGATCTTGATGATATGAGTATTACAAGAGTTGACCTACCACGAGATCGTAGAGGCTAAACCATAGAAGCTAGCCTATGATTATGATTGTTGTTGTCCTACGGACTAAACCCTCTGGTTTATATAGACACCAGAGGGGGCTAGGGTTACACAGAGTCGGTTACAGAGAAGGAGATCTACATATCTGAATCGCCAAGCTTGCCTTCGATGCAAAGGAGAGTCCCATCCGAACATGGGACGAAGCCTTCAATCTTGTATCTTCATAGTCCAACTATTTGGCCAAAGTATATAGTCCGGCTGTCCGAGGACCCCTTAATCCAGGACTCCCTCACCCGCCGTGGCAATATTGGACTTTGCCCTTGGGGTGGCCTTGACCTGATCAGGCGCTCCTGCCCGGCAAGGGAGGCTTGCCCAAGGTGATATCTTGCCGTCCTGTATGCTAACTTGGTCTTCTTGATCCGCTCCTTGATCTCACGAAGAGTGGTTCTTCTACCTTAGTTTTGTTATTATATGTTGGTGCTGGATATAGCATGCTAGCACGCTTGTGTACAAGTCTGGGAAGCAAATGTGATCGTTCGTTGCACCGATAGGAGCCCCTGTGCCTGGCTCATACGTGCCGCCAGGCATCGTTGGATACGTGCCCTAACAAATACACAGGCATGCGCTATGACCCCTCTGCAATGGGATCCATTTCTTCCTTGATATCTTCCTTGCTTCTCCATTAACATTTGATTGAATCAGTTTCCGGTTTTCCCGCATGTCGTGCGAGGCGACATGGGGTAATTTAAGCCATGACCCGTGGGCTGCCAACGCCCCACGTTCACGGGGCGATAACTGACATGTCCATTTTCCATCAAGTTCTCCTACTGTTACTTATAATGTTTTTATGCATAATAATTCTTTATGGAGTAATTCTAATGCCTTTTCTCTCATAATATGCAAGGTTCACACAAAGAGTGATGCGGAGCATCCTACGTTCATCTCCAGGTACACCTTCATAGAACATCAAGCCCCAAGTGGACCTACCAGACTTAAGGTGAACCCGCTCCTCTTCAAGATTTACATGAACATCTATGGGACTTGGTCGCTACCTCACCATGGAACGTTGTGCATCATTAGGTACGAGGGCGACTGCCGCCAAGCAGCTAGGGAGCTTCCCGGAGGCCAAGGAGAAGGACCCCAAGGCCACAAGGAAGAAGAAGGAGTGCATGAAGATCAACTCTGCACTTCCCAGGCGACCCCGTGCCCACGGCCCTCGAAGACCTCGTGCGCACGGGCAACACAGAGAGCTGGCGCCAGAGCACCCCGTGCGCACGGGCCTGTACCGTGTCCATGGGACCCCCGTGCACACGGGCCCAACTTACCCCGTGCGCATAGGCCCCACAGGATGGACGGCTGTGATTGCTGTTTGGGCCTCCTCTTCATCCACCCCGTCCCTCACCTCCAGCCACCTATATATTCCATATGTAGACCATTTGTTAGGGTTAACAAAGGATATGATAGACATATGAGAGCTTTGCTCCTTGTACCACTCCTCCACTTGAGAGAGAGAGACCTCTCCATTGGAGATCAAGACCTCCTATGGAGAAGATCCCTAGTGGATAGATCATGACCTCCTATGGAGAAGATCCCTAGTGGATAGATCCCCATCATAGGATCACCAAGACCTAGTTCCTCATAGGATTGGGATGAACTAGCACCTTGTATCTTTCCTTTATTGTCTTTGAATCATTGTATCTCTCTTTGTGTGATTGGATCTAGCATATGTGTGATTGGATCTAGTCAATTGAGTGTTTTCCTCTTGTGTTCATCTTGTTCTTGGGGATTCCCCCTCCAATTCGTGAAAGATCTCCACTTAGGGTTCCACCCTACACCATTTTGGTATCATGAGACATGGTTTCTCACGAAATTGTAGCCCCCCTCTTTGTTTTCTAGCCTAGTTTTGTTGTGTTCTTCCCCAATTTCGAAAATCCCCACCAAAAATAGCCCCAATTTTTTTGTGATTTGTTGGTTTGGTGATGTTTTGTTGGATTTGATCCATGGATTTGCTTGGTTTCGAGTGGATCTAGACCTCCCCCATCTTTTCCCCACCACCATCCCCAAAATCTCCCCAATTTTGCCCAAGAAATCTCCATTTTCCGCCACGAAATCGCGAAATTTCCGCCCACCCCGTGCCCACGGACCCCAGACCCCGTGCGCACGGGCCCCCGAAAACTCTCTGGACACCCCATGCCCACGGACCTGTACCGTGCGCACGGGACCCCGTGCCCACGGACCTGTACCGTGCGCATGGGACCCCGTGCCCACGGACCTGTACCATGCGCACGGGACCCCGTGCCCGCGGGCTCCTACCCCCGTGCGCATGACCCCCCTAGGACAGCCGCGAGTACTTCACCATTTAGCCCATAACTGCCACATCCGGAGTCCGATTTTCACGTTCTTTAGCTCGATGAGTACCTATGAACATCCCCCATCCACCTAGATAGGCTCCAACACCATTTGAATCCATCAAATTTTTGACATTTTGGCTTCTTTAACTAGGCCTTCCACCATACCATCCGCAAAATCCACCATAGCCTTCCGCAACCTAACCCATTGTGCTCCATTTAGCATTTTTGGTCGTTTGAGTTGTGACTTGAGTCTCCTAAGGTGTTTCGGCTACTTAGGGACCGTGCTTCCAACTCCGACTCACATAACCCAATAACCCTCCAGTTCCGCATTGCCTACTCGCATAACCCATCATTGCATTGCCGCAATACCATTGAGCTTCCGCAACACCACCACTGCATCCCGCTACCGCCATTTGACTTTTGTCCGTGAGATTTTGAGTTCGCGGGTTTTTTACCGTTTCCTAAGGTGTTTCGGCTACTTAGGGACGAGTCTCCATCATCTTGGTATCTACATCAAGAACACCGCCACTCACCATCTTCAAGGATGGTAACCTCGACGACACCATTGTACATTCCCCTTGCAATTGCATTGATAACCCCGAGCCCCTTTTGCGTCACTTGCCTATCGAGACTAGCCATTTGAGTATTGCCTGCAACGTTACTTGTGCACATTAGTGATCTACACCTTCCATTGCATACATACCATATCATATTGGTATCATCATATCATCTCTTGTGTCACAAGATTGTTCCCGCATATACACAATTGCTATCTTGGTTTGTGCATTTTGCATAGTGGCCATATCAAAAAAATAGAGAGAATAAGCTTTTAAGCAAAAGAAAAGAGAGCAAAGATCTTGTAAGCAAGCGCCATAGCATCATACCACATTGCGCATAAGATTGTCATATCTGATCATCTTGGATCATCTTGAGAAGAGGGGGCATCATAAAATTTTCCATCAAGTTCTCCTACTATTACTTATAATGTTTTTATGCATAATAATTCTTTATGGAGTAATTCTAATGCCTTTTCTCTCATAATATGCAAGGTTCACACAAAGAGGGTGAATGCTGGCAGGTGGAATTCTAGACCTGAAAAGGATACGTCAGAGTTACCTATTCTGCACATCTCCAAATGAGCAGAAACTTCACCGAGATTTTCGATGGAATATTTAAGAATTATAGGAGAAAATAACTACAAGAGGGGGCCCACCAGGTGGTCACAACCCACTTGGGTGCGCCAGGGTCCCCAGGCGTGCCGTGGTGGGTTGTGCCCGCCACAGCCCACCTTCGGTGCCCATCTTCTGGTATATAAGTCATTCCGACCTACAAAAAATAAGGATAGGACTTTTGGGACGAACCGCTGCCGTCTCGAGGCAGAACTTGGGCAAAAGAACTTTTGCCCTTCGGTGGAGCGATTCCCCCGAAGGAACTTCCCTCCCGGAGGGGGAAATCATCTTCATCATCATCACCAAAAACTCTCCCATCTTGGGGAGGGAAATCTCCATCAACATCTTCAGCAACACCATCTCCTCTCAAATCCTAGATCATCTCTTGTGTTCAATCTTTGTACCAGAACCATAGATTGGTGCTTGTGGGTGACTAGTAGTGTTGATTACATCTTGTAGTCGGTTACTATAATGTTTATTTGGTGGAACATTGTATGTTCAGATCCATTATGCTATTTAATACCTCTCTGATCTTGAGCATGATATCATTTGTGAGTAGTTTCTTTCATTCTTGAGGTCAGGGAGAAATCTTGTTGCAAGTAATCATGTGAACTTGATATGTGTTTGATATTTTGATGATATGTATGTTGTGATTCCATTAGTGATGTCATGTGAATGTCGACTTCATGCCACTTCACCTTCTTAGGGCCTAAGGGAATGCATTATGGAGTAGTTATTAGATGATGGGTTGCTAGAGTGACAGAAGCTTAAACCCTAGTTTATGCATGACTTCGTAAGGGACTAATTTGGATCCAAAAGTTTAGTGCAATGGATAGATTTTATCTTAATACTTTTCTCGTAGTTGCGGATGCTTGCGAGAGGGTTAATCATAAGTAGGAGGTTTTTTCAAGTAAGAACAACACCTAAGAACCTGTCCACCCACATATCAAATTATCAAAGTAGCGAACACAAATCAAGCCAACATGATGAAAGTGACTAGATGAAATTGTCGTGTACCCTCAAGAACACTTCGCTTATCATAAGAAACCATTTTGGCCTGCCCTTTTCAACAAAAATATTGGGCTACCTTGCTGCACATTATTTTACCATTAGCGTTACTTGCTTGTTACAAATTACCTAGATGTCAAACTACTCGTTACCGACAATTTTAGTGCTTGTTGAGATTACCTTTCTGAAAACCACTTGTTATTTCCTTCTGCTCCTCATTGGGTTTGACACTCTTACTTATCGAAAGGATTATGATTGATCCCCTATACTTGTGGGTCATCTAGGCTCTTTTCTGGCCCCATTGTCGGGGAGTGAAGTGCTCTTGGTAAGGAATAGTTGTTACTACGTGCTGAAATTTATTATCACTTGTCACTATGGAGAGCAATCCTTCGAGGGTTTTGTTCATGGTATCTTCACCCCGACTGTAACCAAAATTAGTTGCCCCTCAACCTACTGCACCCACAGAAAATATTGGCTATGAAATTCCTTCGGGTATAATAGAATAACTACTAGATAATCCTTGTGCAGGAGATGGAACCGAACATCCTGATATGCACTTGATATATGTGGATAAAATTTGTGGATTATTTAAGCTTGCAGGTTTTCCCGGAGATGAAGCTAAGAAGAAGGTTTCCTGTTATCTTTGAAGGGAAAAGCATTGGCATGGTATAGTCTATGCGATGATATTGGATCTTGGAATTGGAATTTCTCCAAAACAATCATCCTATGCATGCATCTAGTTCACCGTGATCGAAACGGCATATATAACTTTTGGCCTTATGAAGGAGAAAATGTTGCTCTAGCTTGGGGGTGTCGGATCACGGGTTCCGGCAAAACCCTTATGGTTCGAACACTAGGGTGCGCGCAAAGATTTCCCCCCTACCGATCCACGTCCTAACTCAGCTGAGATCTTACGAACTAACTCGATGAACTCGAAACACAAAGGACATGAGATTTATACTGGTTCAGGCTACCAGTGTGGTGTAATACCCTACTCCATTTTGGTGGTGGTGGATAGCCTTGGGCTAATGATGAACAGTACAAGGGGAAGAACAGCCTCCTGAGGTTGAGGTGTTCTTATGCTTGGTGAACTTGTGTGTGTGAGAATCTGATTCACTCTGCCCTAGCGATGGTGGTGGCTAGTCCTATTTATAGAGGCCCTGGTCCTCTTCCCGAATATTGAGCGGGAAGGGAGCCAACAACGATCAATTTGAAGGGGGACAACTAGTACAACTTATCCTGACAAAAGTGTTCTTTGCCTGCAAAACGCTCAAGTGGTGATGCTGTCTTGGGCTCCACGGTGACCTCTGTGTTGCCATCCTTCTGGTCTTGTTCTTGTTGCACCGATATGGAAACCTTTGCTTGATGCCACGGTACTCCGCGCCTGTGCTTGCCCCCTTAGCACCAAAGAGGAAACAAGGATGCTGCGCGCGCTGGCGCCCGCCTGGTCTCGATCGTCATGGCTCACATCACGAGAACCTCGCGAGGTTTGCCTGGCCTTAAACTCTCCGCCCCTCGCGAGCCTGCCTGGTGAGGCCGCTCCTGAGGAGGTCTTGCGTCTTCCGCCTCGCGAGGCTTGGCCCCTTGCAAAGGTCTTGAATGCCTTGTTGATGAAGATGGGCCGTACAGGCCTGCTAGCAAAGCCACGCCGCGGGCCGCAGGCAGGCAAGTCTAGGGACCCTCATTCCTAGAACGCCGATAGTAGCCCCCGGGCCCAAGGCGCGCTCGGGCTTGGCTTCGAGGCGAAGCCAAAGGTCAAGTGCGGAGCGCCGCGTGCCCCAATAGCCTGCATCCTTGGTCGACGTGTGGCAGTTGATTGGTCGTGGGCGTTTCAGCTTCTCCATGCTGCCTCGACAACTGGCTGACTTGACAAGTCCCTGCGACATGCAAGGAAAACTATCATTAGCTGTGATAATGGGGGGCGTTGGTTGGCCTTCTCCTGGTATTAATCGGAGGGGGGCGGAGCCCCCGTCGCCCATCATTCTTCTGCCTCTCCCGCTTCTTCTTCTTCCTTGCTCCACTCCTTGCTTGTGCAGACATGGCGCTGATCCGGAGGTTCTGGGCCGCAGAGAAGGGCAAGGCTCCCCTCAACGAGCCCGAGCTGCTCCCGCCGAAGAAGAGGAGGTCTCATTGCCGCGAGATGGTCGACAGGCCGGTGGTGTCGCGGTCTTGGTATGAGAGGTTGCTGTCGGTGTCAAAACCGGCGGATCTCTGGTAGGGGGTCCCGAACTGTGCGTCTAAGGCTGATGGTAACAGGAGGCGAGGGACACAATGTTTACCCAGGTTCGGGCCCTCTCGATGGAGGTAATACCCTACTTCCTGCTTTATTGATCTTAATGATATGAGTATTACAAGAGTTGATCTACCACGAGATCGTAGAGGCTAAACCCTACAATCTAGCCTCTGATTATGATTGTTCTTGTCCTATGGACTAAACCTTTCGGTTTATATAGACACCGGAGGGGGCTAGGGGTACACAGAGTCGGTTACAAGGGAGGAGATCTACATATCCGAATTGCCAAGCTTGCCTTCCACACAAAGGAGAGTCCCACCCAGACACGGGACGAAGTCTTCAATCTTGTATCTTCATAGTACAATAGTCCGTCTGTCCGAGGACCCCCTAATCTAGGACTCCCTCCGTAGCCCCTGAACCAGGCATTAATGATGATGAGTACGACGCGCAGATTGTTTTCGGCATTGCAAGGTGGGTTCCTTCTCCGAATACTCCATAGAAGATTTTGAACACAAGGATCATGTCCGGCTCTGCAAAATAAATTCCACATACCTCCGTAGATAGTATATTATTCCACAAATCTAATCTGCTGACAACTTTTTATAACGTGACGTCCTGCTGTGGCCCGATCATTACGAACCTTTTTTCCCTGCCTGCCATTGCACGTGTTGCGAGGCGGTTTTATTGGCACATCTTGTCGAAGCAGAGATCGTGTTCCCCTTATGACGAGATTCCCATCAATACAGGTGTGGGTAACCCAATCGTGTTTGTTAGTATGACTCCTCGATTTTAGGCAAGTTCCAAACGGCCACGCGGAGGACGCTTGATATTCACCCTCTTTATAGATGGGCCAAGGCATGTCCTTTTCTTCTCACGCCTAATCCTTCCCCTCCCCCACCTCAAGTTCCAACACCCAAGGCTTAGGCTAAGCGCTTCGGACCTTCAACCATGTCCGGATCCAACCTTCAAGGTCAGTGGATGTGACAGAGGAGGACATTAATAAGCTAAGGGAAGCCAGGTATCTGATCGCCGAAATCTCGCACAGGCTGCCTGCTCAAGGGCAGGTCATCCCCACTCCCGAACCCAACGAGAGTGTTGTATTTGTTTCCCACTTCCTCCGAGGGCTAGGCTTTAGTCTTGATCCCTTCGTAAGAGGGCTTATGTTCTATTACGGGCTCGATTTCCACAATCTAGCTCTAGATTCCATCCTCCACATCTCGTTGTTTATCGTCATGTGCGAGGCCTTCCTTCGCATCACCCCACACTTCGGCTTATGTCTTAAGACCTTCAATGTGAAGCCGAAGACGATCGACGAGCGACACGCAGAATGCGGAGGTACCATAATAAGAAAAGGCGCCGATGCTCCATGGCCTAATGGCTCCTTCCCGGAGGTGTCCAGCTTATGCCAGCGGGAGTGGTTTTACATCACAGCTCCCCGAACTAAAAAGTGGGCAGCTGCCCCTGCCTTCCGCTCGGGCCACCCGCCGCAACTAGCGTCATGGGACAACAAGGGGCTGGACTGGGGGACAGTTAATGACATGCTGACATTGCAAAGTCTTATCCGAGATCTCCTCAAGAGGGATGTCAGTCTTGTCAAGGTAATGCAAGTTATGCTAGTTTTTCGGGTCCTGCCATCCCAACGTCGATCTCTCCGTCTGTGGGAGTTCATCTCGGAAGGACCGTGAACTATTCAACAATTCTTCGGCGTGACACTCGAAGAGATGTACGGATTGTTCTTCGGATCATGAATAAAGTGTCCAAACACCACCGAGGATGCGAGTCTCCACTGCAACCGTCGAGATACCCACGTAAGTAATTTTGCGGCCGAACATGTTGTCTTTTTATTTGTCACAACATCATTCTGAAAAAATCACTCTCGGCCAGGACTGGATAAGAAAGGCGAAGATGATCAAGTGTTTGGCCCCCCTTCCCGAAGGCTCACCGGATCCTGTGCTAGCAAGGATGCTTGAGCGCACACCTTATCAAGTGCCATCAGGGGAAGATAAAGGGAGGAATAAAGAAGCCGAAAGCGGGATTCACGCATTACTCATCCAAACCGGGGGAATTAGTGTCTCCACGAAGGAGGATAATTGGGGAGAGGAATCCAGAATCCCCTCTCCCCAAGGAAGGAAAAGGACCGCCTCTGAAGACTTGGAAACGAAGTTTTCCAAACGAGGGAAGAAACCTTTGCCAGGGGGCCTGCCCCGGAGGGCGTCCTTACCGCATAGTGCCCGAAAGGGGGCCAGCTCTCCACCGAGATCTAAGTGAACCAGAGTACTTTTGGTAAATATATCCTGCTTTATCTCCGAGGACAATAACCGAGACATATGTCTTGCAGTCTGGATCGTAGCCCGTCTCGACAGAGTTCGTCTTCGGGGGATCTTCTTCCGGAGATGATGCAGAGCGAAACGTCTCCCCCTGTCTCCCCGCCTCCTGGGGCGGACGACCGTGAGGTGTCATCGCGGAGGATTTCTCCCGATCCACCAAGGCCAGAAGGTAACCCTTCGGCCACCTGAAGTCCGGAGTATTTGGCTCCTAAGGAGAGCAACAGAAAGAGTCTGGGATTGTCCGGTGCACAACCGGACACATTGATGGGTCTTTTGGAGCAAGCGGCTATCTCAGAGGAGCATCGTACTTTAATGGGTACGGTGGTTTAGAGGATTTCATCCGCCAAAAGTGGGTTGCATGAGGCTTTTACGAGCCTGCTAAGATGTTTTGAGGTACACAAAGTAATATAAAAATTTTGATGGTACCGCACACACTAGGTGTGCTCTATACAGATAGTAGCCCTTGAGACTCTGGTTGCTGTCTAGAGGCGGCAAACAGAGGATCATAGTCCCAGGTAATGATCGCGCTGCTTTCATGTGCATGTGGCTGATGGTCCGGTGGCTGGCCGGACTGCTGAGTTTGCCGAGCTGAGCCTGCAACTTGACGCGGCAGATGCCGACATTGTGCTTGTGAACAAGCGGCTTGACGAGGCACATGGTCTGTATTTTCGGGTGGTCAACAAATATTAAGAGGAGCATGATGCTAGTATCTATAATATGATGTGACTGTAGATGGAGCTGCGGCCGTGGAGACCCTTCGGGCGGAACTTGTGTAACACCCACGATGCGGCTATATCTCCCACGTGTCGGAGCACGACTTAGAGGCATAACCGCATTGTAGGCATGTCGCAAGAGTGGTAATCTTTACACATCCCATGTACTGAATAAGAAAGAGATAAGGAGTTGGCTTACAATCGCCACTTCACACAATACATAAATAAAGCATTACATCATCCAGAATACAATCAAGGTCCGACTACGGGACCAAACATAAAGAAAGCCCACCCCTAATGCTGGATCCCCGATCGCGCCAACAGGGCTCGACTACTGATCAACTGGAAACGAAACAACACAACGAACACGAACTTCATCGAGCTCCTCCTTGAGCTCGGTTGCATCACCTGCACAGTTATCATCGGCACCTACAACTGTTTGAAGTAATCTGTGAGTCACGGGGAGTCAGCAATCTCACACCCTTACGATCAAGGCTATTTAAGCTTATGGGTAGGAAAGGGTAGTGAGGTGGAACTGCAGCAAGCACTAGCATATATGGTGGCTAACTTACGCAAATGAGAGCGAGAAGAGAAGAAAAGCACGGTCGTGAACTAGAAGTGATCAAGAAGTGATCCTGTAACTACTTACGTTCAAGCATAACACAAGAACCGTGTTCACTTCCTGGACTCCGCCGGAAAGAGACCATCACGGCTACACACGCGGTTGATGCATTTTAATTAAGTTAGGTGCCAAGTTCTCAACAACTGGACATTAACAAATTCCCATCTGCCCACGCGGGCACGTCTTTCGAAAGTTCAAAACCCTGCAGGGGTGTCCAACTTACCCCATCACAAGATCTCATGGTCAATGAAGGATATTCCTTCTCCCAGGACGATCCGATCAGACTCGGAATCTCGGTTACAAGACATTTTGACAATGGTAAAACAAGACCAGCAAAGCCGCCCGAATGTGCCGACAAATCCCGATATGAGCTGCACATATCTCGTTCTCAGGGCACACCGGATGAGCAAGACGTCGGGTTGGCATAGACCCTGGTTGCCCAGGGGGCGCCGGACATCGCTCAGGTCGGACCAACACTTAGAGAAGCACTGGCCGGGGGGGTGTTAAAATAAAGATGACCCTCGGGCTCGTGAAAACCCAAGGGAAGGTGATAGGTTGTTAGTGCAAATGTAAAACCAAGGTTGGGCCTTGCTGGAGGAGTTCTATTCAAGGCGAACTATCATGGGGTTCCCATTATAACCCAACCGTGTAAGGAATGCAAAATCAAGGAACATAACACCGGTATGACGAAAACTAGGGCGGCAAGAGTGGAACAAAACACCAGGCATAAGGCCGAGCCTTCCACCCGTTACCAAGTGTATAGATGCATTAATTAAAATAAGAGATATTGTGATATCCCAACATATCCATGTTCCAACATGGAACAAACTCCATCTTCACCTGCAACTAGCAACACTCTAAGGGGGGCTGAGTAAAGTGGTAACATAGCCAAACAACAGTTTGCTAGGACAAGGTGGGTCAGAGGTTTGACATGGCAATATGGGAGGCACGATATAGCAAGTGGTAGGTATCGCAGCATAGCAAAAGAGCGAGCAACTAGCAAGCAAAGATAGAAGTGATTTCAAGGGTATGGTCATCTTGCCCGACATCCCGCAAGGAAGAAGAACGAGTCCATGAAGAAGACAAACGCGACATTATCGGAACCAACCCGAAGAAGCAACACCGGAAAGAACCAAACAATCATGGTAAACAACCACCACATGAACATGGCATGATGCACAATCAAGTATGATGCATCTCCGGCTTAATGAAGCATTGCATGGCAAAAGTGCACAAGCAATCCTACAAATTAAGTGGAGCTCAATATGCAACTCCGTTGCATATTGACGAAACACCACGACAAGTTATTTAGTTCGATCTCGTTTATGTACCCAACAATATTAAATGTTGATTAACATGGCAAGGGGTGAAGCCAAGTAAAACTACCTATCTAGGCAAGTTTAAATGAGGCCGGAACATCAAGCAACAAGTCTGGAAAATCCTCATATGCATTTAGCAAATTAATGCAAACAACAATTTAAACACTCTTGATGTTGTTATCATGATGCGGATGGCATTTGCAAGTTTCATGCAATTTTTATTAATAGTTGACATGATAAGATATGAGGCATTTGTCCTCGTGGTGGAAACGAAAGGGGTGCCACGGCAACGAATCCGAAAATGATGCCATAACAACATTCCAGTTCCGGTAACTCGATTGAGATGCCAGTGCAAAAGAGAGTGTGACGGGAGCATGTCATGCAAGGATGGTGGGGTGATCCCGGTAACCGGGTGTCCCCTAAGATGAAGGTATGGCAACGGGGAACATGCAAGAAACATGTCGGGCATGGTGCAAATGCGAGCATTTCATACAACACACATGCATTCGTTCACAGGCGTCGTCTCGGTGGTTATACCTTCGAAGCATGCTATTCGAGGCGGATCGAGTGCGTCAAGGGAAGTAGTCGTTCATGTGTCGTCGAGGGAAGTAGTGGTTCATGTCCGTAGATGTTCGGGGTCATGACACGGAACTTGACGTCCACGGGGTCTTCAGTGATGGTCGTTGAGGGAGTCCTGGATTAGGGTGTCTCCGAACAGCCGGACAATCTCCATTGGCCAGACTGTTAGACTATGAAGATACAAGATTGAAGACTTCGTCTCGTGTCCGGATGGGACTCTACTTGGCATGGAAGGCAAGCCAGGAAATACGTATATGGATATCTCCTCCTTTGTAACCGACCTTGTGTAACCCTAACCCTCTCCGGTGTCTATATAAACCGAAGGGTTTTAGTCCGTAGGACAACAACAATCATACCATAGGCTAGCTTCTAGGGTTTAGCCTCTCTGATCTCGTGGTAGATCTACTCTTGTACTACCCATATCATCAATATTAATCAAGGAGGATGTAGGGTTTTACCTCCATCAAGAGGGCCCGAACCTGGGTAAAAGTTCGTGTCCCCTGCCTCCTGTTACCATCCGGTCTAGACACACAGTTCGGGACCCCCTACACGAGATCCGCCGGTTTTAACACCAACATTAGTGCTTTCATTGAGAGTTCCTCTGTGTCGTCGCCGTTAGGCTTGATGGCTCCTACTATCATCGATGGCGATACGGTCCAGGGTGAGACTTTTCTCCCTGGACAGATCTTCGTATTCGGTGGCTTTGCACTGCGGGCTAATTCGCTTGGCCATCTGGAGCAGATTGAAAGCTACGCCCCTGGCCATCAGGTCGGATTTGGATGTTTGAACTACACGGCCAACTTGATCTTCGACGGATTCGAGCCATAGCCGGGCGCGCCGCACTGTCGCGATGGGTATGACCTAGCTCTACCGCCGAACGGTACCCCAGAGGCCGCGCCCGCATCAGCTCCGACCCTTAGCTCGGAGCCAACTACGCCAATCGAGGACGGGTTGTTAGACACCGCCTCAGGGGCTGCAGTCTCAACGGTGATCGAGCCAAACACCAGTATAATCCTCCACGTAGCCCGTGACTCCAAGGTGCTGGACTCTCTTTCTGACTCCGAACCGCCCGCGCCCCTGCCAATCGAATCCGATTGGGCACCGATCATGGAATTCACCGCCGCGGATATCTTTCAGCACTCGCCATTCGGCGACATGGTGAATTCACTAAGATCTCTCTCTTTGTCAGGAGAGCCCTGGCCGGATTATGGCCAACAGGATTGGGATGCGGACAACGAAGAAATTCGACGCCCACCCACCACTCACTTCGTAGCCACTGTCGATGATTTAACTGACATGCTCGACTTCAACTCCGAAGACATCGACGGTATGGACGATGATGTCGGAGACAAACATGATCCAGCACCTATAGGGCACTGGAAAGCCACATCATCATATGACATATACATCGTGGATACACCCAACGAAGGCAATGGCGACGAGATAGCAGAGGATGACCCCTCCAAGAAGCAACCCAAGCGCCAACGTCAGCGGTGCCGCTCTAAGTCCCGCCAAAGCAAAAGTGGTGATACCGGCACAGGAGATAATAATACTCCGGATAGTGCCGAAGACAACAACAATCCCCTCCAGCAAGATTTAGAGCAGGAGGATGAAGGAGCCAGCTCTCCTGAGAGAGCGACAGATGGAGAGGAGGAGGATGACAATTACATCCCCACCTCCGAAGATGAGGCAAGCCTCGGCGACGATGAATTCGCCATCCCAGAGGATCCCATCGAACAAGAGCGCTTCAAGCGCCGGCTTATGGCCACGGCAAATAGCCTGAAGAAAAAGCAGCAGAAGCTTCAAGCTGATCAAGATCTGCTAGCTGACAAATGGACTGAAGTCCTCGCGGCCGAGGAATATAAACTCGAGCGCCCCTCCAAGAGTTACCCAAGGCGCAGGTTACTACCCCGACTGGAGGAAGAAGCGTATGATACGGCGAATCGGCCACCTCGTGGCCGCGATAGAGAGCCATTCCAGCCAAAAGCTCAGCCCCCACCCCAACGCCATTCAAATAAAAAGGCATGGGGAGATACGCGAGACCTGCAAAACATAATGGAGGACAAGGCAAAGCATTCAAGATCAATCTATGGATCACGGGGGCGCACCACTTAGTGAGACGACAAACGTCACACCAGATACAGTAAAAGCAAATCCGGCCGGGCCGAACACAGCGGGCAAGACCCATTCGAGCTGCGTCGAGATATAACCCAATACAGAGGCGCCGCACACCCCTTATGCTTTACAGATGAAGTAATGGAACGTCAATTCCCAGAAGGTTTCAAACCTGTAAACATTGAATCATACGATGGCACAACAGATCCTGCAGTATCTCCCACGTGTTGAAGCACGACTTAGAGGCATAACCGCATTGAAAGCAATGTCACAAGTGAGGTAATCTTCACACAACCCATGTAATACATAAGGGAAAGAGATACATAGTTGGCTTACAATCGCCACTTCACACAAATACATGAATAAAGCATTACATCATCCAAGTACAATCAAGGTCCGACTACGGAACCAAAATAAAAGAAGAACCCCAAATGCGACAAAGGTCCCCGATCGACCCCAACTGGGCTCCACTACTGATCAACTAGAACGAAACAACACAAAGGATAAGATCTTCATCGAGCTCCTCCTTGAGCTTGGTTGTGTCACCTGCACAGACTCATCGGCACCTGCAAACTGGTTTTGGAAGTATCTGTGAGCAACAGGGACTCAGCAATCTCAACCCTCGCGATCAAGACTATTTAAGCTTATGGGTAAGGTAAAAAGTATGAGGTGGAGCTGCAGCAAGCGACTAGCATATATGGTGGCTAACATACGCAAATGAGAGCGAGAAGAGAAGGCAAAGCACGGTCGGTAAAAGTATGATCAAGAAGTGATCCTAAAACAACCTACGTCAAGCATAACTCCAACACCGTGTTCACTTCCCGGAGTCCGCCGGAAAGAGACAATCATGGTAACACACGCTGTTGATTCATTTTAATTAAGGTCAACTTCAGGTTTTCTACAACCGGACGTTAACGAATTCCCATCTGCCCATAACCGCGGGCATGGCTTTCGAAAGTTCAAATCCCTGCAGGGGTGTCCCAATTTAGCCCATGACAAGCTCTCACGGTCAACGAAGGAATAGACCTCCTCCCGAGACATTCCGATCAGGCTCGGTATCCCGGTTCTTCAATACATCCTCAACAATGGTAAAACAAATCCAGCAAAGCCGCCCGATGCGCCGACATCCTGATGGGAGCTGCACATATCTCGTTCTCAGGGCAACACCGGATAGGTCAAGCTATGAGTAAAACCAGCCCTCAAGTTTCCCCGAGGTGGCCCCGCAGGCTGCCCATTTCGGAGCAACACTTAGACAAGCACTGGCCCGAGGGGGGTTAAAATAAAGATGACCCTCGGGATGCGTGACTCCCAAGGGAAAAACGCTAGGTGGCGAATGGTAAAACCAAGGTTGTTGCTGGAGGATTTTTATTCAAAGCGAACTGTCAAGGGGTTCCCATTATAACCCAACCGCGTAAGGAACACAAAATCCGGGAACATAACACCGATATGACGGAAACTAGGGCGGCAAGAGTGGAACAAAACACCAGGCATAAGGCCGAACCTTCCACCCTTTACCAAGTATATAGATGCATTAATTAAATAAGATATAATGTGATATCCCAACAAGTAAACATGTTCCAACAAGGAACAACATCTCCATGTTCCAAATAAGGAACAAACTTCAATCTTCACCTGCAACTAACAACGCTATAAGAGGGGCTGAGCAAAGCGGTAACATAGCCAAACAACGGTTTCCTAGGACAAGGTGGATTAGAGGCTTGGTTCAACAATATAGGAGGCATGATAAGCAAGTGGTAGGTATCGCAGCATAGGCATAGCAAAAGAGCGAGCAACTAAGCAAAGCAAAGATAGTAGTGATTTCGAGGGTATGATCATCTTGCCTGAGATCCCGCAAGGAAGAAAAACGAGTCCATGAAGAAGACAAATGGACGTAGATGAACGGGTCCTCACAAACGCGACGTTACCGGAACCAACCCGAAGAAGCAAACACCGGAAAAGAGGCACACAACATAGTAAACAACCAAAACATGAACATGGTATGATATGCGGGATGCGGTATGCGATCCATATGCATGATTTGCAAAGGAACGAATGAACCTGGACTCAAATTGGAAATCCAAGTGTGCCACTAGAAAGATGAGATGAAATCACTTGAAAACGATATAAAGAACGCCGGAATCGGAGCTACGGTTTGGAAATGGCAAGCAATTTAAATATGACCATGTTCTGCGATTTACAGCAAGTAGCCATCTAAATGCAACAAGATGAACATGCTACAGCACCCAAACATGACAACAAAATACATGGCAGGGATGCATTCATGATGCTTAACAAAAGATGAACACTGAGCTACGGCCCATTCATCCATTAACAGGTGCGAACAAGCATGGCAAAAATGCATATGGCAAACAGATTATCTGGAATTTCAGATCAGGTAGCACTCTTCGGAGCAACCAAACTACACGCTACCGGACCTGAACATGCCAAAATAAAGCATTGAATGGAGCTACTCAAAGAGCTTAACAAAATACCCTTAGTGACCTTGAGCCAAAAGGGATCAGAAAATACAATTGCAAGCATGTGAACATGGCAAAAACATAATCAGATCACAGACTTGGTGAAAACTGGAGCATACTGAAAACAGATTTCAAGTAGGCATGTTTACGAGCTTGATGCCCTCACTACGGGGAAAGTCATGACCAAATAAGCATACATCCATCAAGAATAAACAAAATCCAAGCTAGACATGGCAAGAACAATAGCATAGCATGCACGGATCAACTACAACATCCTCGGCAAAATTGCTAACAAGTAGACAATCTGCCCAGATTCACGAAATAACAAAAGTAGAGCTCAATTGACTCAAGCTAGATTGCTCCATAATTGCAAAAAAAGACATGGATGGATAGAGCACTACAAGATTAACAAAACATCCTTACTGATCATCCTCAAAAGAGGCACGGATCACTAGGAAACAACATGAACATATGGCATAATGAGATAAACAGCTCAAGGACTTGGTGGAAATGCTAAGTCCCTGAAATCAGCATTACCAAGTGCCTCACTTTGCAAGCTCGTGCTAGTCACCACACACATCCCAAAAATACATGGGTTGCACCTCTGGAAAGATGGAAAAACCCTTAACAAAACATATGTAGAGCTCATGGGCATATCATGCACACAATAATCATGGCAAAAATGACATATCTAAATGGAGCATCAGATCTGACAATTATCTCAAGTAGCACTCTTCTAACAGCATTTCGGGCATTAAGATGAACTCAAATGAAAATGATGCATTGAGATGAAATGATGTACTCTCTAAGACGAACATTTTTATATGCTATATGCATGAATCGGAGCAACGGATGCAAAGTTATGATGCGATGAACATGTGCATATGAATCTGGGAATTTCGGGGACTTAGTGAAAAAAAACAGGATTGAAAGGTGAGCGTTGGATAACTATTCATTGCACGGGCGGGGAATAGGAGGGGCTCACCCATGGGCTTCGGCCCATGAGGGGGGGAGAGGCAGGACGAGGCTGCGCCAGTGGAGATGGGCCTGGACGAGGTCGGGCCCAGGGGCGACGCTCCCCTCGTCGTCTGCTTCCTCCCGACTGCAAGAGGCAGCAAGCCATGGCGGTCAACGGCGGCCGGGGATGGTCTCCGGTGAGGCGGGCACGGTAGGGATCGGCGGAAATGGACGGATCCAGAGGAGAGGGTGCCGGATCCGTCCTCGGAGGAGCTCCAAACGGCGTCGGGAGCGGATCGGGGCGGTGGCGCGCTTCCTGTCGAAGTACAAAGAGAGAGATCAGGAGAGATCGGGAGAGAGAGAGAGAGAGAAAAAGCCAGAGACAGGGCAACGGGGAGGCGCGAGCTCACCGGGACGGTGGCGCTCCGGCGCGGTGCTCGTCGACGGTGGCGAGGCAGCAGGGTTTGAGGGGCGACGCGGTGGAGGCGCTGGTGAGGTCAGGCGTCGGAGCGCGGGCCCGGCGCGGCCCGATTCGTCCCCTGGGCGGGCCGGATCTGGGCCCCGGCGGCGGCGAAGTGGGGATCTGCGTGGTGACGTGGCGGGCTGTGATTGGCTGAGGAGGGCAGCGCGGACATGTACGGCGCGGGGATATTTGTCCGGCGATGCGAGAGGGAGCGGGGCTAGGGTTTGAACCACGATTTTCGGAGGGGATCACATATTTATAGGTAGAGGGAGCTAGGAGAGTCCAAATGAGGTGCGGTCTGTGGCCACGCGATCGTGATCGAACGCTCTAGATGATAGAAGGAGTTTAGGTGGGTTTTGGGCCAAATTGGAAGGGTGTTGGGCTGCAACACACACGAGGCCTTTTCGGTCCCTCGGTTAACCGTTGGAGTATCGAACGAAGTCCAAATGGTACGAAACTTGACAGGCGGTCTACCGGTAGTAAACCAAGGCCGCTTGGCAAGTCTCGGTCCAATCCGGAAATGTTTAACACCTGCACACAAAAGAAAGGTAGAAATGACCACCGGAGGAGAACGGAGCGCCGGAATGCAAAACGGACAACGGGGAAAATGGTCGGATGCATGAGACAAACATGTATGCAAATGAAATGCACATGATGACGTGATATGCAATGCATGACACGCAAGCAATGACAATGCAACAACATCGAATAACTGGATGACACCTGGCACATCGGTCTCGGGGCATTACAACACTCCACCACTACAAAAGGATCTCATCCCGAGATCTAGAATGGCATCGGAGGGAAAACGGAAGAGAAAGAGAAGAGGTAAAACTAAGTTGCTTCTTTGACCAATGAGTGAAACCAAAGAACCTTGAAAAGGTTAAGCCATTTTGAGAAAAGAATACAACGGAGATGAACGAAGTTGAAAACACTCCGTTAGAAAAGAGGGACAAAGAACATTGCGAAAACCTTGAGGTTGAAGGGCAAGATATATATTGAAAACACTCCGGTTAAAGAAGGGAATCAAGGAAGACCAAATTCGGGCAGCACTCCGGTTGAAAATAAAGAAATTGAATAAGAACATGGTAAGACGAGAAGATACTTGATGACATTACAAAACACTGCCTCCGGAACGAAGGGAAACAATATCTTGAGAGAGCACGGTTACAACAAATGCTAGAATGGAGTTGTTGAAAACCAACAACGAAAAGAATAAGTTTGATATGGTCTGATGGAGTACATCTCAAATTATGAGGTGACAACCTGCCACTCACGGGAAAAGAATTGGATGGATATGAGCAAAATGACGAGAAAGTATATCGCACCGGAAAGGATGAAGAAAAACTTGGGTCCTTTATAAGCACCATGGATAACAACAATCCCTAGGGAAAACTTTAGGTGAAAAAAATAACCCAAAGTAACTCCAAAGAAGAGGTTGATGGATTTAAAATACCTCATTATTAATAACATGTGAATCATGAAACATGAACTCAAATTATCAAGAATGACATAATACCACCTCCAAAGATACGGAAGAAAGAATTGCACTCTAGATTACAATATGAAGAAAGCTTGAGTTTCTTGGAAAAGAATCTCGATGAACACTTCGAGAATGAATTAAATCATAGATGAACCATCATGTAGAACCTTCATGAAGAACTCCGGTACACAAAAGAATGATCGGAGGGAAAGAAAGATGAGAAAAATAAGGTTAAAACCTTGCAATGATTAGATGAAGCTTAGCAACGAGATAAAGAGAAATCTTGGCACTCCGGAAAAGAAAGATGAACAAATGGAAGCAAGAATTTGATGAGCCTCCGGAATAAGGAATTAATCACTTGTGTGAAACAAGAGTAAGAATTATGTTATGCGTATCCTTCACCAATTAAATTGATGACCAACAATGGATTTGGCATACTACTTATTCTCTAAGAAATGATTAAGATAGATATGGCATCAACTTGAGAAGGTCTTCAACGAACCACCGGTAGAATTTGAAAGAACGGGAGTATGATAACGTAAGAAGAGGAATCTTGAATGAAACACCGTAAGACTTAAAAATGAACGAAGAGAAGATAAAGAAAACACTGGGAAGAATTAGCAAATAAATGAAGATGCTTGAGAGAATTTAGATATATGAGAACAAAGAGATGACGAGCTGATTAGAGAACACTTGAACGATGCACCGGTAAGATTAGGTGGACGAGAGCTGAAAGCTGAGAATAAACAAGTCTTCTGAAATGATGGGCTCCGGATAATCGAACTGAAAATACCCTTGAATATATCCTGATGGGTGAAAAAAAGATTCTCACAATCGAAAATAATTATGAGAGGATGGCAACAAGCTAGCATCATGAATCTTGAAGAGAATGGAGCAAGATTAAAGAGAAACTCTTCTTCGGTCTCCAAAAGATGAGAATGACAACGAGAAACACCACCAAGAATTATTTAGGCACCAGAATAGAGAAGAATATAAAAGTTGAATCAACAATGAAATGAATTTGAAAGATCTTGGAGAAAGACATTTGACTGATTGCAATTCATTCTTACGTCAAACTTCGAAAAGAAATTTGAGGATAGCTCCAGGAAAATAAGAAGAGTCAGGAAAGATCCTGGGAAAAGACCTGTGGGTTAGGGCCCACTCAAAACAAACACCGTTGAATGATTTAAAAGAGAGAATGCACCGGTTGAATTAACTGGCTTGAATGAGATACCAATCTCGAAATATCTTGGACGGAATGACAATGGAGACACAAATCCTCTTAGATATTATCAGCACTCCGAAACAAATGAATAGCGAGAAATGACTAAATGTGAGGTGCACCGGCACGAGAAAAGCATTTGAAATAGAGAAAAGAATATGATCAACACCGAAAGCTTGAATTGGATCCACCGGAAAAGGAAAGAATGGAGAATGATGAACTTGAATCTCCGTTAGACTCTTCATGAAAATCACAGGATAAGAATATTGATGGAAAAGAATGGAGAGACTTCTCATCAATGAGATGATACTTGATTAAGAAATCTGAGTCCTTGAAGAAAAAGGGTGGGAGGGTGGGAAAAACAAAGGCAACTTGGGACGAATGAAATGAACACCGTTGAGAGGACTGATACTAGATCTTGCTGATAGTGAAATGATCGGATCCACTTGAAGAGAGATACACCGGTTAAAAGGATTGACATGACACTATCGATTATCATGAAGTATTAGTATCCACATAGGAATATGAGATCACCATTTAGGAAAGGTATGGAATCAAACACTTGACATTGAAGCAACTCGAATACCACAACTAAAAAACAAAAACAATGGATTGGCTCGCAGAATAAGCCGGAACAAACATATGATAGAGATTTCGTCCGAAGTTTTCATGGTGGGGCCTACACGGGCTCGATCGTACAACACCATCATGTACAAGGAAGTGCACATGACATACGAAGCGTCCCCGAGTCGGCATAGCCAAGGACTCTTTAAGACACAACGAGACCACTGTAAAATCAACCGTGGATAGGCGGACCACTAGACGTCGAACCCCAATTTCATATCATACATCTGTCAGAAAGATATCCTAAGAGCTACTTGATTTCCCACCTATGAAACTCCCGAAACTTTCCGGTTATGCAATCAGGTGTTGGGGATACAGGGGAAGCATAATATCTCACCCAAGACTACCAAATCCTACATCCAGCTGTATCCATCCTTCAACACATAACCAAGAAACCTTCGGAAATCATCTACCTCAACCTTCGAAAAGCATCCGTTATACGAGTTATGGCGATACTCCCGAACTCCCGCCCAAGTACTGGGTGGCGTCGAGGTTATCTCACCAATGAACTGCATAAAAGAGATTTTCGATGTCGGCGAACTAAACTCAGGTATTCCAGAACTGCAACGATAAAATTATGACGACAACACCTCGGAGCTCAACTCCCCGGGACACTTCCACAAAACCCCTGACAGGAGGCACCAAGACAATGTTCTCATCATAAAACCATCGGAATGATTCCAAGATACCCGCGTGATCCTAAAATTTTTTTTGGTGAAATTTGAGAAGAGAAGAGTCAAAACTCTACGTTAGGATGCCTTACCAGAGCGATGAAGACACTGGGGAGTAAAAATAATTCCTAAACTCTCCGATATATAATTCCTAAATGACTCAAAACATTTTTCTAGACACAACTCAGCCGCTAAAAACGATCAAGCAGTGGGGCTCCTAAGGTCGGGGAAGGCTTTGATACCAACTTGTAACGCCCTCGATGCGGCTATATCTCCCACGTGTCGAAGCACGACTTAGAGGCATAACCGCATTGAAAGCAATGTCGCAAGTGAGGTAATCTTCACACAACCCATGTAATACATAAGGGAAAGAGATACATAGTTGGCTTACAATCACCACTTCAAACAAATACATGAATAAAGCATTACATCATCCAAGTACAATCAAGGTCCGACTACGGAACCAAAATAAAAGAAGAACCCCAAATGCGACAAAGGTCCCCGATCGACCCCAACTGGGCTCCACTACTGATCAACTAGAACGAAACAACACAAAGGACAAGATCTTCATCGAGCTCCTCCTTGAGCTTGGTTGCGTCACCTGCACGGACTAATCGGCACCTGCAAACTGGTTTTGGAAGTATCTGTGAGCCACAGGGACTCAGCAATCTCAACCCTCGCGATCAATACTATTTAAGCTTATGGGTAAGGTAAAAAGTATGAGGTGGAGCTGCAGCAAGCGACTAGCATATATGGTGGCTAACATACGCAAATGAGAGCGAGAAGAGAAGGCAAAGCACGGTCGGTAAAAGTATGATCAAGAAGTGATCCTAAAACAACCTACGTCAAGCATAAATCCAACACAGTGTTCACTTCCCGGACTCCGCCGAAAAGAGACCATCACGGTAACACACGCTGTTGATTCATTTTAATTAAGGTCAACTTCAGGTTTTCTACAACCGGACGTTAACAAATTCCCATCTGCCCATAACCGCGGGCACGGCTTCTGAAAGTTCAAATCCCTGCAGGGGTGTCCCAATTTAGCCCGTGACAAGCTCTCACGGTCAACGAAGGAATAGACCTCCTCCCGAGACATTCCGATCGCGATCGGTATCCCGGTTCTTCAAGACATCCTCGACAATGGTAAAACAAATCCAGCAAAGCCGCCCGATGCACCGACATCCTGATGGGAGCTGCACATATCTCGTTCTCAGGGCAACACCGGATAGGTAAAGCTACGAGTAAAACCAGCCCTCAAGTTTCCCCGAGGTGGCCCCGCAGGCTTCCCATTTCGGACCAACACTTAGACAAGCACTGGCCTGGGGGGTTAAAATAAAGATGACCCTCGGGATGCGCGACTCCCAAGGGAAAAAGGCTAGGTGGCGAATGGTAAAACCAAGGTTGGGCCTTGCTGGAGGAGTTTTATTCAAAGCGAACTGTCAAGGGGTTCCCATTATAAATCAACCGCGTAAGGAACGCAAAATCCGGGAACATAACACCGATATGACGGAAACTAGGGCGGCAAGAGTGGAACAAAACACCAGGCATAAGGCCGAGCCTTCCACCCTTTACCAAGTATATATATGCATTAATTAAATAAGATATAATGTGATATCCCAACAAGTAAACATGTTCAAACAAGGAACAACATCTCCATGTTCCAAACAAGGAACAAACTTCAATCTTCACCTACAACTAACAACGCTATAAGAGGGGCTGAGCAAAGCGGTAACATAGCCAAACAACGGTTTGCTAGGACAAGGTGGGTTAGATGCTTGGTTCAACAATATAGGAGGCATGATAAGCAAGTGGTAGGTATTGCAGCATAGGCATAGCAAAAGAGCGAGAAACTAAGCAAAGCAAAGATAGTAGTGATTTCGAGGGTATGATCATCTTGCCTGAGATCCCGCAAGGAAGAAGAACGAGTCCATGAAGAAGATAAACGGACGTAGGCGAATGGGTCCTCACAAACGCGGCATTACCGGAACCAACCCGAAGAAGCAAACACCGGAAAAGAAGCACACAACATAGTAAACAACCAACACATGAACATGGTATGATATGCGGGATGCGGTATGCGATGCATATGCATGATTTGCAAAGGAATGAATTAACCTGGACTCTACATGGAAATCCAAGTGTGCCACTGGAAAGATGAGATGAAATCACTTGAAAACGATAGAAAGAACGCCGGAATCGCAGCTACTGTTTGGAAATGGCAAGCGATTCAAATATGACCACGTTCTGCGATTTACAGCAAGTAGCCATCTAAATGCAACAAGATGAACATGCTACAGCACCCAAACATGACAAAAAAATACATGGCAGGGATGCATTCATGATGCTTAACAAAAGATGAACACTGAGATACGGCCAATTCATCCATTAATAGGTTCAAACAAGCATGGCAAAAATGCATATGGCAAATAGATTTCAGACTTAGTGAAATTAACACTTGTCTGGAATTTCAGATCAGGTAGCACTCTTCGGAGCAACCAAACTACACGCTACCGGACCTGAACATGGCAAAGTAAAGCATGTCATGGAGCTACTCAAAGAGCTTAACAAAAGTCCCTTAGTGACCTTGAGCCAAAAGGGATCAGAAAATACAATTGCAAGCATGCGAACATGGCAAAAACATAATTAGATCACAGACTTAATGAAAACTGGAGCATGCTGAAAACAGATATCAAGTAGGCATGTTTACGAGCTCGATGCACTCACTACGGGGCAAGTCATGACCAACTAAGCATACATCCATCAAGAATACACAAAATGCAAGCTAGACATGTCAAGAACAATAGCATAGAATGCACAGATCAACTACAACATCCTCGGCAAAATTGCTAACAAGTAGACAATCTGCCCAGATTCACGAAATAGCAAAAGTAGAGCTCGATTGACTCAAGCTAGGATGTTCCATAATTACAACCAAGGACATGGATGTATAGAGCACTACAATATTAACAAAACATCCTTACTGATCATCCTCAAAGAGGCACGGATCACTAGGAAACAACATGAACATATGGCATAATGAGATAAACAGCTCAAGGACTTAGTGGAAATGCTAAGTCCCTGAAATCAGCATTACCAAGTGCCTCACTTTGCAAGCTCGTGCTAGTCACCACACACATCCCAAAAATACATGGGTTGCACCTCTGGAAAGATGACAAAACCCTTAACAAAACTTATGTAGAGCTCATGGGCATATCATGCACACAATAATCATGGCAAAAATGACAAATATCTAAATGGAGCATCAGATCTGACAATTATCTCACATAGCACTCTTCTAACAGCATTTCGGGCATCAAGATGAACTCAAATGAAAATGATGCAATGAGATGAAATGATGTACTCTCTGAGACGAACATTTTGATATGCTGTATGCATGAATCGGAGCTACGGATGCAAAGTTACCATGCGATGAACATATGCATATGAATCTGGGAATTTCGGGGACTATTCATTGCACGGGCGGGGAATAGGAGGGGCTCACCCATGGGCTTCGGCCTATGAGGGGGGGGAAGAGGCAGGACGAGGCTGGGACGGTGGAGATGGGCCTCGACGAGGTCGGGCCCAGGGGCGACGCTCCCCTCGTCGTCTCCTTCCTCCCGACTGCACGAGGCAAGAGGCCATGGCGGTCAACGGCGGCCGGGGAAGGTCTCTGGTGAGGCGGGCATGGCAGGGATCGGCGGGAATGGACGGATCCAGAGGAGAAGGTGCCGGATCCGTCCTCGGAGGAGCTCCAAACGGCGTCGGGAGCGGATCGGGGAGGCGGCGCGCTTCCTGTCAAAGTACAGAGAGAGAGATGAGGAGAGATCGAGAGAGAGAGAGAGAGAGAGAGAGAGAGAGAAAGCCAGAGATAGGGCAACGGGGAGGCACGAGCTCACCGGGACGGCGGCGCTCCGGCACGGTGCTCGTCGACGGTGGCGAGGCAGTAGGGTTCGAGGGGCGACGCGGTGGAGGCGCTGGTGAGGTCGGGCGGCGGAGCACGGGCCCGGCGCGGCCCGATTCGTCCCCGGGGCGGGCCGGATCTGGGCCCCGGCGGCGGCGGCGAAGTGGGGCTCTGCGTGGTGACGTGGCGGGGCTGTGATTGGCTGAGGAGGGCGGCGCGGACATGTCCGGCGTGGGGATATTTGTCCGGCGACGCGAGAGGGAGCGGGGCTAGGGTTTGCACCATGATTTTCGGAGGGGATCACATATTTATAGGTAGAGGGAGCTAGGAGAGTCCAAATGAGGTGCGGTCTGCGGCCACGCGATCATGATCGAACGCTCTAGATGATAGAAGGGGTTTAGGTGGGTTTTGTGCTAAATTGGAATGGTGTTGGGCTGCAACACACACGAGGCCTTTTCGGTCCCTCGGTTAACCGTTGGAGTATCGAACGAAGTCCAAATGGTACGAAACTTGACAGGCGGTCTACCAGTAGTAAACCAAGGCCGCTTGGAAAGTCTCGGTCCAATCCGGAAATGTTTAACACCCGCACACAAAAGAAAGGTAGAAATGACCACCGAAGGAGAACGGAGCGCCGGAATGCAAAACGGACAACGGGGAAAATGCTCGGATGCATGAGACGAACACGTATGCAAATGAAATGCACATAATGACATGATATGCAATGCATGACACGCAAGCAAAGACAACGCAACAACAGTGAATAACTCGATGACACCTGGCACATCGGTCTCGGGGCGTTACACCCCTCAAGGATCAAACCCACAAAAACCACCTTTAAGGGCATCATTCCAGGTGTAGAAGCCGATTGCACAGGCTCAATTACACTGGAAGTGGTCTTTGGATCCCCGGATAACTTCTGAAGCGAAGAGTTAATCTTTGATATAGTCCCATTCCGTAGTGGTTATCACGCACTGCTCGGGCGAACCGCATTTGCTAGTTCAATGCGGTACCACATTATGCAAACCTCAAGCTCAAGATGCCAGGGCCTCGCGGAGTTATTACAGTCAATGGAAACACAGGGCGCTATCTCCGAACTGAGGAGCACACCGTGGCCCTCGTAGCAGAAGCGCAAAGCAGTGTCTCAAGGCAATCAACCAGTTCGGCGCTTCAAAGCCCGGACACCTTCAAGCGCGTTCGGGGCAATCAGCAAATAGACCGCCTGGCGTGATCTGAGCTCGCGTAGCAATGCGGCGGCCACCCCAATCCCAACCCAACGGCGATATTCGTACCGCGCATACATAATTACGCATTAATATGTCGCGACCGGTTTTCCGGGTATTAATTTCCAGAAAATGGCCGTTGTGCTCACCAGCCCCAGGATTACTGTTAGCTGAAGAGGCACCAACTTGATACAGAAATTTCAAGCAAAAAAAATGTGCAGTACAAGACCATTCGGGTATGTGAGTACAACAATTGGTTTCTAGTGGTCGATGGCGGAAGCGGTTGGTGGTTCACCAAGGTCTATGGGACTCCATTTCCCACAGGAACAGCTGACCAGGTTAACTCCTATCTTCGCGAGGCTGCTATCACCGTTGCTTAGGTTCCGAGGCTGTCATCGCAACGCTCCTCTCCAAGAAAGCAATCTGGCCAAGACAATAGCCAGGGACAAGCCATGAGTACTTTTGAATGTACTCGCAAACATTATGAACATGGGTATAATATAGCAAATGATATTCATGCTCTAAAAATATTCTATAATCCAAATGTCATTCATGAAAAAAAATCCCGATGCATGCAAGCAGGTTATTTATATGCAACAGGAATAGGTAATGACGGAATAGTAATAAAAATCACCGATCGGATGTTTGAAGCGACGTCTCGAAAGGATAGTAAAAGTGAGCATGCCTCAATTGTCTTAGCGACACCACATAAAGGGCATAGAAGGTAATAACAAGCATGCCACAGTCGGGCGTCTAAGCGACACCACATAAAGGGCTTATAAAGTAAATAAAATAACAAGCATGCCACAGTCGGGCGCCTAAGTGACACCACATAAAGGGCTTATAAAGTAAATAAAATAACAAGCATGCCACAGTCGGGCGTCTAAGCGACGCCACATAAAGGGCTTGTATGTAAATGAAATAATGAACCTGCCACAGTCGGGCATCTGAGCGACGCCACATAAAGGGCTTATATGAAAATGAAATAACAAACGTGCTGCAGTCGGGTGTCTGAGCGACGCCACATAAGGGGCTTATATGAAAACATAATCATAGTGAATATCCAGGAGGCGGTACCGTCCCAGGGATATTCCTTATTTCAAACAATGCAAACGGTTAGTCCATAATGATAATAACCATAACCATCATATATCACAAGTCATAATCAATATTCTGGTTTAGTAGTTTCTCCTTCGAAGACCGACACTAAGACCGACACTTGACCCATCCCAGACTGTAGTCCTTAACCATGGACACGGCTATTCAGATAGGTTTAATCTCTGCAGAGGGTGTACTCTTTACCCATGAGTAACGGATTCCTGTAGTCCATCGGGACTAATTCCGTCTACGGCCTTTTAGTTGACAACACGCCTGACTTGCACACACCAGCTTAACATTACTTGTGTCAGGAATCACCCGCGACACTTGTTAAGCAAAACTCTAAGTGGGGAGGCTACAACCTCGCGTAGCATGGGATCAAATTTCTATTGCGCGCTCTAAGGGGTGCCCCCCTCTCGGTCCCAACCGGATACACCCATGCCCCCGGACCAGGTGGCATGCCTACCGGCTACAACCGGTATCTTCCACCATGGCCTCTCTGTACGGTGTGTGCCAAGACAAGGGTTAACAACTTAGTGAACCATACCCTACCTAAGGCAGGGACTAGTGGCCGTACAAAACAAGTATGGGGGTTACCGAAACAAGACTCAATCTATGGCCGACTCAGGAGGCTTATAAATTCCCTGCATGACATGTATATCAAATATATTTCGACCAACAAAATCACCACCCATTATACCTTACTATGCCATACCGGACATAACCGTCCCGACGGAGACCGGCGACAAGCTCACGCCTACCCAAGGCAGAGGCTGTCCCGGATTCCTTTCCGGCATGCATGCAAGGCACATGAGGATGCTTACCATCACAAGTATATTCATTTCCAACAGCAAGGAAATCACTAATATGCATTCATGCAAATGATCGCATCATCACATAAAATAACGAGTTCTCCGAAATAAGGTGGTGTTATAATCGTGTCAACCAACACATCAAAAATATTATGACAGGGTTCAAGATGCTTGCCTTCATGGTGTGGAAGGGCAGGGTGCACTCCAAATCTTTTGAAAGCTTTCTTCTCTTCCAAAATCCTATTTTCAAAAATATGCAAATAACACATATTTCAAAAACAGTACAAAAAAGTTGTTTGGAAAATTTTCAAATAAATCTCAAAATAAACTAGACAGAATTTGAGGGATGTAGGAAAAAGAATCAACTCATTTGGAATATACATACACGTCGAATATACATACACGTCGAAGGCGTATTCTGGAAACGCGCCTCCACTTATCCAGCGTGGACCGAGCGTGTGTCACTGACAGTGGGCCCGCCTGGCCCACTGGTCAGGTTTGACTAGTCCACCTTCCCTCCTCTTCCTCTTCCCAAGAGGGGGCGGAACTCCGGCGACGCTCGCCGGCGAACGGCGGCGCCGTTCGAGAAACAGAGGTCACCCGCGGGCTCAGGGGGTCGAGGCGGTCACTTCGATGGTCACTTTGGTCTCTGGGGTGGACAGAGCTGCCAGCGGCGAGCTCCGTAGCGGACGGTGGCCGTCGGGCAAAGTGGGTTTGGGGCTACGGTGGTTCCCGATCGGAATCGAGCAGGGGGATGGGTTCACAGAAGAGAGAGAGAGAGAGAGAGAGAGAGAGAGAGAGCTTCTGGTGAAGAGAGTGGAGAGGGGGAGGCCCTGGTGGTGCCGGATTGGCCGGGGCAGTAGCGGTGGTAGGAGTTGCCGGAGAGGAAGAAGACGACCTCCTCGGGTCGATTGGCTGCCATGGGGGGAACTAGAGGAGTGGATTGAGGTTGCCTGAGTGCGGGGACGAGCTCGGGGCTTCCTGTTATAGGCGAGGCAAGGCGGTTCCGCGGCGGCCGTGGATAAGGTCGCCGGCGACCGCCATTCTGTAGCTAGGGCGTCATGGCAGCGACGAGCGCTAGGGGCCACGCTTGTGGATGAGCTCGCGCTGCTCCAGGGGGCAGGTGGCGAGCGGGAGAGGCTCGGGCGGCGCCGACCTGAGCAAGGGCTGTCGCGCGGCCGTGGCGGCTAGCTCCTGGCCTGCCGGGGATGTGGCGAGGGGCTGCTTGGCGTGATGCGGTGAGAAGGGGAGCATGTGGCGCAGCTCTGCAGTGAGGGCAAAACCAGGGGCACGACGCGGCGGCTCGGGCGCGGCACGTGCAAAACGCGTCCTCTGCTCGCGCGCAGAGCACCCACGGAACGTGCTCGACAAAATGCCAGGGCATGCTAGAGGTCTCGGGTGAGGCTGGCACTTAGCATACCTAGGTTAGGAGTAGCTGGGAGTATAGTGGACATGCTAGTTTTTCCATAGGTGCAAGTTCACAGTGCAATGACAAACGTCATGTCAAAGCTGTTCATGCACTCAAGGTGTTTGACGAAATGCCAAAGGCACCTAGGCATTACTTCGAGTGGCCAAAACATCCGGATGGTGGTCTCATTAGATGCACAAGAGGGTGGTGAGGTTAGTTTGCCAAATGCAGAAACTTGATAGTGCAAGATTTGCAAAACTACAATTTTGGACAGGAGGTAAATGGCATCATTTCATGAACCAAAAATGATCCAATGGGTGCATGCTCCTGGACTTAGGGGTTTAGTAGGGAGGACTACAAGTAGGAAAAGGAATCATGGAAAAAGGAGCAACTAAAACTGTGGTTGCTGTACAAATCCTCAAGTTGGACCAGAATGAAAGTGAGGTTGGTTCACTCAAGTTTTTCAAATAACATCACTGGGTTTTTGCAAAAAGTTGAATCATATGCTACTACCAACATCCCATAATTTTGTTGGAGGCTAGAAAGAAATATTTAAATGAGTTGTAGTGAAAAATTGCACTCTGGACCAGAGAAGAAAATTGGGTGCAGAGCTCAAAATATTTCATGTATAAAAGATATTTTTGTATAAAAGTGATTTAAAAACATCACATGACATCTCCAAATTTTGGTTGGAATTTTAAGTGAATTTATCAAATGGTTGTAGTTCAAATATGGCCTTATAACCTTGAAAAACCATTTTTCAAGAAAATAAAGATCAAGCAAATTAATTATGTAATTTGTTCTACTAATAAAATATAAGTTTTTCTAGAGAGGTTAAACAAGTCCAATAACATATTTGAAAAGTTTTCACTTTGGGGAAAAACTCCATAATAACAAGGGAGAAAAATGGTTCAAAAAAATCAAAAGGGAGCCTAGAAAATAAAAGTTTTAATCTCCTGGCAAAATTTTAATTAACAAACAAAGTTAAAATTTTGGGGTGTCATAACACTACCCCCCTTAAGAAAAATCTCATCCTCGAGATTTGCTAAAGATTGTTTTGAAAAACAAATACTCCACGGTCACGTGTTTTTGCAAGCAGGGTATGCGTTTGAGCGATTGTGGTTGTGAGTCTGCTGTCGTGGTGCTGTGTGAAATAAAATAATCCACGTCGTGATAAGGTGTACGATGCAGCAGCTCCGGGAGAAGAAATCTTATTCCAGGATTTTTTTCACGAGGGAAAACGGTTAATTTAAAGGATCATAAACCACAACAAAACTACACACATTAGTAGAAGCCAAATAATTGACTCGTCGCACAAACTCAGGGTATCACGCATAAGTCACACACATAAATAAATGTTGCAACAAAGAACACAGCAGCGACGTCTGAAATGGAAACGTTAACTGGACGGGGTCCCGAGAAAATGTCTCTGGTACTGGGACTGATTCCTCTTCTATCTGGGGAAGTGGATTGACTAGTTTATGTATGTGTCTCTCTTGGTCGGGCCTCAGAGTTCTGCCGATGGCGAGCTGAGGATGTAAATACACGAGGCTCTGGAGACAACCCATCACACGTTGGGTTAAAGGTTCTTGAGCGATGACGTACTGAACAAGGTTGGCCAGTACTGGGTCTCTCTCAATTCGTCCGCCGGGAAAAGATGTTACGTCTCCGGGTGCTGCACGGCTCGGAAAGTAATAATACCCTCGTTCGCTGGCATAGGGTACCGCGAATCGAAGGCGAGCAAGCGCTTCGTATGCAGCAGCTTCTATCGCTATATGTGGGGTTGGCATAGATTTTCCTACGAAGGAGACCTCCGTTGGGTCTTGGTTTGAGTT
This sequence comes from Triticum urartu, assembly GCF_056163025.1. Classification (NCBI taxonomy): domain Eukaryota; kingdom Viridiplantae; phylum Streptophyta; class Magnoliopsida; order Poales; family Poaceae; genus Triticum; species Triticum urartu. The sequence goes on along the minus strand of NC_141876.1, from coordinate 288,730,865 downwards.
TACGGGTGGGATGTGTACTGCTGCCCAATATCTCGAGGTGGAAGGGGTGATTCTTGATTTGAATAGCTCGTACTAGGGTGGCTGGGTAGCGCCCATGGTACTGCAGGTAAATCCTACAATATCTTGACAAAACTACCCGGGGTTGCATCTGGAGTTCTCAGATGAATACTAGGGCTCGGCATGGCAAGAAATGGTTGTGAAGATGGTGGACAAGATGAGGGGTGCTTGGCAGGTTCACGCGGTGGCCTATTTATAGCACCGGAGCTGGGTCATTTTTCCGTGGTGAAAGGTAATGATTTTGCCAGCTCAGCTCCAAGGGTCGGGGTCAAAGCCACAGATACATATCTCACCAAAGTGACGTATCACTGTGGAGTTGTCGGGGTGGTTTTGGTAGTTGTGCCCGGAAAATATGCAACTATGTGCTGACATACCCATGCAAGGTTACTATTTAAAACAGAGGCACGATGACAGGCTGCGTTTATATACATGGTCACATGAGGCTACACTAGGACTCGACACTACTCGAGTGACTTAGTCTACCTCGTTCATATCCAAGCGGGTGTGCCTTGCGGATGTCGAGGCTTCTCCATCGGCTTCGCCGTCGGGGTTAGCTGGAGGGGGTGGAGGAACTGCAGGGTCGGGGTACCGATGATGACCATCGCGAGGATTGTTGGCCACAATCCCGTTGGAGTGTGTTCCCAAAAGGCGACGAAGCGCTTCTGGGTCATCAAAGCACCTTGGTTAGTGGTTGGGGCTGACCTCAAGGTCTCGATTGGTTGTCCGAACAGCACGACTGGGTTGTCGGCGTCGGGCTCATCTTCTCTTCTTACCGGGGCTTGGCGAATCAGTTCTCCATGAGCCGTGATCAGATCAAGGGTGATTTGATCGAACAATCCTTCTAGTGCACCTACATAGCGCACTAGGTGCAACAATACAGGATCTGTCTCGTGATCTTCGTTGACAACTCGGGGTGGTCTACCGTATCCGTCACGGCTGGGGTAGTAGTAGAAGGAGCGACAGTTAACTCTGGGTGACAAGTGCCGGAGTTGAACTATAGCTTCTCGAGCAGCTAGTTGGATGGCTTGTGGCTCAAAAGAAGTTGTCCTTCCTGTGAACCTGTAGGGGCATTCTGGGGATAGACCCCTACCATAGACGTGCACAGTGGCCCAGAATTGACGGCTCTCGCCGCTCACGGACCCTTGGTACACCTCATATTCTGGGGGTTCTCCTAACGCAAAGGCATGGCGGGCGAGGTTTGCTAGCACGGTCACAAAACCTCCAAGGTTGGTTGCTGTGGTCTCAATGTGGACGATGGGTCCTGGCATTTTAGCTCGGTTTGGGTAGAGGCTGTGTTGTGTTGGGTTGTGGCTAGCGTGCACTTTTATAGAAAAGGGGACGGAGTCTTCCTTCGCACGCTTAAGACTATTCAGGATTCGGTCACTGGCGCATGATCGACCGGTTAGGTTAATAGGTTGGGCACCGACTGCCAAAAGGTGTCGGGTCACTGTATGGCTATCTTGCAAGGGAAGCTTGGCTGGGGTTCGGTTGAGGTCTAGTGGGTTGGTTAACCTAGCTTTATTGACCTGGCTAGGATAGGGTCAGCCAATGGTCAGCCTGGCTCTGATACCAAGTTTGTCGCGACCGGTTTTCTGGGTATTAATTTCCAGAAAATGGCCGTTGTGCTCACCAGCCCCAGGATTACTGTTAGCTAATGAGGCACCAAAATGATACAGAAATTTCAAGCAAAAAAAAGTCCAGTACAAGACCATTCGGGTCTGTGAGTACAACAATTGGTTTCTAGTGGTCGATGGCGGAAGCGGTTGGTGGTTCACCATGGTCTATGGGACTCCATTTCCCACAGGAACAGCTGACCAGGTTAACTCCTATCTTCGCGAGGCTGCTATCACCGTTGCTTAGGTTCCGAGGCTGTCATCGCAACGCTCCTCTCCAAGCAAGTAATCTGGCCAAGACAATAGCCAGGGACAAGCCAGTGAGTACTTTTGAATATACTTGCAAACATTATGAACACGGGTATAATATAGCAAACGATATTCATGCTATGAAAATATTCTATAATCACAACGTCAGTCATGAAAAAAAATCCCGATGCATGCAAGCAGGTTATTTATATCCAACAGGAATAGGTAATGACAGAATAGTAATAAAAAGCACCGATCGGATGTGTGAAGCAACGTCTTGAAAGGATAGTAAAAGTGAGCATGCCTCAATCGGGCATCTTAGTGACACCACATAAAGGGCGTATAAGGTAATAACAAGCATGCCACAATCGGGCGTCTAAGCGACACCACATAAAGGGCTTATAAAGTAAATAAAATAACAAGCATGCCACAGTCGGGCGTCTAAGCGACACCACATAAAGGGCTTATAAAGTAAATAAAATAACAAGCATGCCACAGTCGGGCGTCTAAGCGACGCCACATAAAGGGCTTGTAAGTAAATGAAATAACGAACCTGCCACAGTCGGGCGTCTGAGCGACGCCACATAAAGGGCTTATATGAAAATGAAATAACAAACATGCCGCAGTCGGGTGTCTGAGCGACGCCACATAAGGGGCTTATATGAAAACATAATCATAGTGAATATCCAGGAGGTGGTACCGTCCCAGGGATATTCCTTATTTCAAACAATGCAAACGGTTAGTCCATAATGATAATAACCATAACCATCATATATCACAAGTCATAATCAATATTCTGGTTTAGTAGTTTCTCCTTCGAAGACCGACACTAAGACCGACACTTGACCCATCCCAGACTGTAGTCCTTAACCATGGACACGGCTATTCGAATAGGTTTAATCTCTGCAGAGGGTGTACTCTTTACCCACGAGTAACGGATTCCTGTAATCCATCGGGACTAATTCCGTCTACGGCCTTTTAGTTGACAACACGCCTGACTTGCACACACCAGCTTAACTTTACTTGTGTCGGGAATCACCCGCGACACTTGTTAAGCAAAACTCTAACTGGGGAGGCTACAACCTCGCGTAGCATGGGATCAAATTTCTATCGCGCGCCCTAAGGGGTGCCCCTTTCTCGGTCCCAACCGGATACACCCGTGCCCCCGGACCAGGTGGCATGCCTACTGGCTACAACCGGTATCTTCCACCATGGCCTCTCTGTACGGTGTGTGCCAAGACAAGGGTTAACAACTTACTGAACCATACCCTACCTACGGCAGGGACTAGTGGCAGTACAAAACAAGTATGGGGGTTACTGCAACAAGACTCGATCTATGGCCGACTCGGGAGGCTTATAAATTCGCTGCATGACATGTATATCAAATATATTTCGACCAACAAAATCACCACCCATTATACCTTACTATGCCATACCGGACATAACCGTCCCGACGGAGACCGGCGACAAGCTCACGCCTACCCAAGGCAGAGGCTTTCCCGGATTCCTTTCCGGCATGCATGCAAGGCACATGAGGATGCTTACCATCACAAGTATATTCATTTCCAACAGCAAGGAAATTACTAATATGCATTCATGCAAATGATCGCATCATCACATAAAATAATGAGTTCTCCGAAATAAGGTGGTGTTATAATCATGTCAACCAACACATCAAAAATATTATGCCAGGGTTCAAGATGCTTGCCTTCATGGTGTGGAAGGGCAGGGTACACTCCAAATCTTTTGAAAGCTTTCTTCTCTTCCAAAATCCTATTTTCAAAAATATGCAAATAACACATATTTCAAAAACAGTACAAAAAAGTTGTTTGGAAAATTTTCAAATAAATCTCAAAATAAACTAGACAGAATTTGAGGGATGTAGGAAAAAGAATCAACTCATTTGGAGTTGTATTTAAATAGTTAAGCTCAGTCAAAGTTTTGGTAAAAATCTGTTATTTAAAATTAACACAGAAAAAGAAAAACGTTTCGAATATACGTACACGTCGAAGGCGTATTCTAGAAACGCGCCTCCACTTATCCAGCGTGGACCGAACGTGTGTCACTGAAAGTGGGCCCGCCTGGCCCACTGGTCAGGTTTGACTAGTCCACCTTCCCTCCTCTTCCTCTGCCAGAGAGGGGGCGGAACTCTGGCGACGCTCGCCGGCGAATGGCGGCGCCGTTCGAGAAACAGAGGTCACCGGCGGGCTCAGGGGGCCGAGGCGGTCACTCCGGTGGTCACCTTGGTCTCTGGGGTGGACGGAGCTGCCGTCGGCGAGCTCCGCAGCGGACGGTGGCCGTCGGGCAAAGTGGATTTGGGGCTACGGTGGTTCCCGATTGGAATCGAGCAGGGGGATGGGTTCACGGAAGAGAGAGAGAGAGAGCTTCTCGTGAAGATAGTGGAGAGGGGGAGGCCCTGGTGGTGCCGGAATGGCCGGGGCAGTAGCGGCGGCAGGAGTTGCCGGAGAGGAAGAAGACGACCTCCTCGGGTCGATTGGCTGCCATGGGGGAACTAGAGGAGTTGACTGAGGTTGCATGAGTGCGGGGACGAGCTCGGGGCTTCCTTTTATAGGCGAGGCAAGGCGGTTCCGCGGCGGCCGTGGATAAGGTCGTCGGCGACCGCCATACTGTAGCTAGGGCGTCGTGGCGGCAACGAGCGCTAGGGGCCACGCTTGTGGATGAGCTCGCGCTGCTCCAGGAGGCAGGTGGCGAGCGGGAGAGGCTCGGGCGGCGCCGACCTGAGCAGGGGCTGTCGGGCGGCCGTGGCGGCTAGCTCCTAGCCTGCCGGGGACGTGGCGAGGGGCTTCTTGGCGTGATGCGGTGAGAAGGGGAGCGTGTGGCCCGGCTCTGCAGTGAGGTAAAAACCAGGGGCGCGACACGGCGGCTCGGGCGCGGCACGTGCAAAACGCGTGCTCTGCTCGCGCCCAGAGCACGCACGGAACGTGCTCGACAAAATGCCAGGGCATGCTAGAGGTCTCTGGTGAGGCTGGCATTTACCAGACCTAGGTTAGGAGTAGCTGGGAGTTTAGTGGACATGCTAGTTTGTCCATAGGTGCAAGTTCACAGTGCAATGACAAAAGTCATGTCAAAGCTGTTCATGCACTCAAGGTGTTTGACGAAATGCCAAAGGCACCTAGGCATTACTTGGAGTGGCCAAAACTTCCAGATGGTGGTCTCATTAGATGCATAAGAGGGTGGTGAGGTTAGTTTGCCAAATGCAGAAACTTGATAGTGCAAGATTTTTAAAACTGCAATTTTGGACAGGAGGTAAATGGCATCATTTCATGAACCAAAAATGATCCAATGGGTGCATGCTCCTGGACTTAGGGGTTTAGTAGGGAGGACTACAAGTAGGAAAAGGAATCATGGAAAAAGGAGCAACTAAAACTGTGGTTGCTGTACAAATCCTCAAGTTGGACCAGAATGAAAGTGAGGTTGGTTCACTCAAGTTTTTCAAATAACATCACTGGGTTTTTGCATAAAGTTGAATCATATGCTACTACCATCATCCCATAATTTTGGTGGAGGCTAGAAAGAAATATTTAAATGAGTTGTAGTGAAAAATTGCACTCTGGACCAGAGAAGAAAATTGGGTGCAGAGCTCAAAATATTTCATGTATAAAAGATATTTTTGTATAAAAGTGATTTAAAAACATCACATGAAATCTCCAAATTTTGGTTGGAATTTTAAGTGAATTTATCAAATGGTTGTAGTTCAAATATGGCCTTATAACCTTGAAAAACCATTTTTCAAGAAAATAAAGATCAAGCAAATTAATTATGTAATTTGTTCTACTAATAAAATAAAAGTTTTTCTAGAGAGGTTAAACAAGTCCAATAACATATTTGAAAAGTTTTCACTTTGGGGAAAAACTCCATCATAACAAGGGAGAAAAATGGTTCAAAAAAATCAAAAGGGAGCCCAGAAAATAAAAGTTTTAATCTCCTGGCAAAATTTTAATTAACAAACAAAGTTAAAATTTTGGGGTGTCACAACACTACCCCCGTGATGAAAAATCTCGTCCTCGAGATTTGCTAAAGATTGTTTTGAAAAACAAATACTCCACGGTCACGTGTTTTTGCAAGTAGGGTATGCGTTCGAGCGATTGTGGTTGTGAGTCTGCTGTCGTGGTGCTGTGTGAAATAAAATAATCCACATCGTGAGAAGGTGTACGATGCAGCAGCTCCAGGAAAAGAAATCTTATTCCGGGATTTTTTTCGCGAGGGAAACGGTTAATTTAAAGGAGCATAAACCACAACAAAACTACACACATTAGTAGAAGCCAAATAATTGACTTGTCGCACAAACTCAGGGTATCACGCATAAGTCACACACATAAATAAATGTTGCAACAAAGAACATAGCAGCAACGTCTAAAATGGAAACGGTAACTGGACAGGGTCCCGAGAAAACGTCTCTGGTACTGGGACTCATTCCTCTTCTATCGGGGGAAGTGGATTGACCAGTTTATGTATGTGTCTGTCTTGGTCAGGCCATAGAGTTCTGCCAATGGCGATCTGAGGATTTAAATCCGCGAGGCTCTGGAGACAACCCATCACACGTTGGGTTAAAGGTTCTTGAGCGATGACGTACTGAACAAGGTTGGCCAGTAGTGGGTCTCTCTCAATTCGTCCGCCAGGAAAAGATGTTACTTCTCCGGGTGCTGCACGGCTCGGAAAGTAATAATACCCTCGTTCGCTGGCATAGGGTACCGCGAATCGAAGGCTAGCAAGCGCTTCGTATGCAGCAGCTTCTATGGCCATATGTGCGGTTGGCATTGATTTTCCTACGAAGGAGACCTCCGTTGGGTCTTGGTTTGAGTTTACGGGTGGGATGTGTACTGCTGCCCGATATCTCGAGGTGGAAGGGGTGATTCTTGATTTGAATAGCTCATACCGGGGTGGCTGGGTAGCGCCCATGGTACTGCAGGTAAAATCCCACAATATCTTGACAAAACTACCCGGGGTTGCATCTGGAGTTCTCAGATGAATACTAGGGCTCGGCATGGCAAGAAATGGTTGTGAGGATGGTGGACAAGATGAGGGGTGTTTCGCAGGGTCACGCGGTGGCCTATTTATAGCACCGGAGATGGGTCATTTTTCCGTGGTGAAAGGTAATGATTTTGCCAGCTCAGCTCCAAGGGTCGGGGTCAAAGCCACAGATACATATCTCACCAAAGTGAAGTATCACTGTGGAGTTGTCGGGGTGGTTTTGGTAGTTGTGCCCGGAAAATATGCAACTATGTGCTAACATACCCATGCAAGGTTACTATTTAAAACAGAGGCACGATGACAGGCTGCGTTTATATACATGGTCACAAGAGGATACACTAGGACTCAACACTACTCGAGTGACTTAGTCTACCTCGTTCATATCCAAGCGGGTGTGCCTTGCGAATGTCGAGGCTTCTCCATCGGCTTCGCCGTCGGGGTTAGCTGGAGGGGGTGGAGGAACTGCAGGGTCGGGGTAGCGATGATGACCATCGCGGGGATTGTTGGCCACAATCCCGTTGGAGTGTGTTCCCAAAAGGCGACGAAGCGCTTCTGGGGTCATCAAAGCACCTTGGTTGGTGGCTGGGGCTGACCTCAAGGTCTCGATTCGTTGTCCGAATAGCACGACTGGGTTGTCGGCGTCGGGCTCATCTTCTCTTCTTATCGGGGCTTGGCGAATCAGTTCTCCATGAGCCGCGATCAGATCAAGGGTGATTTGATTGAACAATCCTTCTAGTGCACCTACATAGCGCACTAGGTGCAACAATGCAGGATCTGTCTCGTGATCTCCGTTGACAACTCGGGGTGGTCTACCGTATCTATCACGGCTGGGGTAGTAGTAGAAGGAGCGACAGTAAACTCTGGGTGACAAGTGCCAGAGTTGAACTATAGCTTCTTGAGCAGCTAGTTGGATGGCTTGTGGCTCAAAAGAAGTTGTCCTTTCGGTGAACCTGTAGGGGCGTTCTGGCGATAGACCCCTACCATAGACTTGCACAGTGGTCCAGAATTGACGGCTCTCACCTCTCGGACCCTTGGGACACCACATATTCTGGGGGTTCTCCTAACGCAAAGGCACGGCGGGTGAGGTTTGCTAGCACGGTCACAAAACCTCCAAGGTTGGTTGCTGTGGTCTCAATGTGGACGATGGGTCCTGGCATTTTAGCTCGGTTTGGGTAGAGGCTGTGCCGTGTTGGGTTGAGGCTAGCGTGCCCTTTTATAGAAAAGGGGATGGAGTCTTGCTTCGCACGCTTGCGAAAAAGACTATTCAGGATTCGGTCACTGGCGCATGATCGACAGGTTAGGTAATAGGTTGGGCACCGACTGCCAAAAGGTGTCGGGTCACTGTATGGCTATCTTGCAAGGGAAGCTTGGCTGGGGTTCGGTTAAGCTCTAGTGGGTTGGTTAACCTAGGTTTATTGACCTGGCTAGGATAGGGTCAGCCAATGGTCAGCCTGGCTCTGATACCACGTTTGTCGCGACCGGTTTTCCGGGTATTAATTTCCAGAAAATGGCCGTTGTGCTCACCAGCCCCAGGATTACTGTTAGCTGATGAGGCACCAACTTGATACAGAAATTTCAAGCAAAAAAAAAGTCCAGTACAAAACCATTCGGGTCTGTGAGTACAACAATTGGTTTCTAGTGGTCGATGGCGGAAGCGGTTGGTGGTTCGCTACGGTCTATGGGACTCCATTTCCCACAGGAACAGCTGACCAGGTTAACTCCTATCTTCGCGAGGCTGCTATCACCGTTGCTTAGGTTCCGAGGCTGTCATCGCAATGCTCCTCTCCAAGCAAGCAATCTGGCCAAGACAATAGCCAGGGACAAGCCAGTGAGTACTTTTGAATGTACTTGCAAACATTATGAACACGGGTATAATATAGCAAACGATATTCATGCTATGAAAATATTCTATAATCACAACGTCAGTCATGAAAAGAAATCCCGATGCATGCAAGCAGGTTATTTATATGCAACAGGAATAGGTAATGACAGAATAGTAATAAAAAGCACCGATCGGATGTCTGAAGTGACGTCTTGAAAGGATAGTAAAAGTGAGCATGCCTCAATCGGGCATCTTAGCGACACCACATGAAGGGCGTATAAGGTAATAACAAGCATGCCACAGTCGGGCGTCTAAGCGACACCACATAAAGGGCTTATAAAGTAAATAAAATAACAAGCATGCCACAGTCGGGCGTCTAAGCGACGCCACATAAAGGGCTTGTAAGTAAATGAAATAACGAACCTGCCACAGTCGGGCGTCTGAGCGACACCACATAAAGGGCTTATATGAAAATGAAATAACAAACATGCCGCAGTCGGGTGTCTGAGCGACGCCACATAAGGGGCTTATATGAAAACATAATCATAGTGAATATCCAGGAGGTGGTATCGTCCCAGGGATATTCCTTATTTCAAACAATGCAAACGGTTAGTCCATAATGATAATAACCATAACCATCATATATCACAAGTCATAATCAATATTCGGGTTTAGTAGTTTCTCCTTCGAAGACCGACACTAAGACCGACACTTGACCCATCCCAGACTGTAGTCCTTAACCATGGACACGGCTATTCGAATAGGTTTAATCTCTGCAGAGGGTGTACTCTTTGCCCACGAGTAACGGATTCCTGTAATCCATCGGGACTAATTCCGTCTACGGCCTTTTAGTTGACAACACGCCTGACTTGCACACACCAGCTTAACTTTACTTGTGTCGGGAATCACCCGCGACACTTGTTAAGCAAAACTCTAAGTGGGGAGGCTACAACCTCGCGTAGCATGGGATCAAATTTCTATCGCGCGCCCTAAGGGGTGCCCCCTTCTCGGTCCCAACCGGATACACCCATGCCCCCGGACCAGGTGGCATGCCTACTGGCTACAACCGGTATCTTCCACCATGGCCTCTCTGTACGGTGTGTGCCAAGACAAGGGTTAACAACTTACTGAACCATACCGTACCTACGACAGGGACTAGTGGCAGTACAAAACAAGTATGGGGGTTACCGCAACAAGACTCGATCTATGGCCGACTCGGGAGGCTTATAAATTCCCTGCATGACATGTATATCAAATATATTTCGACCAACAAAATCACCACCCATTATACCTTACTATGCCATACCGGACATAACCGTCCCGACGGAGACCGGCGACAAGCTCACGCCTACCCTAGGCAGAGGCTTTCCCGGATTCCTTTCCGGCATGCATGCAAGGCACATGAGGATGCTTACCATTACAAGTATATTCATTTCCAACAGCAAGGAAATTACTAATATGCATTCATGCAAATGATCGCATCATCACATAAAATAGCGAGTTCTCCGAAATAAGGTGGTGTTATAATCGTGTCAACCAACACATCAAAAATATTATGCCAGGGTTCAAGATGCTTGCCTTCATGGTGTGGAAGGCCAGGGTGCACTCCAAATCTTTTGAAAGCTTTCTTCTCTTCCAAAATCCTATTTTCAAAATATGCAAATAACACATATCTCAAAAACAGTACAAAAAAGTTGTTTGGAAAATTTTCAAATAAATCTCAAAATAAACTAGATAGAATTTGAGGGATGTAGGAAAAAGAATCAACTCATTTGGAGTTGTATTTAAAAAGTTAAGCTCAGTCAAAGTTTTGGTAAAAATCTATTATTTAAAATTAAAACAGAAAAAGAAAAACGTTTCAAATATCGTCGAAGGCGTATTCTGGAAACGCGCCTCCACTTATCCAGCGTGCACCGAGCATGTGTCACTGATAGTGGGACCGCCTGGCCGACTGGTCAGGTTTGACTAGTCCACCTTCCCTCCTCTTCCTCTGCCCGAGAGGGGGCGGAACTCTGGCGACGCTCGCCGGCGAACGGCAGCGCCGTTCGAGAAATAGAGGTCACCCGCGGGCTCAGGGGGCCGAGGCGGTCACTCCGGTGGTCACTTTGGTCTCTGGGGTGGATGGAGCTGCCGGCGGCGAGCTTCGCAGCAGACGGTGGCCGTCGGGCAAAGTGGGTTTGGGGCTACGGTGGTTACCGATCAGAATCGAGGAGGGGGATGGGTTCACGGAAGAGAGAGAGAGAGCTTCTGGTGAAGAGAGTGGAGAGGGGGAGGCCCTGGTGGTGCCGGAATGGCCGGGGCAGTAGCGGCGGCAGGATTTGCTAGAGAGGAAGAAGACGACCTCCTCGGGTCGATTGGCTGCCATGGGGGGAACTAGAGGAGTTGACTGAGGTTGCATGAGTGCGGGGACGAGCTCGGGGCTTCCTTTTATAGGCGAGGCAAGGCAGTTCCGCGGCGGCCGTGGATAAGGTCGCCGGCGACCGCCATACTATAGCTAGGGCATCGTGGTGGCGACGAGCGCTAGGGGCCACGCTTGTGGATGAGCTCGCGCTGCTCCAGGGGGCAGGTGGAGAGCCGGAGAGGCTCGGGCGGCGCCGACCTGAGCAGGGGCTCTCGGGCGGCCGTGGCGGCTAGCTCCTGGCCTGCCGGGGACATGGCGAGGGGCTGCTTGGCATGATGCGGTGAGAAGGGGAGCGTGTGGCGCGGCTCTGAAGTGAGGTAAAAACCAGGGGCGCGACGCGGCGGCTCGGGCGCGGCACGTGCAAAAGGCGTGCTCTGCTCGCGCCCAGAGCATGCACGGAACGTGCTCGACAAAATGCCAGGGCATGCTAGAGGTCTCGGGTGAGGCTGGCACTTAGCAGATCTACGTTAGGAGTAGCTGGGAGTTTAGTGGACATGCTAGTTTGTCCATAGGTGCAAGTTCACAGTGCAATGACAAAAGTCATGTCAATGCTATTCATGCACTCAAGGTGTTTGACGAAATGCCAAAGGCACCTAGGCATTACTTGGAGTGGCCAAAACTTCCAGATGGCGGTCTCATTAGATGCATAAGAGGGTGGTCAGGTTAGTTTGCCAAATGCAGAAACTTGATAGTGCATGATTTGCAAAACTACAATTTTGGACAGGAGGTAAATGGCATCATTTCATGAACCAAAAATGATCCAATGGGTGCATGCTCCTGGACTTAGGGGTTTATTAGGGAGGACTACAAGTAGGAAAAGGAATCATGGAAAAAGGAGCAACTAAAACCGTGGTTGCTCTACAAATCCTCAAGTTGGACCAGAATGAAAGTGAGGTTGGTTCACTCAAGTTTTTCAAATAACATCACTGGGTTTTTGCATAAAGTTGAATCATATGCTACTACCAACATCCCATAATTTTGGTGGAGGCTAGAAAGAAATATTTAAATGAGTTGTAGTGAAAAATTGCACTCTGGACCAGAGAAAAAAATTGGGTGCAGAGCTCAAAATATTTCATGAATAAAAGATATTTTTGTATAAAAGTGATTTTAAAACATCACATGACATCTCCAAATTTTGGTTGGAATTTTAAGTGAATTTATCAAATGGTTGTAGTTCAAATATGGCCTTATAACCTTGAAAAACCATTTTTCAAGAAAATAAAGATCAAGCAAATTAATTATGTAATTTGTTCTACTAATAAAATAAAAGTTTTTCTAGAGAGGTTAAACAAGTCCAATAACATATTTGAAAAGTTTTCACTTTGGGGAAAAACTCCATAATAACAAGGGAGAAAAATGGTTCAAAAAAATCAAAAGAGAGCCCAGAAAAAAATTAATCTCCTGGCAAAACTTTAATTAACAAACAAAGTTAAAATTTTGGGGTGTCACAACACTACCCCCCTTATGAAAAATCTCGTCCTCGAGATTTGCTAAAGATTGTTTTGAAAAACAAATACTCCACGGTCACGTGTTTTTGCAAGCAGGGTATGCGTTCGAGCGATTGTGGTTGTGAGTCTGCTGTCGTGGTGCTGTGTGAAATAAAATAATCCACGTCGTGAGAAGGTGTACGATGCAGCAGCTCCGGGAAAAGAAATCTTATTCCGGGATTTTTTTTGTGAGGGAAAACGGTTAATTTAAAGGAGCATAAACCACAACAAAACTACACGCATTAGTAGAAGCCAAATAATTGACTCGTCGCACAAACTCAGGGTATCACGCATAAGTCACACACATAAATAATTGTTGCAACAAAGAACACAGCAGCGACGTCTAAAATGGAAACGGTAACTGGACGGTGTCCCGAGAAAACGTCTCTGGTACTGGGACTCATTCCTCTTCTATCGAGGGAAGTGGATTGACCAGTTTATGTATGTGTCTCTCTTGGTCGGGCCTCGGAGTTCTGCCGATGGCGATCTGAGGATTTAAATCCGCGAGGCTCTGGAGATAACCCATCACATGTTTGGTTAAAGGTTCTTGAGCGATGACGTACTGAACAAGGTTGGACAGTACTGGGTCTCTCTCAATTCGTCCACCAGGAAAAGATGTTACTTCTCCGGGTGCTGCACGGCTCGAAAAGTAATAATACCCTCGTTCGCTGGCATAGGGTACCGCGAATCGAAGGCGAGCAAGCGCTTCGTATGCAGCAGCTTCTATGGCCATGTGTGGGGTTGGCATAGATTTTCCTACGAAGGAGACTTCCGTTGGGTCTTGGTTTGAGTTTATGGGTGGGATGTGTACTACTGCCCAATATCTCGAGGTGGAAGGGGTGATTCTTGATTTGAGTAGCTCGTACTGGGGTGGCTGGGTAGCGCCCATGGTACTGCAGGTAAAATCCCACAATATCTTGGGTTGCATCTGGAGTTCTCAGATGAATACTAGGGCTCGACATGGCAAGAAATGGTTGTGAGGATGGTGGACAAGATGAGGGGTACTTGGAGGGTCACGCGGTGGCCTATTTATAGCACCGGAGCTGGGTCATTTTTCCGTGGTGAAAGGAAATGATTTTGCCAGCTCAGCTCCAAGGGTCGGGGTCAAAGCCACAGATACATATCTCACCAAAGTGACGTATCACTGTGGAGTTGTCGGGGTGGTTTTGGTAGTTGTGCCCGGAAAATATGCAACTATGTGCTGACATACCCATGCAAGGTTACTATTTAAAACAGAGGGACGATGACAGGCTGCGTTTATATACATGGTCACACGAGGATACACTGGGACTCGACACTACTCGAGTGACTTAGTCTACCTCATTCATATCCAAGCAGGTGTTCCTTGTGGATGTCGAGGCTTCTCCATCGGCTTTGCCGTCGGGGTTAGCTGGAGGGGGTGGAGGAACTGCAGGGTTGGGGTAGCGATGATGACCATCGCGGGGATTGTTGGCCACAATCCCATTGGAGTGTGTTCCCAAAAGGCGACGAAGCGCTTCTGGGGTCATCAAAGCACCTTGGTTGGTGGCTGGGGCTGACCTCAAGGTCTCGATTGGTTGTCCGAACAGCACGACTGGGTTGTGGGCGTCGGGCTCATCTTCCCTTCTTACCGGGGCTTGGCGAATCAGTTCTCCACGAGCCGCGATCAGATCAAGGGTGACTTGATCGAACAATCCTTCTAGTGCACCTACATAGCGCACTAGGTGCAACAATGCAGGATCTGTCTCGTGATCTCCGTTGACAACTCGGGGTGGTCTACCGTATCCGTCATGGCTGGGGTAGTAGTAGAAGGAGCGACAGTTAACTCTGGGTGACAAGTGCCGGAGTTGAACTATAGCTTCTCGAGCAGCTAGTTGGATGGCTTGTGGATCAAAAGAAGTTGTCCTTCCGGTGAACCTGTCGGGGCGTTCTGGCGATAGACCCCTACCATAGACGTGCATAGTGGCCCAGAATTGACGGCTCTCACCGCTCACGGACCCTTGGTACACCACATATTCTGGGGGTTCTCCTAACGCAAAGGCACGGCGGGTGAGGTTTGCTAGCACGGTCACAAAACCTCCAAGGTTGGTTGCTGTGGTCTCAATGTGGACGATGGGTCCTGGCATTTTAGCTCGGTTTGGGTAGAGGTTGTGCTCTGTTGGGTTGAGGCTAGCGTGCCCTTCTATAGAAAAGGGGACGGAGTCTTCCTTCACATGCTTGCGAAAAAGACTATTCAGGATTCGGTCACTGGCGCATGATCGATAGGTTAGGTTAATAGGTTGGGCACCGACTGCCAAAAGGTGTCGGGTCACGGTATGGCTATCTTGCAAGGGAAGCTTGGCCGGGGTTCGGTTAAGGTCTAGTGGGTTGGTTAACCTAGGTTTATTGACCTGGCTAGGATAGGGTCAGCCAATGGTCAGCCTGGCTCTGATACCAAGTTTGTCGCGACCGCTTTTCCGGGTATTAATTTCCAGAAAATGGCCGTTGTGCTCACCAGCCCTGGGATTACTGTTAGCTGATGAGGCACCAACTTGATACAAAAATTTCAAGCAAAAAAAAAGTGCAGTACAAGACCATTCGGGTCTGTGAGTACAACAATTGGTTTCTAGTGGTTGATGGCGGAAGCGGTTGGTGGTTCACCACGGTCTATGGTCCTCCATTTCCCACAGGAACAGCTGACCAGGTTAACTCCTATCTTCGCGAGGCTGCTATCACTGTTGCTTAGGTTCCGAGGCTGTCATCGCAACGCTCCTCTCCAAGCAAGCAATCTGGCCAAGACAATAGCCAGGGACAAGTTAGTGAGTACTTTTGAATGTACTCGCAAACATTATGAACATTGGTATAATATATAGCAAACGATATTCATGCTCTAAAAATATTCTATAATCACAACGTCAGTCATGAAAAAAAAATCCCGATGCATGCAAGCAGGTTATTTATATGCAACAGGAATAGGTAATGACAGAATAGTAATAAAAAGCACCGATCGGATGTCTGAAGCGATGTCTCGAAAGGATAGTAAAAGTGAGCATGCCTCAATCGGGCGTCTTAGCGACACCACATAAAGGGCGTATAAGGTAATAACAAGCATGCCATAGTCGGGCGTCTAAGCGACACCACATAACACTACTAGGAAAAGGCCTACTAATGGCGCACCTAATTTGGTCATTAATGGCGCATTAGTGGTGCGCCATTAGTGCCACGCCATTAGTATATTTTACTAATGGCACACCACTGGTGCGCCATTAGTATCTGGTATACTAATGGCGGACCTCAGATGCGCCATTAGTATATACAACAGTGCGCCATTAGTATGCCTCCCAGGGGGCCATGTATACCCAGGTGCTTTGGCATACTAATGGCGCACAACAACAAGATGCGCCATTAGTAACTTCGGCATACTAATGGTGCACTGTTTAATGATGTGCCATTAGTATCCTTTGGCATACTAATGGCGCACTGTGATGTGATGCGCCATTAGTATGAATATTAGTTTTTTTTATTTTTTTATTTTCTGTTTTTTGCACAGGTTACAAAATGTATAATTGGACAAAATATAGACAGCACACATCAACAACAAATTCATCGAATACAATAGAAGATTAGTCTCTGAATACAATTCATCATATTAGTCTCCGAATACAATTCATCATATTAGTCTCCAAATTGAAAAGACCAAACAAAGATAGAACATTATATTACAAGTCTCGAGACCGCGAGTAGCGAGTTTGTCTTCACATTACAAGTCGATATCGATCATCTAAACTACCATCACATAGAAGAGAGCTGCGATCATCACGATGAGCATCATCACGATGAAACTCGTCTTCATCCGGTTCCTCCAACGCTCCCTCCCCTCTCCCGCTAGATAGCGGGCGTATCTAGATTCGGCCTCGGCCCTAGTGGTGTACCCTTTGTAACTGTTACCGCTGAATCGGTGAACCTGTCTCCGACACTCCTCCCAGTCGTCGTAGACTCCGGGAACCTTACCCTTGTACATGACATACGACGGCATCGTTATGCACTAACCAAACGAAACGTTAGTACCAATTCACAGACAATACCTAAGCAATATATAAGTATGCAACAGAATGATCGGAAGAGAAAAGCAAGACATTAATAGCATCGATTACATCTAAGTTGAACGACTCTCGAAACCAAAGAGACATACTACAAGTTCATTAAAGTTTAATTACAACATGAGCCAATTGATGTTTCAGAACTAGACACAGCATCACTGCTTTCGACTCGACTCAAGGGACTGGAGCGTGGATGAAGCCGCCGTCTATCGTGGGAGTCATGAAATAACGGTCGTTGTCAGCCTGCATTTGTAGCATTATGTCGATGTCACTGTTGGACGGTTGATTTCTGAGGTAGAACTGCCCCGAGGTACGAAGGACATCTTGATGGATGATTTCCGCAAACTCCGACTGGATGCGAAAGAATTCTTGTCTGATGTCCGCGTCCTGGATTGCCGACACGCTCGCGGCCCAATCTTTGAGTTTACTCGGTAGCAGAAGTTGATGATGGTCCCGTACGATCGCCCACATGAGATGGATGGCGTAGTAGGCACCCTTCTGACCGCCAGGCGGCTGCTTGACGCAGCAGAACGTCGTATTGTGGGAGAACACGTGCTTGCCGTACTTACGAATAGGCCTGGTGAAGGTGCCTCCAAATTTGGCGTAGCCGGGGAGAACATCATCAAGAACCTTCTTGACATTTGTGTAGTCTACGTTCGAATGACGGTCCGGGTCGAAATACGTGGCCAAGGAATATTTGGGGCTTAGGAGGATGAGCGTGCAATGTGTTTCACTGCAGAAAACACGGAATGTTAAAAGAAAAACGATCGAAATCTAAGAATTCATATGTTACGGGGCGGTTGAGGGGAGGACTTACTCGGGAAAGTAAGGCACGAGGAAGTTATCCTTATCTTGGTTTGCCAGAATGACGCCTTCGAGGTAAGAACTCGCGACTTGCCGGTCCCCAGCGCTGCCCAAGATCTTGGCACGCATGTAGAAGGGGTCGACTATCATGATGTCCGGGGTCTTGTCACGAATGATCCGCATCTCCATACTCAGCGAAAATAGCCGAACGAAGGTGTAGTGCAGTGGATGAAGGTTCAACATAGCGTGGATGTCATCAAACCGTAGGACGATCATACCCCCGATGGAGTTATCCACAAAGCCCTTGCCCTCTGGCACCTTGGCCACGAAAACCGGGTATGCCACATCCTTCTCTCTGAGACGCCGCTTCTCCAAAGAAAGAACACAGTCATGCAGACTCCGCATAGCACCGGTTGCAGCATCGAGCATATTTCTCGGTAGCATCGGCCTACCCGCCACATGCAGCCTCCTCATTAAATCCTCAGGTGAAGGTGGCCCGTCCTGAGCACGGATCGTACTCGGTGCCGGCTGGCCCGCACCCTTGTTAGTCTTTCTTTTGCGTGCCTTCTTCTTCTCCTGTAATGGGACCGAGTTCTGCTCACAGACCGCCTTCTTGAGTGTGTTGGGGCTGATAATATTTCGCACCTCGCCTATCTGAGGCTCGGTGAAGTCGGCAGCTGGAGGCGTCTCCTGAGAGCTGAACTGCAGACGACGCCAATTGCAACTTGGCTTCTCCGCGGTACCAGCTAGATCGCGCACGTCTTTTGTTGGGTTAGGTTCTTCAGAAGGAGGCCCCATGAAGTCGCCACCGTACCCATGATCGGCAAAGTACTGATCGACGTTGCCAAATGTATCATCGTCGTCGTCGTTCTGATCCTGTGCCATATGCATGTTTGGATCCAGTGGCATAGGGATGTCCGGCACCATTGCGGCGGTCTTGCCATGGGGCCGACTTGGCGCCGGCACGACTAGCGGTGTTGTCTTTGGGGTGGTGTCCCCCGCCCCCAAACGAATCTGGCTCTTCGGCCGAAGCAGGGGCCAGCTCAGGCAGGCGCTGAGGGTCATCATCGTCGGCCCTGAGGGGTCGAATCGGAGGTAACAACTCGTCGCAGCCTGGCAGCACCCGAACCAGTTGAACCCTAAACAAGTTGGGTGGCATCTGGGTACCGTGGAACAAGGGGTTGCCCGGTTGAACGATTTTGCCCTTGGCGACATCGACCAACTCGTTGTTCACGAAGTGCAGGAGAGTGCACGGAACGTCGGCGGTGCCCTGCGAAAACATGTAGGGCGTCAGGGATGCCCAGTCAAAGGCAAGGAGATGAAGTCCTCGGCCGAGAGAGGCTTAATTAGTTACTGTGATGATGGCGTCGAGCTTGGCTAATGTCGAGGCACCGCCAACGGCGGGCGTGCAGTTGACGGAGGGGCTGCTTGCTGGAGAGGTGGCGGCCGACGTACACCCGGGTGCATTAAGCTCCCGTGCCGGCGTCGGAGACACCAATGCCGCCTCCGCCGGAGACACCAATGGCCCCGCCATCGCGTTCTGCGAGTTGCTGGCCGTGAAGCTAGGAATCGGGGGCGGCCCCTGTTGGCTGCCCGCAATCAACGCACTCAACCCCTTGATCAAGGTAGGCACAATGGCGGTGATCGTCGCTCCGAGTTGTTGTTGCACTTGCTCTTGGACAATCTCCGGAATCCGCGCCACCTGTGCCTTGAGTTCTTGAACCTCGCGCGCCTGGCTTTCCGAGCTGGTCTTTTTCTCCTTTCGCCCACCAGTGTTATAGTATGATGACCATTTTGTCGACAAGCCTTTGCCGGCCACACGACCAGCTGACGTCGGCTTACTGAGCTTATCCTTGTTCTTCATTACATTCAACGCCCTATTTAGAGTGGTGTCCCAAGGGTTGCTCTTAGTCGACCCCGCGCTACTGCTTTCAGTCGCCTGCGGAAGGAATGTGAACCATTTAGAAATTTGGCTTCATTAATTAGAATGCAACCATATGGAGCTAATTACGCGGGGGTGTATTCCTTACCAGAACAAGCTCAAGCGCCCTGGTCTTCGGATCCGTGGTAAGCTCCTTTGTTTTCGGGTCCTTCTTGTACCGGGCCGTGACAAAGTTCCTGGTCTGCTTGTCACCGTATTTATCAGAGAGGGGCGATAGGCCTTGCTCGGCACGGTCCGCCTCCTCCTTGTCCCATATAGGCTCCGCCACTCTGTAACCGCCGGGACCGAGTGTGTGTTCCCCTAAGTTCAGCTCCCGCATTTCTTTCCCCCACTGACTTGATTCGGAGTTTGCGGTGCTCGAGCAATTGATCTTGAAGTCGTTGTAGTCATCTTCGGTGATCGAAGGATTTTTCTCCTTGATCTTCTCATAACTCTCACCTTTCTCGATCATTCTCTTCACATTGCTTTTCCAAGTAGACAGGGCCTTGCTCATCTTCGTGAGGGCAGCATTGTTCACTTTATTCCCTTTGAGGCTTGTGTTTTCAAATTCAGCGGGGAACTTGTATCGTTCGTGCAGCTTCGTGAAGAGGAGGTTGCGCAAATTCCCTCGGTCAGGATGCCTCAGGTTCTCGGTGTTGATCAAGACGGTGCTCCGGAGAATGCACCCGAGCTGAAGCAAGTACCCCTTGACTATTCGTTCGGGCGCCGTTGGATTCCCGTCGGAGTCCACTTCAGTAACTTCCTCCTTGAGGGTGCGGAGCACGGTCGGGCGCCGGTCCTTCCGTTGCCTCTTCAGTTGGCTGCCATCTGTGCATGCGCCGCCATCATTAGTGGTGGCATCCTCGGCGGCACCATCAGTGGTGGGATCAGTGGGGTCATCCTCGGCGGCACCATCAGTGGTCTCAGGATCGATGGGGAAGGCGGCGTCCTCATACAAGTGAGGTTGTTCCTCCATCTCCTGGGATAGCTCCAAGAATGCCTTGCCGCCCGAACCCCCGGGCTCATCGTTGTTGGCCATGTTTCTCTCTAAATAGGAACAAAGTTTGGTCAAAAAGTTGGTTATTGTCAAGGAACAAGATCATGGTCTCATCATTTAGGGTTTGTCGACAGCGAGGCATCCTAAAAGCTAAGCTTTTATCATTGAGGGTTTTTCGACGCCGAGGCACCCTAAAAGCCTAAGCTTTCATCATTTCGGTTTTTATCGACACCGAGGCACCCTAAAAGCCAAGGTTGTATAATTAATGGTTTGTCGACACCCATGCATTAGTCACAAGTACCCCATATGTCCTATTTTTAGCAAAGTCATTCTAAAATTCATGGAAAATTTCAGCATGACCTTTGCTGAAAATAGGACATATGGAGTACCCGAATTTGCCGGAACGAAAGTTAATCGACATTCCAGCAAACTCAAGGGCCTCTCGGGTGGACAAGGCAAAAAAGGCCTCCATCACAACATGTAAAATACATTGGCATGTGAAGAGGTGAAACAATATATGCATCTCCAAGTAGTATCATTCAACATTTTGGACAAACCACTACAAGCAATACTGGATCAGATACAAGAAGAATGTGAGAAAATGCAGACAAATACTAACAGATTGAGGTGTTTAACTTGTGGTGCTCTCTGTGCTATTAACATTTCAAGTCAAATCCTTTTCTGGTTAGTAAGTGTTTCTTGAGCATATGTATGTAGTAAGTGTTTCTGCTCTCAGTGTTTCAGAACACATATTTCAGCTAGCTATCTGTTCACAATCTGCAACATGAGACACTGAAAACAATTGCTACCAAGTACATCTCAAGCTCGCATAGTATCAGCACGATCTGTTCCTGTAGCCTTCTGAGTTGCCTCATGCCAATTGACTTCCGAGAGATGACGTCGAAAAAGTTGCATAGGCCAAATAGCGTTTCACGGACGTGCGCGTCCATGATCCCACGGATTGCAACTGGAAGTATTTGTGTCATCAGCACGTGACAGTCGTGAGACTTCACCCTGCTGAACTTCTGCTTCGCTGGGTCTAGGTATCTGCTTATCTTCCCCGCATAACCATAAGGAAGTTTTACTCCTAGGAGGCAGGTGAAAAACTGCTCGATCTCCTCCTGACTTAGAGTGAAGCACGCGGGAGGGTAGTCATTTCCGGTCTTCTAGGCCTTTTTGCCTTTGCGACGACTTTCTGTGTCCTGCTTCGCCTCATCATCATCATCATATATAGCGTGAAGCTCCTGCCTGATGCCCATTGATTTCAAGTCTGCCCTTGCTTTCGGCCCATCTTTGGTCCTCTCTGGCATGTTGAGCAGGGTACCAAGCAGACTCTCGCACATGTTCTTCGTGATATGCATGACATCAACACTGTGAGGCACACGGTGGATCTTCCAGTATGGCAAGTCCCAGAAAACAGACCTCGTTTTCCATACCTTTAGCAGTAGCTCTGGCGCCTTTCGCTTCTTTCCCAGCACTGGCGCCTTTTGCTTCTTTCCCGGCAGTGGGTAGTCTTTCCAATTTTTCAACAGCTTGTCTATTTCCTCGCCGCTCCTCGTACACGGGCGTTTTCGGGGTTCGGTTTCCTCCACGAACAGATCCTTGCATTTCCTCCATGGGTCATCGTCGCGAAGCCACCTTCGATGTCCCATAAACATGGTTTTCGAAGACCCGGGATCTCTATCTAGCTGGCGATACGTTGTGGCATCCATGCACCTTACGCATCCAAAAAATCCGTGGACTACCTGCCCCGCGAGATATCCGTAACCGAGATAGTCGTGCACCGTCGTCAGCAGTGCGGCTCTCATAGGGAAATATTCTTTCTCTGCGGCGTCCCACGTATTGGCTGGCGTTTTCCACAGTGTGTCTAGCTCGTCCTTCAGCAGCCCCAGATACAGATTGATGTCGTTCCCTGGTTGTTTCGGCCCTTTAATTAGCATACTCATGTGAATGTACTTCCTCTTCATGCACAACCAGGGGGGAAGGTTGTACATCCACACAAACACAGGCCAGGTGCTATGTGTGCTTCTCTGGCTGCCAAACGGATTGACTCCATCGGTGCTCGCGCCCAGCACGATGTTCCTTGGATCCTTCCCAAATTCTGGGTATTCGAAGTTCAACGCTTGCCACAGGCTCGCATCCTTAGGGTGACTCAGCATCTTGTCTTTTTTATCTATCTCCGGATCATTTGCATCATCTTCTCGCTTCTTCTCCTCCCTATCCGCGTGCCAACGCAGGAGCTTTACTACCTTAGGGTCCACGAAATACCGCTGCAGACGAGGAGTGATCGGAAAGTACCACACCACTTTTCGAGGAGCTTTCTTCCTCTTCTTGTATCGAGTGACGCCGCACACCGGACATATGGTAGACTCCGCGTGCTCGTCCCGATAAATGATGCAATTGTTCATGCACACATGGTATTTCATGTGCGATAAATCCAGAGGACACACGATTTTCTTCGCCTCCTCCAAACTGGTCGGGCACTTGTTCCCCTTGGGAAGACGTTCGTGCCAGAATGACATGTTCTCGTCGAAGCATGCATCGGTCATTTTGTGTTTTACCTTCATCTCCAGAGCCATGAGCGTTACTTTCAGGCGAGTATCCTTGGGCCTGCATCCTTCATACAATGGAGTAACCGTGCCTAACTAAAGTTGATCCATCTTGGCTTTCTCTCGGGCGGCAGCTCTTGCATTATCCGTCTGCTTGAGAAGCAGCTCTTGAATATGAGGGTCCTGCACCCAGCCCATTGATGGTCCAGCGTCGTCTGCTCCGCCGGCATCATCATCTTCATGATCATGCCCGTCATCTGCTCCGGCATCTTCCTCATCATCATGTCCTGCATCTTCTACATGATGAGTGTGTACAGCATCACCGTCATGATCATCTCCTGGGGATTCTTCGTTTTCTCGCCCGCCCGAGCCGCGGTGGTTGTCTTGCTGCCCTTCCTCATTTCTTGCCCGGCCCCCATGGATGACTTCGTAGTCATCTTCATCACCTTGCCACCGATAGCCATCCATGAAACCACGCAAGAGCACGTGGTCCCGCACCTGCCCGAAATCCGGGTCCGCAATAAGGCTCTTCAGCTTGCATCTTCGACACGGACATGTTATCTCCATCTCGTTCTTTTGAAGCATCTCGGCCTTCGCGGACCTCAAAAACCTATTCACGATGCCTTCAGTCATCGTGCGGACCATGGTCGCCTGCGGGGTAGAGCAAAACGATATTTTAGAACCAAGAAAAAATTTGGCATGACTTTCCCTAAAAATAGGACCAAAAAGAATGCTTAATGCCAAAATTCTCGCCGAAACGGAAATGAATCAACATTCCGGCAAAATATTGGCAACTATCGCATTTCAAATACCGGTACACCTCCAAACACAAACACATATACAACACCACAAACATATGCAACACCACGAACATACATAGATCTAGCTAGGCCATAAAAAGTGCATGTGCACATTGTTGTAGGGAGAACAACATAAATATAGCTTCCCCCCTTACTTACCTATCAAAACAAGGTAATTTAACCACTTAAATTGAATGAATCTATGGTGGAAATGAGGTGAAAAAGAGGAGGCACCGGAGACAAGGAGGAGGTGGAGAGAATGAAGTGGGGAGAAAGTGAGTGTGGGTAGGAGAGGCTGTCCAAAATATCTTGTTGCTGCCCACTTACTAATGGCGCACCAACTCTAAATGCGCCATTAGTAATCCAGGTTACTAATGGCGCACCTTCTGGTGGTGCTCCATTAGTAGTTTTGCAAAAAAAACATACTAATGGCGCACTGTTCCACAGTGCGCCATTACTAGTTTAAACTAGTAATGGCGCACAGTGGAACAGTGCGCCATTAGTAGTTTTGCAAAAAAAGGAATAAAAAATATAATAAAAAAATCAACATTATGGCGCACTTTCCGATAGGTGTGCCATTACTAGTTACAACTAGTAATGGCGCACTGTGTCTGGATGCGCCATTAGTATGTTTGGACAGGCGCACTAGTTCAAAAAAAATTGATACTAATGGCGCACCCTGGGCCAGGTGCGCCATTAGTAGTTTCAACTCTAATGGCGTATCAGAAGGTGGTGCGCCATTAGTATATACTAATGGCGCACCACTTGTCTGGTGCGCCATTAGTATATACTAATGGCGCACCACTTGTCTGGTGCGCCATTAGTGTCAATCCCATCTATAGCCCTTTTTCTAGTAGTGTAAAGGGCTTATAAAGTAAATAAAATAACAAGCATGCCACAGTCGGCCGTCTAAGCGACACCACATAAAGGGCTTATAAAGTAAATAAAATAACAAGCATGCCACAGTCGGGCGTCTAAGCGACGCCACATAAAGGGCTTGCAAGTAAATGAAATAACGGACCTGCCATAGTCGGGCGTCTGAGCGACGCCACATAAAGGGCTTATATGAAAATGAAATAACAAACATGCCGCAGTCGGGTGTCTGAGCGACGCCACATAAGGGGCTTATATGAAAACATAATCATAGTGAATATCCAGGAGGTGGTACCGTCCCAGGGATATTCCTTATTTCAAACAATGCAAACGGTTAGTCCATAATGATAATAACCATAACCATCATATATCACAAGTCATAATCAATATTTGGGTTTAGTAGTTTCTCCTCCGAAGACTGACACTAAGACCGACACTTGACCCTTCCCAGACTGTAGTCCTTAACCATGGACACGGCTATTCGAATAGGTTTAATCTCTACAGAGGGTGTACTCTTTACCCACGAGTAACGGATTCCTGTAGTCCATCGGGACTAATTCCGTCTACGGCCTTTTAGTTGACAACACACCTGACTTGCACACACCAGCTTAACTTTACTTCTGTCAGGAATCACCCGCGACACTTGTTAAGCAAAACTCTAAGTGGGGAGGCTACAACCTCACGTAGCATGGGATCAAATTTCTATCGCGCGCCCTAAGGGGTGTCCCCCTCTCGGTCCCAACCGGATACACCCATGCCCCCGGACCAGGTGGCATGCCTACCGGCTACAACCGGTATCTTCCACCATGGCCTCTCTGTACGGTATGTGCCAAGACAAGGGTTAACAACTTACTAAACCATACCCTACCTACGGCAGGAACTAGTGGCAGTACAAAACAAGTATGGGGGTTACCGCAACAAGACTCGATCTATGGCCGACTCAGGAGGCTTATAAATTCCCTGCATGACATGTATATCAAATATATTTCGACCAACAAAATCACCACCAATTATACCTTACTATGCCATACTGGACATAACCGTCCCGACGAAGACCGGCGATAAGCTCACGCCTACCCAAGGCAGAGGCTTTCCCGGATTCCTTTCTGGCATGCATGCAAGGAACATGAGGATGCTTACCATCACAAGTATATTCATTTCCAACAGCAAGGAAATCACTAATATGCATTCATGCAAATGATCGCATCATCACATAAAATAACAAGTTCTCCGAAATAAGGTGGTGTTATAATCGTGTCAACCAACACATCAAAAATATTATGCCAGGGTTCAAGATGCTTGCCTTCATGGTCTGGAAGGGCAGGGTGCACTCCAAATCTTTTGAAAGCTTTCTTCTCTTCCAAAATCCTATTTTTGAAAATATGCAAATAACAGATATTTCAAAAACAGTACAAAAAAGTTGTTTGGAAAATTTTCAAATAAATCTCAAAATAAACTAGACAGAATTTGAGGGATGTAGGAAAAAGAATCAACTCATTTGGAGTTGTATTTAAAAAGTTAAGCTCAGTCAAAGTTTTGGTAAAAATCTGTTATTTAAAATTAAAACAGAAAAAGAAAAACGTTTCGAATATACATACACGTCGAAGGCGTATTCTGGAAACGCGCCTCCACTTATCTAGCGTGGACCGAGCGTGTGTCACTGATAGTGGGCCCGCCTGGCCCACTGGTCAGGTTTGACTAGTCCACCTTCCCTCCTCTTCCTGTGCCCGAGAGGGGGCGGAACTCCGGCGATGCTCGCCGGCGAACGGCGGCGCCATTCGAGAAACAGAGGTCACCCGCGGGCTCAGGGGGCCGAGGCGGTCACTCCGGTGGTCACTTTGGTCTCTGGGGTGGACGGAGCTGCCGGCGGCGAGCTCGGCAGCGGACGGTGGCCGTCGGGCAAAGTGGGTTTGGGGCTACGGTGGTTCCCGATCGGAATCAAGCAGGGGGATGGGTTCACGGAAGAGAGAGAGAGCTTCTGGTGAAGAGAGTGGAGAGGGGGAGGCCCTAGTGGTGCCGGAATGGCCGGGGCAGTAGCGGCAGCAGGAGTTGCCGGAGAGGAAGAAGACGACCTCCTCGGGTCCATTGGCTGCCATGGGGGGAACTAGAGGAGTGGACTAAGGTTGCATGAGTGCGGGTACGAGCTCGGGGCTTCCTTTTATAGGCGAGGCAAGGCGGTTCCGCGGCGGCCGTGGATAAGGTCACCGGTGACCGCCATTCTGTAGCTAGGGCGTCGTGGCGGCGACGAGCGCTAGGGGCCACGCTTGTGGATGAGCTCGCGCTGCTCCAGGGGGCAGGTGGTGAGTGGGAGAGGCTCGGGCGGCGCCGACCTGAGCAGGGGCTGTCGGGCGGCCGTGGCGGCTAGCTCCTGGCCTGCCGGGGACGTTGCGAGGGGCTGCTTGGCGTGATGCGGTGAGAAGGGGAGTGTGTGGCGCGGCTCTGCAGTGAGGGCAAAACCAGGGGCGCGACGCGGCGGCTCGGGCGCGGCACGTGCAAAACGTGTCCTCTGCTTGCGCCCAGATCACGCACGGAACATGCTCGACAAAATGCCAGGGCATGCTAGAGGTCTCGGGTGAGGCTGGCACTTAGCAGACCTAGGTTAGGAGTAGCTGGGAGTTTAGTGGACATGCTAGTTTGTCCATAGGTGCAAGTTTACAGTGCAATGACAAAAGTCATGTCAAAGCTGTTCATGCACTCAAGGTGTTTGACGAAACGCTAAAGGCACCTTGGCATTACTTGGAGTGGCCAAAACTTCCAGATGGTGGTCTCATTAGATGCATAAGAGGGTGGTGAGGTTAGTTTGCCAAATGCAGAAACTTGATAGTATAAGATTTGCAAAACTACAATTTTGGACAGGAGGTAAATGGCATCATTTCATGAACCAAAAATGATCAAATGGGTGCATGCTCCTGGACTTAGGGATTTAGTAGGGAGGACTACAAGTAGGAAAAGGAATCATGGAAAAAGGAGCAACTAAAACCGTGGTTGCTGTACAAATCCTCAAGTTGGACCAGAATGAAAGTGAGGTTGGTTCACTCAAGTTTTTCAAATAACATCACTGGGTTTTTGCATAAAGTTGAATCATATGCTACTACCAACATCCCATAATTTTGGTGGAGGCTAGAAAGAAATATTTAAATGAGTTGTAGTGAAAAATTGCACTCTGGACCAGAGAAGAAAATTGGGTGCAGAGCTCATGAATAAAAGATATTTTTGTATAAAAGTGATTTAAAAACATTCCAAATTTTGGTTGGAATTTTATGTGAATTTATCAAATGGTTGTAGTTCAAATATGGCCTTCAAGAAAATAAAGATCAAGCAAATTAATTATGTAATTTCTTCTACTAATAAAATGAAAGTTTTTCTAGAGAGGTTAAACAAGTCCAATAACATATTTGAAAAGTTTTCACTTTGGGGAAAAACTCCATAATAACAAGGGAGAAAAATGGTTCAAAAAAATCAAAAGGGAGCCTAGAAAATAAAAGTTTTAATCTCCTAGCAAAATTTTAATTAACAAACAAAGTTAAAATTTTGGGGTGTCAAGCCCGAAAACTGCGGCACAGGTGGGGAGGGGGGCACAACTGCGGCACGCCCGAAAACGCGGCCTAAACCGCACTAGGGGCTTCCCTTTTGGTTATTTTTCTTTTTCTTTCAGGACCTTAATCTCTGGAAACACTGTCCAGTAGCACTGTTGCCGAACACATGATGCAGCAACCAAGGAGGCAGACAACTATGTTATACCACGGAATTCCCAGGTTGATTACAGTAACGAGTGAAGTATTCAATTCAATATCATTCCCCAGCTTGCCCTTGGAAGGGACATAGTCCTACTCTTTGCTTATCGCACTATCTGTATCACTCTGCCTTAATGCAATTTTTTAATCAACAATGCATGACATTACGACTATTATTGCATTCTTGTTATATATGTATATATGTGTGTGTGTGTGTGTGTTCTTTAATGACGCCTTGCAACCGTACACTCTGGTACGACCAATACACCAGGGGCTTACGTACCCCACAATGCGGTGTGAAAAGTCCGAACACTTTCACAAGTGCGGCACCCCGAACTTATAGCATTATATGCATCAGCTCCGAATCATGTCTTTGGTCAAATGTTGGGTTTGCACGGCTCCTATGTTTTGGTACCTTACGTTCCGCTCTATCGGCTAAGGTAGCGCTAGGAGAACAACTGCGATTGTGCCCTGGTTCTGCTGGGTTTAGCACCTCAGTAGAGAAAGCTAAAACTGACTGTCATGATAAGGCGAGAGACTGGTCGCTGTTCGGCGAGGTTTTTTTCGAGTCCCTAAAGATTTATGCCGCTTAGGGCGAGGGGCCGGCCCTGTCCGGCTTACAGGCGTGTATCGCGCCCCGAATTCGGCCTTCCGAATACCAGGGGCTTCACCAAAATTTAAAATTATAGAATTCTATGGCTAAGTGAGAGTGATAAATCATTATTAGTCTGGTTGCCTTGTTCATTGTGCTGAGCACCTCCCTTGAAGGACCCAAATATGGGAACAAGAGTGCTCATGTTTATCCCGAACACCCCAGCACTAGTGGCATGGGGGCAGAAGCCGAGGACTAGCCATCTCTCAGATTGGATAAACGGCCAAACAGAAGGTAATATTTTAAATTCAAACAAGCGTTGCATAGCGCATATGAAACAAGTTTTCATCATACAAGATCACACAAGCAAGTCTCATTCAAATATTACATATTTTGGGCACTCATCCGCGATGAGACGGGCACCCGGCAGAACACCCTCATAGTACATCTCGGGGTGGCGGTGCTCCTTGCCCTCCGGCGGCCCCTCCTTGATCAGCTTCACGGCATCTAGCTTGACCCACTGCAATTTCACACGGGCAAAACCCCGACGTGCACCTTCAATGCAGACGGATCGCTTGACGACCTCCAACCGTGGGCAGGCATCCACAAGCCGCCTCACCAGGCCGAAGAAGCTGTTCGGAAGGGCGTCGGCAGGTCACAGCCGGACTAGAAAGCCCTTCATGGCCAGATCGGCCGCCTTATGTAGCTCGACCATCTGCTTCAGCTGGTCGCTCATCGGCACCGGATGTTCGGCCTCAGCATACTGAGACCAGAACAGCTTCTCCGTCGAGCTTCCGTCCTCGGCCTGGTAAAAATGTGCCGCATCGGACACACTGCGGGGCAAATCTGCGAATGCTCCTGAAGAGCTCCGGATCCGGGTAAGTAATCGGTAATTTAATTTTACATGCTTGCTTTGCATATAGAAAGCCTTACCCGCCGCTATCTTCTTCATCGCGTCGATCTCTTGGAGGGCCTTTTGGGCTTCGGCCTTGGCACTTTTTGCGCTCTCGAGGGACACAACAAGCTCAGACTCCCTCGTCTTAGAGTCAAGCTCCAACGCCTCGTGCTTCGTCACGAGAGCCTGGAGCTCTTGCTACACCTCGCCCACCAGAGCCTCGTGCTTCTCTCGCTCGGTGCGCTCCTGGGCCACTTTATCTTCGTCTTGGGTTAGCGCTTGCTTCAGGGTCGCCCCTGACAAACATACAATGATCCTGTCATTGGGCAATCGCATCCTTTTTTTATATATACATATCTATAGACGGGGTATTACTTACCCTTGTTCTCCTCGAGCTGCCTCTTAGCAAGGCTGAGCTCTTTCCGGGACCCCTCGAGGGCCTGCTTCACTACGGCGACCTCCGCAGTCAGTGCGACGGACGCCAGCAGTGAAACCTGCATATGCATATTGACATACTTATATTAGACTCTTGCGATATTATTTGATCCTCTGTTCGGCTTTTCTTTGTGAACACCGAACAAAGCATCAGGGGCTACTGTCTATGACGTAATATTTCTACTACATTTTAAAACACTTACCTCGAAGCCTGTTAGAAGGCTGGCATAGGCTTCAGTCAATCCGCTCTTGGCGGACTGAACCTTCTGGATCACCGCACTCATGATAGTGCGGTGCTACTCGTTGATGGAAGCACTGTGAAGCGCTTCCAGCAAATTGTCCAGTGCCTCTGGATGGACAGAGGTCACCGGCACAGGCGTCTTGCCCCTCTTAGAAGGAGGCTGCCTGCCCGAGCCCGGAACCGCTGGATGGTCCGGCATGGTGTTCGGCTGAGGGCCGAACTCGGAGCTCTTAGGGGCCCCGTCCCCTCGGCTCCCGGAGTCCGGAAGGTCGCCTTGGGGCGCCTCCGGGACCGTCTCCCCTCGATTCGGTGCCTCTTGAGACAACACCACGGCATCGTCGGCAGGATGAGGGGAGGTGGCGGTCGGGACCGGATCGCTATCCATGTCCGACGAGCCCAGGGAGCCATCCGATGATACCTCGATATTGGCTCCTGGCGGCTTGCATAATCATGTTCCGTGATTAGGGAAAGCAGTGCGACAAAGGAATCCTATGAGTTACTCTGGTATCCGAATACTTACGATCTCCCCGGGGGCTTGACCCTGGGCAATCACTCATCTTCGCCTTCGTCGGCGGCGGTGGAACTGTCCGGAAGAAGAGTCCTCCCTTCTTGGACCCCCTGGCCTCCCCAGTAGGGGCGGACTTCCTTTTCTTGTCTCCCCCAATGGGTGGAGGAGCTTCTTCTTCTTCTTCCTCGTCTTTGGGGGAAGAGTGCGCCGTAGAGTCATCGGACGGTGAGTCCGACGACGCCTGGCGTCGGGAACTCTTTCGGGTTCCCTTGGCCTTCTTGGTCTTCTCCGGCACCTTATAAGGGGCCGAAGTCAGCATCTTCGCCAGAAGAGCCTCTGCGGGTCCTTCGGGCAGAGGAGCCGGACAGTCGATCTGTCTGGCCATCTTCTGCCAGTCCTATCAATGATACGGGAGTTTAGATCCCGCATAGAGTCCATCTATATAAAAAATAAGTATCCTGTGAAAGGTAAAGCAGCTTACCGCACTGGCTTGGCGCTTCGCGCTAAATCCGCGATCCTCGGTAATAGGGGGGGACCTCGGCGCTTTTGAATAGCACCCTCCAGGCGTCTTCATTAGTCGTGTCGAAGAGCCTGTTCAGAGTTCGGTGCTGCGCCGGATTGAATTCCCACAAGTTGAACTCCCGTTGTTGGCACGGGAGTATCCGGTGGATGAGCATAACTTGGACTATGTTGACAAGCTTGAGCTTCTTGTCTAGCATGTTTTGAATACATGTTTGGAATACGGTGAGCTCTTTTGAATTACCCTAGGACAGGCCCTTCTCTTTCCAGGAGGTGAGCCGCGTGGAGATGCCAGAACGGAACTCGGGGGCCGCTGCCCATGTAGGGTCGCGCGGCTCGGTGATATAGAACCACCCCGATTGCCACCCCTTTATGGTTTCCACAAATGAGCCCTCGAGCCATGTTACGTTGGGCATCTTGCCCACCATGGCGCCTCCGCACTCCGCCTGGCGGCCGCCCACCACCTTCGGCTTGACGTTGAAGGTCTTCATCCATAAGCCGAAGTGGGGCCTGATGCGGAGGAAGGCCTCGCACACGACGATAAACGCCGAGATGTTGAGGATGAAGTTCAGGGCCAGATCGTGAAAATCCAGGCCGTAATAAAACATGAGCCCCTGGATGAATGTATGGTGAGGGAATCCCAGTCCACGGAGGAAATGGGTGAGGAATACTACCCTCTCATGGGGCCTGGGGGTGGGGATGAGCTGCCCCTCATCTTGGAGCCGGTGCGCGAAGTCGTCGGGCAGGTATCCGGCTCTCCTCAGTTTCTTGATGTCTCCCTCCATGATGGAAGAGACCATGCGAAAACGGATGAGCAAAGGAGGAAGAAGGCATGGATAGAAAGGTGAATTCTTATCCATTTATATGAGCGGACGAAACTAAGCGTACCCACTTGCCTGGTAAAACTCGCTTATCCCCCAAGCGCCGCAATTGATGGCGCGGTTGGGTTACCCATGCCCGTATTGATGAGAATTCCGTAATAAGGGGACACGATCTCTACTTTGACAAGACGTTCGAAAAACTGCCTCGCGTTATGTGCGGGGCTTGTTAAAGGAAACGGTTCGAATAATCACCGGGCCATGACATAACGTCATGCTGGCAAAACAAGCCAGCAAATTAGATCTGCGAGAATATTATTCTCTCTACGGTGGAATGTGGAACTTATTTTGCAGGGTCGGACACTGTCCTCGTATTCAAATTATTCTGTGATGTATTCGGCGAAGGAACCCGCCTTGCAATGCCGAAGACAATACTGCGCGCCGGACTCATCGTCATTGAAGCCTAGTTCAGGGGCTACTGAGGGAGTCCTAGATTAGGGGGTCTCCGGACAGCCGGACTATCTCCATTGGCCGGACTGTTAGACTAAGAAGATACAAGATTGAAGACTTCGTCTCGTGTCCGGATGGGACTCTACTTGGCGTGGAAGGCAAGCTAGGCAATAGGTATATGGATATCTCCTCGTTTGTAACCGACCTTGTGTAACCCTAACCCTCTCCGGTGTCTATATAAACCGAAGGGTTTTAGTGCGTAGAACAACAACAATCATACCATAGGCTAGCTTCTAGGGTTTAGCCTCTCTGATCTCATGGTAGATCTACTCTTGTACTACCCATATCATCAATATTAATCAAGCTGGACGTAGGGTTTTACCTCCATCAAGAGGGCCCGAACCAGGGTAAAACTTCGTGTCCCCTGCCTCCTGTTACCATTCGGTCTAGACACACAGTTCGGGACCTCCTACCCGAGATCCGCCAGTTTTGACATCGATAGTCGTGGTACATGTTCTGTAGACGTTCGGGCGGCGGTAGTGGAACACGTTTTGAGGGGGAAGTAGAGGTTCTCGCGTCATGCACGGGATGGTAGTTGTACACGGTCATCGTGGGAAGTAAAGGTACACACGAAGGTAGTCAAACATGACAGTTCCATTACACGGGTCTTCAGCAACAGTAGTCGTTCCCGTTCGTTCCGAGAGGAGCTCGACACATCCCGGATGAGTAGTCGTACACGCATGTAGATGAACCCGTGTAGTTGTACATGTCTTCATGTCGTAGTCGAACTTGATGAAACCGACGGCGATGGTAGACGTACATGGCCGGCTTGACGGAACTTGGTGAAATCAAAACGTGGCAGCACTGAACGCTCTTGGCGGTCAACGACGGGAGGTGGCGGCGAAGCTGCAGCAACGTGCGGGCACTGGCAGCGGCATCCGCGAGAAGAGACACATCGCTGGTCATGGGCACCAGCGGTGACCGGACGCGGGAGGCAACGGAACGGGATGACGAAGCAGCAACTGCAGCGAGGCAGTGGTGCGGTGGTGAGCTCGTAGGGCGAGGACGGTGACGAGCTTGGCGCATCCAGAGGTAGGGACGAGGCCCTGCTGGCGGGCAGGAGGCGCGGAGGAGGGATGCGAGATCAAGGAGGAGGCCTCGGGCGTGGAACGCGGGCAGCTGCTCGCTGGTCTTGGCGCGGGCGCCATGGCCATGGCCGTGGTCGGTGGAGGAAGGCAAGGCGGCGCGGCGGCCAAGGGGCAGCGCTCGGTGGCGTTCGAGGGAGGAGCTGGCGATGGGGGTTGCGTGGGATCGGGAGCAAGGGGTCGAGGGGGCTCGCGACAGAAGAGTAGGACGAGGGGATCGGGATCAAGCCGAGGCCCCTGGCGAAGCTGAGGGAAAATGAGGGAAGGGAGCAATGGATCGGGCAGGAGGCGGCTAGGTTTAGTGGGGTAAGGCGGGCCGGCGCGGGAGGGCCTATTGGCCGACTTTGCTGGGGAAGGTTGGGCCGGTGAGAGGCCCAGTTGGGTTGGACTCTCCTCTCCCTCTCTCTCAAATTTTCTTTAACAGAATAGCACTAGAGAAGAAGAAAAGGAAGAGGGGGTTAGGGAAAGGAATTTTGGCAGAATATGATTTTTCCCGGACTCGCAAAAATGCGCTGGTTCCAAGAAAAATAGAAAGAAAAAGAAAAAAAGGCATGATTGAAAGATGTAAATTCAAACTCATTTGAATTTCAAATGGGTTTGAACTAGGACTTGGTTAAAGGAAGGACCAAAAATGTTCGGACTTTTGGTGGAGCACCGGAATAAGATGAACGAATGTATGGCAAGGTTGGAGTCCAAGACATAAGAGAACAAAGGCATTGGGATAATTTGCAAGTGTGTTAGAATATTTATTATAGATCCCTAACATATTGGGAGGATATGTTATATAGAAAAATCACCATGTGAGTTCCCTCAATTTAAATGGACCGAAGATCCATACGATTTATTTAGTTTAGTTGCAAAAGAATTAAATATATGATACATGATGACATGATACAATGCACATGATGCAAAGATGAAATGCAACGGACCAAACAAATCACACGACGAAACCTGGAAATCATGGAAGGCACCTGAAGCTCCGGTCTTGGGGCGTCATAACTTGCCCGAGCCAAGGAACAAGCAAGGAGAAGTGATGCGGCCGCCCTAAAGGTGGCCGAAGACTTAAGAGCCGAACAGGTTCCTCGTCGCCAGAGCGAAGATAAAATAGCCAAGATGGCTGTTGAGCTGAAAGATGCCGCCGGCCGATATGAGCTCCTTGAAAAGGAAAGCCAAGAGAAAGCGGCTGACCTGAAGAAAGCCATGGAAGCAGCCAAGGAAACCCGCTCTGAAATCAGACCGGCGAAGGAGGAGCTCCGTCAAGCCGGAGATATCACGGCCGGGAAGCCCTTTTTGTTGCGGTCGAAGTTCGGAGATCCGAAATATGCCCCTTTGGATCAATTATGGAGTGTTGCAGACGCGTATTCGGACTTGGCAATGAGTGCTGCTGATGCGACTGAGTTTTTCAAAGATCAGAAAGATCATGAAGTGGAGAGGTTGTTCTGGTCGCAGTTCAGTGCTCCCACGCGTCCGCTGCTGTTGGATGAGCAAATGGCCGAGTGGGCCGAGCTCCATAAGTTTTCCAGAATTGCCATGAGGTCTGTCGTGGATCATATTTTGCCGAAGGGGCAAGGCCGAATAGTTATTTTGCTTTAGTGCAACGATTCCTTGGTGTTGTGCCGCTTATCGACGCTGTAAAGAGGTCGACGTGCATAGAGTGTGCGCGGATGGGTCTTGCACGTGTTAAGACATACCGGGCAGAGATGGAGACCACCACTATTGCGACCCAAGATCCGGCCGTAGGCCAGGTCTCACCTGAGCACTATTTTGAAGAAGTCCTAGAAGGCGCTCGTGTAATAGAGGCTTAGTGCTCGAAGAGTATCATGTTTGAGTGACATGTATCCCAATTGTAAAAACAGTGCTATTTGGATTATAAAGGTTGTGTTTATACTTTTGCCTGAAAGTATCATGATGCCTCCTGTGCGGCCGTTTATGTATCTATATAACCTGAAAGTTTGCAGTCGTCGGCTTCAGCTCCTACGCATATAATGCGGGGGTGTTCGGAAAAGCGCGTGTTCACACTTGACCCAACGTCTTGGTCCAT
Source organism: Triticum urartu (assembly GCF_056163025.1). Taxonomy (NCBI): domain Eukaryota; kingdom Viridiplantae; phylum Streptophyta; class Magnoliopsida; order Poales; family Poaceae; genus Triticum; species Triticum urartu. The sequence goes on along the minus strand of NC_141876.1, from coordinate 288,694,864 downwards.
TAAGGAGGTGATAGCGTGGCGAACAAGGCAATCGGACTATATAGCTTTAACACTTTCACTTAGCCATAGGAGTTTGACGGTGGGGCTACTATATAGCCCCTGGTACTTCTGCGCTCATCCGAACACGGTGCGCGTACATACATGACCGGAAAAACGGTCCTTCGTTAATGCGGAGTAATCGCGAAGATTCCGCTGAGTCATCGAGTGGTTGACCAGTCTCGTGCTATATCATGACAGTCAGTTTTTGGCTTTCTCTACTAAGATGCTCATACAGATGAACCAGGGCACAATCGCAGTAGTATTCCCGGTGCCACCTTAGCCAATAGAGCGTAACGTAAGGTAGGGAGCCGGGCAAACCCAACTAATGACCAAAGACATGATTCGGAGCTGATGCATATATGCACAAAATCGCAACGCTGAACACTCCCTAAGGTGTTCAGGCTTTGCATCATATATTGGGCTGAGAAACACCCTTGATTATGAGCCCTTAATTTCCAGGAACTTGCATTAGTATGACGTGACAAAATGTCAATAACTCCAGCATCCCTTTCGGTTGTGTTAAGTATCCAGTGGGAGTAAAGCAACAAGAGACAGTAAAAAAGGTTTACACAAGGTCTTAATCTAAAAAGAAACCATTGAGCGGGGCCCTGCTGCACATTTGCGCATGTGTCTTTGTTGTGCCGTATCCTGGAAGGGTGTAGCACAATGATCATCTATAAAAGAGAAAAACCCAGGTGAAAGTCTTCGTGCGAAAAATTGGTTATTCTTAATGAACCATTAAAATGCAATTTTAAATAGGGTCAGGCTGAACTGTAGCCCATTTTACATGCGGGAAGCCCCTAGCACCACCTATGGGGGTATATCCATCGACCCAATCTCAGGTTTATCTGAGCTGTTACAGCTAGTGGTGCACCGTACTCGTCTAACCGTGTCCGCGGTCTTGACGACCGATCATTTCTTCTGGTTGGAGAGGCCGTTTAGTGGTTGACTGCTAGAGCCGCCACATATTCCTCCCTACGTGAGGAACGCTCTGTGCTTCCACTAACTATGATGATGCCACGTGGACCGGGCATCTTAAGCTTAAGATAAGCGTAATGTGGTACTGCATTAAAACAAGGGAAGGCCATTCTCCTGAGTAGTGCCTGAGGGACGCTTCGGTGGAGCGATGTCGAAGGTTAATTCTTCGATTCGGAAGTTGTCGGAAGAACCGAATACAACCTCTAGTACTAGAGAGCCCGTACAGCGGGCCTCTGGGCCTGGTATTACTCCTTTAAAGGTAGTATTGCTTTCGCTGATTCTTGTCGGGTCTATCCCCATTTTGCGGACGGTGTCCGGATATATCATATTAGGACTACTACCGCCATCCATAAGGACTCGGGTGAGATGATATCCGTTAATTATTGGGTCTAGCTCCAAGGCAGCCGATCCTCCGTGCCGGATACTAGTCGGGTGATCCCTGCGATCAAAAGTGATCGGGCAGGCCGACCAAGGGTTTAACTTGGGGGTGACGGGCTCTACGGCGTATACGTCTCGGGGTGCGCGCTGGCACCTCCTCTTCTGTATGTGAGTTTCATAAATCATGTTCACTGTTTTGACCTCTGGTGGGAATTTTTTCTGTCCCCCAGTGTTCGGCTGGTGAGGCTCATCCTTGTCTTCGCTTGGTGTCTCCCTCCCCTTGTGTTCGGAGTTTAGCTTGCCGGCTTGCGTGAAGACCCAGCATTCTCTGTTGGTGTCGTTTGCCGGTTTGTCGGAGGTGCCATGAATCTGACATAATCTGTCTAGAATCTTGTTTAGGCTGGATGGTCCATCTCTACTGCCTTTAAATGGCTTTTTCCGTTGACCGGGTCGAGAGCCCCTGAATCCGGCGTTTACCGCCGTGATGTCTGGGCTATCTTGATTGTTTCGACGCTTTCTTTTATTGAGTCGTGGTTTCCCGTTGCCATCCCTGACTTCGGATGTGCCTCGGTTGCTGGTGCCGCTACGGGCTAGCCAACTATCTTCGCCCGCGCAAAAGCGGGTCATAAGGCTTGTTAGGGCTACCATTGTCCTCAGTTTTTCCTGGCCGAGGTGTCTGGCGAACCATTCGTCCTGGACACTGTCCTTGAAAGCCGCTAAGGCTTCGGCATCCGGGCAATCAACGATTTGATTCTTCTTCGTGAGAAATCTGTTCCAAAGCTTTCGGGCTGACTCTCCGGGCTGTTGAATTATGTGACTTAAATCGTCTGCGTTTGGAGGTCGTACATAGGTCCCTTGAAAATTGGCCCTAAAAGCATCCTCAAGCTCCTCCCAGCTTCCAATTGAGTTTTCGGGGAGGCTTTTCAGCTAGTGCCGAGCTGGTCCTTTCAACTTGAGGGCCGAGTATTTGATGGCATGGAGCATCTGCGCGAGACATGTGGATGTGAAGGATAAAGTCCTCAATCCAGACCCCGGGGTCTGTTGTTCCGTCGTATGCCTCTATGTTCACGAGTTTGAATCCCTCTGGAAATTCGTGGTCCAGCACCTCATCGGTGAAGCATAGGGGGTGCACGGCACCCCTATATTTTGATGTGTCATGGAATTCTTCGGATGGTTGTAGTGTTTGGTTTTGATTCCGAGCTGTTATTCGGTCAGTATAGTCGTTTGGGAGGCCATGTTCCTATGCAGGAGCGCACTTCCTAGATCTGTACATGGACCTGGTCATACCGGCTTTTTTGTGCGGGTCTTCACGTAAATCATGTGCTGACTTGTGTGCGATGTCGTTAGCCGCTCTGTCACGGCCACGGGGTGGTCGATCCGGCTAATCGGCCATTATATTTTTTCGGCTGAATGGGCTCTAAAGCCTCATCATCGAATTCAGGCAGCAGCTTGCGCTTTGGATAGCTCTTTGTGTGGCGACTGCCGCCATACTTTTCTTCAGTGTCAAGCACTTTGTTCCATCTACTGTTGAGCGTATTCTGCACGGCCTTAAGCCTTTTCTTCTGTTTCTTCAGGCTCCTCGCAGTGGCGATAGGCCTTCTATGGAGGTTCTCTTGTTCCAAGTGCCTTTCCAGGATGATGTGTGCATTGTCGTCCGTACTGTTCTCCTCTCCGGAGATAGGTTGACGAGCTTTACCCTTGGCGTCGCCGTGATTGGACAGCGGCTATGTACTATGTTCGCCGTCCGCTGGCTCACCCTGCTCCATCGCTGGGTCCGTGTGGTCGTCGTTTCCCTTGGAGTCGACCGGGGTATTATTCTTTCTTGCGCTGTTATCACTGTTTTTGCTGAGGCGGGATTTGGAGCGGAGCCTACGTCGTCGCTTTGGTTGCTTCTCGAGGGGACTATCCTTTGCTGCATCCTCCCGTTCCTCGTTGTTGTTTTGTGTGGGTGTGTCCACCATGTATATATCGTGTGATGAGCTGGTTGTCCAGTGCCCTGTGAGTGGTGGTTCCCATTTCTCTCCTGCATCGTCGTCCATACCGTCGATGTCTTCGGAGTCGAAATCAAGCATGTCGATTAAGTCGTCGACAGTGGCTATTAAGTGGGTGGTGGGTGGGGAACGAATTCCTTCGTCGTCCGCTTCCCACTCGAGCCGGACATAGTTCGGCCGAAGGTCTCCTGACAAGGAGAGAGACCTCAATGACTCTAGCATATCGCCCAAGGGCGAGTGCTGAAAAATATCTGTAGAGGTGAACTCCATGATCGGTGCCTAGTCAGATTCGATAGGCACAGACGCAAGCGGTTCGGAGCCTGTGGCCGGGGACGAATCCAAGGGTCCGGTGACATAGGTCTCATACGAGGTGAAGTCAGTATTCGGCTCTATCGCCGCTGAGTGTGCAGCCTCCGTGGCGGGGTCTATCCACCCATCCTCGGACAGCACGATCTACTCCGGATTGAGTGCAGGAGTAGCCACAGGTGTGATCTCCCGAACACCGTCCGGTGGCAGAGCTATGTCATGCTCGTCGTGACTGTGCAGCGCACTTGACACGGGCTCGAATCCGTCGAAGATCAAGTCTCCGCGGATGTCGGCAGTATAGTTCAAGCTTCCAAACCTGACCTGATGGACAGGGGCGTAGCTCTCGATCTGCTCCAGATGGCCAAGTGAGTTGGCCAGCAGTACGAAGCCGCCGAATACGAAGATCTGTCTGGGGAGAAAAACCTCACCCTGGATTGCATCGTTGTCGATGATCAAAGGAGACATCAAGCCTTTATCATGACAGCACAGTGGATCTCTCAATTAAAGCACCAATGTCGGTGTCAAAACTAGCAGATCTCGGGTAGGGGGTCCCGAACTATGCGTCTAAGGCTGATGGTAACAGGAGGCGAGGGACACAATGTTTACCCATGTTCGGGCCCTCTCGATGGAGGTAATACCCTACTTCCTGCTTGATTGATCTTGATGATATGAGTATTACAAGAGTTGATCTACCACGAGATCGTAGAGGCTAAACCCTTGAAGCTAGCCTATGATTATGATTGTTCTTGTCCTACAGACTAAACTCTCCAGTTTATATAGACACCAGAGGGGGCTACGGTTACACAGAGTCGGTTACAAGGGAGGAGATCTACATATTCGAATTGCCAAGCTTTCCTTCCACGCAAAGGAGAGTCCCGCCCGGACACGGGACGAAGTCTTCAATCTTGTATCTTCATAGTCCAACAGCCCGGCCAAAGTATATAGTCCGGCTGTCCGAGGACCCCCTAATCCAGGACTCCCTCAGCCGCCTCCTGGGTACCCATTACCCTTGTACGCTCATGCCGACGATTCTGGAGGGAGGAGCGGTGAGCGGCACCGCCTGCGCCAGGGCCGTGGTCGCCGTGCCGCGGAGGCGCACGCCGTCGCCCCAGGGGTCCAAGCCGCGGACTCTTCACGCGAGTTCGTGCTGTGGGCGGCGATGCCCCCGAGCACCTGGATACGCCTCCCGCAGTTCTTCCCCGCCGATATGCCGCCGAGGGGCCTTCGCGAGCTTTGGCTGCAACACGCCGATTGCGGTGCCCCAGCGACTGGAGCGGAGATTGGAGACGTTGGCTGCGGGAAGATCTTCATGACCCGAGGCTGGGGCGAGATTGCCCAAGTCTACCGTGCGGTGGGCGCCCTCGCGATCCACTTCGAATATGACGGCGCGTCCGTGCTATTCTTCAAGGTCTTCGACAAGGAAGGCCGGCGCCTGGAGTGCTGCCTAGAAGGAGGTCGCCAGGACGACACTGCAGCAGGCGATGGGTCCACCACAGGTCTCGCCTGCAGCTCCTCCAGCGATAGCGGCAACTCCTAGTGCTCCAGCGACTCTCCTGAGCTCGCGGAGTCTCCGGAGACGAGTGATGACAGCTATGTGTCCCCGAGCTCCCGCCGAGCCCGGAGCATGGCTGTGGCGTCCATCCACCGTCGCCGCTGATCTGGATGGGGTTGGCGCCGGCCTCACATGGCCCACTGTTGATCATGGCGTCGGTGACATCTGGTGCGTGTAGATAGTGCTCCTAGGAATTCCTTGGCTTTTGTTCCTTGTGAGGAATCAAGAAATGAACCCCGTGGGGGCGTGTAAAGCGTTTGTAATGCCTTTTGTCAATATAGCCCTCATTACGAAGATTTGCGTGCGCATATCCTTCTGAGGCTCGACCTCCCCTTTCCAATCCTGCAGCAGCTTGGTGCTCTACGCTGGCAGGTCCCGGCCCCCAGGTAGGCTGCAGCTATCGCTGGTATGCGAGGTCGCGTGCCGTGGTCAAGGCCAGGAGGTGAGCGGCCCGAGGTCCAGTAAGAGCTCCTGAGGTGCGATGCTCAAGAGGTCCCCTTTAGCGCGCGAGCAGCTGTCTTATGATTGGAAAGGAAGAAAACGTTCCCACCGCAGGGCAGCGAAGGCAGTGAGTGAGGGTTTCGTGCCGTAGCGACTGGTGGATCCAGAGGGAGAACTTATCTTGGCTGTCTGGGGTCGGCTCCTCGAGTAGTGCCGGACTCGCACGTCGATCACCGTAGTGTAGTTAGGTCAGGCCCGTGCGGGTCTCCCCCTCCCCTCCATGTCTTTCTTGGTGCTCTGCGTCCTCAGGTCCCGAGCCTCGAGCGAGCTCAGCCGCTGCTGGTATGCCAGGTCGCGTGCCCTGGTCAAGGCCAACGGGTGAGGGCTGGAGAGCTAGTAAGAGCTCCTGAGGCACGATGCTCAGCAGCCCCGCTTTTAACATGTAAGCGAATTGCATGAGAGAAGAGGGACAGTCCGTGGTACCTCCTGCTGCGGCCCTCAGGAAGTTCCTGCAAGTTAGCGCGAGGAAGGGCACAGGTCGCCGTGGTGATTGCTGGTTTGCTTCTGGCGTGTGAGAGGAGACTCCCTACTACGGAGAGCCCCCGGGGCGTGTACAGCCCCGCCCTGAAACGTGGCTTGCACGACAGGGCTAGACGAGGTGTGTCTGGACACTCGTGAGCAAGCACAGGACTCACGAAGCCCTACCTCAAGGCGGATTGCGCCTGGTCTTGGTTCTTGTTCGCTGTCTTGGTCATGCGAGATGGTTAGACAACACGAAGGGTCCTGAAGAAAGACGGTCGGCGCGCGGCTCCCATGGTGGGTGGCGATCAAGCAGGTGATAGTCATAGATAGATTAAGCATGAAAGGCAACCTAGCTCAGGTAAATGCATAACGATACGCGCTACTAGGTACTGCCCGAGCGGCTTGGGGATGATGCAGCCCGAGGAGCGCCCCCAACAAGGTAAGCTAAAGACATAAAAGGAAAGATACATGCCACAGGGACGGACCCCCACGGCCTGGGAATGATGCAGCCCTGGGGGCGCTGCCAGCTGAATGAACTTGGAAAATGTCACCTGGTTCTGTTGCTGAAGGAGAGTTGGGGCAGCTGAAGGTATGCGGCGAAGGGGCTGCTTCTCATGAGCCGCCAGGGCCCTAAGCCTCGGGAGGCTCTGGGGGTCCAGGGGGTTCCTTGAGGAACCTCTTCATCTCCGTGAGCGGAGCATGGTGCCTGGCCTCCTATGTCAGGACCCCGATTCCATGTCACACCGATCTAGCCTGTAACACCTCATATCACTTTGCGGCCTCACGCATGGTATTCCCATGGGTGTCGCCTTACCACGGCCCGGGAACGTTTGCGCCTTTTGGCTCACGTATATGATAGTGTCGCTAGCATCCATATGACAGAGAACTCAGGCCGACATGGCTAGTCGTGGACCCAAAGCGGCACAAACTTACGGGGACAGGCATACATGAATTAACATCGAGCATGTCGGTTAGCAGCGTGTGAATCCGGGCTGTAGCACTGGGCTAACAGGACTCCGGGAACCCAGGCTGTAGCAGGCTAGGCAGGACTCCGAATGTCACCGCGTGACATTTCCCCGAAGGGACAGACACAGGAACGAAATGAAACACATGCCGGCCAGTCAAGTGCTCGAGCAGTAGTGCTGGGCTAGGAGGACTCCGGTGAGCCGGGCTGTAGCGGACTACTATGGCTCATGGAAGCACTAGACTACATTTCCCCATAAGAGAGGCTGCCAAGGATAAACAACTAGATTGTCGGATCCCACACATACCAAGCATTTCAATCATACACACAATATGCTCGATATGTGTAAATACAACATGGCATCACAACAAAACTCTACAACTCAAGTACTTTATTTAAAGGCTCCGGAGAGCCATACATAACATGTTCATATAGGTAGGGGTCACATGACCCGACACTCAAGTCATATAAGCATACAAGCACATGCGGAAGCAAACTAGTCTGAGTACAGACACTAGAAAGAAAGAAGGCTTGACGAAGCTTGTCTATCTACATAGGGCCCTCCATGGCTCGGAATCACCACCTGGATGGCAAGTCACTCATCGACGTCGAGGTCTACGTGAAACCCGTCGGAGGGGCGGTGTTGTCCTATGAAAACAGTAATTAAAGCAACATGAGTACAAAGGTACTGAGCAAGACTTACAACAGATCCTACTATACATGCTCATTCTCAAGAAGGTGGTGGAGTTATTGTAGCAAGCCAGCTTTGACTCTTGGCTAAGCTATCCTACGAGACACCACTTCTAAAAATAGTTTTCGCACACGAGTCCACTAAACACCATCACAATACTCCACCGTGGATCCTCCCTCGTCATCCTACGAAGGGGCCATCCGTAGTACTCACACTTATCTTGAGTCTATTAGTAGTAACGATTAACTTGTCTATGAACTGTATAGGCAACCAAGTAGTCCTTCACCGCGGACGCGGCTATTTGAATAGATGATGTTAACCCTACAGGGGTGTACTTCTTCATACACGCTCTCACCACTTATCATCGTTTACACGACATGTACTCAGCAACCTTCAAGCGGAAGCCCAACGAGAGTGTCGGCCATGGCGTACCTAAACACTCAAGTCTCTAGTCCAGGTTTATTGCCTATCCAGGTTCCATCCGCAGGGAGTCTGGCCGAGGTTTCCACATATGGCCCCGAACGATGTGTACAGGGTCCCGAGACGCCAAACGGGCGCCCGACATACCCGGCCACGGTGTATCTACCGCATCATAGCCCACCCCTAGGGTCAGCGCTACGCACTGCCGCCAACACATAACCTATAAACACCAGAAACTAGTTGCAACTCCTGGACAGAGGACTAGGGTGGTTAAGAAGCCAAGATGATCAATTAAGGATCCCAATGCATGGTAGTAACTGATTCTTAAATCACACATAAAGATCTCAGTTCTTAAGGACGGCCTGAATGAAACAACCCACCATGTACTCCTACATGTCCTCTCATCGATACCCTTACCAAAACAAGTTCAACACATCCCTCACATTACTGACGTAATCATTTCACTCTAGCCCATAACCCAGATGAACCATACCTGACACAACTCTAAGCATAGCAGGCATACCAAGGTAGGAAACACATACATGGCTCAATCAACTCCTACACATGCTAGTGGGTTTCATCTAGTTACTGTGGCAATGACAGGTCATGCAGAGGATAAGGGTTTAACTACCGCAGCACACAGCAATTTGAAACGTTGTTGTCTTAATGCAGTAAATGAGAATAGGAGTGAGAACATGGGATTGTATCGATATGATCAATGGGGCTGCTTGCCTGATGGAGTAGTAGTAGGGCACTGCCCTTCAGTCGGATAATCGAAGGTATCCTCGAAGGCAGAACCTACCATGAAAGACACCACATAACACAATCATCACATGGCAATATGCAACAATATGATGCATGCTATGACATGGCAATATGATGTGTGTTGGTAATGCATACGTGTGCTGGTTTGAGTCTATTTGAATCAAAGGTTCAAATGGAAGCTTATGTTATTAAGTCATATGAGTGCATTATCTTGTTTCACCTAAATAGAAAGGTTAAAGTGTTCTGTCATGCATGAAACCATTAACGATGGAAACATTGAATTTCTCTGATCAAATTTCATATATAAATCTTTGCATTCGGAGTTACAGATTAAAAGTTATGAATTTTTGAAGTTTGTACTATTTTCTGAATTTCTTGTATAAGAATAATTCCAGTAATTGAATTAATGCGTCAGCATTGCGTTAGGGTCACGTCAGAGGTCAACGGAGCTGGTGCAGGTCAAACTTGACCAGTGGGACCCCCGTGTGAGTGTAACTAACCTTACTAATTTTTTGTTAGCACTAAACCTAACTTAATTAGCAGACGGGCCACACCTATCATGGACTAAGGGGGGAGTCAACCTGGGCCCAACCAGTCAATGGTCAACAGGGTCAAATCCGCTTGTGTTTAGCCACCGGTCAGGCCAGACGCGGAGGTGGGAGTGCAGTTTTGTGCTCCGGCGACCAAATGGGCGGCGGAGGGCATCTATGGGACGCGAGGAGCGAGCCGCATCGTTTGGTGGCAGTGGTGGAGCTCGCGGTGGCCGGGAACGTCGCCGGCAACGACCTTGGCGGTCGCCGGAGTCGGGTGAAGTCGAACCCGAGGCTACGGGGCACGGCGAGGCGCGTGGAGTGGTGCTACGGACCCCTCGCGATGCGGTGAGAGTGTTGGACACGGTGGTGTGGACGGTGGGTGGCTGGAGTCATGTCGGCGACGAGCTCGGCGGCGGCGTGTGGTGATGCCTCGTGCAGTCGCTACGGTGGTCGAGAGAGAGAACGGAGAGGATGAGGAGGTGCAGAAGCTCACGGCGATCACGTAGGAGCAGACGGCGCGGCCGGGGACGAACTGTTGTGGCGGTGACGTCGAAGGGGATCTATGGCAGTGCTCGGTGAAGTCGAGCTTGAAGAGGACGAAGCAGGGCGCGCGAGCGCTCGGGGCTTGGGCTGCTCGACGGAGACGACGACGGCGAAGCTGTTGGACATGGCAGCGCGGCACGGGGATGACGGCGAACGCGAGTTTCACGGTGGCGCATGCGCGGCAACGTCGGCCATGGTGCGGGAGAGCGAGGGAGAGAGGCAGGGGAGCGAGTGAGGTGTCTGTGGGGTCGGGGCGGTGACGTGGGGCTCCCCCAGGTGTCCAGGGGCGCGGGCGGCAAGCAGGTGGAGGCATGGCGAGCTCGTGCTTGCGGACGTCACCTCTCTGCCTGCCTGGCGGGGACGAAGCAGCTGGCTGGCATGGGCCAGCACAGCGCTGGGCCGCCTGGTGGGCCGGCTGGTGGGCTGCGGCCAGGTAAGTTCCCTCCCTCTCTTTTAATTTCTGTTTTCTATTTTTTCTGTAACGGTGTGGCTCTATTAAAAATACTTAGGCATCTTGAAAGATCCTAAAAATAATCAGGGGCTCTCTTTAGATTATTTCCAATAGCCCACACTTATTTCCAGAATTATTTGGGCATTTAAATTCCCAAATGCAAATAGATAAAGATTTAATCCAATCATCTTATGTGTCCTAGAAAATGTGAACCCATTTTGTCAGAGGTTCTAACCCAAGAAAAAAAGGGTGGACTTTTTAGAAGGGCATTTCAGATTCATTGAAAAAGATTTTTGTAAACCCTAGTTGTTTCCAGGGGGTGCTGGGGGTTCTGTCATCCCCATTTCAATTTTCTGGAAAAGTAGACATGATGCAACACTCTAATGCATGAACTAGCTAGGGTGTGACAACTCACCCCCACTCAAAAGAATCTCGTCCCAAGATTTAGGATCCGTTGGAAAGAAGGTGGGGTACTCAAGTCGAAGACGATCCTCCCTTTCCCAAGTGGCTCCTTTCTCGGAATGGTGTGACAATTGAACCTTGAGAAATTTGATGTTATGGCGACGGGTGGTATGCTCGGCTTGATCAAGGATACGAACGGGATATTCCCGATATGTGCGATTATCTTGGAGATCAAGCGTTTCATGGTCCACTCCATGGATAGGATCCGCGAAGCAACGCCTAGTTGAGAAACGTGGAAGACATTGTGAACTCTGGAAAGATGCGGAGGTAATTCCAATTGGTAGGCAACTTCTCCTCGTTTGGCAAGAATGTGAAAGGGTCCAATGTAACGAGGAGCCAATTTGCCTTTGATACCGAAACGATGGGTTCCCTTCAAAGGAGTAACCCGAAGGTAAGCCTTCTCGCCGACTTCATAAGTCGTGAGCTTATGTTTGCGGTCATATTGGCACTTTTGACGAGGTTTGGCTGTTTTTAATTTCTCACGGATAACGCGAACCTTCTCCTCTGCTTCCTGAATCATATCCGGGCCAAAGAGTTGTCTTTCTCCGGTTTCTGACCAGTTAAGAGGCGTTCGACATTTTCGTCCATAGAGAACTTCGAAAGGAGCTTTGCCCAAGCTAGCTTGATAACTGTTGTTATAAGCAAACTCCGCGAATGGAAGGCATTTCTCCCAATCCATACCGAAAGAGATGACCTAAGCTCGGAGCATATCCTCCAGAATTTGATTAACTCGTTCTACTTGACCACTTGATTGGGGGTGGAAGGCGGTGCTAAAGGAGAGATGAGTTCCCATGGCATTTTGGAAACATTCCCAAAATCGAGAGGTGAAGAGACTTCCACCGTCTGAGTTAATATCCAATGGAACACCATGAAGAGACACTATTCGGGAGATGTACAAGTCAGCTAGCTGGCTAGCGGTTATACTCTCACAAACAGGTAGGAAGTGGGCTACTTTGGAAAGACGATCGACAACGATGAAAATAACATTATTCCCTCTCTTGGTCCTGGGAAACCCGGTAATGAAGTCCATACCGATTTTATCCCATTTCCATTCAGGAATAGCCAAAGGTTGAAGGGTGCCAGCAGGCCGTTGATGCTCTACTTTAACACGACGACAGACGTCGCAACTAGCAATGTATTGAGCAATTTCTCTCTTCATCCTAGTCCACCAAAACCTCTGGCATAGGTCTTGATACATTTTAGTACTACCGGGATGAATGGTGAGAGGGGATTCATGAGCTTCCTTAAGGACTAGTTCCATAGTTGTTGTTTCTTGGGAACCACTAGGCGTTTCTCATAGAAGACAACACCTTGAACGTTCATAGAGAAACATTTAGCAGCTCCGCTAGCAATGTTCTGCTTGATCCGAGATATCTCGTTGTCATACCGCTGGGCGGTTATGATCTGATCCATAAGGGTCGGTTTCACCACCGAGGTAGATAGGAATCCCTGAGGAACAATGTGGAGATTAAGCTTCTGAAATTCCTCATGGAGAAGTGGTTGACCTTGTTTTAACATCAGGTTGTTACAATAGGATTTACGACTTAGTGCATCAGCCATGACATTGGCTTTGGCCGGGGTGTAAGTTATTCCTAAGTCGTAATCTAGGATCAACTCGACCAAACGTCTTTGCCTAAGATTCAAATCCGGTTGGGTGATTATGTATTTCAGACTTTGGTGATCTGTGAAGATCGAGCAACGATTACCGAGAAGGTAATGTCGCCAAGTTTTAAGTGCATGGACTACAGCTACAAGCTCCAGATCATGTGTGGGATAGTTTTCCTCGTGTGGGTGTAATTGCCGTGAAGCATTAGCAATTACCTGATGATCTTGCATGAGTATGCAACCTAGTCCTTATCGCGAGGCCTCGCAATAGATAATAAAGTCCTTGGAGAAATCTGGTGGTACCAGTATGGGAGCAGATGTCAGGCGTTTTTTCAGTTCCTGAAAGCTGAACTCGCACTGTGGGGTCCACTCGAACTTTTTATCTTTCTTGAGGAGTTCAGTTAGAGGTTTAGCAACCTTGGAGAAATTCTCGACGAAGCAGAGACAATAGCTCGCTAAGCCAAGGAAGCTCCAAACTTGCTTGACCGTTTCAGGTGGAGTCCAATCAAGGACGGCTTCAACTCGCTCGGGATTGACAACAACACCCTTACCAGAGATTACATGGCGTAGGTAGGTCACTTCTGGCAACCAAAATTAACATTTGGAGAATTTGGCATAAAGGCGATGCTCTCGAAGTTTCATCAATACCAGCCTTAGATGTTCGGCATGTTCTTCCTCATTCTTGGAGTAGATGAGTATATCATCAAGGTATACCACGACGAATTTATCCAAATACCCCATGAAGATCGAGTTCATTAACCGAGAGAAGGTGATTGGGGCATTGGTTAAACCGAAGGACATGACGGTGTACTCGTATTAGCCATAACGAGTAACAAAGGCCGTTTTAGGAATGTCCCCGTTTTTTATTTTGATTTGATGGCAGCCCAACCTCAAATCCATCTTGGAAAAGACTAAGGATCCTGCGAGCTGATCATATAGATCGTTGATCCTGGGAAGCGGATACTTGTTCGTGATAGTGACCAAGTTGACAGGTCGGTAATCTACAACCATCCGATCCGTTCCATCCTTCTTCTTGACGAAGAGGACGGGGCAAGCCCATGGAGAAGAACTACGATGGATGAAACCCTTTTTCAAGGACTCATCGAGTTGTTTCTTAAGCTCGGCTAGTTCTAGGGGTGCCATCTTATAGGGTCTTCTAGAGATTGGGACGGTTCCTGGAACAAGGTCTATCACGAACTCGATATCCCTGTCAGGTGGAACACCTGGCAGTTCTTCTGGAAAGACATCCGGGAAGTCTCGGACTACCGGAATATCTTCAAGGTCTGGAAGGGGGTTGGCATTTAGGGAGTAAAGCTGGTGCTTGGCCACTCGAGTTAAGACATTGACTGTCTTGCCCGATGGGTGAGTAAGCTGAACGGTTCTAGTGGCACAATCAATCTTAGCATAATGAGCTGACATCCAGTCCATACCCAAGATGATGTTTATGTCTGAGGACTTGAGAGTTATTAAGGATGCAAGGAAGACAATTCTATCAACAAGAATTTCATTCCCATGGCTAACTCTAGAAGTTTGCCATCTAGAGCCAGGGGTTTGAATTTCCATGGAAGTGGGCATGTCACAGAATGTCGTGTTATGCAATTGAGCATAGCTCTTAGATATGAATGAATGAGATGCTCCAGTATCGAAAAGAACAAATGTCGGATGGCAATTAACAAGGAGTGTACCAAGGATGACGTTAGGATCATCACGAGTCTCCTCGGCTGAGACATAGTTGACATGGCCATGGGCAGTGGTGGCTGGCTTAGCGTAGAATGTCTTTCCCGCTGGCTTACCACGGCCAACGGACTTTCCAGACTGGTTGGGGTCATTGTTCTGGGGACACTCACGACTATATTGACCCGGCTCTCCACACTTGAAACATGTCACAACATTGGGGCGTGGAGCAGCATTAGCAGCGGGGCCACCATAGGTCTTAGGCAGTGCAAACTACTGGTTGGCGAGGCGCCTCAAAGGATGGCCTCGGAGTGAATCTGGGTGGCAGCGCTGTGTTTGGAATCCACACCCGGTGCTTCAGAGATCCAGAGCCGGATGAAGAACCAAAGTCACGGGAGTGCTTGCGTGAGGCGTCTTAGTCAGTCTGACCTGTCTCAGCACTGATGGTCTTATTGACCAGCTTCTAAAAGGAGGTGCAATCGTGCAGACGAAGACCGCGGCGAAGATCGAGGCTATGTCCCTTGCGGAACCTTGCCTGCTTCTTGGCGTCGGTGGATACCTCTTTAGGAACATAACGTGCCAGATTTCCAAACTCACGACTGTATGCATCCACGGTCAGTCTGCCTTGGGTGAGATTACAGAATTCTTCTCGCTTAAGATCCATGAGACCCTCCGGAATGTGATGCTCATGGAAAGCCTCACTGAATTGAGCCCAAGTAGTGATTTGGCCAGCCGGGCGCATAGCCTCAAAGTTTTCCCACCAAAGGCTAGCAGGGCCTTCGAGGTGATAGGCAGTGTAGGTAACCTTATCATCTTCGGCTACGTTGGCAGAACGTAGCTTATGGGTGATGCTGCGAAGCCAATCGTCCGCATCGAGGGGCTCGACGGAATGATTAAACTTTGGTGGGTACAACTTGATAAAGTCATTGATTGACACCAAGTCGTTCCTTTGATGACGTGCAGTGTTCTGCTCAATCCGCTCCAGCAAGCGGTTAGTCTCACGCTTGTTTCTTTCTGCCTCCAGCATAACTTCGGCCAGAGAAGGCGGGTGAGGCAGATTCTCATCCCTAGCTGCACTGGCTTCACCCTGCTCCGGGGCAGCAGGGTTGCTGCGGGTGTTGACCATCATAGGAAAAACAAGACAATGGTTTAGACAAGGATGGAACAATCTAGGCAAGGAAGTGCGGAATGTAATGGATAACATGGAATGCTGAGATGTTTATTTGCACGACATGGTAATATAGAAACTTCCTTATATATACCATCAGTCATACACACCGTACATAGTTTAGTACAAGCCCAGGCTAGAGTACAACTACGGTGAAAGATGTTACATCTCATCGAAGGGATTCCAAGCTCCTATACATTATTTTCTACACCTCCGGAACGTGATACACACCAAGTCGTATTCCACGGGTCACGCATGACTGTGGAGGATACAACTATTACAATATTAGTGAAGCTACTACCAACTCGGACGTTTCCGTAGTAATCTTCATAGGGATCACCATCATTCCTGGGAGTTGAACATGATCATCTGGAAACAGTTGGTCCTGTGGAGCTTGAGGTCCATAGGGACTCGGATGTGGCCTTGGTCCAACAAACAGATATCCTGACGGTACAAAGGTACTTGTTTTGGTTGAAGTCTCAGAACTGCTCCTCGATGGTATATTCCGGATACCACCGATAGCCTGCTCGACCATCACTCGAACCAACATGGCCGTGTGACCGGGTACATCGAGGCACCGGGTCAGACGAACCACTTGGTTCTAAGAACGGGTGGCCATCTGAAAGCACAGAATAATGCAAAGACATTAGAATTTCCTAGGAGAAATTGAACAGCATAACGACAGTAAATGCTCAGAAAAAGATTTGAGACATCCACAACAGTTTGCAAAACCACTCAACAACATCATAACAAGGTTCTGGTTCAACTGACAACATACTAAAAGTATTAGAAACTATACTGAGGCTTGTAACAACAATCCTATAAGCTACTGCAGATTAGTAACACGTGAACCTGATAGAGAGAAGAGAGCCTAGTCCTTAACCCACGTAGAATGAGAAGAGAATGACTCAGATTAGAGGGCATAAGGTAAAGAAGTAAAAGAGCCTTACGTTCCCTCCCACAATCAATTCCCCTACATATAACTAAAGCATTTCTAGACTCGACATTGACCAGTTTGGATCAACGAACCTACAAGCAGTCTGGCTCAGATGCCAACGCTGTCAAGACCCCGATTCCAAGTCACGTCGATCTAGCCGGTAACACCTCATATCACTTTGCGGCCTCACGCACGATATTCCCACGGGTGTCGCCTTACCATGGCCCGGGATCGTTTGCGCCTTTTGGCTCACATATATGATAGTGTCGCTAGCATCCATATGACAGAGAACCCGGGCCGACATGGCTAGTCGTGAACCCAAAGCGGCACTAACCTATGGGTACAGGCATACATGAATCACATCGAGCATGTCGGTCATCAGCGTGTGAATCCGGGCTATAGCACTGGGCTAACAGGACTCCGGGGAACTCGGGCTGTAGTAGGCTAGGCAGGACTCCGGATGTCACCGCGTGACATTTCCCCGAAGGGACAGACATAGGAACAAAGTGAAACACATTTCGGCCAGTCAAGTGTCCTGAGCAGTAGTGCTGGGCTAGCAGGACTCCGGTGAACCGGGCTGTAGCGGACTACTATGGCTCAAGGAGCACTAGACTACATTTCCCCATAAGAGAGGCTGCCAAGGATGAACAACTAGATTGTCGGATCCCACACATACCAAGCATTTCAATCATACACACAATATGCTCGATATGTGTAAATACAACATGGCATCACAACAAAACTCTACAACTCAAGTACTTTATTTAAAGGCTCCGGAGAGCCATACATAACATGTTCATACAGGTAGGGGTCACATGACCCGACACTCAAGTCATACAAGCATACAAGCACATGCGGAAGAAAACTAGTCTGAGTACAGACACTAGAAAGAAAGAAGGCTTGACGAAGCCTGTCTATCTACATAGGGCCCTCCATGGCTCGGAATCACCACCTGGGTGGCAAGTCACTCATCGATGTTGAGGTCTACGTAAAACCCGTCGGAGGGGCGGTGTTGTCGTCTGAAAACAGTAATTAAAGCAACATGAGTACAAAGTTACTCAGCAAGACTTACAACAGATCCTACTATACATGCTCATTCTCAAGAAGGTGGTGGAGTTATGGCAGCAAGCCAGCTTTGACTCTTGGCTAAGCTATCCCACGAGACACCACTTGTAAAAATAGTTTTCGCACACGAGTCAACTAAACACCATCACAATACTCCACCGTGGATCCTCCCTCATCATCCTAGGAAGGGGCCATCCGCGGTACTCACACTTATCTTGAGCCTTTTAGTAGTAACCATTAACTTGTCTATGAACTGTATAGGCAACCAAGTAGTCCTTTACCACGGACGCGGCTATTCGAATAGGTGATGTTAACCATGCAGGGGTGTACTTCTTCATATAGTCTCTCACCACTTATCGCCATTGACACGACATGTACTCGGCAACCTTTGAGCAGAAGCCCAACGAGGGTGTCGGCCACGGCCTACCTAAACACTCAAGTCTCTAGTCCAGGTTTATCGCCTATCCAGGTTCCATCCGCAGGGAGTCCGGCCGAGGTTTCCACATACGGCCCCGAACGATGTGTACAGGGTCCCAAGACGCCAAATGGGCGCCCAGCATACCCGACCATGGTGTATCTACCGCATCATAGCCCACCCCTAGGGTCAGTGCTATGCACGGCCTCCAACACATAACCTATAAACACCAAAAACTAGTTGCAACTCCTGGAAAGAGGACTAGGGTGGTTAAGAACTGAGAGGGTCAATTAAGGATCCCAATGCATGGTAGTAATTGATTTTTAAATCACACATACATATCTTAGTTATTAAGGACGGCCTCAATGAAACAACCCACCATGTACTCCTACATGGCCTCTCATCGATACCTTTACCAAAACATGTTCAACACATCCCTCACATTACCGACGTAATCATTTCACTCTAGCCCATCACCCAGATGAACCAGACCTGACACAACTCTAAGCATAGCAGGCATAGCAAGGTAGGAAACACATACATGGCTCAATCAACTCCTACACATGCTCGTGGGTTTCATCTAGTTACTGTGGCAATGACAGGTCATGCAGAGGATAAGGGTTTAACTACCGTAGCACATAGCAGTTTGAAACGTTGTTGTCTTAATGCAGTAAATGAGAGCAGGAGCGTGAACATGGGATTATATCGATATGATCAATGGGGTTGCTTGCCTGATGGAGTAGTAGTAGGGTACTGCCCTTCAGTCGGATAATCGAACGTATCCTCGAAGGTAGAACCAACCACAAAAGACACCACAAAACACAATCATCACATGGCAATATGCAATAATATGATGCATGCTATGACATGGCAATATGATGTGTCCTGGCTAATGCATTGTAAAACATGTTGATTTGAGTCTATTTGGATCAAAGGTTCAAACGGAAGCTTATGTTATTAAGTCATATGAGTGCATTAGCTTGTTTCACCTAAACAGCAAGGTTAAAGTGTTCTGTCATGCATGAAACCATTACAGATGGAAAGATTGAATTTTTCTGATCAAATTTCATACATAAATCTTTACATTTGGAGTTACAGATTAAAAGTTATGAATTTTTGAAGTTTGTACTATTTTCTGGAATTTCCTGTATAAGAATAATTTTAGTAATTGAATTAATGCGTCAGCATTGCGTCAGGCTGATGTCAGCGGTCAACGGAGCTGGTCCAGGTCAAACATGACCAGTGGGACCCCCATGTAAGTGTAACTAACCTCACTAATTTTTTGTTAGCACTAAACCTAACTTAATTAGCAGACGGGCCCCACCTGTCATGAACTCAGGGGGGAGTCAACATGGGCCCACCCAGTCAATGGTCAATGGGGTCAAACCCGCTGGCGTTTAGCCGCCGGCGAGGCCAGACGCAGCGGTGGGAGTGCGGTTTCGTGCTCCGATGACCAAATGGGCGGCGGAGGGCATCTACGGGATGCGAGGAGCGAGCCACATCGTTTGGTGACAGTGGTGGAGCTGGGGGTGGCCGGGAACGTCGCCGGCGACGACCTTGGCGGTCGCCGGAGTCGGGTGAAGTCAAACCCGAGGCTACGGGGCACGGCGAGGCGCCTGGAGTGGTGCTACGGACCCCTCGCGATGCGGTGAGAGTGTTGGACACGGTGGTGTGGCCGGTGGGTGGCCGAAGTCACGTCGGCGACGAGCTCGGCGGCGACGCGTGCGGTGATGCCTCGTGCAGTCGCTACCGTGCTCGAGAGATTGAGAGAACGGAGAGGATGGGGAGGTGCAGGAGCTCACGGCGATCACGTAGGAGCAGACGGCGCGGCCGGGGACGAACTGTTGCGGCAGTGACGTCGAAGGGGATCTGTGGCGGTGCTCGGTGAAGTTGAGCTCGAAGAGGACGAAGCAGGGCGCGCGAGTGCTCGGGGCTCGGGCTGCTCGACAGAGACGACGATGGCGAAGCTGTTGGACACGGCAGCGCGGCACGGGGACGACGGCGGACACGAGTTTCACGGTGGCGCGGGCGCGGCAACGTCGGCCATGGTGCGGGAGAGCGAGGGAGAGAGGCAGGGAAGCGAGTGAGGTGTCCACGGGGTCGGGGCGGCGACGTGGGGCTCGCCCAGGTGTCCAGGGGCGCGGGTGGCAAGCAGGTGGCGCCGTGGCGAGCTCGTGCTCGCCGGCGTCACCTCGCTGCCTGCCTTGCGGGGACGAAGCAGCTGGCTGGCATGGGCCAGCACAGCGCTGGGCCGCCAGGTGGGCCGGCTGGTGGGCTGCGGCCAGGTAAGTTCCCTCCCTCTCTTTTAATTGTGAACCCATCTTATGTGTCCTAGAAACATGTGAACCCATTTTGTCAGAGGTTCTAACCCAAGACAAAAAGGGTGGACTTTTTACAAGGGCATTTCAGATTCATTGAAAAAGATTTTTGTAAACCCTAGTTGTTTCCAGGGGTGCTGGGGGTTCTGTCATCCCCATTTCAATTTTCCGGAAAAGTAGACATGATGCAACACTCTAATGCATGAACTAGCTAGGGTGTGACATCCTGAGCCGCCAGGACGCTCTGCAGGTTGTGCTGATAAGCGGTCGCCATGCTCGGTAGGCCAAAAGGCATGCGAACGTAGCTGTGAGGTGGGCCCTTGCAGCGTCCCACGCGCGAAGGCTAGAAAATCTCCTGAGAGGCGGCCCGGTTGAGCCTTGGGACGTCAATGCAGACGCACAGCCCAGCATCGTTGCCTGGATGGGGAGCTGCGCCTGGTGAGCGGCGGCCGCCGCGCACAGCCCTTGTGTCTTGCAGTTCCTGAGGGGTCTCAGTGATGAACTCCTGAACGGTGGGCACTCCTTGCCCTGTGTTCTCTGGAGGGAAACGTGCCGCGAAGCACGCCTCCAAGTGGTGCCCAAGCGCCTCCCTCGTGATGTTGGCAAAGTCCTAGGCCCTACAGAAGAGAGCCCTCGAGCCCTGCCCGAGAGGGGCGCCGGGCATGCTTTCCTATGCGATGGAGGGAGGCGCCCTAGGCGCGTGCGCCGATCCTGACGAGGCGCCGCTTGCCTGAGCCCCTGCGTGTTGCAACTACTTCTTCTTCTTGGGGGTGGCCTCAGGAGGGCACTTGCCCTAGCTGCCGGGGTCCTCGATTGCTGCAGCTTGGAAGGCACGCTCGAGGGAGCACATCGCGTCTCTTTCCACTTCCCAACATCTTGAGGACATTGTAGTCGTGATGGGTCACCGCCGTGAACTTGGCTAGGGCTGGGTACCCGAGGATGGTGTTGTATGGAAGGCAAATGTAGGCGACATCGAAACTGATGAGTTCGGTGCGGTAGTTGTTGTGTTCTCCAAAGGTAACGGGGTGGCGGACCTGCCCGATCGGGGTAGTAGAGCCGTCGGTCACTCCTGAGAAAGGCTTTGTAGGATGAAGCTGGTCGTATGGCACTTGGAGGCTGTCGAACGTGTCGACGGACAGGAGGTTGAGCCATGCACCGCCGTCAATGAGGGTCTTGGTAACTTTCACGTTGCTGATGACTGGTGAACAAAGCATTGGGAGGACGCCTGCAGTAGCTACGCACTTGAGTTGATCTGCCGAACTGAACGTGATGGGGAACCTGGACCATCTGAGCGGGCGTGTGGCCTCGAGCTTGGGGAGAACTGCATTCACTTCGTGAGCAAGCTGTTTGAAGATATCCTGCGTAGCTGGGGCTTGAGCTCCGCCCAAGATGCAGGCGATAGCGCGCGGCTCGTAGAAGCCCCCAGCCCTCTCATCTTGATGGTGGTCGTCATTCCTTCTGGGTGGTGGCGGTAGTGGAGGAAGGTCAGCGTTGCCTTGAGTATGATCCTCACGAGGCTGGTCCCTCCAAGCGCCCTTGCGAGGTTGATCTTGCCAGTGGTCCTCACGAGGCCGGTCGCGCCACTCCTGGCACGGGCCACGATCGTCCCCGCGTCCGTCACCACGTCCTCCTCCTCGGCCGTAGCCCCGGTCGCTGCGCTCGGGGCGTCGACCGAAGTTTCCTTCTGGAATGGCTCTGAGCTCTTGACAGTCGCTGGTGTTGTGGGTATGCAGGTTATGGAAGGCGCAGAACAGTTGGCTGCTCTTGGATGACTCGGGCTGGTCTCTGCCGCGCTTGGTGTCTGGTTCCGCTGCGAGCACGGCTGCTCCCTTACGCTTCACGTCATTGGCCTTGGTCTTCTTCACCTCTGGGTCCGCAGTAGGGAGCTCGAGGAGGGAGAGCCGCCCCTCCTCAGCTCTTGCACACTTGGTCGTGATGTTGAATAGCTCCAAGCTCGTGCACATCTCCTCATGGATGGCAAGCTCCTCCTTCATCTTGACGTCGCGGACGCCATCGGAGAACGCTGAGTTGATGGCCTCATCGGTCACCTTGGGGATCTTGATTCGCATGCTATTGAAGCGTTGGATGTACTTCTGCAGGGTCTCTCCTGGTTGTTGCTTGATGCAGCGTAGGTCACCCGCGACCAGGGGGCGATCACGAGTGCCCTGGAAGTGGCGATGAAGTGGCTGCGCATCTGGTCCCAGGAGGAAATCGAGCCTGGAGGCAGGTTCAGAAGCCAGGAGGGGGGGCCATCCTTGAGGGCCATGGGAAACAAATTCGCCATGACTTTCTCGCCGCCGTTGGCAGCCTCGATGCTCAGCTCATAGAGCTGCAGGAATTCCGCGGGGTCAGGGGTGCCATCGTAGCGAGGAGGCAGATCTGTCTTGAACTTGCCTGGCCAGGCGACGCTATGCAGCTCTGGGGTGAAGGCGCGACAGCCGAACGTGGTGGCCGGGGCCCGCCTTGGAGGTGGAACTTGGTTTTGGCGCCCGCGCGCCGCTACGGCAAGCGGCACGGGGCCTTCCCGCAGCAAACGATCCTGGCGCGGCAGTGCAAGGAGTGGCGGAGCATTCACTTGCAGTCGAGGGACTTCTTGACATCTTCTTTCTTCACGCGCGGGCGCCAGACGCGTTGGGTCGCGCCGGGGAGCCGCGTGCCTTGGCGCTAGGGCGCCGTCTTGGTGTAGATGTGGCGGAGGTGCTTCGTGAGCTGCGTCGCCCGTGGCTGTCGAAGGGCACGACAGAGAGTGAGACAGTGTAGAGGATCCCCCCGTGGCACGGAGAAGCTTGGCGATGCGGTCAAGCAAGTCCTCGTAGAGGTCGTCGACTGGGCGGTAGCGCAGGAGCTCGTGCGCCATGAGGAGCACAGCCCGTGTATCCGTGGGAACGCGACGAGCGTGAGACGACGAACCAGCGGGAGTCAGCGATGGAGTGGTGGTGCGTCCGTCATGTCGCACCAAAGGGTGCAGCGAGGATGCTTGCTGCTCGTTCGCCACCAGGCCGGTGGAGGCGTTGGCGGCAGGCGACGGATAGCGATGGGGTGGCCCACTGACAGGGGCCGTCTAAGCAACGCGGGTGACAAGGGCAGCCTGGCGCTAGGCGCGGGCGCGACGTGCGTCCGCCATGGAGACGATGAAGAGGCGTGACATGGAGCGACAGAAGGGAAGCTTCAGCGCACCCATACCTGGTGCGCCAAACGTCGGATCATGGGTTCTAGCAAAACCCTTAAGTTTCGAACACTGGGGTGCGCGCGAAGATTTCCCCCCTACCGATCCACGTCGTAACTCAGCTGAGATCTTACGAACTAACTCGACGAACTCGCAACACAACGGACACGAGATTTATACTGGTTCGGGCCACCGTTGTGGTGTAATACCCTACTCCAGTGTGGCGGTGGTGGATTGCCTCTGGGGCTGATGATGAACAGTACAAGGGGAAGAACAGCCTCCTGAGGTTGAGGTGTTCTTGTGCTTGGTGAACTTGTGTGTGTGTGAGAATCTGATTCACTCTCCCCTAGCGATGGTGGTGGCTAGTCCTATTTATAGAGGCCCTGGTCCTCTTCCCAAATATTGAGCGGTAAGGGAGCCAACAACGGCCAATTCGAAAGGGGACAGCTAGTACAGCTTATCCTGACAAAAGTGGTCTTCGCTTGCAAAAGGCTCTGGTGGTGACGCCGTCTTGGGCTCCACTATGACCTCCATCTTGTCGTCCTTTTGGTCTTGGTCTTGTTGCACCGATATGGAAACCTTTGCTTGATGCCTCGGTACTCCGCGCCTGCTCTTGCCCCCTTAGCACCAAAGAGGAAACAAGGACGCTGCGCGCGCTGGCGCCCGCCTAGTGCCCGCCTGGTCTCGATCATGATGGCTCACGTCACGAGAACCTCGCGAGGTTTGCCTGGCCTTGAACTCTCCACCCCTCGCGAGCCTTCCTGGCGAGGCCGCTCCTGAGGAGGTCGTGTGTCGTCTGCCTCGCGAGGCTTGGCCCCTCGCGAAGGTCTTGAATGCCTTGTTGATGAAGATGGGTCGTACAGGCCAGCTAGCAAAGCCACGCCGTGGGCCGCAGGTAGGCAAGTCTGGGGCCGTTCCCAGAACACCGACAGGGGGCTTAAGTCAATGTTATATTCATTCCCCAATCATGAGCTCTCAAGACAAATTATCATTCAGAATTTTTATTCTTGGCTTTCACTTGATGATCAATCCATGCTTGATACTTCTTGTACCGGTTCTTTTATGAAGAATACTATTGAATTCAGGTGGGACCTTTTAGAGAGAATTAAATGCAACTCTGAAGATTGGGAACTCGATGAAGGTAAAGAGTCACCGTGCCACCGCGCCCTGCCACCAGCTCCACCCGCGGCGACCGGAGCCACCGCGTCGCCTGCCTGTAGCTGCCCCCGTTGGTCTCTTGCTGGTCGCCGGCACGCGCTACCACCACACCCTTTCGTCTCCGCCCCGCACGCCTCCTCGCCATCGCTGGATCAGGCCGCCCGTCCAAGCCCCGCCGAGCGTCGCCTTGCCACTAGTCAGATCCGGTGCCCGGAGGCCCAATCCACTAGTTCCTAGCCTCCTCTGTCGCTGCTTCGCCAGGATCAGGCAGATCCGTCGAGCTCTCCTACCGCCACGGCCATGGAATCCTCCAGACCGTGCCGGGACCTCGTCGTCCTTGGAGCCAAGTGGTACCTCGATCCAAACACCTGAAGTGCACCACCCCATCCTAGATCCGCTGCAGCCCAACAGGCCCAAGGTGAGCGGCCCGTTGCTAAGTCCCGCCCTGAGCGTTACCTAACTATCTTGCACTCGCTCCGTGTTTGCTGTTGAAACGACTAAGTCTAGATATGAAAACATCATCTATGCATCTAGGCTCATAACTTTGCACATGTTGATCAGGTTGGAGTGTGTAATATGTAAAAATGTTATGCTCTAAATGATCTACATGATGGTGTGCTTTGATGTCTTAATCTTCGTTGGAAAAGTGCTTGCTGCTGTTGAGTGCTGAAAACTGTTATAACGTGCCATTTTGTCTTTTTCATAGCATTTTGTGTGATTTTCTTTTGAGCAACATGCCTACATGTTTACAAGAAAATCATGTTATGTTTGCAATGGTATAACTCTCATTCCATGATATTCCCTGTGGTGACTAGCACAAGCTTGTAAAGTAGCATACTTGCTGTTACTATTCTGCTAAGTCTAAACCTATTATATTATGATGTCATGTTTACTTCATGCTACCATAAAATCTATGCATATTTATGACATGTTCACTAATCATGTTTTGAAGACCAAGTCATGCTATGTTCATCCATACCCTTCCTTGTGATTATGTCCTAATGTAGCTTATTCTTTTCATGTCCTCGATATGCTAAAAAAATATAACTGTCAGTCTGTTAACAGCATGTTCCATTTTTCAAGGCTCATTGTAATTAACCTATGCATCTTATAAATTGTCCCTTTGGTTTAACTGGAAGTATGCCATGTCTACTACATGATCATGACCTTTGCATATTTATTAAAATTGGTATGCTTGCTTTTATGTGCCTCCAAAGTCAGCATCATTATGTTACTGTTTTGCATTCCCAGATTTTCACTAAGTCTGAGAATCTGCTATTTCATGTAGCATACTTGTTTCATGCCTCCAACATGCCATCATATTAACTCTGCTCGTGTATATGCCCGGTTTTTTCACTAAGTCCTAATTTGTGTTATAAAGTTGCTTTTTCGCATTGATCATATTTGTTTAATATTGATACCTATGAACGTGAACCTGAATGATATTTGAATTATGTAATATGTACTTGAAGCGCATATCAAGTTTGTGATCATATGGTTCCTGTAGCATGTTGTTTTGATGATTGCAAAGTGCCTAGTTGCTGTAAGGCAGATTGTTGTTATATCTTGTTTGGAGCGTATGTGTCGAACCGTTGCTCCGTTTTGATCTTGTCCTCTATGAAACTTACTTGGTTTTGAATGTAGTTTCATCATGTCATGTTACATCCTTGATTTGAGTATGTGTGCTTGATGTTTGAATGCATTTTGCATCAATGTCACGTTTAACTTGTTTTGCTCATATCTTCTAGGCCGTAGCTCCGAATTAAATGAACTTTATATGTAACTTGACTAGAATGACGTGTAGATCATCATGTCGCATTTTAACTTGTTGTTTAACAACTATAACATAATGTTTATTCAGATCTGGACTAATTTCGAAATTTGCATATCAGGACTTACCGGAGTTGTTATATGTTGTTTCCGACCTCATTTAAACTTGCTTTGATGTGATGTTCATGTATGCATCATCTCTTGCCATGAGTAGCATCATGTAGCATTGTCATGTATCATACTTGGATGAGCATCATGTCATGTTATGTGTTCTGTGTTGACTATGTTGTTTGGTTCTTTCCGGTTGTGCTCCTTCACGATAGTTCATGTTTTGTTGCGATCGTGAGGATTCCTTCGACTACGCTTGGTTCGTCTATGTTGGTTCACCTTCTTCATGGACTCAGTCTTCTTCCTAGCGAGATCTCAGGCAAGATGACCGTCACCTTGGATCTCACTACTATCTTTGCTTTGCTAGTTGTCTCGATGCTATTGCTATGTCACGCTACCCACCACTTGTTTATCAAACCTCCCAGATTGCCATGAAAGCCTCTAACCTTTTCCACCATCCTAGCAAACCGTTGTTTGGCTATGTTACCGCTTTGCTCAGCCAGCTTATAGCGTTGCTAGTTGCAGGTGCAGTTTCAGGTTGTTCCATGTGGGGACATGGATATCATGAGATATCACAATATCTCTTATTTAATTAATGCATCTATATACTTGGTAACGGGTGGAAGGCTCGGCCTTTTGCCTAGTGTTTTGTTCCACTCATGCCGCCCTAGTTTCCGTCATACCGGTGTTATGTTACTTGATTTTGTGTTCCTAACACGGTCGGGGTTTATGGGCCCCCCTTGACAATTCACTTTGAATAAAACACATCCAGCAAGGCCCAACATTGGTTTTACCACTCGCCCAACTTGATAACTAAACATGATAATAAAATTGACGCGTAGGGAGTTAGCGCTACCCAAATTCCTTATTCAACATAATGCAAGGGAGGCCATTGCTGTTGGTGCTGCGCCAAACTAGAGCACTTTGCGGGGACGCCCCTTGGCAACTTGGGGTATTTTGGCACCTGTACGTGTAGCTCATCCATCGTGGCCTGAGACGAGATACGTGCGGCTACTATCAGGGTGTCGGCACGTCGGGAGGTCTTGCTTGACTAGTTTTACCATTGTCGAAATGTCTTGTACACCGGGATCCCGAGTTTGATCGGGTTGTCCCGCGATGGAGGATTATCTCCGTGGATCGTGAGCTTATCATGGGCTGAGTTGGGACACACCTATAGGGTTTAAACTTTCAAGAGCCGTGCCCGCGGTTATGTGGTAGATGGGAATTTGAAATATCCGATAGGATATAACTTGACACCAGACCCGGATTAAAATACACCAACTGCGTGTGTAACCGTAACTGTCTCTTTTCGAGTGAGTCAAGAAGAGAACACAGTGGGGTCATGTTTGAACATACACAGTTCAGGATCACTTCTTGATCATTACTAGTTTGCGACTATTTGCGTAGTTTCTGATCTTACTCTTGTAATTGTAAGTTAGCCACCATATATACAATGCTTAGTCGCTTGCTGCAACCTCACCACTTATCCTTTCCATAGCCATTAAGCTTTGCTAGTCTTGATACCCATGGTAATGGGATTGCTGAGTCCTTGTGGCTCACAAATTACAACAACAACAGTTGCAGGTAAAGGTAATGCGATGATTTGACGTGAGAGCGACACTTGCTTGTTTTGGAGTTCTTCTGCTTCTTCTTCTTTGACCAGTGGATAGGTTCCTGGTCCGCAGCCTGGGATAGCAGGGTGGATGTCATTTTAGATTTTCGTTTGTGTTTCATCCATTGACAGATGTTGTTCTTCTAAATGATGTTTGATGTATTGGTAAGGCAAGTGTATGCCTTGTTTGTATCCCCCATTGAGTTGTACATGGTACAATGTAATGATATCCAGCTTGCAAAAGCGTCTTCAATATGCGGCTCTATCCTTGGTGGGACCCTCGAGTTCCTCTCGGATAGGATCACATATTGGGGATGACAGAAAATGGCCAGGATAAAGGGATTGTCTGGAGAGATTGAGCAAGTTGACGGATGTTCTTGGAGTGGAACTGGCAGGCTTCACATATGTGACAATATCAGTCGCATCCTGGATGGCTGTGGGCTAGTAAAAACCCTTCCGAAAGGCTTTCCCGAAGAGCAAGAAGAAGCTGAAAGAGTAGCCCGACAATCCAGTATGTATCATTTTGTCAATGACACTCTGTACAGAAACATGCCGAATGGTGTGAAATTGGAGCCAGTGGCTCGACAACAAGGACTAAAGGCACTTCCTTGTTAGTGGGAGCGCTCGCCTCGACCGCAAGTACCCGCGGTTCCGTGGGAGGGTGCTACTCACCAACCAAAGTTGAGTTATTCCCGGTAGCTTCTCTACCATTAGCTTCGAGATGCTTTGCCGGGAGATACTTGTTGGAGTTCAACTTTCTCCTTTTTTGGCCATCACTGAAGGCGATACTGGTGGTTGAGCTAGGTGAAGGGCAAAGGTCCCTGGTTCCACAGGGAGCTTTTGTGTGGCGCACTTTGATAAGTGATTGGCAATTATGTTCTCCGCACGTGGCACAAGCTCTGCTTTCAACCCATCAAAGTGTTCTTCCAGCTTCCCCACCTCCTCTACGTATGCCTCCATCAATGGGCTCTGGTAATCCTTATTAACATGTCTCGCCACGAGCTGCGAGTCTCCGTGGATGATTAACTTGTTCATTCCAAATTCTAGCGCAATTCTGAGTCTCACAAGGATCACCTCATACTCAGTCGTGTTGTTGGTGGCTTTCTCTGGGGGAAAATGCATTTGGACCACGTACTTGAGATGCTCTCCGGTGGGCGTGATACGTCTCCAACGTATCTATAATTTTTGATTGCTCCATGCTATATTATCTACTATTTTGGACTATATTGGGCTTTATTTTCCACTTTTATATTATTTTTGGCACTAACCTATTAACCGGAGGCCCAGCCCAGAATTGCTGTTTTTTGCCTATTTCAGTGTTTCGGATAAACAGAATATCAAACGGAGTCCAAACGGAATAAAATCTTCAGAAATGTGATTTTCTCACTGAACGTGATCCAGGAGACTTGGACCCTACTGCAAGGGATCAAAGAGGCGGTCACGAGGGTGGGGGCGCGCCCCCTGCCTCGTGGGCCCCTCGGTGCTCCACCGACGTACTCCTTCCTCCTATATATACACACGTATCCCCAAACGATCAGAACAGGAGCCAAAAGCCTAATTCCACCACCGCAACTTTCTGTATCCACGAGATCCCATGTTGGGCCTGTTCCGGAGCTCCGCCGGAAGAGGGCCGTCATCACGGAGGGCTTCTACATCATCATAGCCTCTCCGATGAAGTGTGAGTAGTTTACCTCAGACCTTCAGGTCCATAGTTAGTAGCTAGATGGCTTCTTCTCTCTCTTTGAATCTCAATACAAAGTTCTCCCCCTCTCTCGTGGAGATCTATTCGATGTAATCTTCTTTTTTGCGGTGTGTTTATTGAGACTGATGAATTGTGGGTTTATGATCAAGTCTATCTATGAATAATATTTGAATCTTCTATGAATTCTTTTATGCATGATTGGTTATCTTTGCAAGTCTCTTCGAATTATCCGTTTGGTTTGGCCAACTAGATTGGTATTTCTTGCCATGGGAGAAGTGCTTAGCTTTGGGTTCAATCTTGCGGTGTCCTTACCCAGTGACAGAAGGGGCAGCAAGGCACGTATTGTATTGTTGCCATCAAGTATAACAAGATGGGGTTTATTTCATATTGCATGAGTTTATCTCTCTACATCATGTCATCTTGCTTAAGGTGTTACTCTGTTTTTAACTTAATACTCTAGGTGCATGCTGGATAGCGGTCGATGAGTGGAGTAATAGTAGTAGATGCAGAATCATTTCGGTCTACTTGTCACAGATGTGATGCCTATATACATGATCATGCCTATATATTCTCATAATTATGCACAATTCTATCAATTGCTCAACAGTAATTTGTTCACCCACCGTAGAATACTTATGCTCTTGAGAGAAGCCAGTAGTGAAACCTATGTCCCCCGGGTCTATTCTCCTCATATCAATCTCCATCACTTTTACATTGTTTTACTATTTACTTTGCCTTTACTTTTTAGTTTGCATCTTTATATCAAAAATACCAAAAATATTCTATCTATCAGATCTCACTCTTGTAATTGACCGTGAAGGGCTTGACAACCCCTAATCGCGTTGGTTGTGAGTAGCTATCGCTTTGTGCGGGTACGAGGGACTTGAGCGTGGGCTCCTACTGGATTGATACCTTGGTTCTCAAAAGCTGAGGGAAATACTTACGCTACTCTGCTGCATCATCCCTTCCTCTTCAGGGAAAACCAACGCAAGCTCAAGACGTAGCAAGAAGGATTTCTGGCGCCGTTGCCGAGGAGTATACGCAAAAAGTCAACATACCAAGTATCCATCACAATCCCTATCTCTCGCATTACATTATTTGCCATTTGCCTCTCGTTTTCCTCTCCCCCCAATTCACCCTTGCCGTTTGATTTTCCCTCTCTCTCTCTATCCTCCCTCTCTATTTGCCTCTTTTGTCCGCTTGCTTTTTGTTTGCTCGTCTGGTAGATTGTTTGTTTGTCGCGATGGCTCAACCAAAATTTGTGGATCTTTACCTCAAAAGGTTAGAGGAGATCGAAAACAACGTTAGGAAGTTTATGGCTTTGCAATTTGAGCATAATAATTTCTTTAGAAACGAGCTTAAGGAACAAAAAAGTTTTATGAGTTATATGAATAAAGAGCTTGATGATATGTCTAAAGAATTTGAGGGTATAAGATCCCAGATTGCTTGTCTAGAAAAGATGACTGCTAAAATTTCGGATATGCAAGCCACCATAGTCAATAAGATGGCCGCTAAACTGAATACTTATGAAAATCAAGATGAAGATCTAAAAGTTATTGATGTGTCTACTATTAAATCTTTATTTCGTAATATGAAACTTGATGAAACTGAATATGATCTTCCTTTACCTAGAAGGTGTTCTAAAAATTCGGAGTATTTAGATCTTAATGATGAAATTGATGAAAGTGGGATTGAAAGAAATAAAAATCTAGATGTTGCTAAACCCACTATATTGGATTTCAAGGAATTTAATTATGAAAATTGCTCTTTGATTGATTGTATTTCGTTGTTGCAATCCGTGCTAAATTCTCCACATGCTTATAGTCAAAATAAAGCCTTTACCGAACATATTGTTGATGCCTTGATGCAATCTTATGAAGAAAAACTTGATTTGAAAGTTTCTATCCCTAGAAAACTCTATGATGAGTGGGAACCAACTATTAAAATTAAAATTAAAGATCATGAGTTTTATGCTTTGTCTGATTTGGCTGCTAGTGTCTATACTATTCCCAAGACTTTGTGTGATTTACTAGATTTTCGTAAATTTGATGATTGCTCTCTAAACTTGCATCTTGCGGATTCCACTATTAAGAAACCTATGGGAAGAATTAATGATGTTCTTATTGTTGCAAATAGGAATTATGTGCCCATAGATTTCATTGTTCTTGATATAGATTGCAATCCTTCTTGCCCTATTATTCTTGGTAGACATTTCCTTAGAACGGTTGGTGCAATTATTGATATGAAGGAAGGGAATATTAGATTTCAATTTCTATTAAAAAAGGGCATGCAACACTTTCCAAGAAAGAAAAAAAATTAATTACCATATGAAACTATCATGAGAGCCACTTATGGATTGCCTACCAAAGATGGCAATACCTAGTTCTATTCTTGCTCGTTATGCCTAGCTAGGGGCGTTAAACGATAGCGCTTGTTGGGAGGCAACCCAATTTTATTTTTATACCTTGATATTTGCTCCTGTTTAGTAATAAATAAATTATTTAGCCTCGGTTTAGGTTGTGTTTTTTGTGTTTAATTAGTTTTTGTGCCAAGTAGAACCATTGGGAAGACTTGGGGAAAGTCTTGTTGAACTTGCTGTAAAAAACAAAAACTTTAGCGCTCACGAGAACTGCTGTCATTTTTATTTGAAGAGTTCTATTTAGTTAATTATTTTTGCAGATGATTAATAGATAAATTACTCACGTCCAGCAATTTATTTTAGAATTTTTGGGGTTCCAGATCTTGTGCTAGCTACAGATTACTACACACTATTCTGTTTTTGACAGATTCCGATTTTCGTGTGTTGTTTGCTTATTTTGATGAATCTATGTCTAGTAAAATAGTTTATAATCCATAGAGAAGTTGGAATACAGTAGTTTTAACACCAATATAAATAAAGAATGAGTTTATTATAGTACCTTGAAGTGGTCTTTTGTTTTCTTTCACTAACGGAGCTCACAAGTTTTTTATCTTGAGTTTTGTGTTGTGAAGTTTTCAAGTTTTGGGTGAATTCTTTTGATAGATCATGGAACAAGGAGTGGCAAGAGCCTAAGCTTGGGGATTCCCATGGCACCCCCAAGATATTCCAAGGACACCAAAAAGTTAAAGCTTGGGGATGCCCCGGAAGGCATCCCCTCTTTTCGTCCACTTCCATCGGTAATTTACTTGGAGCTATATTTTTATTCACCAACATGATATGTGTTTTGCTTGGAGAGTCTTGTATTATTTGTGTCTTTGTTTGCTAGTATACCACAGTCATCCTTGCTGTACACACCTTTTGAGAGAGCCATACATGAATTAAAATTTGATAGAATACTCTATGTGCTTCACTTATATCCTTTGAGCCAGATAATTTTGCTCTATGTGCTTCACTTATATCTTTTGAGCTAGATAATTTTACTCTATGTGCTTCACTTATATCTTTTGAGCTAGATAATTTTGCTCTATGTGCTTCACTTAGATCTTTTAGAGCACGGTGGTGGATTCGTTTTAAAGAAACTATTGATTTCTCATGCTTCACTTAAAATTAATTTGAGAGTCTCTTAATAGCATGGCAATTTGCCTAATAATAATATGCTTGGTATTCAAGATTTGTGAAACTTTCTTTTGAGTGTGTTGAATACTAAGAAAAGATTGAAGCATGAAAATTGTTTTGAGATATGGAGGTGATAATATTAAAGTCATGCTAGTTGAGTAGTTGTGAATTTAAAGAATACTTGTGTTGAAGTTTGTGATTCCCGTAGAATGCACGGATGGTGAACCGTTATGTGATGAAGTCGGAGCATGATTTATTTATTGATTGTCTTCCTTATGAGTGGCGGTCGGGGATGAGCGATGGTCTTTTCCTACCAATCTATCCCCCTAGGAGCATGCATGTAGTACTTTGCTTTGATAAACTTCTAGATTTTTGCAATAAGTATATGAGTTCTTTATGACTAATGTTGAGTCCATGGATTATATGCACTCTCACCCTTCCACCTTTGCTAGCCTCTCTAATATCGCGCACCTTTCGCCGGTATCATACACCTACCATATACCTTCCTCAAAACAGCCACCATACCTACCTATTATGGCATTTCC
Organism: Triticum urartu; assembly: GCF_056163025.1. Classification (NCBI taxonomy): domain Eukaryota; kingdom Viridiplantae; phylum Streptophyta; class Magnoliopsida; order Poales; family Poaceae; genus Triticum; species Triticum urartu. The sequence goes on along the minus strand of NC_141876.1, from coordinate 288,661,050 downwards.
ATAGCCATTCCGAGATATATAACCATGCAACTTTCCACCATCTAGTTCATCATGACACATCCATCATTGTCATATTGCTTAACATGATCATGTAGTTGACATAGTATTTGTGGCAAAGCCACCATTCATAATTCTTTCATGCTTGTCACTCTTGATTCATTGCATATCCCAGTACACCGCCGGAGGCATTCATATAGAGTCATACTTTGTTTTAGTATCGAGTTGTAATCATTGAGTTGTAAATAAATAGAAGTGTGATGATCATCATTTAATAGAGCATTGTCCCAATAAAAAAAGAGATAGGCCAAAGAAAAAAAGAAGGCCCAAAAAAAGGGGCAATGCTACTATCCTTTTTCCACACTTGTGCTTCAAAGTAGCACCATGATATAGCGAGTCTCATATATTGTGCTTCAAAGTAGCACCATGTTCTTCATATAGAGAGTCTCATATGTTGTCACTTCCATATACTAGTGGGAATTTTACGTTATAGAACTTGGCTTGTATATTCCAATGATGGGCTTCCTCAAATTGCCCTAGGTCTTCGTGAGCAAGCAAGTTGGATGCACACCCACTAGTTTCTTTTGTTGAGCTTTCATACATTTATAGCTCTAGTGCATCCGTTGCATGGCAATCCCTACTCACTCACATTGATATCTATTGATGGGCATCTCCATAGCCCGTTGATACGCCTAGTTGATGTGAGACTATCTTCTCCCTGTTTGTCTTCTCCACAACCACCATTCTATTCCACCTATAGTGCTATATCCATGGCTCATGCTCATGTATTGCGTGAAGATTGAAAAAGTTTTGAAAAAGTTAGAATATGAAACAATTGCTTGGCTTGTCATCGGGGTTGTGCATGATTTAAATACTTTGTGTGGGGAAGATGGAGCATAGCCAGATTATATGATTTTGTAGGGATAACTCTCTTTAGCCATGTTATTTTGAGAAGACATAATTGCTTTGTTAGTATGCTTGAAGTATTATTATTTTCTATCTCAATATAAACTCTTGTCTTGAATCTTTCTAATCTAAATATTCATACCACAATTAAGAAGATTTGCATTGAAATTATGCCAAGTAGCACTCCGCATAAAAAATTCTCTTTTTATCATTTACCTACTCGAGGATGAGTAGGAATTAAGCTTGGGGATGCCTGATACGTCTCCAACATATCTATAATTTTTGATTGCTCCATGCTATATTATCTACTGTTTTGGACTATATTGGGCTTTATTTTCCACTTTTATATTATTTTTGGGACTAACCTATTAACCGGAGGCCCATCCCAGAATTGCTATTTTTTGCCTATTTCAGTGTTTCGGATAAATAGAATATCAAACGGAGTCCAAACAGAATAAAATCTTTGAAAACGTGATTTTCTCACCGAATGTGATCCAGGATACTTGGACCCTACTGCAAGGGATCAAAGAGGCGGTCATGAGGGTGGGGGGCGCCCCCCCCTAGGGCGCGCCCCCTGCCTCGTGGGCCCCTCGGTGCTCCACCGACGTACTCCTTCCTCCTATATATATACACGTACCCCCAAACGATCAGAACAGGAGCCAAAAACCAAATTCCACCGCTGCAACTTTCTGTATCCATGAGATCCCATCTTGGGGCATGTTCCGGAGCTCCGCCGGAAGAGGGCCGTCATCACGGAGGGCTTCTACATCATCATAGCCTCTCCGATGAAGTGTGAGTAGTTTACCTCAGACCTTCGGGTCCATAGTTAGTAGCCAGATGGCTTCTTCTCTCTCTTTTAATCTCAATACAAAGTTCTCCCCTCTCTCGTGGAGATCTATTCGATGTAGTCTTCTTTTTTGTGGTGTGTTTGTTGAGACCGATGAATTGTGGGTTTATGATCAAGTCTATCTATGAATAATATTTGAATCTTCTCTGAATTCTTTTATGCATGATTGGTTATCTTTGCAAGTCTCTTCGAATTATCCGTTTGGTTTGGCCAACTAGATTGGTAGTTCTTGCCACGGGAGAAGTGCTTAGCTTTGGGTTCAATCTTGCGGTGTCCTTACCCAGTGACAGAAAGGGCAGCAAGGCACGTATTGTATTGTTGCCATCGAGGATAACAAGATGGGGTTTATTTCATATTGCATGAATTATCTATCTACATCACGTCATCTTGCTTAAGGCGTTACTCTGTTTTTAACTTAATACTCTAGATGCATGATGGATAGCGGTCGATGAGTGGAGTAATAGTAGTAGATGCAGAATCGTTTTGGTCTACTTGTCATGGACGTGATGCCTATATACATGATCATTCCTAGATATTCTCATAATTATGCACAGTTCTATCAATTGCTCAACAGTAATTTGTTCACCCACCGTAGAATTCTTATGCTCTTGAGAGAAGCCACTAGTGAAACCTATTGACCCCGGGTCTATTCTCCTCATATCAATCTCCATCACTTTTACATTGTTTTACTATTTACTTTGCCTTTACTTTTTTACTTTGCATCTTTATATCAAAAATATTCTATCTATCAGATCTCACTCTCGTAAGTGACTGTGAAGGGCTTGACAACCCCTAATCGCGTTGGTTGTGAGTAGCTATCGCTTCGTGAAGGTACGAGGGACTTGATCGTGGGCTCCTACTGGATTGATACCTTGGTTCTAAAAAACTGAGGGAAATACTTACGGTACTCTGCTGCATCATCCGTTCCTCTTCGGGGAAAAGCGCAAGCTCAAGATGTAGCAGGGCGCAACAAGGAGCACGCCAGCTCCAGTGCCCTGTAATGAGAAAGCACCATCAAAATACATAATCCACTCTTGAGGTACCTCCTTGCAAGGGATAACTGTCTCTGTCACTTCTTCCTCTATAGTTGGTCTCCATTCCGCAATGAACTCTGCCAATGCTTTGTTCTACATGGTTGAGGTACTTTCGTACTTCAAGCCAAGGTTGGACAACTACAGATCCCACTCAACTATCCTGCCTGTGGCTTCGAGATTCCTCAGTATGCGATGTAGTGGAAAAAAGGGTGACAACTGTGATCTCATGGGCTTGGAACTAGTGGCGCAATTTCCTCGAGCCCATGACAAGGCCGAAGATCAGCTTTTGCACTCCAGAGTACCTTGACCTAGCCCCTTGTAATACAGAGTTGACAAAGTACACTAGCTGTTGCACCACTTTCTTGCTTGCCACCATTTTGGAACTGCCTTCGCTAACTTGCGCTACATTGCTTTGGTCTGTGCCTGATCCTGATGTCATTTGTTCAGTTTCATCTCTGGAGGGGACAGTCGCTGCAGCTGCTTCCTCATCCACTTCTCACTGTGCCACTAGTGCTGCACTAACCAGTTAATTCGTTGCCACTAAATATACCAGCAACGGCTTTTGAGGTTTAGGAGCGACTAAGGTGGGAGTAGAGGAAACATAGGTTTTCAGGTCTCACAGCGCTACTTCTGCTTCTGGGGTCCACTTCATTGGAACCGCCTTTTTCAAGATTTTGTAGAAAGGCAAGGCACGCTTGGCAGACTTGGAAATGAACCTACTCAGCGCGGCAACGCACCCAGCCAAATGCCTCACATCTTGAAAAGTCTTGGGTGCCTGGATCTACTGGATTGCCCTGATCTTTTCTAGGATGGCCTCTATTCCTCTCTTGGATACAAAGAAGCCAAAGAGCTTGCCGGAGCGAACACCAAACACATGCTTCTGAGGGTTTAGCTTCAAATTGACCTATCACGGATCGGCGGTGGTCTCTTCCAAATCTCGGATGAGTGTTGATCTATCCTTGGTCTTGACCACTATATCATCCTTGTAAGCCTCTACATTCCTACGCAACTAAGGTTCCGAACCAACATGCACTGCCCTTGCAAAGGTAGAACCAGCACTCTTCAACCCAAAAGGCATGCGTACAAAGAAGTATGTGCCACATGGAGTTATGAACATAGTTTTCTCTTCATCTTCCATGGACGTGAATATCTGATGGTATCCGGAGTATGCATCCAAAAATGAAAGCAGGTTGCACCCGGAAGTGGAGTCTACAATCTGTTCAATGCATGACAAGGGGAAATGGTCCTTCGGGCAGGCCTTGTTCAAGTTTGTGAAGTCAATGGAAAGCCTCTGTTTCCCATTTTCCTTGCGCACTACCAATAGGATTGCTAACCACATTCGATGCAACACTCCCCTAACCAAACTAGCTGCTTCCAGCTTCTTGATTTCCTCGGCAATGAACTATTGTTGTTCCAAAGCTTGCTTTCTGACCTTCTGCTTGACACGCCGAGCACGAGGACAAACAACTAGGTGGTGCTTGATTACCTCCCTCGGAACTCCAGGGATGTTAGATGGTTGCGAGGAAAACACAGCAACATTCGCCCACATGAAGGCAGTGAGTGCACTTTCCTATTTGCCATCGAGGGTGGCGCCGATGGTGAACATACCGTCAGCGCCATCCTACCATGCCGGAACCTGCTTTACAGCAGGTGAAGCAACCTTGTTTTCTTGCTAGTGGAACTCCCCGGTAGGTCATCACGGGTGCAGTCAATTCCGAAGAGGCACGCTTCCCGAAGGACTTTTAGGCATCTCTGCTAGTATACTTTCTCTTATTTACTTCCTTGGCAGGAGATGCGGCTTCTGCAGCGTCAGCTTCTACCGCGTCTCGGTATATCTGGTCCACACATATGAGTGCATCTTTCTTGTCTGATGGGATGGAAATGACGCCCATCGGCCCTGGCATCTTCAAAGTGTTGTAGGCATAGTGGCATGCTGCCATGAATTTTTCTAGAGTTGGACAACCAAGAATTCCATTCTAAGGCAAGGGGAATTCAACAACGTCAAACACAACCCTCTGTGTTCGGTAGTTAAATTCTCTGCCAAATGTTACTGGTAGCGTAATCTTTCCCTTAGGCCGGCTCCTGCCGGGGTTGATTCCCTGGAATGTACTGGTAAATCTGAGCTCCTCATCGAGGGTCTGTAACTTGCTGATCACCTTAGGGGAGATCAGATTCAACCCAGCCCTACTGTCAACTAGCATCTTTATGACCTTGAGGTTCCAGATCGTTGGCCAAACCAACGATGGCAAACACTCAAGTGTAGTAGTGTGGTCAGATTGATTGAGTGGAGGAACCATCTGTCAAATATGACAGGCGTGCGGGACCATTTGTAAAACCCTACTCCTGCCTTTGGTGGATTGAGTGGAGGAACACAATGGCACACAACGCATGAGCCCGGCAAGGTTGCCTCTGGGGAGGAGCAGCTACACACGTACATGTGTGATGGGTCCGAATTCTTTTCTATGTTGCGTTGGGCCTTGTTTTATAGCTCAATGGGTAACCACAGTGGCACAATTATCATTATCTAGTGATTATATATCTAACGGTGCTATCATACCTGTCATGTCGCTTAATCATCTTCTGCTTATCTGCTTGACACACCTTTGGACGGGTGTTACATGAGGGTAATCTGTCTTCTGATGGGCTGCCACGTGCTTAGTAGAGGCCACTTAATCATCTTGGAGGCACGACACCGCATGGATAGTGACTTGCGTCACTTTGAGGTGGAGCGGTGGAGCGGAGGTCCCTTGGCAGGTTCTCTTCTTTTTAGCTGTCCCGGCAAGCCTGCCAGCGCAATCTTGGACTTTGCCCTTGGGGTGGCCTCGACCTGACCAGGCGCTCCTGCCTAGCAAGGGTGGCTTTCCCAAGGTGATATCTTGTTGTCCTGCATGCTAACTTAGTCTGCTTGATCCGCTCCTTGATCTCACGAAGAGCGGTTCTTCTTGCTTGGTTTTTCTTTTATATGTTGGTGTTGGATATAGAGTGCTAGCACGCCTGTGTATAAGTTTGGGCAACAAACATGATCGTTCATTGCAACAACAGGATGCAATTTCTCCAGTTACTCTGTTTATCCTCTCTATATTCTGATGTCTCCATTCAGTCATCAAGTATGCAATGCAGGCAAGATGTTCTGTGAGATTAGGATGGTAAATGAATTCGTACTATCAAGGTAAGACACTTTGGGATGAATAATGCTTCATAGTTATAAAATATATAGTGTTTGAGGCATGAACTGTATCGAAAAGAGCTCTAACGATTCACCAGTTGTAATTACATATATTTTTGTGATAATAATATTACATATTTTTTTGTGTTATTTGTGCACTTAATTTTGAAGATGAGTATTCAAAATCTCAAATAAAGAATTAGTGGGAAAATGTTTACATAACTACAACTATTAGAGCTATGTGACTTGCCAACTTTATACATAAATATAAGTATGTATATAATTTTCTAAAAAGAACACAATACATATATATATGATATAGGATAGGGGAATGTAGTTTTCTCTCAGGAATGATATTACTAAAAACAAATATGCCTCCTATTTTGCAGCATGCAAACATAAAATATTGCCCTATTTATACTTTAGACCTATTTAGGAGGTACATTTACATGGGGCGAGGCATGATGTCAACAAATAAATTCATTTTTATATTTGCGTAATCTGTGATATTGTCTGATGTGGAGAAAGTCAAAACAAACTTCTATTACTATCCAAATACTTATTGTATAGATCATATATGCTATCAAATACTGCCTTTGTTCTCTCATATTAATTAAATAAATGTATCATCAGAATTATTAGTGTGCGCATGCAATGTCTTAGTTCTTTCATATCGGTTCAATAAATTTATCATGTAAATTAGCACATGCTATTCCATGAAAGTATCCTTCCTATTATGGCACAAATGTCAATTCAAAATTTAGATTATGATCTTTGCATGAAGCTTAGAATTACTATTAAATAGTTCACTTATGTGTTTTGATCTCTGTAGTTTGTTGTCCGAATATGACCTATATGGCTCTCAATAGCATATATTACCTCTCCTTTGCTTCTCTAATACATGTAATAGCTTATACTAAATAGTGGAAACGACAATGAAAATGCCCTGCAGCAGATGTATACATTTAAATTCCATAGTATAGTCACAAGTATGAAGTTGTTAATAGTAACAGAAGTAAACATCCATAAATATATTTGTAACCATTGGTCATAAAATATTCTAATCTAGTAAACATGTAAGAAATATATATATTTTTAACCTATAAATTATATGTTCAAATATTATTTAGAGGTGCACCCGTTAGGGTATTCTCTGAACCTCTTTAGTTCAACTCAATTAACTAATTTTTTTCATGTCACACCAATTCTTAAAATTTATTCATTTGTTAAGTAAGGATGGCCAAAGGATATCAGGTGAGTCACAAACGGACACCCTAACTATCATAGATGGGTTATCTTTCAAAAGAGTAACTGTGCTTTAAGTTTACATATATGGTGTTCGAAAAATACTAGCCCGTGCAGGAGCAAGGGTTGATGACTAGTTGGCACAATTGACATTGGTAGAATTTGTAATAATATCACTACAACCATGATTTTCATTCAAGGGGCTATCAAGTGTGGGTGTAAGAGCAATAATTTCATTTTTATCATAAGGAACTTTAGCAAGTTCATCTCCATAAGCATCATCAATATTGTCATCATGGCCACAAGCATGGAAAGCATCAAATTGATCAAAAAGGGACATTTCAGGCGACTCGACGGGATCATAATTATCTATTGGTTCATGCATATCTTTATTCTCTTACAAACCAGCAGACATTTTCTCAATGAATTCACTAACATGGTCATCTCAAGCATAGTTTTCATAGGAATATTTAAGTATGGAAAATTTTTCATATTTGTAAAGAGTAGCATCATATTGTTCAATCAAAGAAGAAACTTCATTAGCACCCTTAAAAGAAACAAATTCTTTAGTTTGTTTGATATCATAGTAACAATAAATACCTTTAGCATAAGATAAGATTTCATTATCATTAAACTCACATAGGTAGGGAAGGTGTTTTTTAGGGTTCTTAGAGCAACAAGTAAAATCATGAATTTCACATAGATTTAAAGCATAGCATAGCAAACAATTTATTTGATCCCATAAGAGTCTCCCTTTTTGAGGCAAATGGTGATGCACAAAATGAGCATGCTCATATAATGATTTCCCCCCAGCCAAACTAGTTGGGGTTTCAACACGAGCACAAATGGATCTAAGATTATCCAAGTAGAAAACTTTAATTGGATCCATGTATCTTTACTTTTCCTTTTTGTTTTCTGTTTTTGGTGTGTTGATATGAAGGTAACAAAAGCAAGCAAAGATCAAACAAGCAAAAAGGCAAACAAAAAATATTTTTTTGTTTTTGTAGAAACTTTTTAGAAGTAGGGAAGATGAAAATGAGAGGCAAATGGCAAATAATGTAAATCCAAGGAGATGCATGTTTATCCCCACCAACAGCTCCAAAAAGACTTCCTACTTCTTGTGAGCTGTATTGGGATTTCCTCGAAGAGTAGAGGATGTGTAGTATAGTAGGCATAAGTATTTCCCTCGGTTAAGAGCCAAGTTTACCAATCTTGTAGGAGAACCATGCAGCACCTCGTGAATAGCACGTACATACAAAATGTCAAATACTTGCACCCAACGCGAACAAGGGGTTGTCAATCCTTTCGCGGTTAATTGCAAGGATTAAATCTTGTAGTGATAAATAGATGAACAAAGACACAAAATAAGAATAAAGGTAAATAAATTGCAGCAAGGTATTTTTGGATTTTTATATATGATTAAAATAGACCCAGGACCATAGTTTTCACTAGCGGCTTCTCTGTTGAAAATAGCATACGGTGGGTAAACAAATTATTGTTGGACAATTGATAGAAAAGCGAGTAATCATGATGATATCCAACGCAATGATCATGTTTATAGGCCTCACATCCGAGACAAGTAGACCGACTCCTGCCTGAATCTACTACTATTACTCCATACATCAACCGCTATCCAGCATGCATCTAGAGTATTAAGTTCATAAAGAACGGACTAATGCCTTAAGCAAGATGACATGATGTAGACAAAGTAAACTCACTCAATATGAATAAACCCCATAATTTCACCCTTAATGGATACAATACAAATACGTGTCTTGTCCCCTACTATCACTAGGATATAGATCACCGCAAGATTTAACCGATCACAAAGCACCTCTGTCGTGGTGGAACACGATCACCCACCTATGGGGCCATCAGCCCCTTTGTGATTCGGTGGGGGGGGATCACATAGCACAAAGAGCAGAAGCCATGGAACAACACAACAGTGGTGAAGCTGGTGGGTTTTACCTAGGTTCGGACCGCTTAGAAGCGTAAAACCCTACTCCAGCTTTGGTGGATTGAAGGGAGGACTGTGGTGGTCAAGCGGCGCTCAAGCCCGGCAAGGTCGCCTCGGGGACAGCAGCTACGCGCGTCTGAGTGTACATGGGTCTGAATCCTATTTTAGGTTGCCATGGGCCTCCTCTTATAGGCTAAGGGGTTACCACAGTGGCAAAATAGTCATTATCTACTGATTAAATAGCCAGTATTGTTATGATACCTAAATCTGGCAGTTAGGACAAAGTGCATTAAATTCACTACTAGGTGTCATGCTGAGGATGCAGCCCGACAAGCCTATTATGCCGTTTAATCATCTTCTACCTGTTCGCATGACTCGCCTCTGGCGGGTGTCATATAGGGAGAATCTCCCTTCCCATTGGTTGCCACGTGCCAAATGATAGCCACTTAATCACTTGGGGGCTCGACCCCACACTAATAAGTGACTTGCTCACTATGCGGTGGAGCGGTGGGGTCTTCACGGGGAGATTTGCCCTTGGCGGCCCCAGCAAGGCGGCCATGGAGATCTTTGGGACTTGTCCTTAGGGGCGGCCTCGACCTGACCAGGCTCGCCTGCCTAGCAAGGGAGGCTTTTCCTTAGTGATATCTTGCTGGCATAACTTGTCTTGGTCTTCTTGGTCCGCTTTTTGATTTCTCAAAGAGCTATTTCTCTGGCTTGGCCTTGTCTTGGATGGTTGGTGCTGTTGTGTCTTCTCCATCGCGCCCGTGTACAGTCCGGACAACATACGTGGGTGTTTGTTGCACCAACAGGAGCCCCTGAGCCTGGTCCAAATGTGCTGCCGAACATCGTTGGGGTAGGCCCTATCAGGTACACAAGCATGGCACTTGAGGTGGCTCTCTCCTTTCCTTTGATATTTCCTTCGCTTCTTCATTAACTTGTGTTTGAGTCGGTTTCCAGGTTTTCCATGTGTGGAGTGACGCCAAACGTGGTAGGCCATCCCTGTCACGGCCCGTGAATGACTTTTATTCACAAGGTAGTAATTGACATTTCACTCTCATCCCACAACGCCCATCCTTTCCAACCCGTATGTCGCATGCATCGTGTGGGGTAGGTGACGGATGCACATGGCGCAGGAAGGCGGTTTTATGGCAAGAAACCAAAAAGCCCTGAATTGGTGCAAGGGGCCGGTCGACGATCCCAATCGTTGCCAGTGACATGGGTCAGATTCGGAGGAGGCCCCAGGGGGGTGGAGAAGCAGCCCCCGGCTCCAACTCGGCTATAATAGGGAGCACCAGGGGATACAGAGGAACTCATCCACTGTAACACCCCGGATGTAACTTTCCAAATTTGTACTCCAACTCTTGCCGTTTCCGGTGTTAAGTTATATTTATTTTCTCGGGTTCGGGTTTTGTCTCCGCGTGTTCTTGTCGTTGTCATGCATCTCATATCATGTCATCATGTGCATTGCATTTGCATACGTGTTCATCTCATGCATTCGAGCATTTTCCCCGTTGTCCGTTTTGCATTCTGGCGCTTCGTTCTCCTCCGGTAGCCATTTCTAGCTTTCTTTCGTGTGTGGGGATTAAACATTTCCGGATTGGACCGAGACTTGCCAAGCGGCCTTGGTTTACTACCGGTAGGCGGCCTGTCAAGTTTTGTACCATTTGGGCTTCGTTTGATACTCCAACGGTTAACCGAGGGACCGAAAAGGCCTCGTGTGTGTTGCAGCCCAACACCCCTCCAATTTGGCCCAAAACCCACCTAACTCTGCTCCATCATCTAGAGCGTTCGATCACGATCGTGTGGCCGAAAAGCGCACCTCATTTGGACTCTCCTAGCTCCCTCTATGCCTATTTAATGCCCCCCCGATTTTCGGATCTCCTCCTACCTCTGAAACCCTAAAAATCATCTCCGCGCGCTAGACATTGTCTGAACCGCGCCGGACGTCGCCGCCGCCCACTCCCGTCGCCACATGGCAACGCCACCGCCTCCACCGCCACGGCCCGCCAGGGCCAGGGAGGGCCCCCGCGAGCTCGCGCCGGCCGCCGCCCTCCTCCCACATCGCGCCCGCGCCCGGCTCCTCTTCCCCAAGCGCCGCCCTTCGCCGGCCGGCGACGCCGTGCCCCACCGCCGGTGCCTTCCTCCACGCCGCCGCCCGAGCGGGCCGCCCGCTGCCACGCGCCGGTCGCCGCCCCGCCGCCTCGGCTTCCGCACCGCCGTCTCCGCCCCGGCCCCGATCGGATCCGGCCGCCACCTCCTCTCGCCGGCCGCTGCCTCTTCGTCCCTGCGAACTCCGGCGTGAACAGTACCTCACCGGCCGTCCTCGATCCGCGTGCAAATCTTAGATCTGGAAATTCGGAGGTTGACTTTTCCCAAAAACCCTAGCTCATGTTGCATACTTTGACCTGCCGTAACTTTGCATCCGTAGCTCCGATTCATGCATATAGCATACACTAGTAGGAAAATGGCCAAACGTGAAGCACATTAGTGCCGGTTTGTATTTGAGCCGGCACTAATGTGTACATTAGTGCCGGTTCCAACGGATAGCTGGGCCGCTTTCATTAGTACCGGTTCGTGGCGAACCTTTAGCACCGGTTCGTGCTATGAACCGGTACCGTCTGGCTTCTCGCACCGGTTCTTCTTTGAATGCCTGCTCAGTATTAAGGTACCGTCTGGCTTCTCGTCGAATATAAAGGGAATAATAAACATGGCAGAGAAAAAGTTCCAGAACCTAAAGTCTCATGACTGCCACGTGATTATGACGCAACTGCTTCCGGTTGCATTGAGGGGGCTTCTACCGGAAAACGTTCGATTAGCCATTGTGAAGCTATGTGCATTTCTCAATGCAATCTCTCAGAAGGTAATCGATCCAGAAATCATACCCAGGTTACAGAATGATTTGGTGCAATGTCTTGTCAGTTTCGAGTTGGTATTCCCACCATCCTTCTTCAACATCATGACGCACGTCCTAGTTCACCTATGCGAAGAGATTAACGTTTTGGGTCTTGTATTTCTACACAATATGTTCCCCTTTGAGAGGTTCATGGGAGTCTTAAAGAAATATGTTCATAACCGTGCTAGGCCAGAAGGAAGCATCTCCAAGGGCCATCAAAATGAGGAGGTCATTGAGTTTTGTATTGACTTTATTCCTGACCTTAAGCCGATTGGTGTTCCTGAATCGCGGCATAAGGGCAAACTGGATGGAAAAGGCACGCTAGGAGGGGAACAAATAATATGTATGGACGGACATTCTCTCACTGAAGCACACTACACAGTTCTACAGAATTCCGCCTTGGTGGCTCTGTATATGGATGAACACAAGAATTTGGTACGCTCCAAACACCCGGAGTGGTCTGATGACTGGATTAGACGTGAACAATCCAGGAGTTTCGCCAGCTGGTTGCAAGCACGTACCATGCATGACACCTCTATTGAAGATGACCTGTACTTGCTGTCCCAGTTACCATCTTCGAATATAATGACTTTCAAAGGGTACGAGATAAATGGTAATACATTTTACACGATCGCCCAAGATAAGAAGAGCACCAACCAAAACAGTGGTGTCCGCTTTGATGCAGAAACCAAGACGGGAAAGGAAACATATTATGGTTATATACAGGACATATGGGAACTTGACTATCTACGTGGTTTGAAGGTCCCTTTGTTTCGGTGCAAATGGGTCAATATGACACGAGGCGGGGTAATGGAAGACCCGCAGTACGGAATGACAACAGTGGATCTCAACTATCTTGCGTATGCAGACGAACCATTCGTCCTAGCCAATGGTGTGGCACAGGTTTTCTATGTGAAGGACATGTCTACCAAGCCAAGAAAAAGAAAAGATAAGGAAGCGAATGCATCGTACGATGAGTCAAAGCGGCACATAGTTCTTTCTGGGAAGAGAAACATCGTGGGAGTGGATGACAAGACAGACAAGTCAGAAGATTATGAAAAGTTTGATGAAATTGCTCCATTGACAGTGAATATTGACCCAAGCATCCCGTTAAATGATGAAGATTTTCCATGGCTACGACGCAAAGGGACACACGCGAAGAAAAAGTTTCACACCCAAAGATCTGGGATGTGATCGGCTTAACTATCATCACTTTCTTCTGTGTTTCACACCCAGGAGGGAATCTCTGTAATAGTTAGGGTAGCTAGTTATGTGTTTTGGCATTTGAAACGCGAAGAAATTTTATGTGCAAGCAAATTCTTTCATGCATTTATTGATTTTTTTTCCAGCTAAATGACCCTGAAATTGAAAAGCATTTCAAATGAACTCAGAAAAGGATGAAAGTTGGCATGGTATCATAATTTCACCCACATAGCATGTGCAAAAAAGTAGAGAGGGTTACCGCAAAAACTGGATGCACTTCGTGTACAAAATGGACAATCTGTTTCAAAGTATCAGGGTTTCGGACGAAAACTCATCCGTTACAAAGGCATTTCATTTTTAAATAACTTAAGCATTACCAAATTGAATATAATGATAAAACAAACTAATATTAAACATAAGAAAAAAAGAATCACTGGAAAATGTATTTTTAAAGTTGAGTTATTCACAAACTAGTGATTCACACAAATTTCAAATAATTCAAAATTTAAACTATTCAAATTTAAAAACTACCGGCACTAACTGAAAGTTTCTAAAAACTATCAAAAATATTCACAAAGAAACTCTAAATACAGCAAAAAACAACTAAAAATAAATAAAACAAAATAAATAAAGCAGAAAAGAAAAAACTAAATGAAAAATGCCCACCTACCAGGCCACAGCGGCCTGCATATGACTAGAAACCCAACCTGTTGTTGGGCCAGGATGCAGGCCCGCAAGCCCAATAGGCCCCACAGGGCAGAGTAGCAGAGGTAGGCCCAGAAGGCCTGCTTTAGAGAGGAGCTCGAGACAGCAGCGGCGGCGGGGCTTATAAGCAGGTGTGAGCGCCCTTCGGCTAGCGAGGTGGGACTAAACTTCTGCGCCCCTCGCCTGGCAGCGCACCCCCTTTAGTACCGGGTCGTGGCACCAACCGGTACTAAAGGGGGGGCCTTTAGTACCGGTTGGAGCCAGGAACCGGTACTAAAGGGGGGTGCTTCCCCCCGCTTGGCCTGGCCAAAACAGGCCTTTATTACCGGTTGGTGGCTCCAACCGGTACTAAAGGTGTCCCCTATATAAGAAACACTTCGAAAATTTTCAGTTTCTCATCTCCCACTTCTCTCTGCCGCCGCCCCGTCCCGCGCCGTCGCCGCCCCCGTCGCGCCGTCCCCGTCGACTCCGCGACGCCCCCGTCCTCGTCGCGTCATCCCCGTCGACTCCGCGGCACCCCCGTCGCCGTCCCGGTCGCCGATCCCCTCACTTCGCCGTCGCCGTCGCCTTTGGATCGACCTCGCCCTCGCCGTCGCCGTCGCCTCGACCTTGCCCGCGCGCGCTGTGAGCCCCTCCCCCGGCCCCTCTCCTCCCTCCAATCGATCGTAGCGCACACCGGCGCCGGCGCCAGCGCCGACCGTAGCGCACACACACGCGCGCGCACACACACACTACATGCACAGACACGCACACACACACACACACTACCCACACACTAGACGCGCACACACACACAATTTTTCTGTTTTTAGCTTTTAGTTTTTTCTGTTTTTCTGTTTTTCATACAAAGTTTTAGATGAATTAATTAATTAGATTAGATTAATGTCAAATAGTATGTAGAAATGTTAGTTATAATATATATAATGTCAAATGTTATAGAAATGTTAGTTATATAGAAATGTTAGAAATTTTGGAAATGTTAGTTTTAGCTAGCTAGATGAATTAGATTAATTTCAAATTGTTAGAAGATGATCGATGTTTTTTTAGTTTCTTATATTTTTAGTTATAAAATTTAGAATTTGCATATATGAAATCATCACAATCCATCATTTAAAAAATGTTACTTTACTTTTGCGGCATATAGTATTTTGTTGTCGATGATGCCCGGCCCGCATCCTCGCCGTCGACACGTCCGCGACGACGTCCTGCTTTAGAGGACCCATGTCCGGGACTGGGCTCCGCTGGGCTGGCACTGGGAGGTGTTACCTTCAGGGGCGCGACGCTTGGTGAGGAACCCGGCCCCGGGTCCCGTCGTCGACCCTCATCTCCTTTGGTGGCATTCGCGTGGGCCACTTTCGGTGCGGAGGGAGCCGGCCCCGCCGGAGGTGGTACGTCGCCGTGTTAGGGAGGAGGACGAGCACGTGCATCGCTACATGGCTGCTATGGACGTCAGGTTCTCCATTACCTGGCAGGTTCTTTGGGGAGATCACCCAAGCTATGATCCAGTGATGGTTCCTTCTCTTTGGGTGTCCACCGCCCGCACCTCAGGAACCGCGAGTGGCCTAGATTACTCTGTAGTATTCGATCTTTATTAGCTTCCTAGCTAGCTAGCTAGTGATGTATTCAATATTATATCTATTATTCGAGATGATGTATTCGAGATTATATCTATTATTCGAGATGATGTATTCGAGATTATATCTATTATTCGAGATTATACTAAATTGTTTTATATTTCTTTTGGCATAGTTAAATAAAAGCTATGGCGGACAATACCGATAGAGAGAGAGAACAGACCATGTTCAATATCATACGCAGGCCAGATGATGATCAGAATGAAGAAGATTTTGACGGCTCTGAATTTCTAAACAACACCGGAGAGGGTGATATGATATTCGATCGCGACGACCGAGAAGATGAAGTCATGAACTACGACGAAGAACATGTTGATCCTGAAACAACAAACACCGGCGAGGTATATATATTTATATAAGCAGGAATCTGGTGATCATCGCATGTTTTAAATGAGTTGAAGATATATTAACGAATCAATCTTTCTTCTTTCAGCCATACGGAACGAGCAAATCTTCAGGCAAAAGGACGAAACGAGGCCCGAACAAAAAGTTGAAGGAGGGCGTAAAGTACAATATCGAGGCATTCAAACCTAATGGCGAACCATTAGCGCCTAAGAAGATTGCGGACAAGTTCGTTCGTCAGTGCGGAGTTCTTGTGAAGGACCAACTCCCGATCTCCCTTCAAGAATGGAGAAAGCCAGCAAATCCACGTCCAGATGTTACTTTTGTCGAGGAGAATCAAAAAAATCTGCTTTGGGATACTCTCATGGAACATTTCACCCTACCAGATAATTTCACAAAAGCAGACGTGCGGAAAGTCAAGGACGCTGCTTTTAGGAAGATGGCGGTTGCATTCAAGAACCACAAGAGAATGACGTGGGAGAAGTACGTCAAGGGAGGAAGGAAGACTCTAGTATTCGAGGGGATACTAGAGAATCAAAGTGCTCATTGGGACGATTTCGTGAAATTCAAGGATTCAGAATTAGCTAAGGAACGGTCGAGAATAAACAAGAAGAATGCCGAGAAAAAGGATAAGTTCCATAAGCTGGGGCCAGGTGGCTACGCGGTGGCAATGCCTAAGTGGGATAAGTCTGAGAAAGAGATGGAGGATGCAGGTGTCACTATGGTTACTAAGAGCTGGCCCCCCAGGTGCAGGACTTGGTTCTATGCGCATGGGGGGAGTTGGACCCGAAGACAGGCAATGTTTCGACGAAGGCATGTCTGAACGGAGCCGACGATGCGCTACTTGTTGCAATAGAAGAGGCTCGATCGGGGTGTTCCAGCCCAACAGAGAGAACGACGAGCTTACGCGTGCCCTGGGAAATCCTGAACACCCGGGAATAACACGAGGCAAGGGCGCTATTCCGTGGTATGAGGGGTTTTCGGACTGGAACGCCGACTACAGAACCCGTGCGAGAAAGAAGATTGCGGATGAGAAGAAGAGGAAGATGGAGGAGGAGCAAAGGAAGCTCGACTATGAACGCCTTCAAGGCCTAGAAGCAAGTCAAGCGGAATTGGCAGCTAAATTCCAGCGGCAGCAGGAGCAGATCGACTCACTTAGCCAGCAAAGGGGGTCTCAGCAGCTGCAGCAGCTAGCGGATGATCCAGCATTGGATACCACCGCCCCATCCATGCCGAGAAGCAGCGTGGGTTCCGCCCCGGGCGACGCAGTAGTGCTGGATAGATACCCCGTGGATGACATCACGGAGAACACTAACTGCGAGCTACACTTCAAAATGAAGAACATATCCATGAAGGTGGCGGACGCCGTTGCTTTTTCAAATTCCCCCGAGGCAACCTTCGATTGCAACCCGATTCCAGCGGGCTATGCTCGTGTCTTGGTTGATGAGGTGGTGGACCAATATTCGGGGCTAGAGCTTGACATTCCTGGAGGTGATGAGGAGCACACACTCGGAGATGCCAAACATCGTATCATCCTATGGAGAAAGGATTGCATCATTTTTCGAAGGCCACCGACACCGCGTCACCCGACTCCTCGTCGAAGTCCGCCACCGAGTCAGCAGACTCCCGCTCCTCCAAGTCCACCAACGCGTGAGGCCACTCCTCCTCCAAGTCCGGCAAAGTGTCAAGCCACTCCTCCTCCAAGTCCAACACAGCATCAGACGTCCACTCCTCCTCCAAGTCTGGCACAACCTCAGGCCACTCCTCCTCCAAGTCCGGCACAGCTTCAGGCCACTCCTCCTCGTCCAACTCAGCCCCGTCAGCCGTCTCCGCCGCCTCAGCAATCGCAGAAGAGACACCCCGCAGCTATGGTGCGTAGCGGTACCAGTCAAGGTCATAGTACAGGAAGTACAGGCGGAGGCAAGCGATATAAATATGGTCCAAACCTCACTACTCCTCTTCCTGTGAGGGCTTACGACAGGACCGAGGAGCAAACCAATGCCATAGTGCGGGCAGAAGTCGATGCCCATTTTGGACCGAAACCGCCACCGCCGCCAAGGGAGAAAGTGCCTGTGGAAGTAGTTGACCACTTCATTCATATGGCTCAACCACCAGCTCCTAAGCCTGTTGACACAGACTATGAGCGCCACATCAGGAAGTTACATCGACAACGTCTACAGAAGGAGGCGAGCTCAAGCTCGAGCAAACAACAAGCAGCTATCAAAAAATGCGGGAATACCGTTGCCCAGCTGGGAGAACAGGCGGCGCAATCGACCCCCCCGCTTGTTGTGCCGCCAACAACACGTGACAGTACGCGCGCCCAATATTATTGTGGCCAAACAGTTTACGTTCCCGAGGTGGGCGATGTGGTAATAACCCAGGAGCATATAATGCAGGCTGAAGAACTCAAGATCACTGTTGGACAACTCCTCGAGATCGAGGACATGCCTGTGATTACAGAGGAGGAAATAAAACGGAAATATATCCGGGGCCAACCTTTGGTCGAGCCAGAAGATGTCAAGAAGCTCCCAACGAGAATGTATGAATTGCATCAATGGTACATGGACATTATCAAGAGATCCGATCGAGAGTCCCTCATGGTGTATGTCAAGAAGGATCATTACTACCATGAGAAAGCTGTGGCCGTTGAGTATTCTGAACTGTTTCAGTTATACAATCAAGACGCACTCAACAAATCTATCGTCAGTTGCTATTGTCTGTAAGTGATTTCTTTCTGTAATTTAAGTCTCAAGCTAGCTGTAGTGATCCTTTTGATCAATCATTACCTATAATTATCCTCACTATATTCTTTTTTGTGGTATTATGCAGGATGAAGATGTATGAAATGAGAAAAGGTGGACGCTATGGCATTGGGTTCATTGACCCAAACACCGTTAATGAATACACATGGAAAATGAACAAGTATTATGGAAAGCAGGTAGAGGATAGCATGCTAGAGTTCTTGAAGCGCCTCAAATACAATGAAGATATACTACTTCCTTACAACTTCCAGTGAGTCACACTTTCTTGTACTACAAATTCTCTGTTTTTGCCTACTAGCTAGCTACATGTTTTTGCTTACATATGCCCGCTTAATTAAGACATGCAAACGTGTGTGCATGCAGATTTCACTGGATCTTGTATATCATTAAAGTTGACGCCGGAACAGTTGAAATACTGGACTCGCTACTCAAAGCAAATAGTGACTACAACATCTTGTATGGGATAGTCAACAGGTAATTTCAATCATTATTAACTATATATCTCGGCCTATTTAGTTTGTCATTTCATGATATGAACTATTTAATAACCCCTTTATTCATTTTCTTTGTCGGCGGGCAGGGCTTGGGCAAGGTTCATCAGCGTCACGGAAGGCGAATGGAAACCACAGCTGAAATGGTTTCGATCCAAGGTAAGTAATTAAGTAGTACTAGCTAGCTAGCTGCCATCTCTTTAATTATCATGCTTGATTAATTATTATCTGATCAAATTAAATTCCACTCTCGTAATAAAGGCCCTGAAGCAGGCGCAGGGGACTGATCTGTGTGCATTCTGCGTTTGCGAGAACATTCGCATGATGGCATCCGAAAGGAGCAGATCTCAAAGACAGGAATGGGTACACTTGTCAGAACACTATTCACAATTTTTACACCATTATCAATATCTAGTCACACAACTAATACACATGCATATTGATCTCCTTCTTAACAGTTCAAAGAGGTGCGGGACAAGCTCCTAGAAACGGAGCGCGTAGAAGCACTTCAAGAGGAAATAGCGGGATTTTTGCTCGACCAGGTCATAAATCCGAAGGGAGAATACTATTACCCACTACCGCCCCCATCGAACAGGTCATGAACCACTTCCAATTGTCATCGTGCTCCGAGGCACCAATTAGGCTAATGCCACTGGCTCCGAAGGCAACATGCATATGTAGGAGAAATTGTATATAGCTATACATGTGTGTATGTGTAAATTAATATGGTGGTTTGTGAGACATTGATGATATATATATGATTGGTTCTACTAGAAATTCTATTTATATATATATATATATATATATATATATATATGCATAACGTGTACAATGTGTAGTACCGTAAAATACTAGCAAACGAAAAAGAATTAAAATGGAAAACACAAAATTAAATGAAAAAGAAATCATAAAACCAAAAATCCCCCAAACATTTTAGTACCGGTTGGTGTTACCAACCGGTACTAAAGGGCTCCCGGCCCCCGGAGCTGGCTCGTGCCACGTGGTTGCCCTTTAGCACCGGTTCGTGCTGAACATGTACTAAAGGGGGGGCCTTTAGTGCCGAAATGTTAGTGCCGGTTCCGAAACCGGCACTAAAGGGCCTTACGAACCGGTGCTATTGCCCGGTTCTGCACTAGTGATATCAAAATGTTCATCTCAGAGAGTACACCATTTCATTCCATTGCATCATTTTCATTTGAGTTCATCTTGATGCCCGAAATGCTGTTAGAAGAGGGCTACTTGAGTTAATTGTCAGATCTACTACTTCATTTAGCACTTTTGTCATTTTTGCCATGATTATTGTGTGCATGATATGCCCGTGAGTTCTACATGTGTTTTGTTAAGGGTTTTGTCATCTTTCCAGAGGTGCAACCCATGTATTTTTAGGATGTGTGTGGTGACTTGTGCAAGCTTGCAAAGTGGTGCACTTGCCAAGTCTGTTTTCAGGGACTTAGTAGTTTTCACTAAGTCCTGGAGCTGTTTATCTCATGATGCCATATGGTCTTGTTGTTTCCTAGTGATCCGTGCCTCTTTTGAGGATGATCAGTAAGGGAGTTTTGTTAATTTGTAGAGCTCTATCCATCCATGTCTTTGTTTGCAATTATGGAGCACCCTAGCTTGAGTCAATCGAGCTCTACTTTTGCTACTTTGTGAATCTGGGCAGATTGTCAACTTGTTTGCAATTTTGCCGGTGATGTTGTAGTTGATCCGTGCATGCTATGCTATTGTTCTTGCCATGTCTAGATTGCATTTTGTGCCTTCTTGATGGATGTATTCTTGTCTTGCCATGAATTGCTCTGTAGTGAGTGCATCGAGCTCGTAAACATGCCTACTTGAGTTATATTTCAGCATGTGTCAGTTTTTCACTAAGTCTGAAACTGATTATGTTTTTGCTATGTTCGCATGCTTGCAATTGTATTTTCTGATCCCTTTTGGCTCAAGGTCACTAAGGGACTTTTGTTAAGCTCTTTGAGTAGCTTCATGCCATTCTTTACTATGCCATGATCAGGTCCTGTAGCATGTAGTTTTGTTGCTCTGAAGAGGGCTACCTGATCTGAAATTCCAGACAAGTGTTAATTTCACTAAGTCTGAGATCTGTTTGCCATATGCGTTTTTGCCATGCTTGTTTGAACCTGTTGATGGATGATTTGGCCGTAGCTCAGTGCTAGACTTTTGTTAAGCATCTTGTGTGAATCCCTGCCATGTATTTTGTTGTCATGTTTGGGTGCTTTAGGATGTTCATTTCGTTGCATCTAGATGCCTACTTGATGTAAATCGCAGACCGGTGTCATTTTTGAATCGCTTGCCATTTCCAAACCGTAACTCCGATTCCGGCGTTCTTTATATCGTTTTCAAGTGATTTCATCTCATCTTTCCAGTGGAACATTTGGATTTCCAAGTTGAGGCCAGGTTCATGCATTTCCTGTCATATCTTGCATTTGGCATCCCGCATCGCATCCCGCATAGCATATCATCATTGCATCATATTGCTTGATCCTTGCACGTGGTTGATTGTATCCTTGTTGCTTGTTTGTCTTGTCTGGTTAGAGCCGGGAGACGAGTTCTCTAACGAGGAGCCCGTTGAGTTTGCTTTTGAGGATCCAGTCAACTCTGACAACTGTGCAGGCAAGATGATCATACCCTCGAAATCACTACTATCTTTGCTATGCTAGTTTGCTCGCTCTTTTGCTATGCCAATGCTGCGATGCCTACCACTTGCTTGCAAGCCTCCCAAATTGCCATGTCAAACCTATAACCCACCATTGTCCTAGCAAACCGTTGATTGGCTATGTTACCGCTTTGCTCAGCCCCTCTTATAGTGTTGCTAGTTGCAGGTGAAGTTTGGAGGTCGTTCCTTGTTGGAACATTTATCTACTTGTTGGGATATGATTATATTACTTTGTTATCTTAATGCATATCTATATACTTGGTAAAGGGTGGAAGGCTCGGCCTCTCTCCTAGTGTTTTGTTCCACTCTTGCCGCCCTAGTTTCCATCATATCGGTGTTATGTTCTCGGGTTTTGCGTTCCTTACGCGGTTGGGTTATAATGGGAACCCCTTGATAGTTCGCCTTGATTAAAGCTTTTCCAGCAATGCCCAACCTTGGTTTTACCATTTGCCACCTAGCCTTTACTTTCCCTTGGGTTCTGCAGACTCAAGGGTCATCATTATTTTTAACCCCTCGGGCCAGTGCTCCTCTGAGTGTTGGTCCAAACCGTCAGCCGCCGGTGGCTACCTGGGGCAACTCTGGGCTGGCTACCGGAAGTTTAGACAATCTAAGTGTGCCCTGAGAAAGAGATATGTGCATCTCCTATCGGGATTTGTCGGCATATTCGGGCGGTGTTGCTGGTCTTGTTTTAACCTGTCGAAGTGTCTTGAATTACCGAGATACCGAGTCTGGTCGGAACGTCTTGGGAGGAGGTCTATTCCTTCGTTGACCGCGAGAGCTTGTCATGGGCTAAGTTGGGACTCCCTGCAGGGATTTGAACTTTCGAAAGCCGTGCCCGCGGTTATGGGCAGATGGGAATTTGTTAATGTCCGGTTGTAGATAACTTGAACCTTAATTTAATTAAAATGAATCAACTGAGTGTGTTACCATGATGGCCTCTTCTCGGCGGAGTCCGGGAAGTGGACACGGTGTTGGAGTAATGTTTGCGCAGGTTGCTCTCTAGTTTCTCACTCGCGCTTTGCCTCCTCTTCTCGCCCTCTGTTGCGAATAAGTTAGCCACCATACTTGCTAGTCGCTTGCTGCAGCTCCACTTATATTTACCTTGCCATACCTATAAGCTTAAATAGTCTTGATCGCGAGGGTGCGAGATTGCTGAGTCCCTGTGGCTCATAGATTACTACTATACCAGATGCAGGGCCTGATGATTCCGCTCCAGGTGACGCGTATGAGCTCAAGTGGGAGTTCGACGAAGACTCTCAACGTTACTATGTTTCCTTTCCCGATGATCAGTAGTGGTGCCCAGTTGGGGGTGATTGGGACCGTGTCGCCTGTTGGGTTCTCTTTTATTTTGGCGCCGTAGTCGGGGCATGAGTGTTTAGATGATGTAATGTTATTTATGTACTTGATTGATGTGGCGAGTGTAAGCCAACTATGTTATCTCCCCTTTTATTATCATATTACATGTTGTGAAGATTGCCTAACTTGCGACATATGCCTTCAATGCGATTATGTCTCTTAGTCATGCCTCGACACGTGGGAGCTATAGTCGCATCGAGGGTGTTACAAGTTGGTAATCAGGGCCTTCCCCGACCTTAGGAGCCCCATTGCTTGATCGTTTTTAGCGGCCGAGTTGTGTCTAGAAAAATGTTTGAGTCTTTTAGGAATTATATATCGGAGAGATTAGGAATTCTTTTTACTTCCCAGTCTCCTCATCGCTCTGGTAAGGCATCCTGACGTAGAGTTTTGACTCTTCTCTTCTCAAATTTCACTAAAAAAAATTTAGGATCACGCGGGTATCTTGGAATCGTTCCGATGGTTTTATGATGAGAACATTGTCTTGGTGCCTCCTGTCAGGGGTTTAGTGGAAGTGTCACGGGGAGTTGAGCTCTAAGGTGTTGTCATCATAATTTTATCGTTGCAGTTCTGGAATACCTGAGTCTAGTACGCCGACATCGAAAATCTCTTTTATGAAGTTCGTTGGTGAGATAACCTCGACGCTACCCAGTACTGGGCGGGAGTTCGGGAGTATCGCCATAACTTGTATAACGGATGCTTTTCGAAGGTTGAGGTAGATGGTTTCCGAAGGTTTCTTGGTTATGTGTTGAAGGATGGATACAACTGGATGTAGGATTTGCTAGTTTGGGTGAGATATTATGATTCCCCTGTATCCCCAACACCTGATTGCATAACCGGAAAGGTTCGGGAGTTTCATAGGTGGGAATTCTAGTAGCTCTAGTTCTTCTTCCACGGATATTGGTTTGAGATTGGGATTTCTTACCGATTATTCGTTCTTGATCCGTTCCTTGTTGATTTATTTCTCTACCTTAATTCTACGTGGCTTCTCAATTTATGGATATGTGACCATTTTAAGAGGAATGCATTCGTTCATTTTGTTCGGATGTGAAAACTATATGTTGCAATTTTCATTCCGTTGGATTCAGCTTTAATACTTATCTGTCAATGTGCTAATGGTGGTCAACCTCTTCAGGATGGCTCCTCCAACGCGCATGACTCCGAATCCTGATCTGCCACCACCTCCACCTCCTCCGGAGGCATGGCAAGCTGTGATGGCCGCAACCAATGCAAACACACAGTTGATCATGCAAATTCTTCAAGAGCGCAATCAAGGCAACCAAGGGAATCAAGGCAGCAATCAGAATCACTTTGCTACACTCAACCAGTTCCTTGCTAACGAGCCAAAGACTTTCAGCAATTGTGTTGAGGCAACCGATGCTGACGATTGGCTTGTGGATCTGTGCAAGCATTTCGAGTGCAGTAACGTCAGGCCTGAGGACTTTGTTAAGTTCGCTTCCTTCCAACTCAAAGATCAAGCTGCAGAATGGTTCCAGCAGTACAAGGATTCCAGAGGTGGACGTGTTATCACTTGGGATGATTTCCGTCGAGATTTCCAAGCTCATCATATTCCTCAGAGCATGGTTGAAAGCAAGCGTGAGGAATTCCGCAATCTGAATCAAGGCTCTTTGTCTGTCTATGACTACAACATGTTGTTTCAGAAGCTCGCCCGCTTTGCCAAGCAGGACGTCCCTGATGAGAAGAGCATGATATACCAGTTCAGGGGTGGTCTTAGAGAAGAAATTCAGCTAGTTCTTGTTCTCTTTGAGCCCTTGAGATACGATGAGTTCTACAACATGGCACTGAAGCAAGAGGTTGCTCAGTTGAGGTGTGATGCTTCCAAGAAGCGAGTCAGAGATGTTACTCCTTCTTCCTCTACTCAAGTGGCCAAGTAGCAGAAGTTTTGGCTTCCTCCTCCTCCGTTCCGTCAGCCGTATCAGCAGAAGAGCAAAGGTGGCAGTGGTTCTTCCCACCCACCCAACCCTGGCTTTCAGAACAAGACTTCGTCTCAAGCTCCAAGATCGAGTGCTCCGTTTCACCGTCCGCTTTCAGAGGTCACGTGCAACAAGTGCCAACAGAAGGGTCACTATGCCAACAAGTGTTTCAACCAGAGGCGTCTTCCTCCTCCTCCTCCTGTCAGATCGGCAAGTACAGCTGTGGTCAAGCATAACCCCAAGTACGCCAAGGTCAATATGGTGAATGCAGCCCAGGCAGAGGACTCGTCAGATGTGATTATGGGTAACCTTCCTGTTAACGATGTTCCTGCAAAAGTTCTTTTTGACACTGGTGCATCGCATTGCTTCATTTCCAGACCTTTTGCATCTAAGCATGGGTGGTTTTCTCAAGTTATGCATAAGCCATTAGCAGTCATCTCTCCGGGTAGATGCTTGCTTGCTAACTACGAAGTTCCGGATATTTCTATCTCGATGGGTGATTTCAAGTTTCTGGCTTCCCCAATGATCCTTGGTAACTCGGATATTGATCTTATTCTCGGAATGGATTGGCTTTCTAAGCACAAGGCTCAGCTTGATTGTGCAGCCAGGCAGATTCAATTGACTCATTCGTCTGAGGATGTAATTGTCTTTGCCGCTCGGGATAATACCATCCGTCTGTTTTCTCTCAGTGAGAAGGGTGAATTGGATGCCATCTCGCAAATTCCAGTCGTCTGCGAATATCAAGACGTCTTTCCAGAAGAGCTCCCAGGAATGCCTCCGCACTGGCCAGTTGAATTCGTTATTGATCTTGAGCCTGGCACGGAACCTGTGTGCAAACGTCCTTACAAGCTCGGACCTGAAGAGTTGAAGGAGCTGAAGAAGCAACTCGATATTCAAGAGGAAATGGGTCTTATCCGGCCTAGTTCTTCTCCGTGGGGTTGTGGTGTTCTTTTTGTGAAGAAGAAGGATGGAACGGACCGACTTTGTGTTGATTACCGTCCAGTGAACAAGAAGACCATCAAGAACAAATACCCACTTCCCAACATCAATGAGCTGTTCGAACAACTCAAAGGTGCCCAAGTATTCTCCAAGCTTGATCTCCGTATGGGTTATCACCAGATTCGCATTCGTGAAGAAGATATTCCCAAGACAGCATTCAGAACAAGCTTTGGTTCATACGAATACACTGTCATGTCTTTTGGCCTCGCCAACGCTCCTCCGACGTTCTCTCGCATGATGAACTTCATCTTCAACGCCTACACCAATGACTTCGTTTTGGTCTATCTCGACGACATTCTGGTTTTCTCCAAGAATAAGGAAGATCATGCCAAGCACTTGCGTTTGGTTCTTGATAAGCTTAGAGAACATCAGTTCTACGCCAAGTTCTCCAAGTGTGAGTTTTGGCTCGATGAGGTTCTTTATCTTGGTCATATCATCTCTGCCAAGGGCATTGCCGTGAATCCTGAGAAGGTGTCTACAATTGTGAATTGGGAACCTCCTCAGAACGTGAAGCAACTCCGTAGCTTCCTCGGTCTCGCAAGCTATTGCCGAAGATTCGTTGAAAACTTTTCTAAGATCGCGAAGCCTCTCTCAAATCTTCTTTAGAAGCACGTCAAGTATGTTTGGTCTCCGGAGTGTGATATTGCTTTCAACACTTTGAAAGAGAAATTGATCACTGCCCCAGTTCTAACTCCGCCTGATGAATCCAAGCCGTACGAGGTCTTGTGTGATGCCTCTCTCCAAGGTCTTGGCGCAGTATTCATGCAAGAGAAGAAAGTTGTTGCTTATACTTCTCGCCAGTTGAATCCTAATGAGAAGAACTACCCCACTCATGATCTCGAGTTGGCGGCAGTTGTGCATGCTCTTTTGACTTGGAGACATCTTCTATTGGGAAGAAAAGTGGACATTTTCACTGATCACAAGAGTCTCAAGTACATCTTCACTCAGCCTAATCTCAACCTCAGGCAAACTCGATGGGTCGAAATGATTCAAGAGTATAATCCGAGTATTGAGTATACTCCAGGAAAGGCCAATGTGATTGCTGATGCATTGAGAAGAAAGGCCTACTGCAACAGTCTGATTCTCAAGCCTTATCAACCCGAGCTTTGTGAAGCTTTCCGCAAACTTAATCTGCAAGTTGTTCCTCAAGGTTTCCTCGCCAACCTTCAAGTTTCACCTACCTTGGAAGACCAGATTCACCAAGCCCAGCTTCTTGATGCTATGGTGAAAAAGGTGAAGATTGGGATTGCCAAGAGCCAGTCCAAGTACAAATGCTACCGCCTTGACGACAAGGACACTCTCTTCTTCGAGGATCGTATTGTTGTACCCAAAGGTGACCTCCATAAAGTGATCATGAACGAGGCTCACAATTCTCTCCTCTCCATCCACCCTGGGAGCATGGAGATGTATCAGGACCTTAAGCAAGCTTATTGGTGGACTCGAATGAAGCGCGAGATCGCTCAATTCGTGAATGAATGTGATGTCTGTAGAAGAGTGAAGGCAGAACACCAAAGGCCAACAGGTCTCCTCCAACCTCTTGCCATTCCAGAATGGAAGTTTGACCACATTGAAATGGACTTCATGACTGGGTTTCCAAAGTCCAAGCGTGGCAATGATGCTATATTCGTTGTCATCGATAAACTCACCAAAGTGGCTCACTTTCTGCCTATCAAAGAGTCGATCACTGCAGCTCAATTGGCAGAACTCTATACCTCTCGAATTGTCTCTCTGCACGGTATTCCTCAAGTGATCTCTTCAGACCGTGGCAGCATCTTTACCTCGAAGTTTTGGGATTCTTTTCAGAAGGCCATGGGCACTAACATCTGCTTCAGCACAGCTTTCCATCCTCAAACAAGCGGTCAAGTCGAGCGTGTCAACCAGATTCTTGAAGATATGCTCAGGGCTTGTGTGATCTCCTTTGGCATGAAGTGGGAGGATTGTCTTCCTTATGCTGAATTCTCCTACAACAACAGTTTTCAAGCAAGTTCGGGCAAGGCCCCATTTGAAATTCTGTATGGCAGGAAGTGCCGTACCCCTCTCAACTGGTCTGAAACCGGTGAACGTCAGCTTTTGGGTAATGACTTAATCACAGAGGCAGAAGAAATGTGTAAAGTCATTCGTGATAACCTCAAAGCAGCCCAATCCCGCCAGAAGAGCTACTATGATAGTAAGCACCGTGATTTGGCTTTCGAGATCGGAGATCATGTTTACCTCCGCGTCTCTCCTATGAAAGGTACTCGTCGCTTTGGTATCAAAGGGAAGCTTGCCCCTAGATACGTGGGACCTTTCAAGATTGTCAGCAAGAGAGGCGACCTCGCCTATCAACTCAAGCTTCCTTCAAACTTTGCAAATGTTCATGACGTGTTCCATGTCTCTCAGATTCGAAAGTGCTTCAAGACTCCTGACCGCACCATCAACTTCGAGGACATTGAGCTCCAAGAAGATCTCTCTTATCGTGAGCACCCAGTTGCTATTCTTGAAGAGACTGAACGCAAGACTCGCAACAAGTCAATCAAATTTCTCAAAGTCAAGTGGTCACACCATTCTGACCGTGAAGCTACCTGGGAACGTGAGGATCACCTCTGTTCTGAGTACCCGGCGTTCTTTTAGTCCTAGATCTCGGGACGAGATCCTTTCGTAGTGGTGGAGTGTTGTAACACCCCGGATGTAACTTTCCCAATTTGTACTCCAACTCTTGCCGTTTCCGGCGTTAAGTTATATTTATTTTCTCGGGTTCGGGTTTTGTCTCCGCGTGTTGTTGTCATTGTCATGCATATCATATCATGTCATCATGTGCATTGCATTTGCATACGTGTTCATCTCATGCATTCGAGCATTTTCCCCGTTGTCCGTTTTGCATTCCGGCGCTTCGTTCTCCTCCGGTGGCCATTTCTAGCTTTCTTTCGTGTGTGGGTTTTAAACATTTCCGGATTGGACCGAGACTTGCCAAGCGGCCTTGGTTTACTACCGGTAGGCCGCCTGTCAAGTTTCGTACCATTTGGGCTTCGTTTGATACTCCAACGGTTAACTGAGGGACCGAAAAGGCCTCATGTGTGTTGCAGCCCAACACCCCTCCAATTTGGCCCAAAACCCACCTAACTATGCTCCATCATCTAGAGTGTTCGATCATAATCGCGTGGCCAAAAACCGCATCTCATTTGGACTCTCCTAGCTCCCTCTATGCCTATTTAAAGGCCCCCGATTTTCGGATCTCCTCCTACCTCCGAAACCCTAAAAATCATCTCCACGCGCCGGACGTTGTCCACACCGCGCCGGACGTCGCCGCTGCCCACTCCCGTCACGCCACGTGGCAACGCCACCGCCTCCACCGCCGCGGCCCACCAGGCCCAGGGAGGGCCCCCGCGAGCCCGCGCCGGCCGCCGCCCTCCTCCCACGTCGCGCCCGCGCCTGGCTCCTCTTCGCCGAGCGCCGACCTTCACCGGCCGGCGACGCCGCGCCCCACCGCCGGTGCCGTCCTCCACGCCGCCGCCCGAGCGGGCCGCCCGCTGCCGCGCGCCGGTCGCCGCCCCGCCGCCTCGGCTTCCGCACCGACGCCTCCGCCCCGGCCCCGACCGGATCCGGCCGCCACCTCCTCTCGCTGGCCGCTGCCTCTTCGTCCCGGCAAACTCCGGCATGAAGAGTACCTCGCCGACTGTCCTCGATCCACGTGCAAATCTCAGATCTGGAAATTCGGAGGTTGACTTTTCTCAAAAACCCTAGCTCATGTTGCATACTTTGACCTGCCGTAACTTTGCCTTCGGAGCTCTGATTCATGCATATAGCATACCAAAATGTTCATCTCAAAGAGTGCATCATTTCATTCCATTGCGTCATTTTCATTTGAGTTCATCTTGATGCTCGAAATGCTGTTAGAAGAGGGCTACTTGAGTTAATTGTCAGATCTGCTACTTCGTTTAGCACTTTTGTCATTTTTTCCATGATTATTGTGTGCATGATATGCCCGTGAGTTCTACATGTGTTTTGTTAAGGATTTTGTCATCTTTCCAGAGGTGCAACCCATGTATTTTTAGGATGTGTGTGGTGACTTGTGCAAGCTTGCAAAGTGGTACACTTGCTAAGTCTGTTTTCAGGTACTTAGTAGTTTTCACTAAGTCCTGGAGCTGTTTATCTCAAGATGCCATATGTTCTTGTTGTTTCCTAGTGATCCGTGCCTCTTTTGAGGATGATTAGTAACTGAGTTTGTTAATATTGTATAGATCTATCCATCCATGTCTTTGTTTGCAATTATGGAGAACCCTAGCTTGAGACAATCGAGCTCTACTTTTGCTACTTTGTGAATCTGGGCAGATTGTCAACTTGTTTGCAATTTTGCCGGTGATGTTGTAGTTGATTCGTGCATGCTATGCGATTGTTATTGCCATGTATACCTTGCATTTTGTGCCTTCTTGATGGATGTATTCTTGTCTTGCCATGACTTACTCTGTAGTGAGTGCATCGAGCTCGTAAACATGCCTACTTGAGTTATATTTCAGCATGTGTCAGTTTTTCACTAAGTTTGAAACTGATTATGTTTTTGCTATGTTCGCATGCTTGCAATTGTATTTTCTGATCCCTTTTGGCTCAAGGTCACTAAGGGACTTTTGTTAATATATTTGAGTAGCTCCATGCCATGCTTTACTTTGCCATGATCAGGTCCTGTAGCATGTGGTTTTGTTGCTCCGAAGAGGGCTACCTGATCTGAAATTCCAGACAAGTGTTAATTTCACCAAGTCTGAGATCTGTTTGCCATATGCGTTTTTGCCATGCTTGTTTGAACCTGTTGATGGATGATTTGGCCATAGCTCAGTGCTAGACTTTTGTTAAGAATCTTGTGTGCATCCCTTCCATGTATTTTGTTGTCATGTTTGGGTGCTGTAGCATGTTCATTTCGTTGCATCTAGATGCCTAGTTGCTGTAAATCGCAGACCGGTGTCATTTTTGAATCGCTTGCCATTTCCAAACCGTAACTCCGATTCTGGCGTTCTTTATATCATTTTCAAGCGATTTCATCTCATATTTCCAGTGGCACACTTGGATTTCCAAGTTGAGGCCAAGTTCATGCATTTCCTGTCATATCTTGCATTTGGCATCCCGCATCGCATCCCGCATAGCATATCATCATTGCATCATATTGCCTGATCCTTGCACGTGGTTGATTGTATCCTTGTTGCTTGTTTGTCTTGTCTGGGTATAGCCGGGAGACGAGTTCGCTAACGAGGAGCCCGTTGAGTTTGCTTTCAAGGATCCAGTCAACTCTGACAACTGTGCAGGCAAGATGATCATACCCTCGAAATCACTACTATCTTTGCTATGCTAGTTTGCTCGCTCTTTGCTATGCCAATGCTGCGATGCCTACCACTTTCTTGCAAGCCTCCCAAATTGCCATGTCAAATCTCTAACCCACCATTGTCCTAGCAAACCGTTGATTGGCTATGTTACCGCTTTGCTCAGCCCTCTTATAGCGTAGCTAGTTGCAGGTGAAGTTTGGAGGCCGTTCCTTGTTGGAACATTTATCTACTTATTGGGATATCATTATATTAATTTGTTATCTTAATGCATCTCTATATACTTGATAAAGGGTGGAAGGCTCGGCCTCCCGCCTAGTGTTTTGTTCCACTCTTGCCGCCCTAGTTTCCGTCATATCGGTGTTATGTTCCCGGATTTTGCGTTCCTTACGCGGTTGGGTTATAATGGTAACCCCTTGATAGTTCGCCTTGATTAAAGCTTTTCCAGCAATGCCCAACCTTGGTTTTACCATTTGCCACCTAGCCTTTTCTTTCCCTTGGGTTCTGCAGACTCAAGGGTCATCATTATTTTTAACCCCCCGGGGCCAGTGCTCCTCTAAGTGTTGGTCCAAACCGTCAGCCGCCGGTGGCTACCAGGGGCAACTCTGGGCTGGCCTACCGGAAGTTTAGACAATCTGAGTGTGCCCTGAGAAAGAGATATGTGCAGCTCCTATCGGGATTTGTCGGCACATTCGGGCGGTGTTGCTGGTCTTGTTTTAACCTGTCGAAGTGTCTTGAATTACCGAGATACCGAGTCTGATCGGAACGTCTTGGGAGGAGGTCTATTCCTTCGTTGACCGTGAGAGCTTGTCATGGGCTAAGTTGGGACTCCCCTGCAGGGATTTGAACTTTCGAAAGCCATGCCCGCGGTTATGGGCAGATGGGAATTTGTTAATGTCCGGTTGTAGATAACTTGAACCTTAATTTAATTAAAATGAATCAACTGAGTGTGTTACCGTGATGGCCTCTTCTCGGCGGAGTCCGGGAAGTGGACACGGTGTTGGAGTAATGTTTGCGCAGGTTGCTCTCTAGTTTCTCACTCGTGCTTTGCCTCCTCTTCTCGCCCTCTGTTGCGAATAAGTTAGCCACCATACTTGCTAGTCGCTTGCTGCAGCTCCACTTATATTTACCTTGCCATACCTATAAGCTTAAATAGTCTTGATCGCGAGGGTGCGAGATTGCTGAGTCCCTGTGGTTCATAGATTACTACTATACTAGATGCAGGGCTTGATGATTCCACTCCAGGTGACGCGTATGAGCTCAAGTGGGAGTTCGACGAAGACTCTCAACGTTACTATGTTTCCTTTCCCGATGATCAGTAGTGGTGCCCAGTTGGGGGTGATTGGGACCGTGTCGCATGTTGGGTTCTCTTTTATTTTGGCGTCGTAGTCGGGCCATGAGTGTTTGGATGATGTAATGTTATTTATGTACTTGATTGACGTGGCGAGTGTAAGCCAACTATGTAATCTCCCCTTTTATTACAATATTACATGGGATGTTGTGAAGATTGCCTAACTTGCGACATATGCCTTCAATGCGATTATGTCTCTTAGTCGTGTCTCGACACGTGGGAGCTATAGTCGCATCGAGGGTGTTACATCCATGCACCTTGGTCTTTTTCTTTCTTGTTTCCTCCATCGCCATGCCGAGGGGGAGAGACCGTGGCCTGGCCTTAGGCCTTGGCTCGGGAGTGGCGATTCTCAAAGGTCGTGTTGACACTTGGGGAGTGAGCTTGGTACAAGGGTGCGGGGGACGTGGTGGTTGCATCTACTCTGGCCTGGAAGGTGCCACACTTCATCTCAACGGTAGATCGTTCGCATCCACCATGTGAGCAAGACGTCCGGGCCAGGGATGCCGCCCATGCCGCAAGTTGTGGGGGTTCGACAATCCACTGGTGGAGTCTTCAGGGCTTCTAGTGCCCACCGGCGGTGCTGCCTTCGGGGTCCTTAATGATCCCAGCACTGCCCTCTCTGGCAAGGTCGGGGATGGCGCTGGGGATGGCGGCGCCCTCCTGCCCGCCAAGGTGGGAGGCGGCACCCTCAGCGCTCCTCAGGCACTGCTTCCATCACCACCTGCCTCTCCGGGTAAGGCGACGGGCCAGGGGCCCGATGACCTCCTGTAACGACAGTGACAAGGAGGAAGACCGTTGAAGACAGAGAAGGTGGGTGGGGGGCCATCTGGTCGGAGTATGATGGCACCAATGCCTTCGTCCCATACTGGCTGTTCGCTAAGAATGGATCCTTTCTAGAGAAGGAGTTTCTCTCGAAAGAAGTGAGTGGGAGGAAAGTAGAACTTGATGAGGTAATTGTACCTTCTCCTGAATTCGAAAGTAGTTCATCACATAAATCAGTTCCAGTGATTCCTACACCAATTAGTGAGGAAGCTAATGATGATGATCATGAAACTTCAGATCAAGTTACTACCGAACCTCGTAGGTCAACCATAGTATGATCCGCACCAGAGTGGTACAGTAATCCTGTTCTGGAGGTCATGTTACTTGACCATGACGAACCTACGAACTATGAGGAAGCAATGATGAGCCCAAATTCCGGGAAATGGCTTGAGGCCATGAAATCTGAGATGGGATACATGTATGAGAACAAAGTGTGGACTTTGGTTGATTTTCCCGATGATTGGCAAGCCATAGAGAATAAATGGATCTTCAAGAAGAAGATTGACGCTAACGGTAATGTTACTGTCTACAAAGCTCGACTTGTTGTGAAAGGTTTTCGACAAGTTCAAGGAGTTGACTACGATGAGACCTTCTCACCCGTAGCGATGCTTAGGTCTGTCCGAATCATGTTAGCAATTGCCGCATTTTATGATTATGAAATTTGGCAAATGCATGTCAATACTGTGTTCCTTAATGGATATCTTCACTAGTATGCGTCGGTCCTATACAAACGTTTTTAACCCCTTTCCGCGACGGAATTTGGAACAATAGCCTAGTGAGTGACGGCGATAGGGGGGTCCTTCCCACATGACCCAGAAACCGTCCGGGATATGCCCTCCTGGCACACATGCTAGGCAAAATGAGGTCGTGTGCGACCAGCGAGTGCTCAAATACAGAAATATGTAAAGTAGAGCTAAAAATACAATTATACAGGCGAAATTGGTTCTGGTCACAAGTACAGCCCAACAGTCAGTCCCCGCTAAACGTTTCTGTTCGTTTGTACATCCCACATAGTCGCTCCAAGGAAAAAGTTTCCATTCACAGGTACATCACACACAATATTTCCCGCTAAATCATTTGTGATAGCGTTGCCATTGCACATGATATTAACAATTTTATCGTTTGCATTATTTAATGCATCACACACGGTCCGTAGAAGAAACTGTGTGGCGAAGGCTGTCCATCACACACAGTTTTTATGTGGTAAACGTTTGCGCAAGGAGGCATAACGCAAACAGTTTTCAAGAGAATGTCGTGTGTGATTGTTCATCGATCCAACACGGTTTATTCATAGAAATTATGTCTGTTGCCTGAGGTCATCGCCCATGGTATTTTTTCAATAACCGTTTGTAATAGCAAAACCCAATTAGCAGGCTAATTGCCCTATTATTAATAATCCATTTATTAATCTATTTGACATCATATTAAGCACATAATATATTTCATTTCCATAGTAAGGAAGCAGAATTTCATAATTGAAATACATCAGAGTACAACATGATATAGCTTCAGCACTCAGCTACCACATTACACAACTGCACCAGCACCAAGTTTCACATGCAACATGTAGAACCTTTCGAAATTAGCATCATAAACGATATATAGATAGTTGCATCTCATCTGGAAAATTGCTGAAGCAGAAGGCGAATATTGATCCTTCATTCATGTTGAAGGTCTTTGCAACTTTAGGCTAGTGCCTGTGGATGATTGACCGTCTGTCCTTTGTCCTCTTCAGAAACACTTCAATATTGAACCATGGGTGTTGTATGAAAACATTCCACAATATTGAAACAGTTAACTAAACACCACAATAAATGAACCAAACATTAACTGGGCACCACATTGCACAATATAACATACTCCTAACAGAAGATCGGACAGTTAACCAAACCAAGCATGCTAGACAACTTGGAATATTGCACCCTGAAGAATTGAACATCACATTTGCAGAATTGAACCAAGCAGTTAACTGAACACCACATTGCACGACATATAGAACATATACTCTAGAGCAGAAGATTGCATGGTAAAAGTAGATAGCACAATTGACTAGAATTTGTTAAGCAAAGGCAGTAGCTAGCAAACTGGACATGGGTCCTTATAGTGAGTGTTGGGGATATGACTATTGGGCATGACCAGCCCAGAAGAGGCCGGGTTATCCCATGTAACACCCCGGATGAAACTTGCCATATTTGTAACTCCGACTCTGGCCATTTTCGGTTTTAAGTTATGATATTCCCTTCGTGGTTGGGTTTTGTCTTTCGTTTTGCATTTTTTTCATGTCATGCATTTCATATCATGTCATCATGTGCATCACATTTGCATTCGTGTTCGTCTCATGCATCCGAGCACTTTACCCGTTGTCCGTTTCGCAATTCGACACTCCCACATGCACCGACGCACCCCTCTTGTCTCTTTTCGTGAGCGGGAGTTAAACATTCTTGGAATGTGCTGAGATTTGTCAAGTGGCCTTGGTACACCACCGGTAGACCGCCTGTCAAATTTCGTTCCATTTGGAGGCCGTTTGATGCTCCAATGGTTAACCGGGTAACCGCAAAAGCCCCTTGTGTGTTGCAGCCCAACACCCCTCCAAAGCAGCCCGATAACCCATCTAAATCATCTCCATGTTCTCCGCCGTCGGACCACGATCGTGTGGGCGAAAACCGCACCTCATTTGGACACTCCAAACTCCCTCTACCTATAAATATGTAATCCCCTTCAAAATTCGGGTCCAAACCCTAGTCTTGTTCCACCTCGTGCCGCCGAACAAGTTCGTCCGCACCGGACGCGTCCACCGGCTGCGTCACCCCGACGAATCATAGCCCGCCACGTCTGCTCGCCGCCGCCTAGAGCCAATCCGCCGCCGCCACGTGGGCACCCACCGCCCCGCGCCTCCCGCCGGCCCGCGAGGCCCACGCCTGGCCCGCGGGGCCCGTTCCCTCATCTGCCGCCGCCCCGCGCTCGCGCGCACCCACGCCGCCCGGCCATCCCCGCCGCCCGAGCACCGCTGCCTCACGCCCGTCCGTCTGCCGTCCGCCGCGCCGCCCGACCACCGCTCGCCGCCTCCCGCGTCATTCGGCCGCCAAGCTCCTCCGCCGACCGCCATGCTCCTTCGCCGGTCGCCGAGCTCCACCACCTCGCCACCAGCCATGCCTCATGTTCGGATCCGGCCACCGAAGACACCACATCGAGCTCCGGCCAGCTCCCTCCTCCTCTCTAGCGAGAACCCCGGCGATCCTCGAACCACGTGCAAACCCTAGATCCAGATCTGGGAGGTGATTTTCATCTAAGTCATTTTTTTGTGGCATTGTTATGCCTCCTACATCACATCATATCTCGGTGATCGTGGCTCCAAATCATGCATATGATATGTAAAAATGTTTGCCTCGTTGAGCTCTTCATGTTGGAAGAATTTACATGCATGTTACTATATATTATGATGCCATTTTCATTATTGCAAGAGTGCTATAAAATGTTAGCTGCTGGTACTTATCAGATCATGATGATTTGTCATTTTTGTTGCATTTGATGTGTGCATCATATGAGCATGAGGTCTACATGTGTTTTGAACTACAACATGCCATCTTTACAGTGGTGCCAGTCTTGTATTTGTATGATCTATGTGGTGACTAGCACAAGCATGCAAACTAGGCTCCGTGATGTTGCTGTTTTCAGGGACTTTGGATTTTGCTAAATTTGTTCCCTGCTGTTATTTTGATGCCATGTAAACTTGATGCTACATTGAGATCCATGCTTATTTTGGGATACTTCATTGAGGATGTTTTGAACATGTGGTTATGATATATCCATTGATGCCCCTTTTTGTAATTATGAAGTGCTCTAGCATGCCTTTTGCTTGCTCTACTTTTGCTATAAATTATTCCTGGCAGATTGTTAACATGTTAATCAATATTGCCATGGTTGTTGGTAGTGATCCTTGCATCCTATGAATATTCTATTGCCATTGTTAGCTTCATTAACATGTCAGCTCGTTATTGGTATGATTATGTTGTCATGCAATGCTTTGTGGTGAGTGGCATGAGCTCTCAAAGTTGCTATCATGAATCTGTTTATGCCATGCTCTGTTTTTCACTAAGTCTGAAACTGTTAACAAAAACTTGATACGTTTACATGGGTGCCATCATATCCTTTGTGCCTTTTTGGCTCATGTTCAGTAAGGGACTTTTGTTCTATGCATTTAGTAGAATCATGCCATACCTCATATTTCTATGATATGTTCCTGCAGCATATTGCTTGCTTGCTCTAAATAGTGCTTCCTGATGTTTTTTCTGGCATGTTAGTATTTTCACAAAGTCTGTGAAGCTGATATCTTTTGCACTTTTGACATGCTTTTTTGAACCAGCTATTGTGTGATTTAGCCATAGCTCAGTGTTCATGTTTTCTCAAGCATCTCTTGTGCATCACTGTTGTATGCTTTGTTGCTATGTTGGAGTGCAGTAGCTTAGTTTGTTGTTGCATTCTAAGTGCCATCGTGCTGTTAATCACAGTTTTGCACCATTCTTGTTTTGCTTGCCATTTGCAAACCGTGCATCCGTTTCCGGTGATCTTTATATCGATTTCAACCGTTTGCCAAGTTGATGCCTTGATCATTCTTCCCTTCCAGAGCAAGCATATGCATTGCATATCATATCTCGCATATCATGCCATGTATTGCATCATGTTGCTTGTGCATTGCACCGTGATTGATTGTTGTTCCATTGCTTATGTTCTTGATTTGGGAAGAGCCGGCAGACGAGTACATGAACGAGGAACCTGTTGAGTACGCTAACGAGGATCAAGCTTTCGACAACTCTGAGAACATTGCAGGCAAGATGACCATACCCTCGAAATCACTTATATCATTGCTAGCTAGTTGTTCGCTCTATCATTATGTAGCGCTACCTACCACTTTTTATATCATGCCTTCCATATTGCCATGTCAAGCCTCTAACCCACCTGCCTAGCAAACTATTGTTTGGCTATGTTACCGCTTTTGCTCAGCCCCTCTTATAGCGTTGCTAGTTGCAGGTGAAGTTGAAGTTTGATCCTTGTTGGAACATGGATATTGTTGGGATATCACAATATCTCTTATTTAATTTAATGCATCTATATACTTGGTAAATGGTGGAAGGCTCGTCCTTTTGCCTGGTGTTTTGTTCCACTCTTGCCGCCCTAGTTTC
Source organism: Triticum urartu (assembly GCF_056163025.1). Classification (NCBI taxonomy): domain Eukaryota; kingdom Viridiplantae; phylum Streptophyta; class Magnoliopsida; order Poales; family Poaceae; genus Triticum; species Triticum urartu. The sequence goes on along the minus strand of NC_141876.1, from coordinate 288,622,276 downwards.
CGTCATACCGGTGTTGTGTTCCTTGATTTTGCGTCCCTTACTCGGTTGGGTGTTATGGGAACCCCTTCACAGTTTGCTTTGAATAAAACTCCTCAGCAAGGACCAACCTTGGTTTTAACATTTTCCACCTAAGCCTTTTCCCTTGGGTTTTCGTGAGCCCTAGGGTCATCTTTATTCTAATCCCCCGGGGCAGTCCTCCTTTGAGTGTTGGTCCAAACTAGAGCACCGTGCAGGACCATCCCTTGGCAACTTGGGTTATGTTGGTACTTGTACACTTAGCTTATACGGTGTGCCCTGAGAACGAGATATGTGCGGCTCCTATCAGGATTTGTCGGCATAGTCGGGTGGTCTTGCTGGTCTTGTTTTACCATTGTCGAAATGTCTTGTAACCGGGATTCCGAGACTGATCGGGTCTTTCCGGGAGAAGGAATATCCTGCATTGATCATGAGAGCTTGTGATGGGATAAGTTGGGACACCCCTGCAATGTATAAACTTTCGAGAGCCATGCCCGCGGTTCTGTGGCAGATGGGAATTTGTTAATTTCTGGTTGTAGAGAACTTGACATTTGACTTAATTAAAATGCATCAACCGTGTGTGTAGCCGTGATGGTCTCTTTTCGGCGGAGTCCGGGAAGTGAACATGGTCTTGTGTTATGCTTGAACGTAAGTAGCTTTAGGATCACTTATTGATGACTTCTAGCTTCTCGACCGTTGCGTTTCTTCTCTTCTCGCTCTTATTTGCGTATGTTAGCCACCATATATGCTTGGTGCTTGCTGCAGCTCAACCTCACTACCTCTCCTACCCATAAGCTTAAATAATCTTGATCTCGTGGGTGTGAGATTGATGAGTCCTCGTGACTCATGGATACTTCCAAATAGTTGCAGGTGCCAAAGTTACCAGTGCAGGTGATGCTACCGAACTCAAGTGGGAGTTCAACAAGGATCTGGGTCGTTACAACATTTCATTTCCTGATGATCAGTAGTGGGGCCTAGTTGAGACGATCGGGGATCTAGCATTTGGGGTGTATCTTCCTATTTATTCGGATTTGAACGTAGTTGGTCTTTGAGTGTATATGGATGATGTATGAATTATTTATGTATTGTGTGAAGTGGCAATTGTAAGCCAACTCTTTATCCCTTTCTATTCAGTACATGGGATTGTGTGAAGATTACCCCTCTTGCGACAGAACTACCATGTGGCTATGCCTCTAAGTCCTGCCCCGACATGTGGGAGATATAGCCGCATTGTGGGTGTGACAAGTTGGTGACCAGAGCCATCCCTGACTTAGGAGCCCCCTGCTTGATCGAATCACAGACGTTGTTGAGTCTAGAACAAAATGTTTTGAGTCTTAGGAATATATATATATATATATTGGAGAGTAGGATTCTTTATACTCCTCAGTCCCTTCGTCGCTCTAGTGAGGCCTCCTGACATAGTAGATTTGACTTTTCTCTCCTCAAATTTCATGATTTTTTTAGGATCACGCGGGTATCTTGGAATCATTCTGATAGTCTTGTGACGAGAACATTGTTCTTGGTGTCTCCTGACATTTAGGGGTTGTGGCAGTGTCCCGGGGAGTTGAGCTCCGAGGTGTTATCGTCACAATTTTATCGTTGCAGTTCTGGAATACCTGAGTTTGCCAACATCAAAAATCTCTTTTATGTAGTTGTTGGTGAGATAACCTCGACGCCACCTAGTACTGGGGCGGGAGTTCGGGAGTATTGCCATAACTCGTATGACGGATGCTTTTCGAAGGTTGAGGTACATGATTTTCGAAGGTTTCTTGGTTATGTGTTGAAGAATGGATACAGCTGGATGTAGGAATTGTTAGTTTGGGTGAGATATTAGGCTTCCCCTGTATCCCCAACACCTGATTGCATAACCAGAAAGTTTCAGGAGTTTTATAGGTGGGAATACTTGTAGCTCTAGTATTTCTTCCCGCAGATATTTGGTTTGTGATTGGGTAATCCTTGCCACTTATTTGTTCGTGTTCGTACCTTGTTGATTTATTCATCTACCTTTATCTAAGTGGCTTCTCACCCTTATGGACGTGTGATGATTTACTTTGGAATTCATTCGTTCATCCTTGTTCGAATGTTTATTGTGAGACCATATGTTGCAATTTCGATCCATTGATTCAGCTTGTCTATATGTTTATCAAGATTCTAACGGATGTCACCCTCTTCAGGATGGCTCCTCCAACGCGTCAGAATCCACCACCACCTCCACCTCCGGAGGCATGGAAATCTGTCATGGCAGCCACAAACGACAACACTCAGATGCTTTTGAAACTCTTGCAAGAGCACAACTGAGGTCAAGGCAACCAAGGAAATCAAGGCCAAGGCAACAATCAGCCTCGGTTTTCTACCCTCAACCAGTTCCTCGCAAACCAGCTAAAGTCCTTCAGCAAATGTGTCGAGGCCACAGACGCCGACGATTGGCTCGTGGACATCTGCAAACACTTTGAATGTAGCAATGTCAGGCCTAAGGACTTTGTCAAGTTTGCTTCGTTTAAACTCAAGGACCAAGTTGCTGAGTGGTTTCAACAATACGGAGATTCCAGAGGAGGTCGTGTGATTACCTGGGATGATTTCCGCCGAGACTTCATAGCTCATCATATCCCACCAAGCATTGCTGAGAGCAAGCATGAGGAGTTCCGCAATCTCAAGCAAGGTAGCATGTCTGTGTATCAATACAATATCCAGTTTCAGAAACTTGCTCGCTTCTCTAAACAAGACGTTCCTGACAAAAAGAGTATGATCTATCAATTCAGAGGTGGCCTCAGGGAGGATCTGCAGTTAGCTCTCATGCTTCTGGAGCCGACTAAGTTCGATCAATTCTATAACATGGCATTAGAGCAAGAAGCTGCTCAGCTCAAGTGCGAGGCTTCTAAGAAGAGAGTGAGGGATGCAGTTTAGTCTTCTTCTTCATCACAAGTGCCAGCTAAGCAACAGAAGTTCTGGCTTCCGCCTCCTCCTAGGTTCCGTCAGCCCTACCAGCAAAAGAGCAAAGGTGGCAATGGATCTTCCCACCCACCCAACCCAGGCTATCAGAACAAAGCTCAGTCTCAAACTCCAAGGTCAAGTGCTCCTTATCGTTGTCCACTCTCAGAGGTTACTTGCAACAAGTGTTAGCAGAAAGGGCACTATGCAAACAAGTGCTTCAACCAAAGGCGCCTTCCATCTCCTCCTCCTGTGAGATCTTCAAGTAATGCAGTGGTCAAGCATAATCCCAAGCATGCTAAGGTGAATATGATGAACGTATCGCAAGCAGAGGATTCTTCAGAAATGATCATGGGTAACCTTCCAGTTAACTCTATTCCCGCAAAAGTTCTTTTTGACACTGGTGCATCACATTGTTTCATGTCAAGATCATTTGTTTCAAAGCATGACTTCATTTCGAAAATGTTGGGAAAACCCATGGGAGTTGTTTCTCCGGGCTCTGCTATGAGGGCTACCACGATGATTCTGGATGTTTCCGTCAAGATGGGCGACTATAGATTTCTGTCTTCTCCTATGGTTTTTGGTGACTCTGATACTGATCTAATTCTCGGCATGGACTGGCTTTCTAAGCACAAGGCTTAGCTTGATTGTGCTACCAGAGAGATTCAATTGACACACTCTTCTGAGGATGTGATCATCTATGCCGCTCGTGACAAAACCATTCGACGGTTTTCTCTCAATGAGAAGGGCGAGTTGAATGCTATCTCTCAGATTCCAGTCATTTTTGAATATCAAGACATCTTTCCAGAAGAGTTTCCAGGAATGCCTCCTCACCGGCCAGTTGAATTCGTTATCGATCTTGAGCCTGGCACGGAACCTGTTTGTAAGCATCCTTACAAGCTTGGACTAGAGGAGTTGAAGGAATTTAAGAAACAACTCGATGAACAAGAGCGCATGGGTCTGATCATACCGAGTTCATCTCCATGGGGTTGTGGTGTTCTTTTTGTCTGGAAGAAGGATGGAACGGAATGACTCTACGTCGACTACCGTCCATTGAACACGAAGACAATTAAGAACAAGTATCCACTTCCCAACATCAATGAGCTATTCGAGCAACTTAAAGGTGCCAAAGAATTCTCCAAGATTGTCCTCCGTATGGGTTATCATCAGATTCCCATTCGTGAACAAGATATCCCCAAGACAGCATTTAGAACAAGTTATGGTTCTTATGAATATATTGTCATGTCTTTCGGCCTTGTCAATGCTCCTCCAACGGTCTCTCACATGATGAACTTTATCTTTAACCCTTACACAAATGATTTCGTCCCAGTGTATCTCGATGATATCTTGGTCTTCTCCAAGAATAAGGAGGATCATGCCAAGCATTTGAGATTGGTGCTCGACAAACTCAGAGAGCATAAATTTTATGCGATGTTTTCCAAGTGTGAGTTCTAGCTTGACGAAGTTCTTTTCCTTGGTCATATCATCTCCGCCAAAGTCACCACTGTTAATCCCGAGAAGGTGTCTGCAATTGTGAATTGGGAACCTCCTCAGATTATCAAACAGCTCCACAGTTTTCTTGGGCTTGCAACCTATTGTCTAAGATTCATTGAGAATTTCTCTAAGATTGCAAAGCCTATTTCCAACCTCCTCCAGAAGCATGTCAAGTATGTATGGACGCCTAAGTGTGACGTTGCTTTCAACACCCTCAAAGAGAAGCTGGTCACATCTCCTTTCTTGACTCCTCCTAACGAATCCAAGCCATTTGAAGTTTTCTGTGATGCTTCCTTGCAAGGTCTCAGTGCTGTGTTAATGCAAGAGAAGAAAGTTGTGGCTTATACCTCTCGTAAGTTGAAGCCAAACGAAAGGAACTACCCCACTCACGATCTTGAGTTGGCGGCAGTTGTCCATGCATTATTAACATGGAGACATCTCTTGTTGGGATGGAAAGTGGACACCTTCACAGATCATAAGAGCCTCAAGTAAATCTTCACTCAACCCAACCTCAACCTTAGGAAGATTTTATGGGTCTAAATGATTCAATAATACAATCCGAGTATTGAATATACTCCAGGCAAGGCCAATGCCATTGCAGATGCTTTGAGAAGGAAGGCTTACTGCAACAAGTTAATTCTCAAGCCCTTCCAACCGGACCTTTGTGAAGCTTTCCGCAAACTGAACCTCCAAGTTGTTCCTCAAGGCTTTCTTGCCAACCTCCAAGTCTCTCCTACTTTGGAAGACCAAATTTGTGAGGCACAACTTCTGGATACCATGGTGAAGAAGGTGAAACATGGGATTGCCAAGAGCCAACCCAAATACAAGTGCTATCACATTGATGACAAAGACACTCTATTCTTCGAGGACCGGATTGTGGTTCCTAAAGGTGGTCTAAGGAAAGTCATTATGAACGAGGTGCACAATTCCCTTATATCCATTCATCCTGGAAGTACAAAGATGTACCATGACCTCAAGTAGTCGTATTGGTGGACTCGAATGAAGTGAGAGATCGCTCAATTCGTGAATGAATGTGATGTCTGCAGAATTGTGAAAGCAGAACACCAACGACCAGTTGGTCTCCTCCAACCTCTTGCTATTCCAGAGTGGAAGTTTGACCATATCGAAATGGACTTCATGACTGGATTTCCCAAGTCCAAGCGTGGAAATGATGCTATTTTCATTGTCATTGACAAGCTTACTAAAGTGGCCCATTTCCTTCCAATCAAAGAATCTATCACAACAGCTCAGTTGGCAGAGCTATACACCTCCAGGATTGTCTCCTTGCACGGCATTCCACAATTGATATCTTAAGATCATGGAAGCATTCTCACCTCCAAGTTCTGGGATTCCTTCCAGAAGGCCATGGGCACCAACATTCGCTTCAGCAAAGCTTTCCATCGTCAAACTAGTGGCCAAGTCGAGCGAGTAAATCAAATCCTTGAAGATATGCTCTGGGCTTGTGTCATTTCCTTCGGTATGAAGTGGTAAGATTGTCTTCCTTATGCCGAGTTCTCCTACAACAACAGCATCCAAGCGAGTTCGGGCAAGGCCCCATTCGAAATTCTCTTTGGCAGAAAGTGTCGTACTCCTCTCAATTGGTCAGAGACTCGTGAACGTGAACTTATTGTCAACGACTTGATCACAGAAGCTGAAAGCCACGCAATCGCGCTAGAAGAGTTACTATGATAGCAAGTACCGTGACTTAGCTTTCGAGATCAGAGACCATGTCTACTTCCACGTCTCTCCAATGAAAGGTACTCATCGCCTCGTTATCAAAGGGAAGCTTGCCTCGAGATACGTGGGTCCTTTCAAGATCATTGGCAAAAGAGGCGACCTCGCCTATCAACTTGAGCTTCCATCCAACTTCGCAAATGTGCACAATGTGTTTCACGTGTCACAGCTTCGCAAGTGCTTCAAGACTCCTGAGCGCACCATCAACTTTGAAGAGATTGATCTCCAAGAAGATTTGTCTTATCATGAGCATCCTGTTGCTATTCTTGAAGAAACCGAGCGCAAGACTCGCAACAAGTCAGTCAAATTCCTGAAAGTGAAGTGGTCACACCATTCCGACCGAGAAGCCACCTAGGAGCGCAAGGACTACCTCCGTTTTGAATATCCGGAGTTCTTTCAGTCCTAGATCTCGGGACGAGATCCTTTTTAGTGGTGGAGTGTTGTAACACCCCGGATGTAACTTGCCATATTTGTAACTACGACTCTTGCCATTTTCGGCTGTATGTTATGATATTCCCTTCGTGGTTGGGTATTGTCTTTCGTTTTGCATTTTTTTCATGCCATGCATTTCATATCATGTCATCATGTGCATCGCATTTGCACTCCTATTCGTCTCATGCATCTGAGCACATTCCCCATTGCCCGTTTCGCAATCCGACACGCCCACATGCACCGACGCACCCCTCTTGTTTCTTTTCGTGAGCGGGAGTTAAATGTTCTTGGAATGGGCCGAGATATGTCAAGTGGCCTTGGTACACCACCGGTAGACCGCCTGTCAAATTTCATTCCATTTGGAGGCCGTTTGATGCTTCAATGGTTAACCGAGTAACCGCAAAAGCCCCTTGTGTGTTTCTGCCCAACACCCCTCCAAAACAACCCGATAACCTATTTAAACCATCTCCATGTTCTGTACCATTGGACCACGATCGTGTGGGCGAAAATCGCACCTCATTTGGACACTCCAAACTCCCTCTACCTATAAATATGTCATCCCCTTCAAAATTTGGCTTCAAACCCTAGTCTTCTTCCACCTCGCGCCGCCGGACAAGTCTGTCCGCGCCGGACGCGTCCACCGGCCGCGTCACCACGACGAATCATAGCCCGCCACGTCAGCTCGCCGCCGCTTGGAGCCAATCCGCCGCCGCCACGTGGGCGCCCGCCGCCCCGCGCCTCCCGCCGGCCCGCAAGGCCCACGCCTGGCCGGCGGTTCCCGTTCCCTCGTCCGCCGCCGCCCTGCGCCTGCGCGCACTAGCGCTGCCTGACCATCCCCGTCGCCCGAGAACCGCCGCCCCGCACCCGTCCGGCCGCCGCTCCACCACGCTGCCCGAGCACCGCCCGCCACCTCCCGCGCCGTCCGGCCGCCGAGCTCCTCCGCCGACTGCCGTGCTCCTCCGCCGGTCGCCAAGCTCCACCACCTCGCCGCCGGCCCCGCCTCGCGTCCGCATCTGGCCAGCGGAGACACCACATCGAGCTCCGGCCATCTCCCTCCTCCTCTCCAGCGAGAACCCCGGTGATCCTCGAACCACGTGCAAACCCTAGATCCAGATCTGGGAAGTGATTTTCGTCTAAGTCATTTTTCTGTGACAATTTTATGCCACCTTCATCGCATCATATCTCGGCGATCGTGGCTCCAAATCATCATATGATATGTCAAAATGTTTGCCTCGTTGAGGTCTTCATGTTAGAACCATTTCCATGCATGTTACTCTATATTATGATGCCATTTTCATTGTTGCAAGAGTGCTATAAAATGTTAGCTGCAGGTAGTTATCAGATCATGATGATTTGTCATTTTTGTTGCATTTGATGTGTGCATCATATGAGCATGAGGTCTACATGTGTTTTGCACTACAACATGCCATCTTTAGAGGGGTGTAAGTCTTGTATTTGTATGATCTATGTGGTTACTAGCACAAGCATGCAAACTAGGCTCTGTGATGTTGCTGTTTTCAGGGACTTTGGATTTTGCTAAGGTTGTTCCCTGCTGTTATTTTGATACCATGTAAACTTGATGCTACATTGAGATCCATGCTTATTTTGGGATACTTCATTGTGGATGATTTGAACATGTAGTTATGCTCTATCCATTGATGCCTCTGTTTGCAATTATGGAGTGCTCTAGCATGCCTTTTGCTTGCTCTACTTTTGCTATAAATTATTTCTGGAAGATTGTTACGATGTTAATCAATATTGCCATGGTTGTTGCTAGTGATCCATGCATCCTACGAACATGCTATTGCCATGGTTAGCTTCATGAACATGTCATCTTGTTATTGGTATGCTTATTTTGTCATGCAATGATTTGTGGTGAGTGGCATGAGCTCCCAAAGTTGCTATCATGAATCTGTTTATGCCATGCTCTGTTTTTCACTAAGTCTGAAAATGTTAATAAAAACTTGCTATGTTTACATTGGTTCCATTATATCTTCTATGCCTTTTGGGCTCATGTTAAGTAAGGGACTTTTGTTCTGTGATTTTTGTAGAATCATGCCATGCCTTTGTTTGCTTGCTCTAAACATTGCTTCCTGATGTTTTTTTTGCACTTTTGCCATGCTTGTTTGAACCTGCTCTATTGTGATTTAGCCGTACCTCAGTGTTCATGTTTTGTCAAGCATCTCTTGTACATCACTGCCATATGCTTCGTTGCTATGTTGGAGTGCAGTAGCTTAGTTTCTTGTCGCATTCTAAGTGCCATCATGCTGTTAATCACAGTTTTGCGCCATTCTTGTTTTGCTTGCCATTTGCAAACCGTGCATCCGTTTCCGATGATCTTTATATCGATTTCAACCGAAATCATCTCATCTTTCTAGAGGCATACTTGGTTTTCCACGTTGATGCCTTGATCATTCTTCCCCTTCTGGAGCATGCATATGCATTGCATATCATATCTCGGATATCATGCCATGTATTGCATCATGTTGCTTGTGCATTGCACCGTGATTGATTGTTGTTCCACTGATTGTGTTCTTGCTTTGGGTAGAGCCGGGAGACAAGTACGTGAATGAGGAACCTGTTGAGTACGCTAACGAGGATCAAGCTTCGACAACTCTGAGAACATTGGAGGCAAGATGACCATACCCTCGAAATCACTTCTATCTTTGCTTGCTAGTTGTTCGCTCTATTGTTATGTCGCGCTACCTACCACTTGTTATATCATTCCTCCCATATTGCCATGTCGAGCCTCTAACCCACCTTCCTAGCAAACTGTTGTTTGGATATGTTACCGCTTTTGCTCAGCCTCTCTTATAGCGTTGCTAGTTGCAGGTGAAGTTGAAGTTTGATCAATGTTGGAACATGGATATTGTTGGGATATCACAATGTCTCTTATTTAATTTAATGCATCTATATACTTGGTAAAGGGTGGAAGGCTTGGCCTTTTTCCTGGTGTTTTGTTCCACTCTTGCAACCCTAGTTTCCGTAATACCGGTGTTATCTTCCTTGATTTTGCGTTCCTTACGTGGTTGGGTGTTATGGGAACCCCTTCATAGTTTGCTTTGAATAAAACTCCTCCAGAAGGCCCAACCTTGATTTTAACATTTCCACCTAAGCCTTTTCCCTTGGGTTCTCGCGAGCCCGGGGGTCATCTTTATTTTAAACCCCCGGGCCAGTGCTCCTCTGAGTGTTCGTCCCAACTAGAGCACCGTGCAGGGACGTCCCTTGGCAACCTGGGTTATGTTGGTACTTGTACACTTAGCTTATCTGGTGTGCCCTGAGAACGAGATATGTGCAGCTCCAATCAGGATTTGTCGGCACAGTCGGGTGGTCTTGCTGGTCTTGTTTTACCATTGTCGAAATGTCTTGTAACCGAGATTCTAACACTAATCGGGTCTTTCCGGGAGAAGGAATATCCTTCATTGACTATGAGAGCTTCTGATGGGCTAAGTTGGGACACCCCTACAGGGTATAAACTTTCGAGAGCCGTGCCCGCGGTTATGTGGTAGATGGGAATTTGTTAATATCCGGTTGTAGAGAACTTGACATTTCACTTAATTAAAATGCATCAACCGCGTGTGTAGCCATGATGGTCTCTTTTCGGCGGAGTCCGAGAAGTGAACACGGTCTTTTGTTATGCTTGAACGTAAGCAACTTCAAGATCACTTCTTGATCGCTTCTAGCTTCTCGACCGCTGCGTTGCTTCTCTTCTCGCTCTTATTTGCGTATGTTAGCCACCATATATTCTTAGTGCTTGCTACAGCTCCACCTCACTACCGCTCCTACCCATAAGCTTAAATAGTCTTGATCTCGCGGGTGTGAGGTAGCTGAGTCCTCGTGACTCACGGATACTTCCAAACAGTTGCAGGTGCCGAAGATACCAGTGCAGGTGATGCTACCAAACTCAAGTGGGAGTTCGACGAGGATCTGGGTCGTTACTACGTTTAGTTTCCTGATGATCAGTAGTGGGGCCCAGTTGGGACGATCGTGGATCTAGCATTTGGGGTGTATGTTCCTTTTAATTCGGATTTGACCTTAGTCGGTCTTTGAGTGTATTTGGATGATGTATGAATTATTTATGTATTGTGTGAAGTCGCAATTGTAAGCCAACTCTTTATCCCTTTCTATTCAGTACATGGGATTGTGTGAAGATTACCCCTCTTGCGACCAAACTACCATGCGGCTATGCCTCTAAGTCTTGCCCCGACACATGGGAGATATAGCCGCATTGTGGGTGTGACATCCCAACGGTGGTTCATCAAACTGATGCCCATGAAGATGTTAATGATGGCGGTTCATAAAGCAAATTCACTAAAGGGCCCAAGGACCAAGGGCGGCTCAAGGCCCATAGGGATAAAACCGCCGTATATGTATGACTTGTATTGTCAGGACCCCGATTCCAAGACACATCGATCTAGCCGGTAACACCTCATATCACATTGCGGCCTCACGCACAGTATCCCCACGGGTGTCGCCTTACCATGGCCCGGGACCGTTTGCGCCTTTTGGCTCACATATATGATAGTGTCGCTAGCATCCATATGACGGAGAACCCGGGCCGACATGGCTAGTCGTGAACCCAAAGCGGCACAGACCTATGGAGACAGGCATACACGAATCACATCGAGCATGTCGGTCATCAGCGAGTGAATCCGGGCTGTAGCACTGGGCTAATAGGACTCCGGGGAACCCGAGCTGTAGCAGGCTAGGCAGGACTCTGGATGTCACCGCGTGACATTTCCCCGAAGGGACAGACATAGGAACAAAGTGAAACACATGCCGGCCAGTCAAGCGTCCTGAGTAGTAGTGCTGGGCTAGCAGGACTCCGGTGAACCGGGCTGTAGCGGACTACTATGGCTCGAGGAACACTAGACTACATTTCCCCATAAGAAAGGCTGCCAGGGATAAACAACTAGATTGTTGGATCCCACACATACCAAGCATTTCAATCATACACACAATATGCTCGATATGTGCAAATACAACATGGCATCACAACAAAACTCTACAACTCAAGTACTTTATTTAAAGGCTCTAGAGAGCCATACATAACATGTTCATACAGGTAGGGGTCACATGACCCGACACTCAAATCATACAAGCATACAAGCACATGCGGAAGAAAATAGTCTGAGTACAGACACTAGAAAGAACGAAGACCTCTCGAAGCCTGTCTATCTACATAGGGCCCTCCATGGCCAGGATCACCACCTGGGTGGCAAGTCACTCATCGACATCAAGGTCTACGTAGAACCCATCGGAGGGGGCAGTGTTGTCGTCTGAAAACAGTAATTAAGCAAACATGAGTATAAAGGTACTCATCAAATCTTACATCAGAACCTACTATACATGCTCATTCTCAAGAAGGTGGTGGAGTTATTGCAGCAAGCCAGCTTTGACTCTTGTCTAAGCTATCCTACGAGACTCCACTAGTAAAATAGTTTTCACACACGAGTCCACTACTCACCAACACAATACTCCACCGGGGATCCTCCCTCGTCATCCTACGAGAGGGCCATCCTCGGTACTCACACTTATCTTGAGTCTTTTAGTAGTATCCATTAACTTGTCTATGAACTGTATAGGCAACCAAGTAGTCCTTTACCGCGGATGCGGCTATTCGAATAGATGATGTTAACCCTGCAGGGGTGTACTTCTTCATACATGCTCTCACCACTTACCGCCGTTTACACGACATGTACTCGGAAACCTTCAAGCAGAAGCCCAACGAGGGTGTCGGCCACGGCCTACCTAAACACTCAAGTCTCTAGTCCAGGTTTATCGCCTATCCAGGTTCCATACGCAGGGAGTCCGGCCGAGGTTTCCACATACGGCCCCAAACGATGTGAACAGGGTTCCTGAGACAACAAACGGGTGACTCGGTACACCGTGCCACGGTGTATCTACCGCAACATATCCCACCCCTAGGGTCAGCGCTACGCACGACCGCCAACACAAAACCAACAAACACCAGAAACTAATTGCAACTCCTGGACAGAGTATTGGGTGATTAAGAAGCCAAGAGGGTCCATTGGTTTCGGGCCCATTGTATGGTAGTAACTGAATCATAAATCACACATACAGATCTCAGTTCTTAGGGACGGCCTCAATGAAACAACCCACAATGTACTCCTACATGGCCTCTCATCGATACCTTTACCAAAACATGTTCAACACATCCCTCACATTACCGACATAATCATTTCACTCTAGCCCATCACCCAGATGAACCAGACCTGACACAATTCTAAGCATAGCAGGCATAGTGTCGGTGTAATGGGCCACTGGTAGGCCAACCCGAGCCCCAGAACCTTTCAATACATCGGGGCAGGCTGCGCCCCTCAAGACCCCAGGACGAAGAGCCGCCTTCAGGACATCAACGGCAAGACGGCCGACTGACCACCCATGGCCGAGTCCTAGGGACGACTTCAGGGAAAGCCGACTCCTGACTAGCGACTTCCAGAGAAGCCGGCTTTGGGGAGTCGGCCTGCGACTCCAACAACCCTCACGATCTCATCAAGAGGGACGGGGCAGGGGAGTGGCAACAATGAAGCCCGTTCCTGCCCCTTACCAAGGGCAGGCATGGCCACAGCACGCCCTACCCCAGAAGATCTCTGTGTGGCATGGCACTATTGCCATGCCGACCCTGACATCAGCACCGCGGGACCGAATCTAGCACCCATGATGGCTTGTCTGTACGGCCTAGAGGCAGAAGGTCCCACCAGTCGGTGAGACCCTAGGAGACGGCAAGAGGACCACCAGGCGGACCCGTCGGGAGTCGGCCGAGCCCTCCCCCGGGGCCCACGCGCCATTAATCAAGATGTGATGGGGAGTGGCGACAGTGATCGCCTGCCGGGCGGCGGGGCTGTTGCCACGACCTCATGATCAAGCCCGCGTCATTAGAAGCACGGCTACAGTAATCAGCAGCCGGCAAGACCCGCCCACGGTGGATGCGGCCTGTCGGCTCCGTACCAGGCCAGTCGGCGGGGCCCGCCAGTCGGTGGGTCCCAGCGGTCGGCAGAGAAGACGGAGGCCAGAGGCACTGACGGCTGGGCCCGCGTCCAGCCGGATTACCATTGTACCCCTAGGGGGTAGGCCTATATAAACCCTCAGGGCACCCATGCAAGGGGTTGGAACCCAGTAGCTCTAGACCAGATCATATAGAAGGGAGAGAGCTAGCCTTGCCCTCTCCTACCTCCAAGAAACAGCTCAAGGAGCCACCGTGTAAACACTTTGCCATAGTGACCATGTGGAGGCCCCGTAGAGCAGCAGTAGGGGTATTATCTCCCTGGAGAGCCTTGAAGCTGGGTAAGATTCGCCGGCGTGCATGCCTTTGCCTCATCCCGTTTCCAGGCACTAGCGACGTTCTACTCGCCCCACCATGATAAGCCATCCGTTGGCATATGTCGCACCAAACCCCTGACATTTGCCGCCCACCGTGGTGCATGGTGCACCGCCGTACAGAGACCTGTTCTGGACGGGAACCCTTTTTCTCCCTGGCGAGCGCAGCCAGCCAGGCACGCCAGACGGAGTTTGCGCCGACGCGCTAAGTGGCGTTGAGATCGCCTGCGCAGCCACCTGCCTGGCCGAACTAGTCAGCGAGGTCCGCCTCTCCGATGAACTTGCATCCAACGCAGGCACGGGCGGCCCCGAGAGCCGCCTCACGGGCCTCCTCGATCAACTCCACGTTTCCGGCGAGCCTGCCGTAGACTTGGAGTCTGTGGGCTCCACTGACCCGATGCTGGTCGACTCCGACATCGCGTCGCTCGACGCCTTCCCCACCAATGTGTTGGTCTACGACGAACCCCTCCCTCGCGCGGAGAGCAACGAAAGCACCGTCACCGAGGTGCTAGTCATCAGTCATGACGAGCTCCCTGGCGGAGGAGCGCACGACTCACTCAGCGCGGTGCTACAGGACCTAACTGCGCCCATTCCGGAAGCCGCTGACGCAGATACGTTGGAGGCGCGCCGCCTTCAGCTCGTTGAAGGCGCGAAGAAGCTGGCCAGCATGAGGTGCTTGTCAGAAGCCTACCAGCGGGAGATGGATCACACCGTCGGTGGCTCGCTGGCCCCGGCGGGGCCCAGCCGCCTTGGCGCGGTCCGGCAGCGCGACGTAGCCATCGCCAACCTGTTTGGGGCAAGCCGCCCTGTGTACGCTACACCAGCGGAGAACATCCGAGCCGCTCAGGCAGTGGCAGATGAGATGGACAATTTCAAGGGCGAAGAACGCCGCCTCATGATGGAGCGAGTCCAGCGGCTCCTCGACGCGGCCGCCGCGCAGAATGAGGCTGGCTGCCACACGGAGGCGCCGTAGCGGCCAAACGACGACCTTCACCGAGATCAAGGCACGACGTCTCGGACGCTGACTCGCGGCGCCCGAGGAAGAAGAGACAAGGAGCCGGCTGTCAGCCACAGTCGGACTCGCATTACCATAGAGCGGGACCGAGACGGCCGCCCGAGGGTAGTGGAACGACGGGACGACTGTCCGCCTCCCCCTCCTCGCAGGGAGAGGCGGGTCTCCCCGCCGCCTGTTGATCATCCGACTCTCGGCGACCACCTTGGCCGCCGAGAGGGAGTTGGAGAGAATGACGCCCGCCACCGGATCGACCGGCTTCACCGATCCCTGGCGCTGGAAGAAGAAGAGGAGCTGGGTCCGCCTTGTTTCGGGCCCCGCATTCGAGACGAGCCCTTTCCCAGAGGGTTCACGCTCCCAAGAGACACGCCCAAGTATACCGGCTCCGTGAAGCCGGAAGACTGGCTAGTCGACTACTCCACGGCTGTTAGCATAGCAAACGGCAACAAGCGTGTCGCCGTGAAGTACGTTCCGCTCATGCTCGATGGCACGGCCCGGACATGGCTGAACAGCCTAAAGCCCCGCAGCATCAATAGCTGGGTCGACTTCACCGAAGCGTTCGTCTGCAACTTCACCAGCACGTAGAAGCGTCCTCCCAAGCGCCGTCATCTCTCCTTTTGCGTACAAGGCCCCGACGAGTCGACTCACGATTACCTCATGCATTGGGCCGAGCTTCGGAACTCCTGGGAGGGCATGCATGAGGTGCAGGCCATCGAGTACTTGACGGCCGGGTGCAGAGAAGGTACCCTCCTCAAGCACAAGCTCCTCTGCGCCGAGCCAGAAACCCTCGATGAGCTGCTGATCATAGCGGACAAGTACGCCACGGCCGACTCCTCCATGAAGGCGGAGATTCAAATCAGCACAACTGGCAAAGTGGCCCTGCAAGCTCCAACAACTCCAGCGGGAGACGCCAGCCTGCGACAACAGCAGGGAGACCACAAGCGCAAGGCCCCGCAGACGGCTTCCAGCAGCCAGCAGGTCACGACCATTGTAGCCCAGCAGCTAGATGAGCAGCCTCCGCCCAAGCGATAGAAAGGCGGCAAGCCAAACTGGTTGCCGGCCTTCTCCTATGAGCAGACCCTGGATGGACCTTGCAAGTTCCATAGTGGCGCGAAGCCGTCGAATCACACCACCCGGAAGTGCCACTGGCTCACCAGGATCACTAAGGGAGACGGCCTCCTGCCTCCCTCGCCTGCTGGGCAGCCGCCTCTGCCTCCGCCGCAGCAGCCGGCTGTCACGCCAGTCGGTGCAGTACAAGACGAATACCCTGAAGAGCATGGAGCCTACATGGTGTTCACTAGTGTGGCTGATGATCGACGCAGCAGGCAGCTGTAGCGACAAGAGGTGAATGCCGTAGCATCGGAGACGCCAGAGTTCATGCACTGGTCCGAGAAGCCCATCAGCTGGAGCAGGGCCGACCACCCAGAAGTGATGCCGAGTCCGGGCTCCTATGCCTTGGTCCTGGATGCCACCTTTGCTACGGACAGACGAGCCGCGCGTTTCTCGCGAGTTCTGATAGACGGAGGCAGCAGCATCAATATCCTGTACAAGGACACCATGGAGAAGTTAGGAATCAAGCAAAGACAGCTTCAGAACAGCCGAACTGTGTTCGACGGCATTGTTCCCGGGCTTTCCTGCTCACCAATCGGCAAGATCCTCATGGACGTCCTCTTTGGAGACAAAGATCACTTCCGCCGAGAGTCTGTTTGGTTTGAGGTGGTGGACCTCGAGAGCCCATACCATGCGCTGCTCGGCCGAGCCGCCTTGGCCAAGTTCATGACGGTCCCCCACTACGCCTACCTCAAGATGAAGATGCCCAGTTCCAAAGGGATCCTGACTGTGGCTGGCGACTACGGAAGTCGTCTGCTTGCGCGGCTGAGAGCAGTCGGCTGGCCGAGTCCCTGGTAATTGCGACCGAGAAGCGGCTCCTTGAGCGAGTTGTGGCGATGGCTGGCAAGCAGCCTGAGGTATCGCCCAGCCCAAAAGAATCAGAGGCTGAGGGTTCGCTCAAGCCGGCCAAAGAGACAAAGAAGATACCCTTGGATTCGGAGCATCCAGAGAGGTACGCAGTCGTAGGTGCAAACCTTGACAGCAAATAGGAAGGCGAGCTCGTCGATTTCCTCTGTGAGAATCGGGACATCTTCGCATGGTCCCCCAAAGACATGCCTGGTGTACCGACGGAATTCGCCGAGCACAAGTTACATGTCCGATCTGATGCAAAGCCGGTTAGGCAGCCCCTGCGCCGCCTATCATAAGAGAAGAGAAGAGTTGTCGGAGAAGAGATAGCCCGACTCCTAGCAGCCGACTTCATTATGGAAGTGTTCTTCCCAGAATGGCTAGCAAATCCGGTCCTGGTACTGAAGAAGAACAAGCAGTGGAGAATGTGTATCGACTACACGAGCCTCAACAAGGCCTGTCCCAAGGATCCATTTGCTCTACCAAGAATCGATCAGGTGATAGACTCCACAGCCGGATGCGAGTTGTTGAGTTTTTTGGATGCATACTCAGGATATCACCAGATCAAGCTGAACCCGGCTGACAGACTGAAGACCGCCTTCATCACGCCGTTTGGAGCCTTCTGCTACCTCACCATGACGTTCGTCTTAAGGAATGCCGGCGCTACCTTTCAGCGTTGCATGCAGAAGTGCCTCCTCAAGCAGCTCGACAGGAACGCCCACGTCTACGTGGACAACGTGGTGGTGAAGACGGAAAAGCGTGGGACACTGCTGGAAGACCTCAAGGAGACTTTTGAAAACCTGCGCCGATTCCAGATCAAGCTCAATCCCGAGAAGTGCGTCTTCGGAGTACCAGCCGGCCAGCTCCTTTGCTTCCTGGTCTCTGAACTCGGCATAGAATGCAACCCAGTAAAGATCAAGGGCATTGAGAGAATGGAGGTACCCAGCCGACTGCTGGATGTGTAGAAGTTCACCGGCTGCTTGGCGTCCATCAGCCGATTCATCAGTCGGCTGGGCGAGAATGCTCTCCCCTTATACCAAATCATGAAGAAGACCACATTTTTCGAGTGGAACCATAAGGCGGACGAAGCTTTTCACCAGTTGAAGAAGATGCTGACTACTCCACCCGTCCTGGCGGCTCCGACTCCCAAGGAACCTATGCTCCTGTACATCGTCGGCACCAGCCGGGTAGTCAGCACGGTCATTGTAGTGGAACACAAGGAGGAAGGCAAGGCGCTACCTATACAGAGACCGGTATATTACCTGAGCGAGGTACTGTCGACCTCCAAGCAGAACTACCCCCACTACCAGAAGATGTGCTATGGCGTACACTTTGCTGCCAAGAAATTGAAGCCTTACTTTCAAGAGCATCCAATCACGGTGGTCTGCACAACCCCACTTGCCGAGATCATTGGTAGCCGAGATGCTTCTGGCCGAGTGGCCAAGTGGACCATAGAGCTGGCTCCTTACACCATCCACTATCAGCCCCGCACCGCTATCAAGTCACAAGCACTGGCCGACTTCCTCGTCGACTGGGCCGAGACCCAGTACCTACCTCCAGCGCCTGACTCCACCCATTGGCGGATGCATTTCGACGACTCCAAGATGTGCACCGGCTTGGGAGCCGGCGTCGTCCTCACCTCTCCTAAAGGCGACAAGCTCAAATATGCAGTACAAATCCATTTTCCCGCCTCCAACAACGTCGCCGAGTACGAGGCGCTCATTCACGGGCTCCGACTTGCCAAAGAACTTGGCATCCGCTGGATCTTGTGTTATGGCGACTCAGACTTAGTGGTCCAGCAATCGTCTGGTGACTGGGACGCGAAAGAGGCAAACATGGCGAGTTACCGTTTCCTCGTACAGCAACTCAGCAGGTATTTCAAAGGGTGCGAGTTCCTCCATGTGCAAAGAAATGACAACGACCAAGCAGATGCCTTGGCATGAATCGGCTCTACCCGCCAAGCAATACCATCTGGCGTCGCCCTTCAACGCCTCCTCAAGCCGTCTGTGAAGCCTTCACCAGAATCAGACTCCATTTTTGTGCTAGCTCCTCCCGAAGACGTCGGATCCGCCTCCAGAGCCCCGGCAGTCAGTGCGGGGATTTTGGCGGATGACTCCAAAGCCGCCATAGTCGAACCCGGCCCGGGGACTGCAGCGGCGGACTCGAAGACTCCAGAACTCGGCCCAAGGGCCGCGCCAGTCGGCCTGGGGACTTTATTAACCCAGCAAGCGGCTGTTGACTCCAACCGCCGCCTCCCAGCCCAACCGCCCTCGTCCAAGTCACAGTTCTGGCAGTCGAAGAAATAGCAGCACCCTCATGGGCCCAGCCCATCCTCAAATTCCTAGTGAACAAAGAGCTGCCGACTGATGAGACCTCAGCTCGGCAAATACAACGCCGGGCGGCAGCCGACACCATAGTCAACACAGAGCTGGTCAGGCGCAGCGTCACTGGTGTCTACCAGCGCTGTGTAGAGCCAGAGCAAGGCCAAGCGATTCTCAAAGACATCCATCAAGGCGAATGCGGACACCATGCGGCTTCAAGAGCACTCGTCGCCAAAGCCTTTCGACACGGTTTCTTCTGGCCAACTGCCTTGGAAGAGGCCAAGGAGTTGGTCCAAAAATGCAAAGGGTGCCAGAAGTTCAGCTCCAAGCCGCACCAGCCAGCTTCCGCACTCAAGACCATCCCCATTGACTGGCCTTTCGCAGTTTGGGGTCTAGACATGGTGGGACCATTCGAGACAGCACAAGGTGGCCTAACTCACTTAGTTGTCACAATGGACAAGTTCACCAAGTGGATAGAAGCGAAGCCAATCAAGAAGCTAAACGGTCCAACTGCCGTGACTTTCATCGCCGATATCACAATTCGGTACGGCATACCACACAACATCATCACCGACAACGGCACGAATTTCGCCAAAGGCGCCTTGGCCCGTTTCTGCGCAACACAAGGGCATCCGACTGGACCTAGCTTCCGTCGCCCATCCACAGTCACACGGCCAGGTGGAGCGAGCAAACGGCCTCATCCTGTCCGGCATCAAGCCCCGGCTGATCGAGCCTCTGGAGCGCTCGGCTGGCTGCTGGCTCGATGAGCTACCAGCCGTCCTCTGGAGTCTGCGCACGACTCCAAACAAGTCAACTGGCTTCACGCCTTTCTTCCTAGTCTATGGTGCTGAAGCCGTCATCCCAACGGACATAGAGTTTGATTCCCCACGAGTCACCATGTACACCGAGGAGGAAGCAGAAGAAGCACGACAAGACGGCGTCGACCTGCTAGAAGAGGGCCGGCTGTTGGCACTCAGCCGGTCCAGCATCTACTAGTAGAGCCTGCGCCGATACCACAACAGGATGGTGAGGCCAAGATCTTTCCAAGAAGGCGACCTTGTGCTCCGGCTGATCCAGCGAATAGCCGGCCAGCACAAGCTATCGGCGCCTTGGGAAGGCCCTTTCATCATCAGCAAAGTACTGGGCAACGACTCCTACTACCTGATTGACGCTCAGAAGCCCCGAGCACGCAAGAGGGACGACTCCGGCAAGGAGACAGAGCGGCCATGGAATGCAAATCTCCTCCGAAGATTTTACAGTTGATGCAGTATGTACCATGCTACCTTTTGTATTAAATTACCAAGACTTCGGGCCCCCCGAGACGAGCTCGGGGACTGCCCTCTTTTGTCTGTATGATAAAAATTATGCCTACAAGTATGTTACTCTTTGTCATGCCGCTTGGCACTGGGCTCGACAAGTCGGCCCAGGGACTTGCCGCCTTGCACTTTTAAATGCTTCCTGCAGTCGGACAAGTAGTGTGTAACACCTAAACCATCTTCTGTTAGAAGCCGCAGCTTGCAGAGCGACTGTACGATGGGCAGAGGTAAGGTAGAATGGGCGTTCGCATGAAAAATGGTTAAGGACTCAAAGCATAAAACATAGCTCAAGACGGCTTCTAGCCTTTTTTCGCAAACCGACTCTCGAATAGTCGGATTTCCGCCTTCTATTCAACTTGCTCAAAAACTCTTAAAGAAGCCAAGCACTTGATCCAGCGACAGTCCGCAGAGCGGCTATCCGATTGGCAAGGCAGGCAACTAAGAGAAAGCGGCAAAGGAAAAAAGCCAAGAGAGCAATGAGCAAGAAAAGATAGAACTCGGATAAATATATTTACATAACATAGGCCCTTGGCCGAATTTTCGAGTACAGGTTAAAAATTCACCCCACGGGTGGAATTGTGCGAATTAACAAGTTCTTCAAAGGCTACTGAAGCAGATAAAATAAAGATAAAGCAGCAGCTTAGGAAGCAGCAGACGGATTTGGAGGGTCAGAGGAGGCGGCAGCATCAGGCGTCGGGGCGGCCGGCTGGCTAGTCTCGGCTTGATCGCCTCCGGCGGCAGTCGGGTCGGTCGCACGCGGCTCGTTGCTGGATGCGCGGTCGAGCTGAAGCTGGCCGTCTGCTCTGTCTTCTGGTGCCTCCGTCTCGCCTCCGTCCTCTGCATCGCCTTCCTCCTCGACGCTGGAGCCAATCACCTCCGCCGAGTCCTCGCCGTAGTCTGGGTTCATCCCAAACCACTCTGGTGGTACCTCCTCGCCGTCTTCAGACCGCTCGGGGACGAAGATGCTGGTGTCGGTGTACTCGGCGATCGCCGCAGCACACTTGATGAGGGCGTCTTCTGCAGCTGCCAGCTCCGGCTGGGCCTCCGACCGAAGCGTGGCCAGCCGGCCTAGATCCTGCCCCGGATACCATGCCTTAACGAACTCCAAGGCCCGACGCGCTCCAGCTCGGGCTGAAGAGCCCTTCCAGACCTCAAGACGACCAGCCGTGACCTCTAGCCAGTCGGCCGTCAGGCAGGGGGTGCGCGGAGCCTGCATGTCCAGCCACAGGGCGGCAATCGCCTGGGCACCAACACGCTGAAGCCGGCGCAGCATCCGATGAGCCGGCCGAAGGCGAGCCTCGATGCTCAGGATGTGCTCGTCAAGAGTTCGGGGGGCGTCGGCGGCAATCTCTGCGCCCTTCGCCCTCCGACTTTCACGGTCAGCCTCGATGGCTTGGATGGCGGCCTGCGACTGCCGAGGAAAGAAGTCTGCAAAGACAGGAAGAAACAAAGAAGCAAGTCAAAAACCAGGAGTCGGCACGACTTAAATCGGCAGCTCGAATAAAGAAAATAAAGAAACTCACCATCAACGATGTCTTCAATCTCGTGGAAGCCGGAGGCCAGCAGCGCCTCCTTGTCAGACCAGGAGGAGCGCTCGCTCACGAACTCGGCCAGGAGGGCGGTTTCCGTCTCCTCCCCCTCCCTCTGCATCTTCACATGCAGCTCCTTCTGCTCTGCCAATTGAGAGGCCAGCAGATCGCGCTCTGTGGTGACCTTGCTGCACTCCTCCGCTTTGGCGCGCAAAGCGGAGTTGGTGTCACTCAGCTGCTGTTGAAGAGCAGCGTTGGTCCCTGAGAAGAAGAAAGAAAGAAGGCATTAAGTCATCAGGAAAAGAAGGTCGCCAGGGAGATCTGGCCCGACTGCTCGGCAGTCGGCCCGAATCTCGGGGACTACAGCCAGCGGGTGTGCCAGCGCGCCCCCGCGAAGAAGGAAAAGGACTTACTCCGGCTCTCCGACAGATTGGCGGTCCGATTGCCCAGCTCTTCAACGTTACGGTTGAAGGCAGTGACGCGGAGGTTGTGGTAATTCTGTGTCAAGCATTTCAGACAAAAAGTCAATACCCAGAGTTCATCAATTGGAGTTCCGAGCCGCCTGCTCAGCAGCCAGCCCGAAACTCGGGGACTACTCCCAGTGGGTGCGCTGGCGCGCCCCCACAGAGAGGAACAAGAAAACAAAAACCAAAGGAAAAAACATACCCGGACGGTTGCCCGCGACGCTAGGAACGCCTTGGGGCAACTCTGGAGAGCGTCGCCCTCAGCACGAAGCTTCGCCTGGACGTCCAGGAGCGCCTGGTTCAGCGGCCCTGTGCCGCCTCCTCGCACCCACCCAATGGGTGTGGCGCTTGTCGCTTCGGCGTCTGGGATCGCCGAGCTGGCATTGCCGGCTTCCAGGGGGCGGGGTGCCGAAGTCGCCTTCTCTAGACGACGGCGCATTGGCGAGCCGGCTTGGAGGAGTAGCCTCGCCACGGCCTCGTCTTCGGTCAGCGGCACCGGAGGGTCCGCCGGCTGCTCACCCTGGGCACCTTCAGACGGCGGCGGAGGCGGCGGCGGAACGTTCGCATCCGGCATAGAGGGGTTGCCGCCCTCCCTCTCCACGATGGGGTTCTCCCCGCCGGCTTCTCCAGTCTGCCCCGTGAGCTCCGGAGGCGGCGGCAGTTCAACTGGGTGATGTACACCGCCGATTGGCGGCGTGCGGCTTCCTCAACCTGCCGCTTCGTCGCGGTGGCGGCTTCGGCCTCCGCCAGTTTTTTCTTGGCGGAGGCCTCCGCCCTGTCGGCCTCCGCCTTCTCCAGGCGAACGGCCTCTTCTTCATTGCGCTTCTCCTGCGCATTCTGCTCTATCGCCTCCCGGAGGTCAGCAGCGGGGGTCAATCCATGAGTGGTGGCGGACGTCTCCGCTGATCCCATGATGGAGGCGGTGGTGACCCTCTCAAGAGTGAGGGGAGCCCTCAAGCAAGGGGGACAAGCAAAAAACTCAGACAAAGTCACAAAGAAAGAATAAAGCATTGAGACAGGATACTCACGCGGAGACCAATGGCGGCTTCTTCACTTCCTTACGGAAGCAGATGGCCTTCGCGGCCACCTCGTCCCGCTGGGTCGCCGCAGCCGAACCCTTGGGTTTCTTCGGCCGACTGCTGAACGAGGTCGGCACGGCCCTGCGCTTCTTCCCGCCGCCTGGAGCACCTGGCGCGGCAGAAGAGCCCGCGCCAGGCTGGCTCGCTCCTGTCCGATGGCGGGGGCGACTTCCCCCTCGACGTCGTTGTCAGGCCAGTCGACGAAAGTGGCCGAAGTCCTGAAGTCACCTGCTGTTCCTCCTCCTCCCTCGGCGTCGTCCTCTAGAGCCGCCGCCCCCAGATCAGGGTCGTCGATGTCGCTCTCCGCCCGGTCGGCGAGGAACTCGCGGGCCGGCCCCGAGGTGCTGGCTGGTGAATGGAGGAGGGGATTCTAACCAAAGCCGACTGGTCAAAACAAAACTCGGCAAGAAGGAAGACAATCCAAAGAAAGAAAGGAAAGGCGACTCACCACGGGCGAGGAGTTGGCGCGGCTGTCCGAGAGGTAGTTCACCATGAAGGCCACCTCTTTGTGAGGCATGTCCTTGGTGCACATCCGACTCGGGTCGCGGTGCCCACTCATCTGGCATATCATGTCGGGGCGGCCTTGGAGTGGGAGCACTCGGCGCGCCACGAAGGCAGCCAGCAGGTCCGGACCAGTCAAACCCTCCGACTGCGTCAGCACTCGGAGTCGCGCTATGGCGCCGGCTCCTGCAGGCGTCAGCGACTTGGCCCGGT
Source organism: Triticum urartu (assembly GCF_056163025.1). Lineage (NCBI taxonomy): Eukaryota > Viridiplantae > Streptophyta > Magnoliopsida > Poales > Poaceae > Triticum > Triticum urartu. The sequence goes on along the minus strand of NC_141876.1, from coordinate 288,597,941 downwards.
ACGACCAGTTGGGCAGTCGCCCAACCGGCGGGCCGGCTTCGAAAGCCGGCAAGTTGACCCAGTCCCCCCTCGCGGAGATGCTCCTGACGTAAAAGTAGGATCTCTGCCACATCTTCACCAACTTTATCAGCGAGATGGAGGGGAAGGGGTTGTCGGCTCCTGACCTTCGCACGGTGATGAAAGCGCCGCATTGAGCCGGCACGCCCACGGCCTGGGTGCCAAGCTTGGAGAAGAAGAATTCCCCCCAGAGCTCGAGGGTGGGGAGGACTCCGAGGAAGCCTTCGCACAAGGCCACGAAGGCGGACAGCAGCACCACTGTGTTGGGGGAGAGGTGGTGCGGCTGGAGGCCGTAGAACTCCACGAAAGATCGGAAGAAACTGCTCGCCGGCAGCTCCAACCCGCGCAGGTAGTGCGAGCGGAAGATGACCCGCTCGCCCTCCTGCGGTGCGGGGGAAATCTCCCCCTTCGGCGCGAGGCGCACCCGCACGTGATCCTCGCTCGGGAGCCGACGAGTCCGGCGAAGGAACTCAATGTGGTCGTCGTGGACTTCGGAACCGTCCCAAGTGCCGGAGCGCACCGAGGGAGGCACGGCGGCGGAGGAAGAACTAATCGCGAGCTGTCGCCGCGGTGTTCGCCGGAGCTTGGGCGCACGGTGGAGCGAATAAGAAGAAGAAGGAGGAGAGCGAGGAGAAGTGAGAAGGAAGAGAGCGAGGAGTGGTGGGAAAGAGGGGCGCGCGTGCCCCCCTCTTCCCCATACTTATAGCCCTGTAGGCTGCGAAGCCGAGGGGGCGGTCGTGGGGGTTTACTGCGCCCACGGCCCCACGACCCCCACGTTCCATGATAAAGTTACTGCGTGCAGTAACTCCACGGGAATCCCAACCGTCCGCCGGGGCCGCAGCGGATCCGCTCGGGCGCCGAGGCATGATAGTGGCGGGCCCCGCCTATGGGCCTGTCCCGTCGCGCGCGTAGGCTGGCAGGACGGCCCAGCCACATGCCATTGCGTGACAGGCCTAGAACGGGCGGCGGCCTGGAGGCTTAGCCAGCACGCCACTTGGGTCCTGCCACGACGTTCGAAATATTGTGCGAGTCGGAATTGAGTGAGTCCGAATCAAGCGAGTCCGACTCCTCCTAGTCGGCCCGGCAGAAGTCAATCAAAGACCATGTGTTGAGAACCCGGAAAGAGAAACTGCTGAGGCTTATCGGCCGATTGTCCGCGGCACCGCACCAGCTTCGAGGACTACTGTCGGAGTAATGGGCCACGGGTAGGCCAACCCGAGCCCTAGAACCTTTCAAGACATCGGGGCAGGCTGCGCCCCTCAAGACCCCAGGACGAAGAGCCGCCTTCAAGACGTCAATGCCAAGACGGACGACTGACCACCCACGGCCGAGTCCCAGGGACGACTTCAGGGAGTCGGCCTGCGACTCCAACACCCCTCACGATCTCATCAAGAGGGACGGGGTAGGGGAGTGGTAACAATGAAGCCCGTTCCTGCCCCTTACCAAGGCCAGGCATGGCCACAGCACACCGTACCCCGGAAGATCTCCGTGCGGCGTGGCACTATTGCCATGCCGGCCTTGACATCAGCACCGCGGGACCGAATCTAGCACCCACGACGGCTTGTCTGTACGGCCTAGAGGCAGTAGGTCGAACCAGTCGGTGAGACCCTAGGAGACGACAAGAGGACCACCAGTCGAACCCGTCGGGAGTCGGCCCTGGGGAGTCGGCCGAGCCCTCCCCCGGGGCCCACGCGCCATTAATCAAGATGTGATGGGGAGTGGCGACAATGATCGCTCGCTGGGCGGCGGGGCTATTGCCACGACCTCATGATCAAGCCCGCATCATCAGAAGCACGGCTGCAGTAATCAGTAGCCGGCAAGACCCGCCCGCGATGGACGCGGCCTGTCGGCTCCGTACCAGGCCAGTCGGCGGGGCCCGCCAGTCGGCGGGCCCCAGTGGTCGGCAGAGAAGACGGAGGCCAGAGGCACTGACGGCTGGGCCCGCGTCTAGCCGGATTACCATTGTACCCCTGGGGGGTAGGCCTATATAAACCCCCCAGGGCACCCATGCAAGGGGTTGGAACCCACTAGCTCTAGACCAGATCATATAGAAGGGAGAGAGCTAGCCTTGCCCTCTCCTACCTCCAAGAAACAGCTCAAGGAGCAACCGTGTAAACACTTTGCCATAGTGACCATGCGGAGGCCCCGCAGAGCAGCAGTAGGGGTATTATCTCCCCGGAGAGCCCTGAAGCTGGGTAAGATTCGCCGGCGTGCATGCCTTCGCCTCATCCCGTTTCCAGGAACCGGTGACGTTCTACTTGCCCCCACCATGATAAGCCATCCGTTGGCATATGTCGCACCAAACCCCCGACACATAGCAAGGTAGGAAACACATACATGGCTCAATCAACTCCTACTCATGCTAGTGGGTTTCATCTAGTTACTGTGGCAATGACAGGTCATGCAGAGGGTAAGGGTTCAACTATCGTAGCACACAACAGTTTGAAACGTTGTTGTCTTAATGCAGTAAATGAGAGCAGAGGCGAGAACATGGGATTGTATCGCTATGATCAATGGGGCTGCTTGCCTGATGGAGTGGTAGTAGGGTACTGCCCTTTAGTTGGATACTCGGAGATATCCTCGGAGGCAGAACCTACCACGAAAGACACACCGAACATAAACAACACATGACAATATGCAACAATATGATGCATGCTATGACATGGCAAGATGAATGTGTCTTGGCCTAATGCAAGCTAAAAGAGAAAGGAATGAACCCATTTGAATCAAAGATTCAAATGTTAGTTCATTTAACATAGCCATATTAGTGCATTATCTTATTTTGCTTAAACAACGAGGTTATCTTGTTTTGTCATGCATGAAACCATTACAGATGGATAGATTGAATTTTTCTGATCATTTTTCATATATAATTTGTTTGATTTGGAGCTATGGTTGATTTTCTATGATTTTTAGAAGTTCTGGCTATTTTCTGGAATTTCCTATTAAAGAATAAATCCAGAAAAGGATTTACTGCGTCAGCCTGGCGTCAGTGTGACGTCAGCGGTCAACTGAGATGGTCCAGGTCAACCCTGACCTGTGGGTCCCGTCTGTCAGTGTCAACTAACTAACTAAGTTTAGTTAGTGTTGAACTAATACTAACCTAGTTTAATTAGTGGCCTGGGGCCCACACGTCAGTGAGTTAGGGGAAAGTCAAACTGGGGTCAACCCGGGTCAAACTCGCCGGAGTTGACCCGGGGCTCGTCGCCGGCAAGGCCAGGGACGGCAGAGGGGTGCGGGCACTCGTCCGCGTCGAGTGGTGTAGGTGGTTGGGCCTGGGGTGGCTGGAGTCGTCGCCGGCGTCAACCTTGGCGGTCGCCGGGGCTCGGGTGAGGTCGGGGTCGTCGTTGTGACGGTCGTGGTGGCTCATGCGGGGCACGTACATGCTCTACACGGCACGGGGAGGAATCTGGGCACGACGGCCGGACCATTAGATGGCCGGAGACTCGTCAGCGGTGAGCACAGGTGGCGGTGCGTGCGGGCGAACTCGAGGCGGCGCGTACGGTGCACGGGAGCTAGAACGGAGAGGGGGAGTGTCGGTGTCAAAACCGGCGGATCTCGGGTAGGGGGTCCCGAACTGTGCGTCTAGGCCGGATGGTAACAGGAGGCAAGGGACATGAAGTTTTACCCAGGTTCGGGCCCTCTTGATGGAGGGAAAACCCTACGTCCTGCATGACTAATATTGATGATATGGGTAGTACAAGAGTAGATATACCACGAGATCGGAGAGGCTAAACCCTAGAAGCTAGCCTATGGTATGATTGTTGTTCTGTATGTTGTCCTATGGACTAAAACCCTCCGGTTTATATAGACACCGGAGAGGGTTAGGGTTACACAAAGTCGGTTACAATGGTAGGAGATCTACATATCTGTATCGCCAAGCTTGCCTTCCACGCCAAGGAAAGTCCCTTCCGGACACGGGACGATGTCTTCAATCTTGTATCTTCATAGTCCAGGAGTCCGGCTGAAGGTATAGTCCGGCCATCCGGACACCCCCTAATCCAGGACTCCCTCAGTAGCCCCTGAACCAGGCTTCAATGACGACCAGTCCGGCGCGCAGATTGTCTTCGGCATTGCAAGGCGGGTTCCTCCTCCAAGTACTTCATAGAAGATTTTGAACACAAAAATAGTGTCCGGCTCTGCAAAATAAGTTTCCACATATTGGCATAGAGAGAATAATATTTACACAAATCTAATCTGCTGATGTATTCCATAGTGTGACGCACCACGGCCAAGCCTTTATTCAAATCGTTTTATTATCCCACCTCAGCATGTCACGCGAGGCGGTTTCCTTGGCACGTCTTGTTAAAGCAGAGATCGTGTCCCCTTATTCCGGGATTCTCATCAATATGGGCGTGGGTAACCCAACCGCGCCATTGATTACGGCGCTTGGAGATAAGCGAGTTTTACCAGGCTGGTGGGGACACGTAGTTACGTCCACCCATATAAGGGGATAAGGATCCACCTTTTCACCTACGCCTTCTTCCTCCTTTGCCTATCCATTTTCGCGCACTCGAGCTCCAGCGCCCAAATCCGCACTCCCCACCTCAACCTTCTCCAGCCATGTCCGGAGCGGGAGGCAAGTGGATGATCTCCTCCGTCACGGAGGGACACATCAAAAAACTGAGGAAGGCCGGATACTTGTCTAACGACATCGCGTACCGGCTTCCCAAAGAGGGGTAGCTCCTCCCCACCCCAAGGCCCCATGAGAGGGTAGTGTTCTTTCCCCACTTCCTCCGCGGACTGGGCTTTCCTATCCACCCATTCGTCCAGGGACTCATGTTCTACTATGGCCTGGATTTCCATGATCTAGCCCCGAACTTCATCCTCAACATCTCGGCGTTTATCATCGTGTGCGAGGCTTTCCTCTGCATCCGCCCCCATTTCAGCCTATGGCTCAAGCCTTTCAATGTCAAGCCAAAGGTGGTGCGCGGCAACCAGGCGGAGTGCGGAGGCGCCATGGTGGGCAAGATGCCCAACGTCTTATGGCTCGAGGGCTCCTTTGTGTAGACCCTGAAGGGGTGGAAATCGGGGTGGTTTTACATCACCGAGCCGCGCGACCCTGAGTGGGTCGCAGCCCCCGAGTTCCGGTCCAGACCCCCAACACGGCTCATGTCCTGGAAAGAGACGGGCCTGTCGTGGGGCAGCAAAGGAGAGGTGACTAGACTGCAAACATGCATCCAAACCCTGGTGGACAAGCAGCTCAAGCTTGTCAACGTAGTCCAGGTCATGCTCATCCGCCGGATCCTCCCGTGTGAACAACGGGCCTTCAATATGTGGGAGTTCAGCCTGGCGCAGCACCGAACTCCGAGCAGGCTCTTTGACACGACGTACGAAGATGTCTGGAAGGTGCTTTTCAAGGGTGCCGAGGCTCCCGCATCCGCTACCGAGGATCGCGGATTCAGCGCACAGCGTCACGCTAGCGCGGTAAGTTGTTTGTACCTCTTACAGGGTATTAGTTTTTCATAGTTTAACTCTATGCGGGATCTAAGCTCCCTTACCTTTGACAGGTTTGGCAGGCGAAGTCTGGACAGATCGACTGTCCGGATCCTTTGCCCGAAGACCCAGCCGATGCCCGCTTGGCGAGTTGCTGGTTCCGGCACCCTATGTGGTGCCGGAGAAGAAGGCCACGGGGACTCGAAAAAGTGCCCGGCACCAGGAGGTGTCGGGTTCATCATCCAACGGCTCCAAGGCGCATTCCTCCCGTGAAGACAAGGAGGAGGAAGAAGAGACCTCTCCCCCTCCAGCGGGGGGAGAGGAAAAAAGGAAGGCCGCCCTCACTGGGGAGGCCGAAGGGTCCAAGAAGGGGAAAACCCTTCCTCCGGACTACTCCACCGACGCCGACGACAGCGGAGAGGAGTGGCCGCTCAGGGCCAAGCCCCTGGCGAAATCGTAAGTATCCGGATACCAGAGTAATTCATAGTATTCCTTTATTGCACATCTTTCCCTTATGTCGAAATGTTTATGCAGCCCACCCAAAGACCGGCTCGACGCGTCGTCAAGTGGTTCACTGGACTCGTCGGATATGAATTCTCTTCCGACGGCTTCCTCCCCCCGCCCTACGGACGACGCTGACGTGTTGTCCCAACAGGTTCGAAGCCAGGAGGAGGTGGTCCTGGAGGCGCCGCAAGGCGACCTCCCGGACTCCAGGAGTAAAGGGGATAAAACCCCCCAGGGCTCCAAGTCCGGCTCTAGGCCGGACACCGCTTCGGAACCTTCAAAGGTTCCAGAGTCTGGCGGGCGACCTCCTTCCAAGAGGAGCAAGCCCACTGTGCAGGTGACCCCCGTCCAACCGGAGGCGCCGGACAATCTGTTGGAGGTGCTCAAAGGCGCCTACATCGACGAGGAGCACCGCACCATTATGAGTGTGGTGGTCCAGAAGGTTCAGTCCGCCAAGAGCCGACTGACTGAAGCTTGTACTAGCCTTTTAACAGGCTTTGAGGTAAGTAAAGAATGTGTAAATAATATTACCGCATAGACAGTAGCCCCTGATGCTCTGTTTGGCGTTCGGGAAGAAAAGCGAAGAGAGGATCAACTAAAATTCACAGGAGTCTAACAAAAAGGAGTCAATATGCGTATGCAGGTTTCTCTGCTGGCGTCCGCCGCACTGACTGCGGAAGTGGACACGCTAAAGCAGAACCTCGAGCAGTCCGAGCAAGAGCTCGGGCGTGCCAAGAAGAAGCTTGAGGACAAGGAAGGTAAGAAATACCTTGTTTAAATATATATATATAAAAAAGTGCAATTGCAAAAAATGACAGGATTATCGTGGCTATTGTAGGGGCCACGTCGGAGGTGGCGACCCTGAAGCAAGCGCTGGTCGAGGCCGAGAAGAGGGCGGCCACGGAGCGCACCGAGCGGGAGAAGTATGAGGCCTAGGTTGGCAAGGTGCAGCAAGAGCTCCAGGCTCTCATGAAAAAACATGAGAGTTTGGAGCTTGACTCAAAGACGCGAGCGTCCGAGCTCGCGATGGCTATTGAAAATGCCAAGTCTGCCAAGGCCGAATCCCAGAAGACCCTCCAGGAGTTGGATGCGGTGAAAATGATAGCAGCGGGTAAGGCATTCTTTATGCAAAGCAAACACATAAGCGTGAGTTACTTGTTACTTACCCGAATCCGGAGCTCTCCAGGAGCATTCGCAGATCTTCCCCGTAGCGTGTCCGATGCCGCCGCATTTTATCGAGCCGAGGAGGGAAGCTCGACAGAGAAGGTGTTCTGGTCTCAGTATGCTGAGGCCGGACACCGCATGCCCCTGAGCGACCAGCTCAAGCAACTGGTCGAGCTCCACAAGGCGGCCAAAAAGGCCATGAAGGGCCTCATAGTTCGGCTGTGGCCTAGAGAGGCTCTGCCTGGGAGATATTTCGGGCTGGTGTGGCGGTTGGTGGGGGCCTGTCCAAGGCTCGAAGTCATCAAGCGCTCCGTCTGCATTGAAGGTGCCCGTAGGGCCCTTGCCCGTGCTAAGGTGCACTTGGGCAAGCTGGATGCTGAGAAGCTTGTGAAGGACGGGCCACCGCCGGGGAAAGAGCATCGCAAGCCCGAGAATTATTATACGGATGTTCTGAAGGGTGCCTGCCTTGTGGCGGATGAATGTTCCAGGGATGTAATTTTTAGTAAAACTCGCTCGTTTTGTCCTGTGCGCTGAAAACTTGTTCATATGCGCTAAGCAATGCTGTTGGAATTTAAAATATTACCTTCTGTGCCGCTGTTTATCAATTCTGAGAGATGGCGAGTCGTCGGCTTTTGCCCCTGTGCCGCTAGTGCTGTGGGTGTTCGGGGATAAACTTGAGCGCTCTTTTTCCCATGTTTGGGTCCTTCGAGGGAGGCGCTCAGCACAACGAACAAGGCAATCAGACTATAATGCGTAAGTCTTTAGGGACTCTATAATTTTAAATTTCGGCGAAGCCCCTGGTATTCGGAAGACCGAGTTCGGGGCGCTATCCACGCCTTGGCTGGACAGAGCCGACTCCTCGCTCTAAGTGGCATAAGTCTTTAGGGACTCGAAAAACCTCTCGAACAGCGACCGGCTCTTGCTTCATCATGACAATCAGTTTTAGCTTTCTCTACTGAGGTGCTCGACCAACCTCAACTAGGGCACAATCGCAGTAGTTCTCCTAGTGCTACCTTAGCCGATATAGCGGAACGTAAGGCACCAAAACATAGGAGCCGGGCAAACCCAACTATTGACCCAAGACATGATTCGGAGCCGATGCATATAATGCTATATGTTTGGGGTGCCGCACTTGTTAAAGTGTTCGGACTTCTCACACCATATTGAGGGGTAGTAAAGCCCCTGGCGTATTTTGGCCATACCAAAGTGTGCGGGTGCAACATGTCATTAAGGAACATATATTTGTAAAAAAAAAGAGTAATGCAAAAAGAGACAAAAGCTATGCATTGTTTATTAAAAAGGGCTGCGATCAAAGCGGAACGATACAAATAATGCGATAAGCAAAAGGTTGGACTATTTAGCATGTCCGTTCCAGGGGCAGGCTGCGGAATGGTATGTGAAACAAGTATACTGCTCGTGATAGAGACCACCTGGGAGTTCTGTAATGCGGCATGGCTTGTCTACTTCCCTGGTTCTTGCATCGTTTGTGCGGCAATTGAACTGCTGAACAGGCCTTCCGAAGAGTGGAGTCCTGAAAGTAAGAGAAAATTAAAAAATCGGCAGCCCCTGCTGCAGTTTAAGCCGTGTTTCGGGCATGCCGTGATGGTGCCCCTCCCCCTGTACCCATGGTATTTCTAGAGCGTAGTTATGTGCGTGAAGTACTGGTGTCACATTTTTGCAAGGGCTGGGGTTGGGGCCGCATTGCTACGCCTGCTCGGAACGTGCCAGGCGGTCTTGTTGTAGGTTACTCGGGGCGCGCTTGACGGTGTCTGGACGTTTAATGGCCGGACTGGAGAACTGCCTGGAGAGGCTGCTTTGTACTTCCGCAGCAAGGGCCGCCATGTGCTCCTCCGTTCGGAGAGAGCGTTCGGTGTTTCCATTGACCGTAATTAGTCCTCGAGGGCCTGGCATCTTGAGCTTAAGGTATGCCTAGTGCAGTACCGCATTGAACGTGGCGAATGCGGTTCGCCCGAGCAGTGCGTGATAACCACTGCGGAATGGGACTATGTCAAAGATTAACTCCTCGCTTCGGAAATTATTCGGAGATCCGAAGACCACTTCAAGTGTGACTGAGCCTGTACAGTTGGCCTCTACACCTGGTATTATGCCTTTAAAGGTCGTTTTGGTGGGCTTAATCCTCGAGGGATTTATGCCCATTTTCCGCACTTTATCCTGGTAAAGCAGGTTCAGGCTGCTGCCACCGTCCATAAGGACTCTAGTGAGATGAAATCTGTCAATGATTGGGTCTAGAACCAATGCGGCGAATCCTCCATGACGGGTGCTAGTGGAATGGTCCCTTCGATCAAAGGTGATCGGGCAGGAGGACCATGGGTTGAACTTTGGGGCGACTGGCTCTACCGCGTATACGTCCCTTAACGCACGCTTCCGCTCCCTCTTGGGGATGTGGGTTGCGTATATCATGTTCACCGTCCGCGCTTGTGGGGGAAAACCCTTCTGTCCACTGTTGTTCGGCGGCCAGGGCTCTTCGTCGTCATCGCTATGCAGCCCCGCGTCTTTATTTTTGGCATTTAACTTGCCTGCCTGCTTGAACACCCAACAATCCCTGTTGGTGTGATTGGCTGGCTTTTCGGGGGTGCCATGTATCTGGCACACGCGGTCGAGTATTCGGTCCAAACTGGACAGGCCCCTAGGATTTCTTTTCAATGGCTTTTTCCGCTGACCGGATTTATAGCCTTTGAATCCGGCATTTACTGTCGTATCCTCAGCATTGTCACCGTTAATGCGGCATTAATGCCCCTACTGTCCCCGGTATCCGAATTACCAGGGTTCTTGGTCATATTGTTGCTATGAGCAAGCCAGCTGTCTTCTCCTGCGCAAAAGTGGGTCATGAGTGTCGTGAGTGCTGCCATAGATTTCGGATTTTCCTGTCCAAGGTGACGGGCAAGCACTCGTCACGGATATTGTGCTTGAAGGCTGCTAGGGCCTCTGCATCCGGACAGTTGACTATTTGATTTTTCTTTGTTAGGAACCGTGTCCAAAATTGCCTGGCCGATTCCTCTGGCTGCTGAATTACGTGGCTTAGGTCATCGGCATCTGGTGGTCGCACATAGGTGCCCTGGAAATTGTCGAGGAATGCGGCTTCCAGGTCCTCCCAAAAACTGATTGATCCTGCTGGCAAGCTGTTAAGCCAATGTCGAGCTGGTCCTTTAAGCTTGAGTGGGAGGTATTTGATGGCGTGGAGATCATCGCCGCAGGCCATGTGGATATGAAGGAGATAATCCTCGATCCATACCGCAGGATCTGTTGTGCCATCATATGATTCGATGTTTACGGGTTTGAAACCCTCGGGAATTTGATGATCCATTACTTCGTCTGTGAAGCATAGTGGGTGTGCAGCGCCTCTGTACTGGGCTATATCACGACGTAGCCCCAATGAGCTTTGTCTACTGTGTTCGGCCCTACCGGATTTGTGTCCGGCGTGACTGTTACCGTCTCGAGTCATGGGGCACACACGCGATCTGTAGATCGATCTTGTTTGCCTTGCCTTGTCCTCCAACATATCTCGCAGGTCTGGCCGCATTTTCCTGTGCCTTGGTACGGAGTGCGGCTTGAGTGGAGGGCCGAGAGGCCTCTCTGTCGCGGCCACGAAGTGGCCGGTCAGCCGTATCAAGTGCTGGTGATGTCGGTTTAAGTGCTTCCTCCTCTAATCAGGGTAGCACCCTGCGCTTTGGGTAGCTCTTGGAGGGGCATTCGAGTTTATGCTCTTCGGCCCCAAGGACTTTAGTCCATCTGTCGACTAGCAAATCTTGATCAGCTCTAAGTTGTTGCTGTTTTTTCTTGAGGCTTCTTGCCGTGGCCATAAGCCTGCGTTGAAAACGCTCTTGCTCGACGGGATCCTCTGGCACGACGAATTCGTCGTCGTCGAGGCTTGCCTCGTCTTCGGAGGGAGGCATACAATTATCGTCCTCGACCTCTCTGTTTGCCGCTCTCTCATGAGGGCTGGCTTCTGCATCCTCCTGTGCTGAATCTTGCTGGAGGTGGTTTTCTTCGGCACACTCCGGAGTGTTATTATCTCCCGTGCTGGAATCACCGTATTTTCTTTGGCGGGATTTTGAGCGGTGCCGCTGACGCCGACGCTTAGGCTGTTTCTTGGAGGGGTCATCCTCCGCTGTTCCATCGCCATCTCCTTCTTTTGGGGTGTCCACCATGTATATGTCATATGACGAGGTGGCTTTCCAGGGCCCAATAGGCGCTGGTTCTTCATCGTCTCCTGCATCGGCGTCCATACCGTCGATGTCTTCGGAGTCGAAGTCGAGCATGTCGGTTAAATCGTCGACAGTGGCTACAAAGTGGGTGGTGGTGGGCTTTGAATTTCTTCATCATCTGTATTCCAACCTTGCCAACCATAGTCCGGCCAGGGCTCTCCTGATAAAGAGAGAGACTTTAGTGTCTTCAAAATATCGCCGAAAGGCGAGTGCTGAAAGATGTCCACGGCAGTAAACTCCATGATCGGCGCCCGGTCGGGTTCGATTGGCAGGGGCGCGGAGGGTTCGGAGTCCGGAGAGGAGTCCGGCTCCTTGGAGTCACGAGTCTCGCGAAGTGCGGGGCTGGTGTTCGGCTTGATCGCCGTTGGGATCACAGCCCCCGAGGTGGTGTCCAACCACCCATCCTCGATCGGCGCAGTTGGCTCCGAATTAAGGGTCAAAGCCGATGCGGGTGCGGCCTCCAGGGCACTGTTCGGCGGCAGAGCTAGACCATGCTCGTCGTGATAGTGCGGCGCGCTCGGCAGTGGCTCGAATCCGTCGAAGATCAAGTCCCCGCGGATGTCAGCTGTGTAGTTCAAACTTCCAAATCTGACCAGACGGCCAGGGGCATAGCTTTCGATCTACTCCAGATGGCCAAGTGAATTGGCCCGCAGTGCGAAGCCACCGAAGACGAAGATCTGTCCGGGGAGGAAGGTCTCACCCTGGACTGAATCGCTATTGATGATCGTAGGAGCCATCAAGCCTAACGGCGACGACACAGAGGATCTCTCAATCAAAGCACCAATGTCGGTGTCAAAACCGGCGGATCTCGGGTAGGGGGTCCCGAACTGTGCGTCTAGGCCGGATGGTAACAGGAGGCAAGGGACACGAAGTTTTACCCAGGTTCGGGCCCTCTTGATGGAGGTAAAACCCTACGTCCTGCTTGATTAATATTGATGATATGGGTAGTACAAGAGTAGATCTACCACGAGATTGGAGAGGCTAAACCCTAGAAGCTAGCCTATGGTATGATTGTTGTTCTGTATGTTGTCCTACGGACTAAAACCCTCCAGTTTATATAGACACCGGAGAGGGTTAGGGTTACACAAAGTCAGTTACAATGGTAGGAGATGTACATATCCGTATCGCCAAGCTTGCCTTCCACGCCAAGGAAAGTCCCTTCCGGACACGGGACGAAGTCTTCAATCTTGTATCTTCATAGTCCAGGAGTCTGGCTGAAGGTATAGTCCGGCCATCCGGACACCCCCTAATCTAGGACTCCCTCAGGGAGAAGGGTCAGTGGCTCATTGCGGTTGCAGGGGACAGAACGGCGAGCTCGGGGAAGAGCTGGAGCGAGCGGGGCGGCGAGGGGGATCTCCGGCGACGGCGGATCGGGACGAGCTCGGTGCAGCGTCTCCAGGGCGAGCGAGCGCTCGGGGATGGGTTGAGGCGAAGGAGTGGACGACGGCGGAACTTTTTGGCACGGCGAGGCAATGAGTGGACGGTGGTGGCTGCGGGTTTCATGATGGCACGAGCGCGGCTGCGTCGGCCATGGCGTCGAGGGAGCGAGGGAGGGAGCAGGGGGGAAGTGTGAGGTGTTGGGCAGGTCGGGCGGCACCGAGGAGGTGTTCGCGGCGTCGAGGAGGTGGCCAGGTGAATCAGAGGAGCAGGGAGGTGGCGTGGCGAGCTCCTGCGCTCGCCGTCGAGCACCTGCTCGCCTCGCTGGCGAGGCGAAGCAGCTGCGTGGAGCGGCTGCTGGGCCGGGCCAACTAGATGGGCCGGCTGGTGGGCTTCCAGGTAAGCTCTAACTCTCTCTCTCTTTTCTGTTTGCTTTTATTTATTTCTTGCTATGTGTATTGAAATAGAATAAATACTATTTCATTTCCAAAGACTCTGGAAATATTCAGAGGCACATTTGGGAATATTCTCACCAGCCTAAAAATGCTTCCAAGATTATTTGAGCACTTTAAAATATTTATAGCATTTAAAATGCCCAAATTCAAATATTTATGGTTGTTCAAAAATCCAGAATGGCTCCATAAATGGCAAGACCATTTTTGGCAGAGGTTTTAGTAAAGACCAAAAATGGTGGGCTTTTATGAAGGGCATTTTGGGTTCATTGAAATTCCAATTGTTGGAAATTAGCATTTTCAGGGGGGTGTTGGGGTTGATTAGGCCCCATTTCAAGTTTAAAATAAATTTAAACATGATGCACATGTTCATCCAATCCTAATGCATGACTAAAAGCAGGGATGTGACAACTCACCCCTACTCAAAAGAATCTCGTCCCGAGATTTAGGATCCTCCGGGAAGAAGGTGGGGTACTCGAGTCGAAGACGATCCTCCCTTTCCCAAGTGGCTTCTTTCTCGGAATGGTGTGACCATTGAACCTTGAGAAACCTGATATTATGGCGTCGAGTGGTACGCTCGGCTTGATCAAGGATACGAACGGGATATTCCCGATATAAGAGGTTATCTTGTAGATCAAGCATTTCGTGGTCCACTCCACGGATAGGATCCGCGAAGCAACACCTGAGTTGAGAAACGTGGAAGACATCATGAACTCTGGAAAGATGCGAAGGTAGTTCCAATTGGTAGGAAACTTCTCCTCGTTTGGCAAGAATGCGAGGAGCCAATTTCCCTTTGATACCGAAATGATGGGTTCCCTTTAACGGAGTAACCCGAAGGTAAGCTTTCTCGCCGACTTGATAAGTCCTGAGCTTATGTTTACGATCATATTGGCTCTTTTGACGAGATTGGGCTGTTTTCAATTTCTCACGAATAACGCGAACCTTCCCTTCTGCTTCCTGAATCATATCCGGGCCAAAGAGTTGTCTTTCCCCTGTTTCTGATCAGTTAAGAGGCGTTCGACATTTTCGTCCATAGAGGACTTCGAAAGGAGCTTTGCCCAAGCTCGCTTGATAACTATTGTTATAGGCAAACTCTGCGACTGGAAGGCATTTCTCCCAACCCATTTCGAATGAGATGACAGAAGCTCGGAGCATATCTTCCAGAATTTGATTGACTCGCTCTACTTGACCACTTGATTGAGGATGGAAGGCGGTGCTAAAAGAGAGAGGAGTTCCCATAGCATTTTGGAAACTTTCCCAAAATCGAGAGGTGAAGAGACTCCCACGGTCTCAGTTAATTTCCAATGGAACACCATGAAGAAACACTATTCGGGAGATGTATAAGTCAGCTAGCTGGCTAGCGGTCATACTCTCACGAATAGGTAGGAAATGGGCTACTTTGCAAAGACGGTCGATCACGACGAAGATGGAATTATTCCCTCTCTTGGTCCTGGGAAACCCAGTAATGAAATGCATACTAGTTTTATCCCATTTCCACTCAGGAATAGCCAAAGGTTGAAGGGTGCTAGCAGGCCGTTGGTGCTCTGCTTTAACACGACGACAAACGTTGCTATTAGCAATGTATTGAGCGATTTCTCTCTTCATCCTAGTCCACCAAAACCTCTGGCGTAGGTCTTGATACATCTTAGTACTACCGGGATGAATGGTGAGAGGGTATTCATGAGCTTCCTTAAGGATCAACCGCCTCAGGTTTCGTGCCTTGGGAACCACTAAGCGGTTTCCAAAGTATACGACACCCTGATCATCAACGGAGAAACAATTCGTGACTCCTTTCTTAATGTTTCTCTTAATACGGAAGATTCCCAGATCTACCTTCTGTGCCTTGATGATCTGATCCGTAAGGGTAGGTTTCACCACCAGGGTGGATAGGAATCCTCGAGGAACGATGTGAAGATTAAGCTTATGAAATTCCTCATGGAGAAGTGGTTGACTTTGTTGTAACATCAGGTTGTTACAATAGGACTTACGACTTAGTGCATCAGCCATGACATTGGCTTTCCCCGGGGTGTAAGTTATTCCTAAGTCGTAATCCGAGATCAACTCGACCCAACTTCATTGTCTGAGATTCAAATCCGGTTGGGTGAAGATATATTTCAAACTTTGGTGATCGGTGAAGATCTCGCAACGATTACTGAGGTAATGTCGCCAAGTTTTGAGTGCATGGACTACAACTGCAAGCTGTAGATCATGTGTGGGATAGTATTCCTCATGTGGGTGTAATTGTCATGAAGCATAGGCAATTACCTGACGATCTTGCATGAGTATGCAACCTAGTCCTTGTCGCAAGGCGTCGCAATAGATAATAAAGTCCTTGGAGAAATCTGGTGGTACCAGTATGGGAGCAGATGTCAGGCGTCTTTTCAGTTCCTGAAAGCTGAACTCACACTGTGGGGTCCACTCGAACTTTTTATCTTTCTTGAGGAGTTTAGTTAGAGGTTTAGCAACCTTGGAGAAATTCTCGATGAAGCGGCGGCAATAGCTCGCTAAGCCAAGGAAGCTCCGAACTTGCTTGACCGTCTCAGGTGGAATCCAATCAAGGACGGCTTGAACTCGCTCGGGATTGACAGCAATACCCTTACCAGAGATTACATGGCCTAGATAGGTCACTTCTGGCAACCAAAATTCACACTTGGAGAATTTGGCATAAAGGTGATGCTCTCGAAGTTTCGTCAATTCCAGCCTTAGATGTTCGGCATGTTCCTCTTCATTCTTGGAGTAGATGAGTATGTCATCGAGGTATACTACGACGAATTTATCCAAATACTCCATGAAGACCGAGTTCATTAACCGAGAGAAGGTGACTAGGGCATTGGTTAAACCGAAAGACATAACGGTGTACTCGTATTGGCCATAACGAGTAACAAAGGCCGTTTTGGGAATGTCCCCGTTTCTGATTTTGATTTGATGGTAGCCCAACCTCAAATCCATCTTGTAAAAGACTGAGGATCCAGCGAGCTGGTCATACAGATCGTTGATCCTAGGAAGCGGATACTTGTTCTTGATAGTGACCAAGTTGACAGGTCGGTAATCTACAACCATCCGATCCGTTCCATCCTTCTTTTTGACGAAGAGGACGGGCAAGCCCAAGGAGAGGAACTAGGACGGATGAAACCCTTTTCCAAGGACTCATCGATTTGGTTATTAAGCTCGGCTAGTTCTAAGGGTGCCATCTTATAGGGTCTTCTAGAGATTGGAACGGTTCCTGGAACAAGGTCTATTACAAACTCGACATCTCTGTCAGGTGGAACACCTGGCTGTTCTTCGGGAAAGACATCCGGAAAGTCTCGGTCTACCAGAATATCCTCAAGGTCTGGAAGGGGGTTGGCATTTAGGGAGTAAAGCTGCCGCTTGGCCACTCAAGTTAAGACATTGACTGTCTTGCCCGATGGGTGAGTAAGTTGAACGGTTCTAGTGGCACAATCAATCTTAGCATAATGAGCTGACATCCAGTCCATACCCAAGATGATGTTTATGTCCAAGGACTTGAGAGCTATTAAGGATGCAAGGAAGACAAGTCTATCAACAAGAATTTCGTTCCCATGGCTTACTCTAGAAGTTTGCCATTTGGAACCCGGAGTTTGAACTACCATGGAAGTGGACATGTCACAGAATGTCGTGTTGTGCAATCGAGCATAGTTCTCGGATATTAATGAATGAGATGCTCCAGTATCGAAAAGAACAGATGCCGGATGCCAATTGACAAGGAGCGTACCAAGGACGACGTTAGGATCCTCATGAGCCTCCTCGGCTGAGACATAGTTGACATGGCCACGTGCAGTGGTGACCGGCTTGTCATAGAATGTCTTTCCCGCTGGCTTACCACGGCCAACGAACTTTCCAGACTGATTGGGGTTGTTGTTCTGGGGACACTCTCGACTATAGTGACCCGGCTCTCCACACTTGAAACATGTCACAACATTGGGGCGTGGAGCAGCATTAGCAGTGGGGCCACCCTAGGGCTTGGGCGGTGCGAACTGCTGGTTGGGACGAGGCGCCTCAAAGGATGGCCTCGGAATGAACCTGTGTGGCAGTGCCGTGCTTGGAATCCACACCCGGCGCTTCTGAGATCCAGAGCCGGATGAAGAGCCAAAATCACGAGAGTTCTTGCGTGAAGCGTCATAGCCAGACTAGCCTGTCTCAGCACTGATGGCTTTATTGACCAACTTCTGAAAGGAGGTGCACTCGTGCAGACGAAGATCGCGGCGAAGCTCAGGGCTAAGTCCCTTGCGGAAACTTGCCTGCTTCTTAGCGTCGGTGGATACCTCTTCAGGAGCATATCGTGCCAGATTCCCAAATTCACGACTAGATGCATCCACAGTCAGTCTTCCTTGGGTGAAATTGCAGAACTCTTCCCTCTTGCGATCTATGAGACCTTCCGGGATGTGATGCTCACGGAAAGCCTCACTAAATTCAGCCCAAGTAGTGATTTGGCCGACCGGGCGCATAGCTTCAGAATTTTCCCACCAAAGGCTAGCAGGGCCTTCGAGGTGATAGGCAGCATAAGTAACCTTATCAGCTTCGGCTACGTTGGCAGAATGTAGCTTGTGGGTGATGCTGTGAAGCCAGTCATCCGCGTCGAGGGGCTCGATGGAATGGTTAAACTTTGGTGGGTACAACTTGATGAAGTCATTGATTGACACCAAGTCATTTCGCTGATGGCGTGCAGTGTTCTGCTCAATCCTCTCCAGCAAGCGGTTAGTCTCACGCTTGTTTCTTTCCGCGTCCAGCATCACTTCGGCCAGAAAAGGCGGGTGAGGCAGATTTTCACCCCTAGCTGCACTGGCTCCCCCCTGCTCCAGGGCAGCAGGGTTGTTGCGGGTGTTGACCATCCTAGGAGAAAACAAGACAACGGTTTAGATAAGGATGGCACAAACTTAGCAAGGAAGTGCAGAATGTAATGGATAACATGGAATGCAAAGATGTTCATTGCACGACATGGTAATATAGAAACTGCCATATATATACCATTGATCATACACAACGTATATAGTTTAGTAGAAGCCCAGGCTAGAGTACAGCTACAGTGAAAGACATTACATCTCATCGGAGGCATTCCAAGCTCCTATACGTTATTTTTCTACACCTCCGGAGCGTGATACACACCAAGTCGTATCCCATGGTCATGCAGGACGGTGGAGAATACAACTACTACAATACTAGTGAAACTACTACTAGCTTAGACGGCTCCGTTGTAATCCTCATAGAAGTCGCTGCCAAAGCCTGGAAGTGGAACATGATCATCTGGGAACAGACGGTCCTGCGGAGCCTACGGACCATAGGGACTCGGATGTGGCCTTGGTCCCACAGGTGGTGGCAGACGGGGACCACGAGGAGGGGTGATGCCTCCTACATCGCGCCACTCCATACAATCTGGCATTCCAGACCATACAGGGTACAGATCCCTCAGATCCATGTATCCTGCCTGTACCGCAGGTGCAAACCGAGTCAAAGTGGGCCAGTGATCAGCACGAGAGTTGAAAAGCTCCATACGCAAGGCCCGATTTTCGCGGTCCTTATCCTCGAGCATCTCAGCAGTGGTGCGGAGTAGTGACTCCTCATGTGTAGGGTCAACACAGATAGCCTGGAGATACCCTTGTGCTCCTGGGAGTGAAGCTGGCATATAACGGAAGTCGGTGTTCCGAAGCAGCCTAGTCCGGACTCGCATGATGGTCATCATGGAATAGGCAGCATCCTGCACGGCCATCTTAACAGTAACCCTGAGTCCATAGGAACAGTGGAGGGGCTCGGTAGATCCAGGATAAGAAGGAAATATCCTGAGGGTGCAGAAATATTGGCTTTGATTAAAGTCTCGGAATTGCTCTTCGACAGTGTATTCGGGATACCAACGGTAACCCGTCTCGATCATTACCCGGACTAACATAGCAGTATGACCGGGCACATCGAGGCACCGGGTCAGGCGAACCACTTGGTTTTGAGCATGAGTGGCCATCTGAAAGCACAACCACAATGCAAAGACATTAGAATTTCTAGGGAAAATTTGACAGCATAACAGCTATAAATGCTCAGAAAAAGATTTGAGACATCCACAACAGTTTGCAATACCACTCAACAACATCATATCAGGGTTCTGATTCAAGTGGCAACATACTAAAAGTAGTAGAAACTGTACTGAGGCTTGTAACAACAATCCTATAAGCTACTACGGATTAGTAACACGTGAACCTGATAGAAGAAGAGAGCCTAGTCCTTAACCCACGTTGAATGAGAAGAGAATGACTCAGATCAGAGGGCATAAGGTAAAGGAGTAAAAGAGCCTTACGTTCCCTCCCACAATCAATTCCCCAACATATAACTAAAGCATTTCTAGACTCGACATCGACCAGTTTGGCTCAACGAACCTACAGGCAGTCCGGCTCTGATGCCAACGCTATCAGGACCCCGATTCCAAGTCACATCGATCTAGCCGGTAACACCTCATATCACATTGCGGCCTCACGCATGGTATCCCCACGGGTGTCGCCTTACCATGGCCCGGGACCATTTGCGCCTTTTGGCTCACATATATGATAGTGTCGCTAGCATACATATGACGGAGAACCCGGGCTGTAGCGGACTACTATGGCTAGTCAAGCGTCCTGAGCAGTAGTGCTAGGCTAGTAGGACTCCGGTGAACCGGGCTGTAGCAGACTACTATGGCTCGAGGAACACTAGACTATATTTCCCCATAAGAAAGGCTGCCAAGGATAAACAACTAGATTGTCAGATCCCACACATACCAAGCATCTCAATCATACACACAATATGCTCGATATGTGCAAATACAATATGGCATCACAACAAAACTCTACAACTCAAGTACTTTATTTAAAGGCTCTAGAGAGCCATACATAACATGTTCATACAGGTAGGGGTCACATGACCCGACACTCAAATCATACAAGCATACAAGCACATGCGGAAGTAAATAGTCTGAGTACAGACACTAGAAAGAAAGAAGGCCTCTCGAAGCCTGTCTATCTACATAGGGCCCTCCATGGCCAGGATCACCACCTGTGTGGCAAGTCACTCATCGACATCAAGGTCTACGTAGAACCCAGTGGAGGGGGCGGTGTTGTCGTCTGAAAACAGTAATTAGGCAAACATGAGTACAAAGGTACTCAGCAAGTCTTACATCAGAACCTACTATACATGCTCATTCTCAAGAAGGTGGTGGAGTTATTGCAGCAAGCCAGCTTTGACTCTTGGCTAAGCTATCCTACGAGACTCCACTAGTAAAATAGTTTTCACACACGAGTCCACTACTCACCAACACAATACTCCACCGGGGATCCTCCCTCGTCATCCTACGAGAGGGCCATCCTCGGTACTCACACTTATCTTGAGTCTTTCAGTAGTATCCATTAACTTGTCTATGAACTATATAGGCAACCAAGTAGTCCTTTACCGCGGACGCGGCTATTCGAATAGATGATGTTAACCCTGCAGGGGTGTACTTCTTCATACATGCTCTCACCACTTACCGCCGTTTACACGACATGTACTCAGCAACCTTCAAGCGGAAGCCCAACGAGGGTGTCGGCCACGACCTACCTAAACACTCAAGTCTCTAGTCCATGTTTATCGCCTATCCAGGTTCCATCCGCAGGGAGTCCGGCCGAGGTTTCCACATACGGCCCCGAACGATGTGAACAGGGTTCCCGAGACACCAAACGGGTGACTCGATACACCGTGCCACGGTGTATCTACCGCAACATAGCCCACCCCTAGGGTCAGCGCTACGCACGGCCGCCAACACATAACCTACAAACACCAGAAACTAATTGCAACTCCTGGACAGAGTACTAGGTGATTAAGAAGCCGAGAGGGTCCATTGGTTTAGGGCCCAATGTATGGTAGTAACTGAATCTTAAACCACACATACAGATCTCAGTTCTTAGGGACGGCCTCAATGAAACAACCCACCATGTACTCCTACATGGCCTCTCATCGATACCTTTACCAATACAGTTCAACACATCCCTCACATTACCGACATAATCATTTCACTCTAGCCCATCACCCAGATGAACCAAACCTGACACAATTCTAAGCATAGCAGGCATAGAAAGGTAGGAAACACATACATGGCTCAATCAACTCCTACACATGCTAGTGGGTTTCATCTAGTTACTATGGCAATGACAGGTCATGCAGAGGATAAGGGTTCAACTACCGTAGCACAGAACAGTTTGAAACGTTGTTGTCTTAATGCAGTAAATGAGAGCAGAGGCGAGAACATGGGATTGTATCGGTATGATCAATGGGGCTGCTTGCCTGATGGAGTGGTAGTAGGGTACTGCCCTTCAGTTGGATGCTCGGAGATATCCTTTGAGGCAGAACCTACCACGAAAGACACACCGAACATAAACAACACATGACAATATGCAACAATATGATGCATGCTATGACATGGCAAGATGAATGTGTGTTGGCCTAATGCAAGCTAAAACAGAAAGGAATGAACCCATTTGAATCAAAGATTCAAATGTTAGCTCATTTAACATAGCCATATTAGTGCATTATTTTATTTTGCTTAAACAGCAAGGTTATCTTGTTTTGTCATGCATGAAACCATTACAGATGGATAGATTGAATTTTTCTGATTATTTTTCATATATAATTTGTTTGATTTGGAGCTATGGTTGATTTTCTATGATTTTTAGAAGTTTTGGCTATTTTCTGGAATTTCCTATTAAAGAATAAATCCAAAAAAGGATTTACTGCGTCAGCTTGGCGTCAGTGTGACGTCAGCGGTCAACTGAGACAGTCCAGGTCAACCCTGACCTGTGGGTCCCGTCTGTCAGTGTCAACCAACTAAGTTTTTTTAGTGTTAAACCAATACTAACCTAGCTTAATTAGTGTCTTGGGGCCCACACGTCAGTGAGTCAGGGGAAAGTCAAACTGGGGTCAACCCGGGTCAAACTCGCTGGAGTTGGCCCCGGGCTCGTCGCCGGCAAGGCCAGGGACGGCGGAGGGGTGCGGGTTTCTTCCTCCGGCGACCAAATGGCCGGCGGAGGGCATCTACGTGACGCGGGCACTCGTCCGCGTCGAGTGGTGTAGGTGGTTGGGCCTGGGGTGGCCGGAGTCGTCGCCGGCGTCGACCTTGGAGGTCGCCGGGGCTCGGGTGAGGTCGGGGTCGCCGTTGTGACGGTCGTGGTGGCTCATGCGGGGCACGTACGTGCTCTACGCGGCGCGGGGAGGAATCTGGGCACGACGGCCGGACCATTAGATGGCCGGAGACTCGTCGGCAGCGAGCACAGGCGGCGGTGCGTGCGGGCGAACTCGAGGCGGAGCATACGGTGCACGAGAGCTAGAACGGAGAGGGAGGGAAGGGTCAGTGGCTCACTGCGGTTGCAGGTGAGCGAACGGCGAGGTCCTGGAAGAGCTGGAGCGAGCGGGGCGGCGAGGGGGATCTCCGGCGACGGTGGATCGAGACGAGCTCGATGCAGCGTCTCCAGGGCAAGCAAGCGCTCGGGGATGGGTCGAGGCGAAGCAGTGGACGACGGCGGAACTTTTTGGCATGGCGAGGCAACGAGTGGACGGCGGTGGCTGCGGGT
The DNA here is from genome assembly GCF_056163025.1 of Triticum urartu. Classification (NCBI taxonomy): domain Eukaryota; kingdom Viridiplantae; phylum Streptophyta; class Magnoliopsida; order Poales; family Poaceae; genus Triticum; species Triticum urartu. The sequence goes on along the minus strand of NC_141876.1, from coordinate 288,575,147 downwards.
TTCACGACGGCGCGGACACGGCTGCGTCGGCCATGGCGTCGAGGGAGCGAGGGAGGGAGCAGGGGGGGAAGTGTGAGCTGTCAGGCAGGTCGGGCGGCACCGAGGAGGCGTTCGCGGCATCGAGGCAGTTGCCAGGTTAAGCAGAGGAGCAGGGGGTAGCATGGCGAGCTCCTATGCTCGCCGTTGAGCACCTACTCGCCTCGCTGGCTAGGCGAAGCAGCTGCTTGGAGCGGCTGTTGGGCCGGGACAGCTAGGTGGGCCGGCTGGTGGGCTTCCAGGTAAGCAATAACTCTCTCTCTCTCTCTTCTGTTTGCTCTTATTTATTTCCTGCTATGTGTATTGAAATAGAATAAATACTATTTCATTTCCAAAAACTCTGTAAATATTCAGAGGCACATTTGGGAATATTCTCAACTGCCTAAAAATGCTTCCAAGATTATTTGAGCACTTTAAAATGTTTATAGCATTTAAAATGCCCAAATTCAAATATTTATGGCTTGTTCAAAAATCCAGAATGGCTCCATAAATTGCAAGACCATTTTTGGCGGAGGTTTTAGTCAAGACAAAAAATGGTGGGCTTTTATGAAGGGCATTTTGGGTTCATTGAAATTCCAATTGTTGGAAATTAGCATTTTCAGGGGGGTGTTGGGGTTGATTAGGCCCCATTTCAAGTTTAAAATAAATTTAAACATGATGCACATGTTCATCCAATCCTAATGCATGACTAAAAGCAGGGATGTGACCTGTATTATAAGGCAAGTTTTAGTTAATCACCGGACTAGACACGTTTATGAGCCGGCCAGGAATCTGTAAGCCGCTATGCGTCAACCTGTGTATATAAAGGAACGACCCGAAGGCGGCTTAGGGCAAGAGACAACAGATCGAAACCTAGGTTAAGCGTATTCGCTCCCTGGTAATCGAGACATAAGCAATACCACCTCAAACTGGATTAGGCCTTTACCTTCACCGCAAGGGGCCGAACCAGTATAAACTCATTGTGTCCTTTGTCCCGTTTAACCCCTTTAAGCTAACCGTGTCGCGATGGCTCCACGACTACGTCCTTTTGCTAGGACACCTGCCATGACAATTCAATGATAGTTGGCTCCCACCGTGGGGCCAGCGCATGGTGGTTTCGAGTTCTTGAAGGGCAACTTTGAAGGGATCAAAGGATACGCTGTGGGCCGGATGACCAAGAGTCGTCGGGGCAAGCTCTACATCGATAATGCGGGCTGGGGCCCCGAGGCCAGCCCAATTAAGTACGGGTACCGGGTCCCCTTCAACGGAATTCATGCCTTTTTTACAGAAAGACTGTAAGGGAACCCCCTACAATATAATTGGTGCAACAAACCCAAATTGCAATTACCATGCCTTGAACCTGGGTGGGTGGAAATTCATGTCTTCATCATCAAGATTGGCGAACCGGGCCCCGAGCCGGACATCTACACCAACATCCTCAAGACGGCTCAGGGTGCACGACCCGCCCGAGTTCAACCCGCCATAAAGCGGGCCTTCGTTGGATTCATCCATGGGGCAGAATTTGAGGAAGGGTCTGTGTCTGGTGGTGAGGGAGTCCTGGATTAGGGGGTATCCGGACAGCCGAACTATATCCTTTGGCCGGACTATTGGACTATGAAGATACAAGATTGAAGACTTTGTCCCGTGTCTGGATGGGACTCTCCTTGTGGAAGGCAAGCTTGGCAATTCGGATATGTAGATCTCCTTCCTTGTAACCGACTCTATGTAACCCTAGCGCCCTCCGGTGTCTGTATAAACAGGAGGGTTTAGTCCATAGAGAGAACAACAATCATACCATAGGCTAGCTTCTAGGGTTTAGCCTCTTCGATCTCGTGGTAGATCAACTCTTGTAATACTCATATCATCATGATCAATCAAGAAAGAGTAGGGTTTTACCTCCATCAAGAGGGCCTGAACCTGGGTAAAAACATCGTGTCCCCCGTCTCCTTTTACCATCCACCTGGACGCACAGTTCGGGACCCCCTACCCAAGATCCGCCGGTTTTGACACCGAAATTGGTGCTTTCATTGAGAGTTCCACTGTGCCCTCACCGTAAGGAAGGATGCCTCGTCTCGTTGTTAAAAACAACATTACTACTGGGGGAGCCCTGGCTGTCGGCCAAACTCTCCGGCTAGGTAGTTTCATCATGACCGCCCGTTCGGCTACTGCACCGACGATGACTTCTCGGGTCATCGAAAACAGCCTCCATTGTCGGCTCAGAATTTGCTGTCACATCCCTAGCTTATGGTACTGCCTGGTGTTTTGCGTCTTGTTGCATGATGTTTAAATTCTGTTTATGTTGAAATGGGGATGTTCAAACCCTAGCACCAAATGGAACTCAACTAGGTTCAATCCAAAATCTTTTTCAAAGAACCCAAAATGCCCTTTGAAAATGTTCATGATTTCCGATAAAGGTGAAAACCTCTGCCAAAAATGATGAATATATTTCCAGGACATTCTTGATTTTTGAATTAACTCATATCGTATTTGAATTGGATCATTTAAATCCTATAAATATTTTTAAATACTCTAATAATTCTGAAACTAGTTTTGGGTTGCTGGAAATAATCCAAACACTACCCACCATTATTTTCAGGATTTTACAAAATGGATTAGTATTTTTACTAATTCAAAACAGAATAAAAGAAAATAGAAAACAAAAAGAGAAGATGGAGAGGGAACTAACCTGGGCCACCTACATGTGTTACCTATAGGCCTAGCCCACCTGGCAGCCCAGCCACCTAGCCGGCCCACCGAGGGCAGGGGCGTCTTCTTCCTCCTGCCAGAAGGCAGAGGAGAAGATAGCCACGGCGCCGCGGCGTGCCACGCCGGTAGCTGCCTGCCTGGCTTCCCCCTCATCGCCCTGGACTCCCTCCGCGATGCCACGCACTCCCTCTCGACCCCCTCACTCTCTCCCTGGACTCCCTCCCCCTCCTCTGCTCTCTCCCGCAGCACCACCGAGTGGAGCTCGCCGCCGCGCTCGCTGCCACCGCGGCCACAGCCATCCCCGAACCTCTCCAACACAACCCTGAGCTCCGAAACGACGTCGTAGTCCTTCCGGAGGAGCCACACGACGCCGGACGCCCTGGAGCACCCTCACCGACACCATCGTCGTCCTCTGCACCGACGGCCGCCGTCGACCGATTCGTCGTCACCAAGCCGTCCCCGAGCACGCTGGGATTACCGACGACATTGCCGTGAGCTCCTCTACCGAACCCCCCTTCCCCATGCTCGATAAACTAGCGTAGCCCCCATCTCTGTCGATGCCGAGACCTCGCCGGCGCTGGTCATGTCGCCGCCGTCGTTTTAGCTCACCTCCGTCCAAGATGAGCACGTCACCGCGCTCAGGAAGCGACTAGGAGCCTAACGCACACGCTAACTTGCCCTCCCGTGCCCCACAGTGCCAACCCCGCACTCACTCGAACTCCGGCGCCGCCGCGAGCTCACTTTCGGCGAGCTCCGACCACCCCACGACCTCCCACCTGCTCCGTTGGATGCGCGGGCACACGGGCTACCTCCTGGTGCCTTTTTCCGCCGCTCCCGTGGCCTCCCGGTGTGTTTCCTCCGTGGCCAGAGGTCACCGGTGACTAACTCTGGCGGGATGACATGTCTGGCTTAATTAGCCACTAACCACCCTGTTCAATTTAACACTAGACACTGACATGTGGGCACTACCACTGACAGAATTAGTTTAGGAATAATCTAATATCAAATAACCATGTTTAACCTCCTGTGTCACTGACGTGCGGGTCCCAGCCGTCAGGTTTGACTTGGACCCTCTCCGTTGACCTGCTGATGTCACACCGACGTCATGCTGATGCAGTAAGTCATTTTTGGATTTAAAATAATCCAGAAAATTCCAGAAAATGTCTAAAACTTCTAAAAATCGTAGAAAATAATCTATAGGTCAGAATGAAATATTTTATATATGAAAAATGATCATAAAAATTCAATCTATCCATATGTACCATGTTCATGCATGTTTGAACAACTTAACCTCACTGTATAGTCCAAGACATGATAATGCACAATTTGAATTCATAGTTTGAATTTGAACCTTGAGTTCAAATCAACCCAAACCTTTATGTTACTAGTTGCATTAGCTCAAATCACAACATATTGTCATGTCATGATCATGCATCATATTGCACATTGCGTTGATTGTGCTCTTCCTTGTTTGCCGGTAATTGTCCCCTCTCGGTAGACGCTGCTCCAACACTGTGATCGTTGACATTGATGAAGACTCAATGTTATCTTCAGAAGTGCCAGGCAAGCAAAACCCCCTTGTTCATTCTGATACAATCCCACTCTCTCGCTCCTTCTCTCTTTTACTGCATTCGGACAACAACGTTTCAACTGTTACATGCTGCGGTAGCTGAACCCCTTTCATCTACATGACCTGTCATTGCCACAGTAAATATATGAAACCCACTAGCATGAGTAGGAGTTGTTTGAGCCCTGATGTGCCTACTCATTCATGTTTGTTTGTCATGCCTGCTACTGCTTAGAGTTGAGTCAGGTCTGATTCATCGGGGATGAATTGGAATGTGGTGAACATGTCCTACTGTTGAGAGCTAAGTGTGTGAACATGATTTGGTAAAGGTAGAGGTGAGAGGCCATGTAGGAGTACATGGTGGGTTGTCTCATTGCAGCCGTTCTTAGGAACTGAGTTCTGTGTTTGTGATCCATGTACAGTTACTACCACACATTGGGTTCCGGTAACTCGGCCCCTCTCGGCTTATTAATCTACTCGATCTCTGTCCAGGAGTTGCAACAAGTTTCTGGTGTTTGTAGGTAGTGTTAGTAGTCTACCAAGTGGCACCCGGTACAGGTGGGCTTGGGACAGACTAGGCACAGTGGCACGGTGTACCAAGTGGCACCCGGATGGTGGGCTTGGGAACCCTGCACACATCGTTTGGGGCGGTGAGCGACACCCCGGCCGTATCTCCTTGCGGATGGAACCCGAATAGGCGATAAACCTGGACTAGAGACTTGTTGGTTACTCAAGTCATGGCCGACACCCTCGCCCGGCTACCGCTTGAAGGTTGCCGAGGTACATGACGTGTACAGGGCGATAAGTGGCGAGAGCGTGTGTGAAGAAGTACACCCCTGCAGGGTTATCATTATCTATTCGAATAGCCGGATTCCTCGGATATGGGAACTTGGACCCCTTGCATAGTTCATAGACAAGTGAAAGTGGATACTCTAAAATGCGCAAGATAAGCGTGAGTGCTATGGATGGCGTTCTAGTAGGGAGACGGGAGCGGATCCATAGTGGTGTATTGATACGGTGAATATGTGGACTCGTGTGCGCCACCTCAAAAGAGTTACTTGCAGTCGTAGTTCAGGATAGCCACTGAGTCAAAGCTGGCCTGCTGCAGTTAAACTCCACCATCCTTTCGTTGATAATGATGCATATGTAGTTAGTTCTGATGTAAGTCTTGCTGAGTACATTTGTACTCACGTTTCCTTACTTTATGTTTTTGCATAGAGACTTCTGTCTCGCTAGTAGTTCCACGTGGACTTCGACGTTTAGCTTGTTACCTCAGCTACGATCTTGTACCCTTGGGAGGGTCTGGTAGATAGTTAGGCTCCTCAGCCTTCTTCATTTTTAGTTGTCTGTACTCAGACAAGTTAAGCTTCCGCATGTGCTTTGACTTGTATGCTCTGAATGTTGGGTCATGAGACCCATGTTTGTAATATCTCGCTCCTCGGAGCCTAATGAATAAATACTTGATTCATAGAGTTATGTTGTGATGCCATGTTGTATTTACACATATCGAGCATATTGTGTGTGTGATTGAAATGCTTGGTATGTGTGGGATCCGACAACCTAGTTGTTTATCCTTGGTAGCCTCTCTTATGGGGAAATGTAGTCTTGTGCTTCCATGAGCCATAGTAGTCCGCTACAGCCCGGTTCACCAGAGTCCTGCTAGCCTAGCACTACTGCTCCGGGGCACTTGACTGGCCGGCATGTGATTCACTTTGTTCCTGCGTCTGTCCCTTCGGGGAAATGTCACGCGGTGACATCCGGAGTCCTTCCTAGCCTGCTACATCCCGGGTTCCCGGAGTCCTGTTAGCCTAGTGCTACAGCCCGGATTCACACGCTGCTGTCCGACATGCTCGATGTAGATTCATGTATGCTTGTCCCCGTAAGTTAGTGCCACTTTGGGTTCATGACTAGTCATGTCGGCCCGGGTTCTCTGTCATATGGATGCTAGCAACGCTATCATATACGTGAGCCAAAAGGTGCAAATGGTCCCGAACCATGGCAAGGCGACACCCGTGGGAATACCGTGCGTGAGGCCGCAAAGTGATATGAGGTGTTACAGGCTAGATCGGTGTGACTTAGAATCGGGGTCCTGACATTTGCCGAGCAAATGGATCCAATGGACCTCTCATCCCTAAACGAGCTCTTGGATCGCATCGCCACCTTGGGAGTCGCTACGGACTATGATCGGATTGGTCTTAAACCCAGTCAAAGGGAGATTAACTCTCCACCGGTCACCCATCATATTGCGGTGGAGGAGGAACAATGCGGTGATTCTTCCTCTATCTTGAGGACTAACTTTGTCTGGATTCCTGAGCTCTCCGAGCCGGATACCCATTTACGGGAGGACATCACCCAAGCCCTGAACCCAGAGTCAGGCGGCGAGCCAGACTTATCGGGCAACATCCCAGAACCCGAACTTCCAAGATTGGAAACTCCTCGGCCCCTGGGTCTCAGATCGGGTAAGGGTTCGGACTCAAATCCACCCACCCACCCAAACATAAACGATCTTTCTCACATCAGGCAAGCGCCCCAGGAAATAGTAAATCATTATTGGTCCAGATTCCTCCTTGTGATGAACAAGGTTAAGGACTGTCACGAGGAAGACGCAGTCTCATTTTTCCGCAATAATTGCACGGACAAGGGAATCCTTAACGCCATAAGTCGCCGTGACATATCACGCTTCGCTGACTTGGCGTCCATAGTACGAAAGTACTGTGCGATGGAAAGTGCCTGGAAAATCGAAACGAAATTTTGGGACAATCCGGCTCCAAATATACACCCAGTCTGAAGTAAAATGGTGCACTATCATAAGACACCCGAGTTAATTACAAAGAAGCAAAAACCCTCTACAGATGGCCGAATACAAAGCCCTGTTACATGGTCATCGGATGGTAGTTTCCATGGGCATTCAACGCCTGGAGGTGCGTGGGGATTTGAACCTCGCAATATCCCAAATAAATGGAGACTTCGATGCCAAGGATCCAAAGATGGCGGCCTATCGCAACGTCGTCCAAAAGATGTCAGCTCGGTTCGAGGTGCTCGAATTTCACCATGTGGCTCAGGGAAACAATCAGGCGGCGGATATCCTCGCCCGCATCGGTGCAAAACGCAATGCGGTCCCCCCAACATCTTTTTGGAGAGGTTGTTTAAGCCATCTGTGGTATGGGAGGGGACACTGGTAACAATAGTCCGGACCCGGCCAAAATGCCCGATACCAAACACTCTGACATAATCGGAGGCTCTGCCACCGAAATAACACCTTCATCCCACGTAATAATGGCCATCATCGCCCCGTGGACAGAACCATTCCTGGCCTACCTAACTAGGCAGGAACTTCCCGAGGACCAAAATGAGGCACGCTGCATAGTGCAGCAATCTAAAGGCTACAGGGTCCATGAGGGAGAGCTGTATGAAAAAAGCACTACCGGAGTCCTTCAAAGGTGCATCTCCAAAGAGGAAGGGCGGAAGCCTTTGGCAGAAATTCACGCCGGACTCGGCAGCCACCACGCCGTAGCCCGGGCCCTTGTAAGCAAGGCCTTTCGTACAGGTTTTTATTGGCCGACGGCCCGGGTAGATGCACAGGACTTGGTCCAACGTTGCGTCGGTTGCCAGCTTTTTGCAAACCAAAGCCACATGCCACCCACCACCCTCCAAACAATCCCCATTACCTGGCCCTTCGCGGTCTGGGGGCTTGACATGGTTGGACCCCTTAAAGGGGGAACCCATAAGAAAACATACTTACTGGTCATGGTGGATAAATTCACCAAATGGATAGAAGCCAAACCTGTTAAAACGGCCAAATCCGGACTGGTGATAGACTTCATATCCGGGGTTGTACACCGTTATGGTGTCCCCCACAGCATCATCATTGACAACGGCACGAACTTCATGGCCGACGAGGTAAAACTCTGGTGCAGCAACATGGGCATTAAGCTCGATTATGCCTCTGTCTATCACCCACAAACTAACGGCCAAGTTGAGCAAGCAAATGGTGTTATCATGAGCAGCATCAAGCCCAGATTAGTGCGGTCCTTAAAGGAGTCTAACACGCACTGGGTCGAGGAGCTCGACTCCGTACTCTGGGGGCTGTGAACCACGCCGAATCGTACTATCAGATACACACCCTTCTTTATGGTGTACAACGCAGAGGCGGTTCTGCCCTGCGACATAATTCATGACTCACCTTGAGTGCGCATGTATGAAGAAAGAGAAGCCGAGCTCGATCGGCAGGACAGTCTGGACACCCTGCAGGAGGAGCGCGACGTGGCAAAAGCCCGTTCCGCATTCTATCAGCAACAGGCTCGCAGATACCAAAGCAGAGAAGTACAGGCCAAAACTTATAACATTGGCGAGCTAGTTCTACGCCTGTCGGAGAAGAAAAAGACCAAGCTCGAGCCCAAATGGGAAGGTCCCTTCATTATTGACCAAGTTCTGACTGGTGGAGTGTACGCCTAGTGCATCGAATAATCGACTTGAGCCGAACCCATGGAACGCAGCCAGGCTCCGAAGATTCTGCGCCTAGTGCCTGACTCTATGTTCGTCTCCTTCCTCTGTCCATTTATTGCCTATACATTATCTGTCTTTTTTCTCTTTCTTTCTTTTATTCTTCCTCAAGGCCTTCAAGTTCCAACGTGTGCCTTGCTTGCAGACTATTGAAGTGATAACCGTGCTCATTATACCTGGGGGCTTCTTACACAGAAGCTTAATTATTTATCTTGGCTTCATGCCCCGCACATGTGTTATTCTTTCGCATGTACCTTTTCTCCGCCATTATATGCATCGATATGACTTAATTTTTGGCCAAGATGGGTTGCCTGGCTCTTGTATTTATGTCCTACGTTCCCGTTAATTCGGCTAGGGCATAAGGGGAGCACCTCTGCAATTGTTACTGCCGGTTCAGCCGGATGCGTACCTCAGACTGGGTGAAGCCGAAAGCTAGCGTTCTTAAGGGAATATTCGGTCGGTGAACAAAAGATGATTTTTATTTATTTTCCATATGTGCCCTCATATGTGCCGGACATGCACTTTAGGGCATGCGTACCCAGGGAAAGGAACCCTTAACGGAACTATTCTCCCTGGAAGATGTTTCTTACTACCCATGTAATATAGCATAACTAGTTGGGTACTTGTCTGTTCAAGCACTAATGACCCCTACGCCTAGTTTCCACGCATACCCTAGTTCTTATATAACTGAGCGGGTATTTGGATACACTCCGGACTATCGGGTCCCGAGGTTGAAGCGAAAAGGTCTGCCATGACAAATGATTTACAATCCGGCTAGAAGGCATTATACATGTCACTTTAATTACATAGTCATGTAGACTGACTAAATTCCTCTTCTATACCATCCAATAGGTTGTCTAGCCTACAATAATGTTGGGAATACTTTGCGGCTAATTCTACTTGCCCATATACTAAGCTAATGGGGATCTCTTTCCCATTGGGCCCCACAGGTCCGACCTCGACCATGTGGTTTGGGTCAGCCTTGGTATACCACGTCTTCACCATGGCCCAGGCTTCCCTGGCACCTTGACGGCAGGCCGATATCATCCATAATCGGAAGCGCCGCCATGCTCCTTGAGCTTCTCCGAAAGCTCTCCAATGCCTGCTGGCAGGGAGACGGATGGCCACAAGGCCTGGGCAATACCTTGCATCACCTTCCGAACTTGTTCGTGCAATTGTGAGAGCTCGGGTAGAAGATCACCCGCAGATCCGGGCATCTCCTCTGCGGGACGACCCGTCAGCATACCTGCATACATAACTCTGTTAGCCGGCTTCTCCGCCGCACTCTTTTAAGGGTTCGTTCAAGCACTTACTGAAAATACCACGTCGAAGCCGCTTATTCTCCTTCACGGAGTCCACAAGATGGGCTCGAACATCTTTTAGTTCCACGCTCAGCTTGGTATTGGCATCTTGGAGATTGTTTTTCTCCCGCATGACCTTAGTCAGCATGCGTTCGCCAGCCTTTAGCTGTCGTATGACATGCTGGTCCTCCGGATTCTCTCCGGGGCCATCTGCAATATCTATTGTTAGATCTGCAGCAATGTCGCACACTATATGGTACCTATCATTCTTTGAAGCAAATGTTACCAGCTGTGTACTTTTCAGGTTCCTTCAATGCGGCAACGGCGGCCCGAAGTTGGGTCTTGCATTCCTCCTGCTCCTATGACAGTCGAGTATTCTTCTTTGTAAGAACCTGCACAATAAATGATCCTTAAATCAGTTGTGCCAACTGTTTCAAGTCTCAGGGGCTACTGATATATATATATTCATCAAATTTTCTTACCCTTACATCCTTTACATATTGGTCCATGGCTCTGGCTAGACCATTTTGAGCAGCACGGATGTATGCATCTCCCGAGTTGAATGCATCAAACGCCTCTCGGGAGAAACAAGCGTCATGGAGTATGGGTCGGCGACGCTAGTGATTCATGGCGCTCTCCACTTCATAATTCATAGCGGATATCTTATCCGCATCCTCTGTAGAAGGAGCATCCGGCGTGTACCTCGTGTTAGCTTCCACCTCTGTGTCCGGCCCTGGAGCCCGACTGGTAGAGGCGTGATCGGTGACCTCTCCGGATATTGTCCAGCGAGCATTCTTCCTTCTAGGAAACACGGGTGTTATTATGTTTTTAAATACGACAACCACGGAGTGAGGTGTTGCATCATACCTCTACGCCGGCGTCTCCGTCCGGACCGCCTTCCTTTTTAGCCTGTCCGGCTTTGAAACCCCTTGTTGGTGAGTCGCCGCGGGCTCGGCATGGCGTCCCGAGGGCCTTCCCTATAAAACACCATTTGTATACGGTAGGTGAAGTGCATAAAAGGAAATCCTTTTCAAAGGTTGGGGCTCCGGTCTCATTTACCTGCAAGGCTGGGAGTAGCCCAGGGTAGTCGGCTATAATGGCTACCATGGCGTCATCACAACTTAGCTGATAGAAAATCCTATCAATCAGCTCCACGAATATGTCCGGATCCTCTTTCAGGCCAGGGTCGAAGACCCGCTCAGGATCCTCGAGTTGTGGAGGTGGGCTATTGATCTCCCCTACCGCCTTACACAGTTCATGCGATGAAACGACAAGGTAAATATTCATCACGAAAACAAGGGTAGGATGGAAGTAAAAAGAGCGGAAGCTCACCCAGCTTCGAGGGTTGTTCATGGAGAATCCATCCCATGGCTTGATGCGGAGGAACTCCTCTTCTTCCCCCTTATACAGATAGGATAGAATTTTTGCTAGAGCAGCAATTGAGACCGGTCCCTTGCGCCCGCAGCGAGTGGCATTATCTTCCCCGTTGAAGTGCCACATGGGGTGACCTCGATATTGAAGTGGCTGAACCCCCCGCATAATGCATATTGCCATAACCTCGGTTATGGTCAGTCCTGATTTGGCCAGCAACTTTATCCGGCCCATCAGATAAAATACGTCTCTATCATCTTCCTCCTATGGGCTCCGTGGGCGCCAGCTTAGGCGATTCTTCAAAGGGGCGTTGTCGAACTCAGGATGCTCGCTCCCGCAGCCCAGCCCATCCCAGCCCGGCCGATGAATGCTCGCTGAGGGAGGATGGTGTGGTTTGGATCTGAGGATCCTCGTCTCTTTAACAGAAAGTTCATTCACATAGATGGGGTGGTAAATGTAAAAACACCCTGGCTCCTCACATTCGCTTGACACGTGGAAGATAGCCATTATTGGACGCAGAAGCCAAGAATCGCAACATTTACGAGAAGCCGGACACTATTTAGCAGGTACTCAGAGTTTGAAGAAGAACCCGCCTTGCAATGCCGAAGACAATCTGCGCGCAGGACTCATCTTCATTGAAGCCTGGTTCGGGGGCTACTGAGGGAGTCCTGGATTAGGGGGTATCCGGACAGCCGGACTATATCCTTTGGCCGGACTGTTGGACTATGAAGATACAAGATTGAAGACTTCGTCCCGTGTCCGGATGGGACTCTCCTTGGCGTGGAAGGCAAGCTTGGCAATTCGGATTTGTAGATCTCCTTCCTTGTAACCGACTCTATGTAACCCTAGCCCCCTCCGGTGTCTATATAAATCGGAGGGTTTAGTCCGTAGAGATAACAACAATCATACCATAGGCTAGCTTCTAGGTTTATCCTATTCAATCTCATGGTAGATCAATTCTTGTAATACTCATATCATCAAGATCAATCAAGCAGGAGTAGGGTTTTACCTCCATCGAGAGGGCCCAAACCTGGGTAAAAACATCGTGTCCCCCGTCTCCTGTTACCATCCGCCTAGACGCATAGTTCGGGACCCCCTACCCGAGATCCACCTGTATTGACACCGACAGGTGGTGATCCAACCATCTACTCTGATGGTGAATCGTCCATAGGCGAGACTAATTCAATGTATCAGCTGCAAGACGGTCGGCTTGGGGGTTGTTCCCATGGCGACAGTATTCTGGACCCTATGAGCCGCCAAATAGGGTCGCAATTTTCATGGACGGTACACAGCCAGCGCAGAATTCTACAACTGCAGCGGCAATGATTTCTGGGTCATCAGTGGCGATGGTGGCTGAGGCAGGAGGCCCTGTGCGCCCGCCGGCTCAGGTCTTGTCCGACTTATTGGACACTTTGACAACATTGTTGACAGCAGAGGTTAATCCAACAAATCAAACTCGGAATAACGCGGAAGTTGCAAAACTGAAAGATGAGATAGCTCAGGCCAAGGGAGATCTAGCGGCTGAGGATGCGAGGATGGCTATGGAGCGAGCTGCACTGGATGCTTATGCACAGCGGATCAAGGATGATTCCTTCCGGCTCCCGTTGGATCAGAACGCTTCAAACAAAGTCATGAGGAGAAGGTATCGGAGTCGTCTTCCTCCGGCTTACGAGGCGAGAAACCTCTTCAACACACCTGGTGCAGGGACTAGTGACCCGCCAGAGGTAAACCGAGTGGTAGCCATGCCTAGGAATGGAGCGCCTTCTTAGCCACGCACGAACCGTCTAATACCCCGCCACAGTATGTACCGACGCCACCGTGTCATTATTCTAACCCGTTGGATAATATGATCGCCACGGCGACACGATTGGCGGCTCTCCCAGTTGAAGGCGAGTCTCCAGCTGTGGTTGAAACAAGGAGGGCTAGAGAGCTTCTTCAGACAGCATTGGTACAGCAGGAGACTTATTCTTACAGTCGTGAAAGGATTCACTCAACCCCTCTCCCAAGCCGGTGTTATAGCAGGCACATGGACTCCCCAGCCGTATCAAGCAGTGAGCAGCACTGTAACCCGCCCCGTGGACATGACCCAGCGTGTGGTGGTGTTAATACTCAGGCCCTGATGGATTAGGATAGAACATGTCGAGAGGCTAAGCTAGCGGCTTAGTACATGACCCATCAACCATCTCCGGCTTATCCAACGACTTCGGCGAAGGCCGGCGTGGCCTCTAGAACCACGGGCGTACCATGTTTAGTACCAGCTCTACGGAATGAGCATTTTCCCAAGGATTTCAAACGACCTCGTAAGGTGCCTAACTATACAGCCGACTTACCCCCTAAGGCGTGGATTGAGAGTTACGAGATGGCCATGGAGCTGTAAGAGGTCAGCGATGCTGCGTGTGCCAAGTACTTCACCATGATGCTGGATGGAATGGCCCATACTTGGTTAAAGGGATTTCCTGCCAATTCCATTGGGTAGTGGGCCGAGTTAAAGGCCCGGTTCATCCAGATTTCTAAAGATACGTGCAAGCAGCCCATGTCAATTCTGGATTTGCATGCCTATGCCCAAGAAGAGGGCGAGTCAACGACCCATTGGGTGCACCGGGTCAAAGCCATCCTGCACTCATCGGATAACATTAATGTCGGAGAAAATTGCTGTTTTTTGCCTCTTAAACAGAAGCTAGGGTGACTCAAGCGCCACTGCAATGACATGGGGGAGCTGATGGCAGCTCTGTTTAAATATGCTGACTCTGATAGTACCAAGGATCCCGAGTCTGATGATGAAAAGACAGGAAAGGGAAAGAAGAGTGGCAACACCAAGGGCCAGCATCATAACCCGACGAGTCAGGGGGGCAATGGTAAGCGCAAGACCGATTGTAATTTAGACTCTAGGACCAATACCAACACGCAGAATAATGGTCAGCGTCGTAAGGGAAAGCCACCTCCTCAGGCAGGAGAGACAGCTATCAATCTTGAGAAGATGATGAATGAGCCCTTCCCAAAGCATGGTACGCGGGAAAGGCCATCCGGTCACCTTTGTAAAGACTGCCACATTATGTAGGAGTTCAAAAATTCCAATTTGTTCCAGAACAATCATGGGTCAGGCGGCGCCTCAGGTTCCAGCTCTCATGGTCCAGGTTACGATGGTAGCGGTTCTAATTCCAGTTTCCAGGGTCACCCAAGCAATCAAGGCAATCAGGGTGGTTATCATCAACAGTCCGGTCAGGGGAATCAGAAGCAGCAATCGGGGTATCAGAGTAACCTGAAGCAGTTGAATAGTGGGCAGTACCACGTCTTCACCATGATTTTATGCAAGCGAGACGAGAAGCTCTGTAAAAGAGCGGTGAATGTTGTTGAGCTGGCGGTTCCCCGTTACTTGCGATGGTCTGAGAAGCCCATTGTGTGGAGTCGGGAGGATCACCCGCCCTGGGTCGATAATCCAGGTCAATTGGCTTTGGTGGTGGCGCCTTAGGTTGGAGGGTACAAGTTCACTAAGGTACTCATGGATGGAGGCAGCAGTATTAATATCCTTTACTATGATACTTCTCATCGTATGGGATTAACTAATAAAAATCTTACGCCGTCCAATACTGTTTTCCATGGAGTGGTGCCTGGTAAGTCGGCATATCCGGTAGATCGCTATGGAAGTGGCCTTCAGAGATGAATATGACTCCAGGGCTGAGACGCTAACCTTTGAAGTAGTCAAGATTCAACGTCCGTATCTCGCGCTGTTTGGATGGTCGACTTATGCCAAATTCATGGAACGGCCTTGTTATGTATATCTGTAGCTCAAAATGCTGGGTCACAAGGGCACTATTACAGTACATGGGAGTCACAAGATGGCCTTGGAGTGTGAGGAAGGCGATGCTACTTATGTTGAGTCTGTTTGTGCGACAGAGGAGTTGAAGTTCTACAAGGACAATGTTGACCCGGCAGACATCATGTCTTTGAAAAAACCAACTACGGAGCATGATCCAGTCTTGAAGTTTAAGTCGGCAGATGACACCATGCTAGTTGATTTCGTTCCTGGCGATTCATCCAAGTAGTTCAACATTAGTGCTAATCTAGATCCGAAATAGGAAAGTGCGCTCATCGAGTTCATCCATGAGAACCGGGACATCTTTGCATGGAAACCTTCTGACATGCCAGGTGAATCGAGGGAACTCGCTGAGCTCACTCTTAACATTGATCCAAAGTATAAACCGGTCAAGCAATTTCTTCGTCGTTTCAATGAACAAAGGCGTAAGGTCATTGGTGAAGAAGTGGCCCAGCTCTTGCCGGCTGGGTTCATTGTTGAAGTTTTTCATCTTGAGTGGTTGGCAAGCCCGGCGTTAGTACTGAAGAAGAATGGCACTTGGCGTATGTGTGTGGATTACACATATTTAAACAAGGCTTGTCCGGCTGATCCTTTTGCTCTCCCCCGTATTGACCAGATTATTGATGCTACAGTGGTTTGTAAGCGTTTGAGTTTTTTGGATGCTTATTCTTGTTATCATCAGATCAAGATGGCACTTAAGGACCAGGAAAAGACACCTTTCATCACTCCTTTCGGAGCCTTCTATTATGTGTCTATGCCTTTTTGGTTGAAGAGCACCCAAGCGACTTACCAGTGGTGTGTGCAAAATTGCCTTCATAGTCAGATCGGGCGTAATGTTCATGCTTATGTGGATGACATTGTGGTGAAGTCCAGGGCAAAGGAGACCCTGATCGATGATTTGAAGGAGACTTTCGACAATCTCCGGGTTTATAAGATGATGCTTAACCCGGCCAAGTGTTTTTTTGGTGTGCCAGCTAGTAAGCTTTTGGGTTTTCTGGTTTCAGAACAGGGTATTGAAGCTAACCCGGAAAAAATAAAGGCTATCACCTCTCTGGCTAAACCGGCGTGTATCAATGATGTTCAGCATTTGGCAGGTCCTATTGCAGCCTTAAGCCGGTTGGGTGAGAAGGCTATCCCTCTGTACCAGATGATGAAGAAGACAGACCACTTTTTTTGGAGTGATGCTCCTAATCAGGCATTTGTGGCCTTGAAGAAACAATTGGCTGAGCCGCCAGTTCTTGCTGCTCCTATTGATAAAGAGCCTTTGTTGTTATATGTGGGTGCCAATAGCCGAGATGTCAGTGTAGCCATTGTGGTAGAAAGGAAAGAGTCAGGCAAGGAGTATCTGGTTCAATGGCCGGTATACTACATCAGTAAGGTGCTTATTGAGTCCAAATAGAGATATCCTCATTGGCAGAAGATTGTATATCGGGTTTTCATGGCTAGTCGGAAGCTTAAGCAGTATTTTCTGGGTCATCCTATCACTGTGGTTAGTTCTGCCCCTTTAGGGGATATCATTCAAAACA
This sequence comes from Triticum urartu, assembly GCF_056163025.1. Taxonomy (NCBI): domain Eukaryota; kingdom Viridiplantae; phylum Streptophyta; class Magnoliopsida; order Poales; family Poaceae; genus Triticum; species Triticum urartu. The sequence goes on along the minus strand of NC_141876.1, from coordinate 288,558,344 downwards.
GACAAGCCATAGGTCGGGTAGCCAAATGGGCCATTGAGCTTGGACCTCATGGCTTAAAGTATGTGCCTCGTACAGCCATCAAGTCTCAGGCACTTGTGGATTTTATCAATGATTGGACAGAGTTGCAGATGCCTGAGGAGAAGCCAGATAGCACATATTGGACTATCCACTTTGATGGGTCCAGGAAATTGGAGGGCTTGGGGGCTGGACTTGTCTTGACTTCCCCACGAGGTGATAAATATTCTTATGTTCTCCGGTTGATGTTCCCTTGTACTAACAATCCAGCTGAGTATGAGGCCTTTCTCCATGGTCTTCGGATGCCTAAGGAGATGAACTTAAGCCGGGTGAGGTGCTTCGGTGAATCATATCTGGTAGCTCAGCAAGTTTCTGGCACTTGGGATTCCAAGGATCCACTCACGGCGTCTTATCGTCGAGAGGTTGATGCTATTGAGGGTCACTTCAAGGCTTATCAAGTTGAACATGTTGACCGTACGAAAAATGAGGCAGATGATGCTTTAAGCTAGTTCGGGTCTCAGCGTAAGCCGGTGCCACCTAACACTTTTCTAGATATTCTGCATAACCCTTCTGTCAAATTACCTACAGAGGAGGATCTTGCTATTCCTGACTTGGAGGCACAACTGGTGGCGGCTCTTCATGTTATTCTTGATTGAATAGTTCCCTATTTGGTTTATATGACCTGGGGCGAGTTACCTAAGGACGAAACTTTGGCCAGGAAGATAACCCGGTGGTCTAAGTCAATGACTATTGTCAATGGAGAATTGCATCATCGCAATGTCACAGGGGCGTTCAACATTGTGTTTCTCCTGAAGAAGGCTGTGAGATTCTATGAGAGATTCATGAAGGAGGTTGTGGTCATCATGCCGGGTCTAAGTATCTCGTAGCCAAGGCTTTTTGTCATGGGTTCTATTGGGTGATGACTCTTGCTCATGCGAAGGATCTAGTCAGTAGATGTGATGGTTGTCAGATGTTCTCACGACGCATTCATGTGCCGGCTCAAGAATTGAGGATGATTCCAATTACTTGGCCATTTGCAGTCTGGGGGCTTGATATGGTTGGGCCTTTCAAAAGGTCCAAGGACAAAAAGACGCACCTCATGGTAGCGGTTGACAAGCTTACGAAATGGTTTGAGGTAGAGCCGGTCAGCAAATGTGATGCGGCGACGGCGGTTCAATTCACGAAAAAAGTAATTTTCCATTTTGGTTTTCCCCACAGTATTAACTGATAATGGTACTAATCTATCCAAGGGTGCCATGGAAGAATTTTGCCAACGTGAGCATATCCGGTTTGATGTATCATCAGTAGCTCACCCCCTGTCCAATGGTCAAGCTGAGAGAGCCAATCAAGATATCCCGAGAGGCATCAAGCCCCGGCTTATGGTTCCTTTGCAGAGGACGCCGGGTTGTTGGGTGGATGAGTTACCCTCAGTATTATGGAGTATCAATACTACGCCCAACAGATCTACGGGTTACACGGCTTTCTTCATGGTTTATGGAGAAGAGGCGGTTCTCCCTAGTGACACCCGTCATGACTCACCCGTGTGGCGGCGTATGTTGAAGCTGACAATGAAGAAGCATGTCAAGATGCACTTGACTTGTTAGATGAGGAGCGTGACCTCGCAGTGGCTCGATCATCGATTTATCAGCAAGATCTGCATCATTATCACAGCCGCCGGGTTAAGACCAGAATCTTTCAAGAAGGTGACCTGGTGCTCTGGCTTATTCGGGATCAAACGGATATGCATAAACTATCCCCACCTCGGGAAGGGCCTTTTGTGGTCAGAAAGAATCTGAACAACGGATCATACTACCTTGTCGATGTTCGAGACCACAAGGACTCACAAACATCGGAGGAGGAGACCCGTCGGCCGTGGAATATTACTCATCTTCGGCCTTACTACACATGAGCCACCGGCTCTTACAATGTACATATCTTGACAATGTATATATTATGATGATTATAATAAAGATGGCACCCCTGCTAATACAGGGCCTCTGTTCGTTTCATCTTAGAGAATACTGAGTCTTTTTCACTACGAATGGACACTTGGGGGCTTCTTGCTTATTGAGCATAGCTGTGAATATCCCTCTTGATCCAGCTCATGGCCATAGTTAAAGGACATTTGGGGGCTTCTAGCTCATTGAGCATAGCTATGAATATCCCTCTTGATCCGGCGCAACGCCACATCGTTAGATGGTCACTTGGGGGCTTCCTTCTCATTGAGCATAGCCGTGAATATCCCTCTTGATTCGGCACAATGCCACATCTTCAGATGGTCACTTGGGGGCTTCTTTCTCATTGAGCATAGCTGTGAATATCCCTCTTGATCCGGCACAACGCCACTCTTACAAATCACTTGGGGGCTTCCTGCTCATTGAGCATATCTGTGAATATCCCTCTTGATTCGGCTTATACGCCATAAAGCACTTGGAGGCTTCCAGTTCAAACATAGGTGTATTCACCAAAGAGAACATAGTGTAACCACCCTCGTGAGATGGCTTGGAACACCAGGTGTATTCACCAAAATTTTCCGGGTTCTCTTGCTTTTTAGAAACTGCCACTCCGCCCGGGTAATCCTAGAATGTCAAGCCGAACTCTTGAGAGTCAATCTTACATTCACCCTGAACTTTTCATGGTTAAAACGGCGGTCATGTGAGGCCGGATTCACAAAGTGTAAAAGGTTAACTCTGTGACTTGGCAGCCATGAATGCCTTGGAGTTTTAGGCTTGGCGGCCTACGAAAGCCTCGTTTTCTCGATTTTGATTCATTATCTTTTTCTGAGCATTTTTTGGAGTCATGTATTTACGCCATATTAACATATGGCTTGAGACAATTCAGGCCATGAAGCCTTCATCCTTATGGATCATGCTTAAACATATCTGGAGTTTCATAACTTGGACTGGGTTCAAACTATAAATCGCCAGTATATGATAATTAAACAGGGCATTACATGACAATTAAATAGGGCATTATGTGTCGAACCTTTCTGGGTTGACACCCTTACTGCCCAGTGAATCAATCTTCTTGGCCTTGACAACCTAAAGCTTCCGGATCATCCTTCTCCGGTTCTTCATCCTCCACCTTCTGGAAGTTTGGTGATGATCTGTCAATGCCACGCAAGGTTTGGAATTCAGCTTCATCATCTATAAGGTTGGACGGATCAACTTCAAGGGTGAAAGTATGCTTATGGATTGGAGGAATCAGATCCATCACTTTATAAGCCGGCGTGGGCATCTTTTGATTCTATGTATCATAAGCTGACTGATATTTTGAGAGATTTGTTTCATCAACAATCAGAGTCACCAGAGGACGTATTTCTTTAACACAGGCGGCAAAGTGTTTCTGGTCAAAAGAAGTGCCATCTTCTTTCAAGCTTGGATACCCAGTAGCTACCTCAGCCGGGTCTAGCTCTGGTAACCATGCCTTAGCACGGCTCAAGGGCATCACAGCGTCGCCTCTTGCACATGGCCGTTTTATCTCTTGAATCCTCGCAGGCAGAATTGACAATTTTTTCAAGATGTCACTCAGCAGATTTGGTCCTTGATTTGTTGGATAAATCGTGGCTAGCATGCGCTGAGTTCCGGGATACAGCCGGAGAATTATCTTTGCAATAGAACCATGTTTGGTTCCAATCTTTGGGTGACTCGACAGGCGAGCATAGGGGAAGACATCATCTCTTCTTCGTTGAATTGGGACCCCGCCAAGTTCTAAGCTAGGTCCGTTAGTACACTAGTTCTGCCAGTTCAGATAAAAATATTCCGTAAAGAGTTCAACACTGGGCTCTTCTTGAAGGTACACTTCACAGAAAACTTGAAAGTTGCAGATATTTGACACGGAATTGGGTCCAATGTCTTGAGTATGGAGTCGAAAGAAGTGCAGAACATCTCAGAAAAATTCAGTACCGGGCAATGAGAAGCCCCAATTCATGTGATTAGCAAAAAACAATGACCTCGCCATCCTTTGGCTGAGGTCTTTCTTCGCTTGATTTGGGGGTGCGCCAATGCAAGACACTTTTCACTGGTAAATAGCCAATTTTGATATAATCTTTGAGCATGTCTTGAGTGACAATGGAGGGAACCCAATTACATGAAGTGAGTGTCTTCGGCATTGCAAAGGACGAAGCCTAAAAGAAATAAAATTGGCCGGTTTACATTGATTTGTTAAGCCAGAGGTAAACATTGCAGTATATATTCAACTTGGTGGCTTAAAAGGGGCCTAATGACATATGGATAGTTATAAACCGGTGATATAAGCCGTCATGACAGCAATGGTATTCAAGATCTATCAAGAGCGAATTCTACTAAGTGTTGAAGCAAACAGGTTTCATAAATGGATGCTGGGATTTTGGATCTGGGACACTTCGGATAATGGAAATATTTTTGACCTAAATTATAGTGCTCGAGCAGTTCATATGTTCAGATTGGATTTTCTTATGCGAAGGAGTTGGTCTAATAACAAAAACAAGTATCACGGCTGCTGCCGTGTAGGAGGAGTGTTAAGTTTGAATCAAAGTTAAAAGCTACAACGAAGAACAGGGATGAACTCCGACGAACCTGCAGGAAACCCTAATGATATATAAAGGAAAGGGAAGGAGGAAAACTTACTTGAGTTGTTAAGTGGCGAAGGCGCGGGACCAAGCTCTGGACAGATCAGGTCGATGCAACGGCCATTGTCGATGTAGTAGCAGAGGTCGAGGACGCAGGCGGAGCTCGAGTGCTGGAGTGATGCGAGGAAGAAGAAAGAGATGAAGAGGCAAGGGGGAGAAAAGAAAGGGACCCCTGGTCCTATTTATAAGGATGCAAGGATAAGCGACATGAGCGGGAAACGAGGAGACCAAAAAGTGGATATGTGACGACGGAAACGCCTTGATTTTCGGGATGGTTATTAAAGATAAGGATCCGTTAAGATATGCTGGGTATTGTGCAAAATTAATGATAGATGATGTCTTGGCGGGTCTTCGAAATTCCAAGAGATGATGTCATGGCGGGTTACAATATCTTACATGAGCAGGTGAAGAAGGATTTTTTCTAAGTGTTGATGATTGACATGAACCAGTTCAAATCAACCTGGGCCTAATGTTGGCGATATGACTATTGGGCATGACCCGCCCAGAAGGGGCCGGTTTATCCCAGTGGCGGTTCATCAAACTAAAGCCCATGAAGATGTTAAAGATGGCGGTTCATAAAGCAGATTCAATAAAGGGGCCAAGGGTGGCTTAAAACCCATAGGGATAAAAGTATATGTATGACTTGTATTATAAGGCAAGTTTAGTTAGTCACCAGGCCGGACACGTTTATGAACTGGCCGGGACTCTGAAATCCACTGGGCGTCAACCTATGTATATAAAGGGACGACCCGGAGGCGGCTTAGGGCAAGAGACAACAGATCGAAAGCTAGGTCAAGCGTATTCGCTCCCTAGTAATCGAGACATAAGCAATACCACCTCAAACTGGATTAGGCCTTTACCTTCATCGCAAGGGGCCGAGCCAGTATAAACTCCTTGTGTCCTTTGTCCCATTTAACCACTTTAAGCTAACCTTGTTGCGATTGCTCCACGACTAAGTCCTTTTGCTAGGACATCTGCCATGACAATTCCACGACAGCGAGCTAATAAGACAAGCTACTCCTCATTGTCAGAGATATCGATGACGATTGGCTCCTTGGACATGGAAGAGGGAGAGGCCTCTGTTTCGTGGGTGCCCTCATCATAGTGGTAAGTTGCCTGGGCCACTCCGAGCACCAACATGCTGGCTCTCGAGATGAGGTAAGCACGTGCACGCTGAGAAAACACCTCATAATCTTCATCGAAGGCTCCGACAGTGGCATCGAGAAAACGCCAAGAACTATCGTTTAAAGCAACCAACCGCGTTGCAACGTCGGCGCGCGAGACATCAACGGTGGCCTCGACGGCGAGGTGCTCCTCCAAGATCTGGTGGTCGGCACGAATGGCAGCCATCACGACCTCATCCTCGCGTGCGGCCATGATATGCTTCTCCGCTGCCAAATGCTCCTTGACATCATGGCTATACTGCGTGCACCATGGCTTAAGGCGGTGCTTAGTTGGTGGAGGGTCGGTGATTTGGGTGGAAGGTGTCGTGCTCGCGCCGGCGGTCGGGGCATGTGGGATGTGGAAGGAGGAGGAGGATGGGGGTCGGGTGCGGATTACCTGCCTGGATAGGCGAGGCCGAGCAGCGTGAAGGAGGGTCGCCGGCGAGGAGGCGGTGCTGCAAGCAAGGAGTGAAGGTTTCAACTTGGAAAGTAAGGCAGAAACAGGGGGAATGTGGCTTTTGGTAAGGGGGAGGGGGCGGGAAGGTAGATATTTCCGAGGAAGCCGAAAATTTGGAATCACTTCAGCGAAAAAACTGGCGCGCAAAGTGTGATCAGACACGGTCCCTTTTTCAGAACTGTGTACGATATGTGAACATCTGATAACCCACAAGTATAGGGGATCAGAACAGTTTTTGATAAGTAAGAGTGTCGAACCCAACGAGGACCTAAAGGCAGAACAAATATTCCCTCAAGTTCTATCGACCACCGATACAACTCTACGCACGCTTGATGTTCGCTTTACCTCAAACAAGTATGAAACTAGAAGTACTTTGTAGGTGTTGTTGGATAGATTTGCAAGATAATAAAGAGCATGTAAATAAAAAGTAGGGGCTGTTTAGATAAAGACACAACTAAGTTAGGTTTAGTAGAGAGCTTGCTGTTATGAGAAAGTTATTTGTCCCTAGGAAATCGATAACTAGACCGGTAATCATTATTGCAATTTTATATGAGGGAGAGGCATAAGCTAACATACTTTCTCTACTTGGATCATATGCACTTTTGATTGGAACGCTAGCAAGCATCCGCAACTACTAAAGATCATTAAGGTAAAACCCAACCATAGCATTAAAGCATCAAGTCCTCTTTATCCCATATGCAACAACCCCCTTACTCGGGTTTGTGTTTCAGTCACTCACGCAACCCACTATAAGCGAATCATGAACGTATTGCAACACTCTAAAGCGGGGATCCCTCACGCTTGCGCGACATGGAGAGAACCATAGGACAGCACCAATAATAAAACATGCAACTCAAACCAATCACGATCATCAAATAGCCCATTAGGACAAAACGGATCTACTCAAACATCATAGGATAGCCATACATCATTGGGAAATAATATATAGCTTTGAGCACCATGTTTAAATAGAGATTACAGCGGGTAAGAGAGAGGTTACACCGCTGCATAGAGGGGGGAAGAGTTGGTGATGATGGCGGTGAAGTTGTTGGTGAAGATTGCGGTGATGATGATGGCCCCCGGTGGCACTCCGGTGCCACCGAAAGCGAGGGGGAGAGAGGCCCCCTCCTTATTCTTCTTCCTTGACCTCCTCCCTAGATGGGAGAAGGGTTTCCCCTCTGGTCTATGGCCTCCATGGTGTGGGAGGGCCGAGAGCCCCTCCGAGATTGGATCTGTCTCTCTGTCTCTCTCTGTTTCTGCGTTCTCAGATTCTTCGCTTTCACCGTTTCTTATATTCTCGCAGATTCGTAACTCCGATTGGGCTGAAATTTTAACACGATCTCTATCTGGATATTAGCTTTCTTGCGGCGAAAGAAGGGCATCAACCACCTTACAGGGTGGCCACGAGGGTCAGGGGCGCGCCCCCCTGCCTCGTGGGCCCCTCGAGCATCGTCTCGCGTTGATTTCACTTCCCAAAAATCACATATATTCCAAAAAAAATCTCCGTCCGTTTTTATCCCGTTTGGACTCCGTTTGATATGGATTTTCTGCGAAACAAAAAACATGCAACAAACAGGAATTGGCACTCGGCACTGGATCAATATGTTAGTCCCAAAAATAGTATAAAAAGTTGCCAAAAGTATATGAAAGGTGTAGAATATTGGCATGGAATAATCAAAAATTATAGATACGACGGAGACGTATCAGCATCCCCAAGCTTAATTCCTGCTCGTCCTCCAGTAGGTAAATGATAAAAAAGATAATTTTTGATGTGGAATGCTACCTAGCATAATCTTGCTCACATATCTAATCATGGCATGAATATTAAGATATGGGTTATTCAAAGCAATAGTCTATCATTTGACATAAAAACAATAATACTTCAAGCCTACTAATAAAGCAATCATGTCTTTTCAAAATAACATGGCCAAAGAAAGTTATCCCTACAAAATCATATAGTCTGGCTATGCTCCATCTTCGCCACACAAAATATTCACATCATGCACAACCCCGATGACAAGCCAAGGAATTGTTTCATGCTTTTGACATTCTCAAACCTTTTCAACTTTCAGGCAATACATGAGCGTGAGCCATGGACATAGCACTATAGGTGGATTATAATGGGGGTTGTGGAGAAGACAAAAAGGAGAAGATAGTCTCACATCAACTAGGCGTATCAATGGGCTATGGAGATGCCCATCAATAGATATTAATGTGAGTGAGTAGGGATTGCCATGCAACTGATGCACTAGAGCTATAAGTGTGTGAAAGCTCAAACTAAAACTAAGTGGGTGTGCATCCAACTTGCTTTCTCATGAAGACCTCGGGCGTTTGAGGAAGCCCATCATCGGAATATACAAGCCAAGTTCTATGATGAAAATTCCCACTAGTATATGAAAGTGATAACTCAAGAGACTCTCTATATGAAGAACATGGTGCTACTTTGAAGCACAAGTGTGGTAAAAGGATAGTAACATTGCCCCCTCTCTCTTTTTCTCTCATTTTTTTAGTTTTTTTGGGCCTTCTCCTTTTTTTGCCTTTCTCTTTTTTTTCGTCCGGAGTCTCATCCCGACTTGTGGGGGAATCATAGTCTCCACAATCCTTTCCTCACTCGGGCAATGCTCTAATAATGATGATCATCACACTTTTATTTACTTACAACTCAATATTACAACTCGATACTAGAACAAAGATATGACTCTATATGAATGCCTCCGGCGGTGTACCGGGATGTGCAATGATCTAGCGTAGCAATGACATCAAAAAACGGACAAGCCACGAAAACATCATGCTAGCTATCTTACGATCATGCAAAGCAATATGACAATGAATGCTCAAGTCATGTATATGATGATGATGGAAGTTGCATGGAATTATATCTCGGAATGGCTATGGAAATGCCATGATAGGTAGGTATGGTGGCTGTTTTGAGGAAGGTATATGGTGGGTTTATGGTACCGGCGAAAGTTGTGCGGTACTAGAGAGGCTAGCAATGGTGGAAGGGTGAGAGTGTGTATAATCCATGGACTCAACATTAGTCATAAAGAACTCACATACGTATTGCAAAAGTCTATTAGCTATCGAAACAAAGTACTACGCGCATGCCCCTAGGGGGATATATTGGTAGGAAAAGACCATCGCTCATCCCCGACCTCCACTCATAAGGAAGACAATCAATAAATACCTCATGCTCCGACTTCGTTACATAACGGTTCACCATACGTGCATGCTACGGGAATCACAAACCTCAACACAAGTATTTCTACTAATCCACAACTACCCACTAGCATGACTCTAATATCACCATCTTTATATCACAAAAATATTGCACGGAATCAAACATATCATATTCAGTGATCTACAAGTTATATGTAGGATTGTATGACTAACCATGTGAATGACCAATTCATGTCATCTCTCTAAATAGATATAAGTGAGGCAAGAGAGTTTAATTCTTTCTACAAAAGATATGCCCACGCTCTAACAAATATAAGTGAAGCAAAAAAGCATTCTACAAATGGAGGTTTTCTATGTAAAGAGAAACAGGCAATCCAAACATCAAATGATATAAGCAAAGCACATGAAGCATTCTATAAAGCCATACTCAAAAGATATAAGTGAAGTGCAATGAGCATTCTATAAATCAACCAAGGACTATCTCATACCAGCATGGTTCATAAAAGAAAAATGAAAACTAAATGCAAAAGACGCTCCAAGATTGCACATATCGCATGAACGAAATGAATCCGAAAACATACCGATACTTGTTGAAGAAAGAGGGGATGCCTTCCGGGGCATCCCAAAGCTTAGATGCTTGAGTCTCCTTGAATATTTACTTGGGGTGCCTCGGGCATCCCCAAGCTTGAGCTCTTGCCTCTCTTCCTTCTTCTCGCATCGAGACCTTCTCGATCATCGAACACTTCATCCACACAAAACTTCAACAGAAAACTCGGTAAGATCCGTTAGTGTAATAAAGCAAATCACTACTCTAAGTACTGTTTCAAACCAATTAAAATATTGTTCTTGCATTGTAGCTACTGTAATATAACTTTTTCATGGCTTAATCCACTGATATAAATCGATAGTTTCATCAAAACAAGCAAACTATGCATCAAAAACAGAATCTGTCTAGAACAGAACAGTCTGTAACAATCTGAAAAGTCACCATACTTATGATACTTGAAAAATTCTGCTAAAATTAGGAAACATAAAACATTTTTATATAAATACAGTGCAAAAAGAATCAGAACCATTTGACGTTCCAGCTAAAAATGTAAAATTGCGCACTACAGCCAAAGTTTCTCTCCTGCACCGTACAAACCATCAAGCAAATGTAAACATCCTAAAGGCAAACCTTGGCACATTATTTTTATAATACAATGGAATTGTACAAGAGTATAATTATTTTTATTGAAAAAGTTTCTGTAATAAAGATTCACAAAGTTTCCGTGAGGATGAACAAAGTTCAAGGAGCTCCCCCACTTCAACAATGCTTGTCTTTCTCACTTTCACTTTCCTTTTTGAAAAAGTTTTGGGTTCCCCTCTTTATTTTTGTTGTTTTTAAACTATATGAAAGCACTCAACAGAAATAAATGACTCTCTAAAACTTCCGGGTTGTCTCCCTGGCAGCGCTTTCTTTAAAGCCATTAAGCTAGGCATATAGTGCTCAAGTAGTGAATCCACTCGGATCCCAAGGTATATCAAAGCCAATCTAAATTAACAATGATTTATAATTTAGTAGTGAGCACAAAGTAACATATATCATGAAAAAACAAAGTCTAACTCTCTTCCTATGCATAGGCATGTCATAAAAGAACAATTCATGCACACAAAGTAAAGGCCAATGCATAGTATATACAGTTTCTTGCAATTTTATTTTATTGGAAACATAGAGAGGTGGAGATATAGTTCCTCTCTCATAATAATTGCAAGTAGGAGCAGCAAGCACATGCATATTATATTCACAAAAATCATCATGTGCAACGGTAAAAGGCAACCCATCAATATAATCCTTAATAAGGGCAAACTTCTCCGATATAGTGTAGTCGGGAGAATTCAAAAAGATAATAGGACTATCATGTGTGGGTGCAATAGCAACAATTTCATGTTTGACATAAGTAACTATAGCAAGTTCATCTCCATAAGCATAATTGATATTGGCATCTTGGCCACAAGCATAGCAAGCATCATCAAAAAGGGATATTTCAAGAGAATCAACGAGATCATAACAATCATCATAGCAATCATCCTTCGGTAAGCACGAAGGGAAATTAAACAATGTATGAGTTGAAGAGTGACTCTCATTAGAAGGTGGGCATGGATAGCTAATCCGCTCTTCCTCCTTTTGTTCTTCGCTCTTCTCCTGATCTTTTTCATCCAATGAGCTCACAGTTTTATCAATTTCTTCTTCCATAGACTCCTGCAAAATATTAGTCTCTTCTTGGACAGTGGGGTAGTCTTCAATATATGGTTCAACATAGGCATTAGAAGCATAATTATCATAGCAATATTTAAGTATGTCAAAATTTTCAGATTTGTAAAGAATAGCATCATACGTTTCAATCAAAGAAGCAATTTCATAAGCGCCCTTAAAAGCAACAAATTCTTCAATTTGTTGAACATCATAGTAACTATAAACACCCTTAGCACACGAAGATACGATTCCATTATCACTAAACTCACATTGATAGGAAGGTGTTTCTTAGGGTTTTCAGAACAACAAGTAATATCATATATTTCACATAAATTCCAAGCATAGCATTGCAAACGATGAATTTGACCCAGTAAAATTTCCCCTTTTTCAGATATTCGGTGTCGCACATAACAAGCATGCTCATCTAAAGATTTGCCCTCAACTAAGCTAGTTGGGGTTTCAGCACGAGCACATAGGGATCGAAGATGATCCAAGTAATAAGCTTCAGCAGTGTGATAGATTTTGAGTGGTTCTTCAACCATTGGTTTAGTAGGCACAACTAATTTTTTTGGTATTTTGCGTTTCGTACCCATAACTAAAGATAGAAAAAAACTAAGAACAACAAATAAAAATTACTTAGTGGTAAAGCAAACAAGCACACACGAGAATATTCACCCCACGCTATTGCTCCCCGGGAACGGCGCCAGAAAAAGGTCTTGATAACCCACAAGTATAGGGGATCGCACTAGTTTTCATAAGTAAGATTGTCGAACCCAACGAGGAGCTAAAGGCAGAAAAAATATTCCCTCAAGTTCTATCGACCACCTATACAACTCTATGCACGCTTGATGTTCGCTTTACCTAGAACAAGTATGAAACTAGAAGTACTTTGTAGGTGTTCTTAGATAGGTTTGCAAGATAATAAAGAGCATGTAAATAAAAAGTAGGGGCTGTTTAGATAAAGACACAACTAAGTTAGGTTTAGTAGAGAGCTTGTTGTTACGAGAAAGTTATTTGTCCCTAGGCAATCGATAACTAGACACGTAATAATTATTGCAATTTTTTATGAGGGAGAGGCATAAGCTAACATACATTCTCTACTTGGATAATATGCACTTATGATTGGAACTCTAGCAAGCATCCGCAACTACTAAAGATCATTAAGGTAAAACCCAACCATAGCATTAAAGCATCAAGTCCTCTTTATCCCATCCGCAACAACCCCCTTCCTCGGGTTTGTGTTTCAGTCACTCACGCAACCCACTATAAGCGAATCATGAACATATTGCCACACCCTACAGCGGGGATCCCTCACGCTTGCGCGACACGGAGAGCACCATATGACAACACCAATAATAAAACATGCAACTCAAACCAATCACGGTCAACAAATAGCTTATTAGGACAAAACAGATCTACTCAAACATCATAGGATAGCCATACATCATTGGGAAATTATATATAGCGTTGAGCACCATGTTTAAGTAGAGATTACAGCGGGAAAGAGAGAGGATACACCGCTGCATAGAGGGGGGAAGAGTTGGTGATGATGGTGGTGAAGTTGTTGGTGAAGATTGCGGTGATGATGATGGCCCCCGGTGGCACTCTGGTGCCACCGAAAGCGAGGGGGAGAGAGCCCCCTCCTTCTTCTGCTTCCTTGACCTCCTCCCTAGATGGGAGAAGGGTCTCCCCTCTGGTCTATGGCCTGCATGGCGTGGGAGGGGTGAGAGCCCCTCCGAGATTGGATCTGTCTCTCTGTCTCTCTCTGTTTCTGCGTTCTCAGATTCTTCCCTTTCACCGTTTCTTATATTCCCGGAGATCTGTAACCCCGATTGGGCTAAAATTTTAACATGATCTCTATATGGATATTTGCTTTCTTGCGGCGAAAGAAGGGCATCAACCGCCTTACGAGGTGGCCACGAGGGTTAGGGGGCGCCTGCCCCCTGGGGCGCGCCCCCTGCCTCATGGGCCCCTCGAGAATCGTCTCGCATTGATTTCACTTCCCAAAAATCACATATATTCCAAAAAAATTCTCCGTCCGTTTTTTATCCCGTTTGGACTCCGTTTGATATGGATTTTCTCGAAACAAAAAACATGCAACAAACAGGAACTGGCACTGGGCATTGGATCAATATGTTAGTCCAAAAAATAGTATAAAAAGTTGCCAAAAGTATATGAAAGTTGTAGAATATTGGCGTGGAACAATCAAAAATTATAGATACGATGGAGACGTATCAATATCACAAATGATTGAGTTAGCTTAACCCGTGTGTGATGAGTTTGAACGTCAAAATTTTTGGTTCGAATTCCCCTGGTTACAGTGGTCTTCCACGTCATTGCATAATTTGGGTACACAAAGGCGACTACAACACACCCACATTTCTTAATCGAGCAAGTTCAGCAATTAAACAGATCTAGTTGACCTAAACATTACTCTAGCAAATTAAAGACCGGCGCTCTTATAATTAAACAAAACAAAGAGTACTACTACGGCCGGTTCTCGTCGATCTCCACTGCCGCCTCCATGTCTAGCTCGCGCCCGAGGGTCTCTTGGGGAAGGGGCTCCAAGGCATCCATCGCACCATACTCGGCAAGCATCTCAGCATCCGCGTCCGCCATCTCTTTGGAAAAGGCTGCCACGAGCTGGGTGTGGGCGGCCCCGATCTGGGCTTGGACGGGCTCCGTCGTCGCAAGGTATGCGGAGGCTAAGGCCGCCGCTGTAGAATGGACAGCTGCTATGCAAATCTCGCCAGTTGCTATCCTCGAGGCAGATCTTGCTGCCGCCGCCTGAGAAGCAACAGAGGTCGTTTAGGCTGCCTTGGCCTCCCAGTCGCAGATTTCGGCCGCGCTCATGCACCTTGTTAGCACACGCATGGCAGCTACGGCCGCGCTCTCGCCGGAGTGGCCCACCAAAGTTGCCCTCATGACGCGGGTCCACGTGCCCATCTTTCACTGGCGACGATTGAATAGTGAAATGATATTTGCAGAGTGAGCTAGTGTGCTTGAGACGCCGGTTGTGGACTGTAGCCGACGCAACTTCTCGCGTAAGCCATAGGCATACTATACACCAATGGTGCTCCAGGATATTTTGTGGTGCATATCACACGGTTGGTGATAATAAACCATCTGCGATCTACTTGATTTTCGTCTTAATTTGAATTACATAATGGGGTCACAGCGGCAATGGACGGTGCTTGAATTGCTCGACCTTTTATATGCAGTGAACGTGCAACTATATGTGTGCCGTACAAGAATTGGAATTATTCAGGGTTCATTTGAACATTTTGTGCATTAAATTGGTTTTCTAGCCATTTCAGGTGCACAATTCAAAATTAAACTACATGCACATGCTCCGGTGCACCAACATGGGTTGTAAAATCATATATGTGTCCATGGGTTTATGCTTACGGCCCGTGCAAGAAATGGGGATGAAATTCGAACATCACGGCACCGTGGCTATCCGGCAAACGTCGACGTACTTGCTTTTGTAATTCTAGTAAATCCAGAATTCGTCCGAAATTCATGAAACTTGGCATTCTATCATGGAGCGGCGTCAACATGCCGTGGTAAAAAATTTGTCCCATTTGGGGCAAGTTTGGGTATAAGCTTCTCATAAATAAGAGCTTCTCACAACAAGTGTAATGGTTTCGGTAGGGAACGTTTCGCCTTTCATGACGAAACGATATCCGTTGCCTCTTCTCGATTTCAATTTTTTTCCTAGTATCACCATACAACAAACGGGAGTGTTGTGTCAATATTTGGGATTTTCAGGGTTCACTTGGATATTTTTATACACTAACTGAGTTTTCTACGCATTCATGTGCATAATTCAAATTTGAACTACAGGCACATGCTCTAATGCATATAAATTAGTTGAAAATTCTAATTTGTGTCCTTGGTTGCCTGCTTAGGTCCCATGCAAGAAATGGGAATGAATGTCAAACACCCTGCCACCAGCACTCGGGCGCAAACATTGAGATATGTGGTTTTTAAATTCTAGTAAATACAAAACTCATCTAAAATTCATGAAACTTGTCATGCTGTCATTGAGCGGCATCAACATGCCGTAGTAAATTTTTTGTCCCATTTGGGGTGGGTTTGGGCATATGCTTCTCACAAGCCAGAGCTTCTCACAAAAAGCCTGATAGTTTCGGTAGGGAAAGTCCCACCTTTGGAGACGAAACGATATCCATTGTCACTTATTGCTTTCAAAACCTTTCTCGTGTCAACATAGAACAACAGGAGTGTTGTGTCAATTTGTGGGATTTTTCAGGGTTCATTTGGACACTTTTATGAATTAATTGAGTTTTCAATGCATTTATGTGCATAATTCAAATTTGAACTACATGCACATGCTCTAATGCATAAAAATTGGTTGAAAATTCAAATGTGTGCCCTCAGTTGCGTGCTTGGGTCCCATGCAAGAAATGGGAAGGAATGTCAAACACCCTGCCACGGTCACTCGGCCGCAAACATTGAGATACCTGGTTTTTAAATTCTAGTAAATCCAAAGCTCGTCTGAAAGTCATGAAACTTGGCATGCTATCATGGAGCGGCATCAACATGCCGTGGTAAGTTTTTGTCCCATTTGGGGCAGGTTTGGGGATATGCTTCTCACAGACCAGAGCTTCTCACAACAAGCTTAATGGTTTCGGTAGGGAACGTCCCACCTTTGGGGACGAAACGGTATCCATTGCCTTTTATTGCTTTCGAAAATTTTCTCATGTCAACATAGATCAATAGAAGTGTTGTGTCAATTTTTGGGATTTTCAGTGTTCGTTTGGACATTTTTATGCATTAATTGAGTTTCCAATGCATTTATGTGCATAATTCAAATTTGAACTACATGCACATGCTCTAATGCATATAAATTGGTTGAAAAATCAAATCTGTGTCCTTGGGTGCATGCTTAGGTCCCATGCAAGAAATGGGAATGAATGTCAAACAGCCTGCCGCGGTCAGTCGGCCGCAAACATTGAGATACCTGGTTTTTAAATTCTAGTAAATCCAAAGCTCGTCCAAAATTCATGAAACATGGCATGCTATGATGGAGGGGCATCAACATGACGTGGTAAATTTTTTGTCCCATTTGGGGCAGGTTTGGGTATATGCTTCTCACAAGCCAGAGCTTCTCACAAAAAGCCTGATAGTTTCGGTAGGGAAAGTCCCACCTTTGGAGACGAAATGATTTCCATTGTCTCTTATTGCTTTCAAAAACTTTCTCGTGCCAACATGGAACAATAGGAGTGTTGTGTCAATTTGTGGGATTTTTCAGGGTTCGTTTGGACATTTTTATGAATTAATTGAGTTTTCAATGCATTTATGTGCATAATTAAAATTTGAACTACATGCACATGCTCTAATGCATATAAATTGGTTGAAAATTCAAATGTGTTCCCTCGGTTGCGTGCTTGGGTCCCATGCAAGAAATGGGAATGAATGTCAAACACCCTGCCACGGTCACTCGGCCGCGAACATTGAGATACCCGGTTTTTAAATTCTAGTAAATCCAAAGGTCGTCCGAAAGTCATGAAACTTGGCATCCTATCATGGAGCGGCATCAACATGCCATGGTAAATTTTTGTCCCATTTGGGGCAGGTTTGGGGATATGCTTCTCACAAACCAGAGCATCTCACAACAAGCTTAATGGTTTCGGTAGGGAACGTCCCACCTTTGGGGACGAAACGGTATCCATTGCCTCTTATTTCTTTCGAAAATTTTCTCATGTCAACATAGATCAATAGAAGTGTTGTGTCAATTTTTGGGATTTTCGGTGTTCGTTTGGACATTTGTATGCATTAATTGAGTTTCCAATGCATTTATGTGCATAATTCAAATTTGAACTACATGCACATGCTCTAATGCATATAAATTGGTTGAAAAATCCAATCTGTGTCCTTGGGTGCATGCTTAGGTCTCATGCAAGAAATGGGAATGAATGTCAAACACCCTGCCACGGTCAGTCGGCCGCAAACATTGAGATACCTGGTTTTTAAATTCTAGTAAATCCAAAGCTCGTCCAAAATTCATGAAAATTGGCATGCTATCATGGAGGGGCATCAACATGCCGTGGTAAATTTTTTTGTCCCATTTGGGGTAGGTTTGGGGATATGCTTCTCACAACAAGCTTGATGGTTTCGGTAGGGAACGTCCCACCTTTGTTGCCAAAATGATATCCATTGCCTCTTATTGCTTTCATAATTGTTATCGTGTCCCCTTAGAACAACAGGAGTGTTGTGTCAATTTTTGGGATTTTTGGGGTTCGTTTGGACATTTTGATGCATTAATTGAGTTTGAAATGCATTACATGCATAATTCAAATTTGAACTACTTCACGTGCTCTAATGCATATAAATTGGTTGAAAAATCAAAATTGTGTCCTTGGGTGCATGCTTAGGTCCCATGCAAGAAACGGGAATGAATGTCAAACACCTTGCCATGGTCACTCAGCCGCAAACATTGAGAGACCCGGTTTTTAAATTCTTGTAATTCCAAAGCTCGTCCGAAATTTATCAAACTTGGCATGCTATCATGGAGCGACATTAATATGTTGTGGCAAATTTTTTGTCCCATTTGCGACAGGTTTGGGGATAAGCTTCTCACAAACCAGAGCTTCTCACAACAAGCCTGATGGTTTCGGTAGGGAACTTCCCACCTTTAGGGACGAAACAATATCCATTGCCTCTTATTTCTTTCAAAAAATTTCTAGTGTTAACATAGAACAACATGAATGTTATGTCAATTTTTAGGATTTTTCAGGGTTCGTTTGGACATTTTTATTCATTAATTGAGTTTTCAACGCATTTATGTGCATAATTCAAATTTGAACTACATGCACATGCTCTAATGCATATAAATTGGTTGAAAATTCAAATTTGTGCCCTTGGTTGCATGCTTAGGTCCCATGCACGAAATGGGCATGAATGTCAGACACCCTACCATGGTCACTCTGCCGCAAACATTGAGATACCTGGTTTTTAAATTCTAGTAAAAACAAAGCTCATCTTAAATACATGAATCTTGGTGTGCTATCTTGGAGCGGCATCAACATGCCTTGGTATATTTTTGTCCCATGGGGCAGGTTCGGGGATATGCTTCTCACAAACCAGAGCATCTCACAACAAGCTTGATGGTTTCGGTAGGGAACGTCCCACCTTTGGGGACGAAATGATATCCATTGCCTCTTATTGCTTTCAAATTTTTTCTCGTGACAACATAGAACAACAGGAGTGTTGTGTCAATTTTTGGGAATTTTCGGGATAGTTTGGACATTTTGATGCATTAATTGAGTTTGAAATGCATTTATGTCTATAATTCAAATTTGTACTAAATGCAGATGCTCTAATGCATATAAATTGGTTGAAAAGTCAAATATGTGTCCTTGGGGAATGAATTTAAACACCATGGCACCGTTGATTGCCGCCAAAACGTTGAGATACTTTGTTTTTCAATTCTAGTAAATCCAATACTCGTCTAAAATTCATGAAACTTGGCATGCTTTCATGGAATGGCACCCGATATGCTGTGGTATTTTTCGTGTCCATTTTGAGAGAAGGCGTAGTCGAATAACAACCAACAAAGGCATTTTGAAAAAATAGCTGCCACTTTAATATCTCAAATGTTTGTATAATTCAAATTATGTGTGTTCTGTTAACCATTCGCGTGACGCCACGTGTCTTCATTTTAATGTCTATAGGAGGTGATGTGTGGATAGTTGCTTGACCTTGACTGAACGGGAGGCGCGTGAGCGGAGTTCTGTGCGCAGGCTAACCGAGAGGCGTGCAAGCTGTCCTGCAATGCGCAGGCTCACCGAGAAGCGTGTGAGTTGTACGATGCGCAGGCTCAGTGGGAAGCGAGCCCTTTGACTTCCATGGCCGCCCTCCTTCCTCTCCATTAATGGCGCTTGAGACGCTGTTTAATACGGGCGGCCTTACTGTTCTCCACCCATTCCCCTCCCTCCCGCAGACCTCCGCCAGTGCCATGGCGCAGAATGATCATCTGCCACTAGTCTTCAAGTTTGATGAAGTCGACTCCGAGCCGGAGGAGATAGAAAATAAGGAGGAATGGGGCCTCATGGACATGGCCCAGAACGAGCTGGCCGCGTGGCGGTTGCTTCCCCCGCTCCCATCCCCGTGCTCGCGCTAGCGACCATCCCCGTAGCATTGACGGGCTTGTCGCCGAGCACTATTGCAGAGCTGGAAGCCGTGGGTGTCAGCAAGGTATCCGCGGACCCGCGCGAGCTCATGTACATGCCAGCGTCAGCGCCCATGCCCGTGCGTGCCCCTCCACCCACCGTGGCGCCGGCCCCCGTGCGTTTGGATGCACCTGCCGCGCCCGTGCCCTGCCCGTGCGCGTCCCTCCACGCACCATGGCGCTGGTCCCCGTGCGTTTAGCTGCACCCGCCACGCCCGTGCCCCCCTCAGCGGCATGGGACACTACTGTCGACCACTACCTCTCAGCGGCGCTAGTTGTCGTCCTCCCGCGCCCCGCCCGTCAATCGCGCGACGACATGATGTTTGATTTACAAGTGAAGAACATTTTGTGCTTTCTTGAAGACTTAAACAACAGCGTCCTGGAGGACGACAACGACAATGAAGGTACGGCGCGCCGCCTCCGCATGAAATTGTTTTTTGGGGGGTTTAATACTGTATCATGAATTCTCAATCATATGAATATAAATTTGAAGTGTTACTGAATGAAAGGTATGTCTTGAATGAACTTACATTTCTCTCTCTTAATGTATAGACTTATCAAACGATTTTCTTTTGAAAAAAACGTCAATGGTATTTAAATATAAAAAACTCATCGCAAACGTTTTAGTTAGAACACCCGTATGCAAACCGACAGCTTCCCCAGGAAGCCAAGGGAAAATGTGTCGAGCAGGATTTCTGCAGCTCTTGATTGCAAATGTTTTAGATAGAACACCCGTATGCAAAGTGAGAGCTATGGTCTTCCCTCGCAGTGTAGGATTTGTGCATCCCTTCAATGCAAATGGTTGTTTTGCATGACCCGTGTGCAACCATGTAGAAACAATTAGGTAAGATTTGCATATGTCATTTTGGGTATGTTGCCATTTGTCAAACTGGAAAGATTGACATTTGTTTGTCTAGTAACATTGCCATTTATCAACATTATAACTCTGTGATTTGTCAAAATATGCAGCTAAAAATCACTAGCACTATCTAATTTTTGCAACTAAAATCACTAGCACTGTTCATATGGACACCACTAGTAGACGTGAGTTGATGGATGCATATGCAAATGTACCATTGATTACATACAACAAGTCATCAACCCACAACGACAACGAGGATACACATTGGATTATAGATCATTTCCAACAAAACATTCTACTAAAGTAAAGTTTTTCTCACGCAACAAAGAACAAAGCAATGAAATGAACTTCAGCTCAACCACTCGTCGTCCTTGGAAACGCTTGCTTTGAACCAGAAGTGATTCTCTGGGAAGGGCCAACTACTGTCAATCTCGAGACCAACGCAGGACTGATCATCCAAGCTGTAGTGGGCTATGTCAGGACGCATATTGTGATGGTAGGGAAGCATAGCAATGATTGAGGTATAGATACAATTGCTTCTCATAAATGGTAGTAAAATTGTGTCAACAACAGCTGGATCGCCTTTCACCATCATTGGATAGTTTTGTCCAAGGAAGAGCGAGTTTCCTCCAAGACTTTCAATACTGAACCAGGGAGAAGGTGTTGGCGCTAGTACACTGGTATCGATCTCGAATACCCTGCAACGGATGTTGGGATAGGTCTAGAGAGTGTGACCATGCGAGACAACACCTGCTTCCTTAGTAACATCAGCAATGCCCTGTATACAGACAAGAAGAGGTGATCCATCGGAATAAGTTGCCAGGCGCCACTAAGTATATGGGTCCTACTCGTCCTCATGCTCGTGATCATCAGCATTGGGATCTCCCCCTTGGTTATCACAATTTTCAAGTATAGGTGGTGGAATGTTCACATGACCTTAGAAACACAAGAAGGTTAATTAGTAATGGGAAAATAGCTAACCCGCATGCATGTGGATGAAACAATTATAATTACGATGGAAGAAAAACGTACCAAAAGCATGATGATTCCATGCAAAAATAGTGCCACGATTGGTTGCAGCAAAC
This sequence comes from Triticum urartu, assembly GCF_056163025.1. Classification (NCBI taxonomy): domain Eukaryota; kingdom Viridiplantae; phylum Streptophyta; class Magnoliopsida; order Poales; family Poaceae; genus Triticum; species Triticum urartu. The sequence continues at coordinate 288,536,546 of NC_141876.1, read as the reverse complement.
ACAAGACCCTCGTATTGAATTGCATCACAGTACTCATCTATGTACGAAAATTGATTTTTGAGCAATATCCATCGAGGCATGGAAGTAAGGATGGCAACAAGCTTGTCGAAGATAGCAACAACTTCATAGTTTGTGTAATCCCAAGAGAGGTTCGGAACTCGACAAATTGCTATCTTCCGTAGACGATGGTCACCATGATCATATTTGAACTAACATAGATCATCTATGTGCTCAACCTCTGGGCAGTTTGAGATTTTTGGAAGTGGAACTCGGTGATGAGTGTACACATTCACAAGTTCCCACTCGTAGTTGCACCCAATATAAACAACCCAATCTTCATTTGCGCCTGACCAAGCCTTGCCCTCAAGCGATGGCATCTTAACATCACACGTATCATTATCAAGCAACATCAACTTGCACAAGGCGAGGCTTCTGTTGTCCCCGCGCTAGTCAGCAGGGTCACGGCGAAGAAGATAGGGGAGATCAAACCGCTCCTAGACCCTTGGGTAGCTTGTAATGATGTTATTAGTTGAGTCGAGAATGGTCTTGAACAAACTTGCCATGCTAGCTGAGGTGATGACGTCGCACCAATCAATGAGTTCCTCCAACACGTCTTCTTTCAGATCGGGAAAGAATAACAGGTTCATTTCCGGCCTATTCCCTCCATGGAGAAGATGATCGAACAATGGCAGAAGGAAGTGTGAAGGTAAATGGAGGGAGGAGGAGCTTGAGACAACAGTTCCAAATTGAGACGGAACACTACTAGGGAAAAGGGTAGCAGCAGCGCGGGTTTTGTGCTCACTAGTAGCGCGGGTAGGCACGCTACTAATAAGGCGCTACAGCTATTGCTTAGCAGTAACGCGTGCCCGCACGCGTTACTGCTAGGGCAAATAGCTACAGTGTTTGTTCACTCCCGCGCTACTGCTAATGTAACTACTGGCAGCGTGTTCTCTCGCCATCGCTACTAGTATTCTTTTCTTATTTTTTTATTTTTAGTGTATTTATGCACCATAGGACAAATATTGGTACAATACAAGTTATGAGGTTTACATCATTATGTCCATAACAGTGTGTCAAATGAAGGTGGATTAGGTTCAAGTGGAGGCAATATGTGGTGCATGTCAAAAGTATACTACTAATCCAAACTTGATCTAGTTTGGACTAGTAGTACTTTCGATGTGCACCACATGTTTCCTCCACTTGAATCTAATCCGCCAGCACAAGCTAATAATAATCATCATAGTCATTACCACCAACACTAGCTATTTTATCATCATAGTAATAGTGTAGCACATCATCATCCTCAAACTCATTTCTAGCTAGATAATCACCCCTGCTGGTCTCTCTTAGGTAAAATAACATAAAACATGTGTAGCTCTCCTTGATCAACTTGGAGCATGCAGATGAACCTGTCTCCTAATCGTGGGTAGCGCATCTGTTTGCTGCCCCCTAGTACTTCTCTACGCTTCTCCATCACACATTTGGTCCAATCTTGCACTATTAAGCATCCGTCGCTAATCTTGAATGCACTAAAGTAATCTGTAGGATATCTTGGCCGTAAGCTAATAATACTCATGGCACCTTTAGTCTCGATCCCATAAGGCACAACATTCATCGGGAGTCCCTGTTGAAGAACATCGTATGGTAACATACTTAGCAATGAAGTTTAGCTTGAAAAATAATGTATGGAAAAGATGCATTGAGGACAAATAGTAAAAATCTTACCATCCTTCATAAATAGATGTGACTGTAGTTCATTACGAACACTATTGGTCGCACATTTTCAGTACTAACATTTCTAAATGCAGGAAGAAAATTTGTCTTGACAGTATCAAGATCCTCAAGCCATGAAACATAATGACTTAGCTCCTCGCAGTTGAGTTCAGCCTCGGGATAGTAGTAGGTCCTGTCTACCAAGCCCTGGACATGTTTTCTTGCACCGAAATAAGCTGACAATACAAATTAGTTGTCATCTATTTTTGAATAAACAATATCAAAGACATAAATATGGTTGAGAAACTTACATAATGGTATAACTGGAGGCGTTTGCACATCGACCCAGATGTCGGTATTACCTTCAATATCATCTTCCGGACGAATATCAAAGGTGATAACCATATCAGGCTCAAATGCATAAGTCTTGCATAGTGCTCGCCATGTTTTGCATCCAAAATAGGTGTAGTCGTCTGAATTGTATAATTTTGTGTGGAAAATATAACCATGCTCGGTCTTCAAGTAAACTTTCTTTACCTCCATAGTATGTCTGAAACCTACCTTATCCAATACAAAAACTCTTGCATGGCAGGGGATACGCTAGTACAATAGTAAAAAAAATATAAGTTGAAGCAAATGAAGCAGATGTCATGCTTAATTATGAAAAAAGACTTGTCATTGTGACTTACTGTATCCACTTCGAAGTTCTCGTCTAGCTCGATGCTGAAGCGCCTATCATGATCTAGGAAGATTCCGTCGCACAGGCCGCGCTCGTCTTCGCAGTATTTGCAAATACCGAAATCCTTTTCGTCATTAGACATTTCCTATGTTCATAGTTAAAACATTAATTGAAAATCGATCGAAGACAACTACCAGGATACTCAACACACAAATCCGGGGCACTCGATATTTCCTACATATTCTGGCACAAGTCATGCCAAAATTCACGGAAAAATCCGGCATGACCATTGCTAAAATCGGACATATCGAGCGCCTAAAATTTGCCGGAACGGAAATGAATCAACACTCCGGCAAAACATAGGCCACTCGGAGGTGTAACCTGCAAACATGACCGGCCACTTGGATATTGAGCAACACAAGATATACATTTCAAAATATCTTATAGGACTCAAATTAGCATGCATTCAATAAGCAAAAGTAAATCATCTCATGCGTCCGTACATCATCGAATATTATCACTAATACATCTCAAATAGTGTCATACATATAACATCACTAATACAACTAAAACCCTAGCACACGACGGGTATGGCGCGGGCGGTGGACACCCACAGAGAAGGAACCATCACGGGATCATAGCTCCAGTGAGATCCCTGGAGAACCTGCCAGGTATTGGAGAACCTGTGCTCTAACGCAAACAAGTAGAGACGGACGTGCGCGTCCTCCTCACTAACACGGTGGTGCACCACCTCCGTGGAGTCCTCGAGCCTCTGGACCGTCACTGGCCCACGCGACCACCACCAAAGAAGGTTCGGGTCCACGACAGGCTGGCTCCTCACCAACCTGCACCCCCGGTAGGTAGCGCCTCCCAGTACCACCCCGGCGGAGCCCAGTCTCGGACATGGCCCATCTGGTCAAGCAAGTGTCGTCCTCCGCCGACTCAACGACGAGGATGCGGGATAGGCATCGTCCACGTCGATGCGAGAAAAATTGCTTTAACTAAAAAAGTAGCAACAAGTTCTTACTAACGAGTTCTATTAATTCAATTAGTTCTTACTAAAAATAAACTTACTATAAATAAAAATAAACTAATACCTAATTAGTACCTAGTTCTTACTAACTAATTAGTACCTAGGAACTACTGCCCTAATTACCATATAAGTAATTAATTAACTAGCACTAAAAATAGCCTAGGGTTCATAATAACTAGCACTAAATAGCTAGGGTTCATACTAAGCAGAGAAGAGGGATTGGAAGGGGGGAGTGCTTACAGAGGGCGGGGAGAGAGATGGGGTCGGGGGAGACGGCGGCGAGGCGGGGTCGGGGAGACGGCGGCGAGGCGGGGTCAGGGGAGACGGCGGCGAGGCGGGGTCGGGGGAGACGGCGGCGAGGCGGAGGCGAGGTGGGGTCGAGGGAGACGGCGGTGAGGCGGGGTCGGGGGAGACGGCAGCGCGGCAGAGGCGACGAGGAATAGTAGAGGAGAATTGGGGGAGGAAGCAGAGGAGAGGGAATCAGGCCGCGCGGGGGGTTAGGTGAAAATAGCTTTAACAGTAGCGTGGGGAGGCAAAACGCGCTGCTGCTAAAATCCGTAGTAGTAGCGCTATTCGTAGAAGGGCGCTACTACTATACCTAGCACGTCGGGAACGGTGTGACAATTATAGTAGTAGCGCATTCTGTTCCTACCGCGCTACTGCTAAGTGGGTGATAGTAGCACCGTTCTAGCAGACGTGCTACTGCTAAGTAGCAGTAGCGCCTCATTTTAACAAGTGCTACTGGTAACAGTCTGCGCATAAGGTTTTCCCTAGTAGTGGAAAGGCGAAGAGGCGGTGGACGGTTGCCATGGTTCAAGAAGAGGCTAGTTGGGAGCGAATGGTTGCCACAGAGGTCACACACTGACGACAAGGCCGAGTGAACCGCATGCCGTATATCGCACACACCTTGATCTGGCTGACCGTTTCTTTTGTGTTGCTTAATCACAAACAATTCATCCAAGTGAACCATATGATGTACATCGCATATACCTTGATCTGGCTGACCATTTCTTTTGTGTTGCCTAATCACAAATAGTTCATCTGAGTGAACCGTATGCTATATATCACACACACCTTCATCTGTCTGCCCGTTTCTTTTGTTCCTCCTCATCGCAAACAGTTAATTGAACTGAACCAAATGCCTCGCATTGCACATGCAACTAAAATTTGAACCATGTTTGATGCATCCGTCATCGCAAACATTTTGCACCTTCTTTGACGGTTTTTTACACCATCGTTTGCGATTATTGCATCGCACACAGTTTCATCGAAGGGCCTCTGATCGTAGTGTCGCGTTAGCAGCATCCTGTAGTAGTTCTTAAAGAAGAGTTGTATATGCTGCAACCAGAAGGTTTTTTTGATCCTAAAGGTGCTAACAAAGTGTGCAAGCTCTAGCAATCCATTTATGGACTGGTGCAAGCCTCTCGGAGTTGGGATATACGCTTTGATAGTGTGATCAAAGCATATGGTTTTATACAGACTTTTGGAGAAGCCTGTACTTACAAGAAAGTGAGTGGGAGCTCTGTAGCATTTCTAATATTATGTGGATGACATGTTGTTGATTGGAAATACTACATAATTTCTAGATATCATAAAAGCATACTTGAATAAGAATTTTTCAATGAAATACCTCGGTGAAGCTGCTTATATATTAGGCATCAAGATCTGTAGAGATATATCAAGATGCTTAATTGGACTTTCACAAAGAACATACCTTGATAAAGTTTTGAAGAAGTTCAAAATGGATCAGTCAAAGAAAGAATTATTTCCTGTGTTACAAGCTGTGAAGTTGAGTCAGACTCAATGCCCAACCACTACAGAAGATAGAGAGAAAATGAAGGACATTCCCTATGCCTCAGCCATAGGTTCTATCATGTATGCAATGTTGTGTACCAGACACGATGTGTGCCTTGCTATAAGTTTAGCAGGGAGGTACCAAAGTAATCCATGAGTGGATCACTGGACAACGGTCAAGAACATCCTGAAATACCTGAAAAGGAGAAAGGATATGTTTCACGTTTATGGAGGTGACAAAGAGCTTGTCGCAAATGGTTACGTCGACGCAAGCTTTGACACTGATCCGGATGGCTCTAAGTCACAAACCAGATACGTATTTATATTGAATGGTGGAGCTATGAGTTGGTGCCGTTCCAAGTAAGTACAAGGCCTTAAGAATTACCTTCCTGTACTGCTCCTTACTCAAGAACTTCTCGCAGCATGCTGGCTTGGTCTTCTTGATACCACGCGAGGCGTAGTTGTCTCGAACAGCCTGCACCCGAGCCTCATGCCGTAAGTTCTGTAGTAGGCGCTTGCAGACGTTATCGATAACATTTGCCGCTTCCTCCTCGTATCCCTCCTCACACCTGTAGAATGTCTGCAATCAAATGAGACAATATTGATTAGTACAATTAATAACTAGCTAGTTGAAGATTTTTAATTGTGTAAAGGAGAAATTACCCAGAACTTTCTGATCACCGCGTCTACCCTCGTCTTGCACAAGACACCGTCGATAATCTCACCCGGCAGGGCCGAGGCAGCCAAGTAGTGCTCCCAACTCAATTCAAGCTCTGGAAGTCGACCCTGACCAGGCAACATGACAAATCCCGGGAAGTTTTGCCGACGAAGAACTCCAAGGACGGAGTTGGGCCAGCGGACACTATGATGGTGGTCCCAACCCCTGCAGCATGACAAGGCCAACGCATTAGTTATTTGAAGAAACATGAATGCAGAAGGTACAAAAATATTAAATGCACTTACCTCTCCCCATCAGGGAAAATCAACCACCTCTGCTCGCGGGTCGCCGGCACGGACGGGAGCCCTGTACAACCACGCTGGTAGATGGTGCCCCCCTCCTCCACAATATCAGTAGGCTCCCCGCCATCATCAGCATGGCCACTCGGCTCCTCAGGCTAATCCGGCCAGGTACCCCATCCAGACGTGTGCTCCTCCGGGGTCTCGTGGGCCGAAGGCCCGTCGACCCGAGGCTCGTGGGCCGAAGACCCGTGGATCGGAGGCTCGTCGATCGGTGTCCGTGTAGCCTCCTCCTCGGACGAGTCCACCCTAGCAGTCACATGCTCGAGTGAAACAGCTGGGGGTGACGGCGAGGAAGGCGTCGTAGCAGTCACCCTACCTCCTCTCCCGCGACCACGTGCTCCACCTCGTCTCTTCTTCTTACCTCATCCCCTGCTGGGCACCACGGTCGACGAAGAAGGGCCCGGCGGTGTCGCCATACTGTCCAGCAACCCTCGACGGAGAGGTGCGTGTGGAATGGAAGACCTCACACCACGCGCCGACGAAGAAGGGGCCTCGGCACGCTCCTGACCAGCGCCCACCATCTTTCAACACCTGCCATGACAAAGAATAAACGAAATTAGTACAACATAAAAAAAGTACCGAGACATGAATAATAATATGTATATCACTTAAGTGTATCATCATCAAGTACAACATAAAAAAATTGAATACCTGACACTACTAATAATCTCGATCAGTATCATCAATAAATGCATAATCATCATCATCACTATAATCAATGATGGGCTCATGGGGTTCAGTGGCATCAACATGTGGAAGGCCACCTTGACGTAATCGGTCAAGCATTGACAGGTCATCCGCAACAGTAACCTCTTCTTGTTCCGGCTCTTCTTGTTCCTCCTCTGGGGTGATGTCGGATTCACTGTCGCTGTCTACTTCAATGTTTTGGGGTGAAGTATAGTGTTTCTTGAAACACTTTTTGGAAAGACGTGTATCTTGGAAGAATTCTCCTTCATATGTGTCTGGGTTAATGTGAGGTTCATAATCCTCTTCCTTTGGGGGAGAAAGTCTAGCACGTGGCGACACTTCATAAACGACATCCCAACCTTTCAGATTTGGATTAGTTTGGCAGGCCCACGGTAGATAGAATACTTGGGTCGCCTGTTGAGCCGTAATATAGACATCAGGAACATCTAAATGGGTGCTTTGGTTGATTTCAACTAGCCCTATATGTTCATGAGTCCTTCTAGTCTCCTTCGGCGGAAACCAATAACATTTGAAGACTACGATATTCGGTGGGTTTTCACCATAGAACAAAAGTTCATAAATTGCTTCAACTCTCCCATAATACTCGGTACCTCCTTCGCCGATAGCAGATACACAACAATTTTTAGACTTTCGGTCGGCCATAGATAGCTCTTTGCCATAGGTACGAAAGCGATACCCGTTGATGTCGTACTTGTCAAATGAACAGACCTTATAGTCAAAACCATTAGTGACTTGTCTCAATTCGGCGTCCATAGACTCTGAATTAGCCTACAAGTTTAATATGAAAGGACTGTTGCATTACGCACAAATTAGCGAATGAAATGAAATTGTCTAATAGAAATTACCGTTTGTTTGAACCAAGAGATGAAACCGGGATAGCCTCCTCCTTGCTTTGCGAGAAGCTCATACTCTTCGACGGAATCCTTTTGGATCATTGCTCCATACGAGAATATGGTGACGTATCGACTGTATGACATATCCAGGAATAAGAGTAGTTCAAAGGAAATAGAAGTTGCGAAACAATGTACCGAGAACTTACTCGATGTACGGCCGCACTTCTATCAGGTTATTAAAGATATACAACGAAATGGTCCTCCATTCTTATTGAAAGATACTGGATGTGAAACACTGGCTGGTGCGAGATTCCCTTTGAATAGGCTGAGGTTGGATCCACCCTTTCTAGGGTCGTCAGCATTTTACCGAGGCTTCTGATTATGCAAATGATGATTTTTGGCTTCATAGTGTGCTGTTACGAAGTTTGCCGCCTCCTCAGTGATGAATGCCTCAGCCATCGATGCTTCAATTCTACGTTTATTTTTACATTTTTCTCGAAGCGTCTTCCGCATCCTCTCAGTTGGGTAGCACTAATGATTTTGCACGGGCCCCCCAATCTTGCCTCAGTCGGGAGATGCAAAATCAAATGCTGCATTGGATTAAAGAAGCCCGGTGGAAAGATCTTCTCTAACTTGCAGATCAACTCCGGCACCAACTCTTCCATTTCTTCTAGCACGCCAGGCGATAGTTCTTTCGCACAAAGAACACGGAAGAAATAGCTGAGTTCTGCCAGTACTAGCCATTCATCCTCAGGGATGAAGCCATGCAACATCACCGGCATTACCCGCTCAATCCATATGTGCCAATCATGACTCTTGAGACCAAATATCTTCAATTTATCAAGATCCGCTCCCCTCTTTAGATTCGTTGCATACCCATCGGGGAACATCAACTGCTGTTGCACCCACAAGATAATTTCCCTCATAGCTGGCCTACCAAGATTGAACCATGCCTTTGGCTTCGTCCAGTTCTGCTTTCCTTTCGGTTCTTTCATGTTTTGTAACGGCCTATCACATAGCGCCTCCAGATCGACTCTAGCCTTAGTATTATCCTTTGACTTCCCATCTATGCCGAACAATGTACCAAAAAGTGCCTCGGCGATATTCTTCTCAGTGTGCATCACGTCGATGTTGTCTGGTCAAAGGAGGTCTTTGAAGTAAGGCAGATCCCATAAGCATGTTTTGTGAGTCCAGGCGTGCTTAGAATTAAACCCCTTGAAGTAACGCTGTGGATCTGGCTCGAGAGCGTTTAACTGATCCAGGGTCTGTTGGCCTGTCAATGCAGGTGGTGCAGAGTTTTTGACAACTCTACCTCTGATGAAGTTCTTCTTGTCTTTCCTGAACTTATGGCGAGGATCCAGGAACTGTCTATGCATGTCGAAGCAAGAAAACTTGCGACCGGCCTGAAGCCAACGAAACTCAAGAGCTCCCTTGCATGTGGGGCACAGGAACCTTCCATGCACACACCAGCCAATGAATAGCGCATACGCCGGCAAGTCATGCGTCGAGTACATGTACCAGACACGCATTATGAAGTTCCGTTTGCTATAGGCGTCGTATGTCTTGAACCCACTATCCCAGGCTTCTTGCAATTCGTCCTTAAGCAGCTGCATGTACACATTCATATTTTTCCCCGGATAGTTGGGCCCTGGAATTATCAACGTTAGGAAAATGTTCTTTCTTTGCATAATCTGTCCGGGGGGAGATTGAGTGGAAAGACAAATACAGGCCAACAACTGTATTGGGCTGCCGTCATAAAAAACACACTGAACCCATCCGTGCTGATGCCGACTCAAGGATGCCTCGGATCTGCCGCTTTGTCAGCATGTAATTCATCAAACTTTTTCCACGCAACACCATCCGATGTGTGTACCATCATCAGATTCCCATATGCTCTAGTTCGGTTCTTTTGCCTGTTTTGTGCCATGTCATCTGTCTGGCCGTCTCTTCGACCATGAAAAGACGTTGAAGTCTTGGTACGATTGGCATATACCGAAGAACAGTAACGGGGATTTTGGTCTGTGTCTTCTCACCCATACCGTTGTCTACCACAATATACCTGGAAGACTTGCAAATGGGACAATAGTTCAAGTCCGCATAGTCAAGCCTAAATAAGGCACATCCTTTCTCACAAGCATGTATCTTCTCATAGGGCATCTTCAGTGCACGGAGGATTTTGTCCAACGGGTACAGGTTTGCAGGCATTACATGGCCTATGGGTAGAAAGCGTCCAAATACTGTCATAATTGCGTCATAGCATTCTCTGCCCAAGTTAAACTGAGCCTTCAGAGCCATTACTTGTGAGATGGCATCCAACTGACAAAGCTTAGTGTGCTCGTGGAGCGGACGTTTTGAAGACTCCAACATTTCATTGAAGGCCTTTGTAGATTCCTCCATCTCCTCGTCCGAATCCCAAGCATCATCATAGTCTTGCACCATGTTTTCCATCCCAGTACCATGCTCGTCGGTGCGACGATGATCCACCTCAGCTCGGTCACGTTGGGCAGACTCACCATGAAATGTCCACACCATATAATCGGGCGTACAACCACTCTTCTGCAGGTGTTTGCCCATTTCAGCCTCTGTCCTCTTTTCCCAATTGCCGCACCAGAAACAGGGGCACCAGGTTTTCCTCTGGCCATTTGCAAATGCAGCTTGCACAAACCCCTTGGTTTTTGTGAACCATTCAGCGCTCCATTTGTTCTGACTAGTGTGACCGGTATACATCCACGCACGATCACTCATCTTGACTTTCAGACCAGTGTGACCGGTATACATCCGCGCTCCATTTGCTACTGGACACAAAACAATTATATATGTAATTCACCATGTATATATTCATTAGTTGATCTACTTTGTCAATTTTATTACGTCCATGCAACCTACACTTTAATAGGTAATGATAGGTCCTAATCCCACCCGAGTATGTGTAGATTGGGTTCATTTTCCGTTGCTACGCTCTGGATCCGATGCAAAATTTTGGCAGCACCTCCCCGCTGTTCTCCTGATACACGTCTCTGCAATAAACAAAGAGGATGTGTACCCGGAGAACAACAGGGGAGGCACTGACGAAATTTATGCGTCGGATCCGGAGCAAAGCATATGGGAAAACAAACCAAATCTACACATACTCGGGCTGTCCATGGATAGCGTTGGACAATTCGAAAGAATCAAGGTTATAAATATGCAAATCCATGCATATTTATAACTATGACGCTTTCGAATGGGAGACACATATTGGTTACGCATACTGATGATTCAAGACACATATATTGCTAGCTATCAAGTTTCATCGGTATAGAGCAAATAATTAATGGGGGAGGAGGACATGTCATTTGTGCTCACCCACGAACGATGGGGCGGAGCTCGTCAAACGCACGGCGAGGTCGTCGAACACCAAACCTCGCAACGATGAAACAACTACACATTTAAAACTACCCGATCAACACAATTATATATGATGTTTTTCGTAACAAAATCGAAAAATATATGACCTAACTAATAAATCACAAATATATGACCCCGTCGGCCTCTGGAAGGCCAAAGAACACATTTTCAGGAGGTGTCGGGGGTCGAGGTGTCGTGTCGGTGTCGGGGTGCCGTGTCGGGGTCGAGGTGCTGTTTCGGGGTCGGGGGGTCGGGGTGTCGTGTCGGGGTCGGGGTGTCGGGGTGAGGGGGTCAGGGGGTCGGTTGTCGGGGTGTGGTGTCGGGGTTGGAGGGTCAGGGGGGTCGGTTGTCGGGGTGTCGAGGGGTCGGGGTCGAGGTCGGGTGTCGGGGTGTCGTGTCGGGGTCGGGGTGTGGTGTCAGGTTGTCGGGAGTCGGGGCTCGGGGTCGGGGTTTCGGGTCGGGGTGGCGTGTCGGGGTCGGGGTGTCGGGGGTCGGGGTGTCGGGGGTCGGGGTCGGGCCGGGATGTCGGGGTGGCGTATCGGGGTCGGGGTGTCGGAGGTCGGGGTCGGGGTGTCGGGGGTCGGGGTCGGGGTGTCAGGCCGGGGTGTCGGGGTGGCGTGTCGGGGTGGGGGTCGGGCCGGGGTGTCGCGGTGGCGTGTCGGGGTCGGGGTGTCAGGGGTCAGGGTCGGGGTGTCGGGGGTCGGGGTCGGGGTCGGGGTGTCGGGGTGGCGTGTCGGGGTCGGGGTGTCGGGGGTCGGGGTCGGGGGTCGGGGTGTCGGGGTGGCGTGTCGGGGTCTTCTTCTTCTTTCTTCCTTCTTCTTCTTCTTCTTCTTCTTCTCTTTCTTCTTCTCCCTCCTCTTCCTCCTCCTCCTCCTCTTCTTTCTTCTTCTTCTTCTTTCTTCTTCTTCTTCTTCTTCTTCTTCTTCTTCTTCTTCTTCTTCTTCTTCTTTATTCTTCTCCTTTTTCCTCTTCTATATTGTTCTGTTTTTCAACTTTCTTCTTATTCTTCTTCCTTTTTTTCATTTTTCCTCTTCTTCTACTTCTTCTTCTCTTTTCAACTTTCTTCTTCTAATTATCTAAACCTAAATCTAGCACTAACCTAAACCAACTACTAACCTAAACCTATCAATAACCTAATTAAACCTAAACAACAAATAAAAAACAATAGAAAAAAACAAAAAATGCTCACCTTGGCTCCTCTCGATGGAGGATGGAGGATGGTCGCAGGGTGGTGGTGGACGACCGCGGTTAGGGCAGCAGTGGTAGGCCTGGCGCCGAGGGGACGCGAGGCAGACGCAGGGGCCCGTGGCGAGCCTGCCTCCGGGGGCTGCGTGGGCGCAGGGGTGGCGGCGAGCCTGGCTCCGGGGCGGGTGGCGCGAGGCGGACGCATGGGGCCCGTGGCGAGCCTGGCTCCGGCGCGGGCGATGGGGTGCTGGGGCGATGGCGGGTGGTGGGGGCGACAGGGCGAGGGGCGGTGGTGCCAGGGGGCGGTGGCGGGTGGCGGCGGCGGCGGGTTGTTGGGACGGTGGGGCGACGGGGCGAGGGGAGGTGGGCAAGGGGGCGGCGGTGGTCGTCGTGGAGGAGGGGGACAGATCGAAACAGAGAGAGATGGGCGGGGTGGGGCTCGGCCATTAGTAACCTAAACATTTGCCGTCCGCTTTATTACTCTTTGCCGTCTGCTAGCGGACGGCTAAGAGGGGCCCCGTTAGGTTTTCCCTAATCAGCCCATTAGTGTGGGCCGCCTCCCTCTTTGCCGTCTGCCAGTTGACGGCAAAGAATCTTTGCCGTCTGCTAGCGGACGACAAAGAACTGGCTGATGGCAAAGAAGGTCTTTGCCATCAGCCAGTTCTTTGTCGTCTGCTTTTGGGTAGCTGATGGCAAAGAGCTTCTTTGCCGTCTGCTAGCGGACGACAAAGAGCTGGCAGATGGCAAAGTAGCTGATTCCAGTAGTGAGGGTGTCATATAGGGGGAATCCTCCTTCCAAATGGCTGCCACGTTCCAAATGACAACCACTTAATCACTTGGGGGCTCAAAACCACACTGATAAGTGACTTGCACCGCTGTGTGGTGGAGCTGTGGAGTCTTGGCGGGGCGACTCGCCCTTGGCGGCTCCAGCAAGCCTACTGGGCAAATCTTAGGACTTGTTGTTGGTGAGGCCTCGACCTGACCAGGCTCGCCTACCCGGTAAGGGAGGTCTTTCCTTAGTTGCATCTTGTTCCCTTGGCTTGTCTTGGTCTTCTTGATCCGCACTTTGATTCCTCAAAGAGCTATCTCTCTAGCTTGGCCTTGTCTTGGAGCTGGTTGCGGTTGTACCCTCGCCAAGCTTCGGCTGCCGGGGTTGGACGCCTGCTGTCCGTGCACATGTCATATGGAAACATACACCCCTGTTTGTCTACCCCGACAACAATGATGCCTGATGTTGGGTAGGAGTACTATATAACTATTAGTTGACATAATTAAAGTCCTTACCATTTAATTACTCTGGCGAAGTGTGCCTGAAGCTTTGAAATCTATTAACCAACTATTACTGCATGACCCTCACAATCTAGTTTATATGAGGCTAATGATTGCATAGTTTTGCTTGCTGTAGTATGTTTGTATGAATCTCTCTACTGTTCATGATGCTCCCTAAGAATTTAGTTGACCTACAAAATGGCCAACTACTTGCTTACTTATATGCAAGGTGTGTGTGTGTGTGTGTATATATATGTTGTCGGTGCTAGAAACCCTGGTGTATGTTGCCCGGACTTTACATAGGCTCAAGGGCAAGGTTACAGTATCCAAGACAAGGCCAAGCAAAAGGGATAGCTCTCTGAGAAATCTAAGGGCAGATCAAGAAGAACAAGACAAGCCGAAGGAACAAGATATCACTAAGGGAAAACCCTCCCTTGTGGGGCACGCGAGCCTGGTCAGGTCAAGGCCACTCCAAGGATGGCAAGGGTTGCCGGGACGCTGGCGGCCTGCTTCCTCGCCAAGGCTCCATGGCTCCGCCTCACAGCAACGCAAGTCACTTATCGATGTGGTGTCCACCCCCCAAGTGATTAAGTGGCTGTCGTTGGCACATGGAAACCATTTCAGAGGAAGGTCACCCCTCAATCACACCCATCCATAGCGCGTGTCACACAGGCAGACAAGAAGGTGGTTGAATGGCGCGACAAGGCTTGCCGAGCTACATCCCTGATGTGACACTAAGTGGTGCATTTAATGTGCCTTGTCCAGTCCGCAGAGTTAGGTACGATAGCACTTTGGCTATCTAATCACTGGATAGTGACTGTTTTCCCATTATGGTAACCCCTTGACCTATAAAAGGAGGGCCGAGACAACCTTAGAAAGTATTCGGACCCTTGTACACCCGTACGTGCATAGTGATCTCTTCCGTGAGGGAGGAGCTTAGTTTTGGGTTTAATCTTGCGTGACTTCACCCAGTGACAAAGTAGGGGTAGCGATACACATATTGTATTATTGCCATCAAGGATAAAAAGATGGGGTTTTCATCATATTGCTTGAGTTTATCCCTCTACATCATGTCATCTTACTTAAGGCATTACTCGGTTCTTTATTAACTTAATACTCTAGATGCATGCTGGATAGCGGTCGATGTGTGGAGTAATTGTAGTAGATGTAGGCAGGATTCGCTCTACTTGACACAGATGTGATGCCTATATACATAATCACAGCCTTGGATATCGTCATAACTTTGCGCTTTTCTATCAATTGCTCGACAATAATTTGTTCACCACCGTATTATTTGCCTTCAAGAGAGAAGCCTCTAGTGAAACCTATGGCCCCAGGTCTATTTTCCATTATATATTTTCAGATCTACAAACCAAAAATACCTTGGTGCACTTTATTTACTTTTATTTTGTTTTACATATTAGCAATCTTTTATACCTATCTCTAATAGATCTCACCTTTGCAATTGATCGTGAAGGGATTGCCAATCCCTTTATCGCGTTGGGTGCAAGTGTTTGATTGTTTGTGTAGGTGCATAGATTGAAGACTTGCTTGTACCTCCTACTGGATCGATACCTTGGTTCTCTAACTGAGGGAAATACTTATCTCTACTTTGCTCCATCACCCTTTCCTCTTCAAAGGAAAAACCAACGCAAACTCAAGAAGTAGCAGGAAGAATTTCTAGTGTCATTGCCGAGGAGGTCTACATCAAGCCTATCAATGTGACTGACTAGGGATTGCCATGCAATGGATGCACTAGAGCTATAAGTGTATGAAAGCTCAAAAGGAAACTAAGTGGGTGTGCATCCAACTCACTTGCTCATGAAGACCTAGGGAAAATTGAGGAAGCCCATCATTGGAATATACAAGCCAAGTTCTATAATGAAAACTTCCCTCTAGTATTTGAAAGTGACAAAATAGAAGGCTCTCTATCATGAAGATCGTGGTGCTACTCTCAAGCACAAGTGTGGTAAAAGGATAGTAACATTGTACCTTCTCTCTTTTCTCTCTTTTTGGTGGGCTTGTTTGGCCTCTTTTATTTTTTTGTGGGCTTCTTTGGCCTCTTTTTATGTTTTTTGTAAAGTCTGGAGACTCATACCAACTTGTGAGGGAATCATAGGTTCCTTCATCCTTTCCTCACATGGGAGAATGCTCTAATAATGATGATCATCACACTTTTATTTACTTACAACTCAAGAATTACAACTCGATACTAGAACAAATATATGACTCCACATGAATGCCTCTGGTGGTGTACCAGGATGTGCAATTTCTCAAGAGTGACATGTATAAAAAATATGAATGGTTGCTTCACCACAAATATGATGTCAACTACTTGATCATGCAAAGCAATATGACAATGATCGAGCGTGTGATAATAAATAGAATGGTGGAAGTTGTTTCGCAATATATCTCGGAATGCCTATGGAAATGCCAAAATAGGCAGGTTTGGTGGTTGTTTCTGAGGAAGGTAAATGGTGGGTTTAATGCACCGGCGGAAGTTGCGCCGTACTAGAGAGGGTAGCATTGGTGGAAGCGTGAGATTGCATATAATCCATGGACTCAACTTTAGTCATAAAGAACTCACATACTTATTGCAAAAAATTATTAGTTATCGAAACAAGGTAATAGATGCATGCTCCTAGGGGGATAGATTGGTAGGAAAAGACCATCGCTCGTCCCCGGCCGCCACGCATAAGGAAGACAATCAATAAATAAGTCATGCTCTGACTTCATGACATAACGGTTCACCATACGTGCATGGTACAAGAATCACAAACTTTAACACATGAATTTCTACCAATCCACAATTACTCACTAGCATGACTCTAACATTACCATCTTTATATGTCAAAACAATCATAATGAATCAAATTCTCATAGTATTCAATGCACTTTATGTGAAAGTTTTTATTATATCCCTCTTGAATGCCCACCATATTAGGACTAAATTCATAACCAAAGAAAATTACCATGTTGTTTAGAGAGACTCTCAAAATAATATAAGTGAAGCAAGAGATTTTAGCAATTTCTATAAAATAAATCCACTGTTGTGCTCTAAAAGGATATAAGTGAAGAACTAGAGCAAAATTTCCTAGCTCAACAGATATAAGTGAAGAAAATATAGTATTCTAATAAATCACGATCATGCGTGTACCTATCAAAAAGGTGTGTATAGCAAGTATGATTGTGGAAAACTAAAAGGCAAAGACTCATATCATACAAGACGCTCCAAATAAAACAAATGTCATGTGGTGAATAGAAATATAGCCTCAAGTAAATTTACCGATGGATGAAGACGAAAGAGGGGATGCCTTCCAGGGCATCCCCAAGATTAGGATCTTGGTTGTCCTTGAATATTACCTTGGGGTGCCTTGGGCATCCCCAAGCTTAGGCCCTTGCTATTCCTTATTCCATAGTCCATCAAATCTTTACCCAAAACTTGAAAACTTCACAACACAAAACTCAATAGAAAACTCATGAGATCCGTTAAGAAAATAAATCACCACTTTTGGTACTATTGTGAACTCATTCTTTATTTATATTGGTGCAATATCTTTTGTATTACAACTTATCTATGATTCATACCCCCGATACTACCCATAGATTCATCAGAATAAGCAAACAACACATAGAAAACAGAATCTGTCAAAAACAGAACATTCTGTAGTAATCTATAAACCTCAAAGACTTCTGTAACTCTAAAAATTCTAAAATATTATGAAAACATAGGCAATTGGTATATCAATACTTTGCAAATTAATCAGTATTTCATTGTGCTTATGTTAAAAATGAAAATTATTTTACTGGGCACAAAAGTTTTTGTTTTTCAGCAAGATCAAATCAACTATCACCGTAAGCCATCCCAAAGCTCTTACTTGGCACAAGCACAAACTAAAACATAAAAGCACATCTAACCAGAGGCTAGATGAAAAAATTATTGAAAAACAGAAAAAAGAAGAATAATAATAAAATTGGGTTGCCTCCCAACAGGCGCTATTCTTTAACTCCCCTAGCTAGGCATATTGCAATAGATATACGTATTGTTATCTTTGGTATGCAACTCTTCAAGTGCACACTTATAATCCTTAGGAGGTTCTTTGGTTTTATCAATCATCAAACTCCTAGGCAAGAAATCTGGAAATTCACTCATGGCAATTGGTTCCTTAATAATATCGAAAAGGTTAGGGTGAACATTTATCATTTTCAGATATCTGCTTCCTTCATTAGAAGATTCACCCTTATTCTTAGGAACATAAATAAACTTTGTAGCTTTAGTAGGAGGAAAATTTTGAGTAGTTTTAATTGAGTAAAAGACGGAACCCAAGTTGGTAATAATATCTTCTAGTTTGCCAATTCTAGTAGAATCTTAATCTATCTTTTCATTAACTATGCGTTCATTTTCCCTTAGATTTTTTAAAGTAACTCCTACCTTAGATCCATATTGAGTAATATGATTATGTATCTTTTTATCCTAGTTTTCAATCAGCTCTATGGTAGCAAGTTTATTCTCAATAATATCAAGCCTTTGCATCACATGTTCCATGGTTAAAACAGTTTCATTAACCATAGGAGGTGGTGGGCCTGCCAAAACTATCATGGTAATATAAGCATCAAAAGTATGGCTCCCAAAGAAATTTCTCCCGGTAATGGTATCTAGAACATGTCTATTACAAGGAGTAACTGCCACATAAAAATTGTGACAGAGAACGGTAGTAGATTGCTTTCGACTAGATCTATCCTGATCATTACAAATTCTATACCAAGCATCCTTTAAATTTTCCCCCTCCCTTTGCGTAAAATTAAGGACCTCATTCTCAGGAGTGCTAAAAATGGTGGAAGGACTAGACATGAAAGCAAAACAAGCGCTCTAACACACGAGCAAGCAAAAAGCAAACGAAAAGACGGACGGAAGAAGGGTGAATATAAAGGAAAATCTTTTTGTATTTTTCTGAAAAATCATTTTAGAAGTGGGGGAGAGGAAAATGGAAGACAAAAGGAAAATAATGTAATGCAGGAGATGAGTGTTTATGGTAGGTACTTGTTAGGCTTGATGTAGACCTCCCCGGCAACGGTGCCAGAAATTCTTCCTGGTACTTCTTGAGCTTGCGTTGATTTTTCCCTTGAAGAGGCAAGGGTGATGCAGCAAACTAGAGATAAGTATTTCCCTTAGTTAGAGAACCAAGGTATCAATCTAGTAGGAGGTACAAGCAAGTCCCAATCTATCCACCTGCACAAACAATCAAACACTTGCAACCAGCGTGTTAAAGGGGCTGTAAATCCCTTCACGGTATAAAATATTGCTAAAACGTAAAACAAAATAAAAGGAAATAAATTGGAGTAAGGTATTTTTGGTTTGTAGATCTGAAAATATATAATGGAAAATAGACGCCAGTGGCCATAGGTTTCCCTTGAGGCTTCTCTCTTGAAGGCAAGTAATACGGTTGGTGAACAAATTACTGTCAAGCAATTAATAAAAGAGTGCAAATTTATGACGATATCCAAGGCAACGATTATGCATATAGACATCACTACTCTGTCAAGTAGACCTGCTCCTGCCTGCATGTACTACTATTAATCCACACATCGACAGCTATCCGGCATGCATCTAGGGTATTAAGTTCATAAAGAATGGAGTAACACCTTAAGTAAGATGACATGATGTAGAGGTATAAACTCAAGCAATATGATGAAAACCCCATCTTTTATCCTTGATGGCAATAATACAATACGTGTCTCGCTACCCCTACTTTGTCACTGGGTGAAATTACGCAAGATTGAACCCAAAACTAAGCACCTCTCCTATTGCAAGAAATACCAATCTAGTTGGTCAAACCAAACCGATAATTTGAATAGAAATACAAAGATATCAAATCATGCATATAAGAATTCAGAGAAGATTCAAATAATATTCATAGATAATTAGATCATAAATCCGAAATTTATCGGATCTCAACAAACACACCGCAAAAGAAGATTACATCGGATAGATCTCCAAGAACATCAAGGAGAACATGGTATTGAAGAACATAGAGAGAGAAGAAGCCATCTAGCTACTATCTATGGTCCCGTAGGACTGAGGGAAACTACTCACGCTTCATCGGAAGGGCAATAGGGTTGATGTAGATGCCCTCCGTGATCGAATCCCCTCCAGCAGATCGTTGGAAAAGGCCACAAGATGGGATCTCACAGGAACAGAAGGTTGCTGTAACATGCAATATGCGACTATACTCCATGCGTGTCGAGGCACGACTTGGGGCATAAGCGCATGTTGGTATGGTCGCAAGAGTGGTTGTATCTTTGCTCATCTCATGTATTGAATAGATAGAATACGAGCTTTGGCTTACAATCACCACAATGTCACACAAATGTCATCAAGTTATGCAATCATTCAAGATGAACACAAAGTCCGGCTACGGACGAAATCAAACGAATAAAAGACAACCACCCATGCTAAGTCCTGATCGACCCTACTGGGCCACTACTGGTCATCTGGAAAGGAAACATAGTAACGGCCACTGTCCTCATCGAACTCCCACTTGAGCTCAGTTGCATCACCTGCATCAGTCTCATCAGTACCTGCAACTGTGTTTGTAGTATTCTGTGAGCCAAGGGGACTCAACAATCATATCACCCTCGGTGTCAAGACTATCAAAGATTAAAGGTAAGGTATGGATATATGGTGGAGTTGCAGCAAGCACTAAGCATTGTATGGTGGCTAAATTACGAATGTAAGAACAAGATGAGAAGCTATGCAAATGGTCATAGTCTAGCAATGATCAAGAAGTGATCCTGAACTACTTACATTCAAACATAACCCCACCGTGTTCTCTTCCCGACCCTCATCGAAAAGAGACCATCACGGTTACGCACGCGGTTGGTGCATTTTAATTGAGTTTGGTTTCAAGTTCACTACAACCGGATATTAAAAATTCCCATCTGCCACATAACCGTGGGCATGACTCTCGAAAGATTAAACCCTACAGCGATGTCCCAACTTAGCCCATGACAAGCTCATGATCAGCGGAGACAATCCTCCATCTCAGGACCCTCCAATCGAACTCGGAATCCCGGTGCACAATACATTTCGACAATGGTAAAACAAAACCAGCAAGACCTCCCGACGTGCCGACACCCTGATAGTAGCCGTGTGTATCTCGTCTCAGGCCACGTTGGATGAGCTATGCATATAGGTGCCAAAATAACCCAGGCTGCCCCGGGGCAGCCCCGCACAGTGCTCTAGTTTGGACCAACACTCATGAGGAGCATTGGCCTGGGGGTTGATTAAGAATCCTCAGGTTAATTACTCCCTATGCAAATTTTGGTTGTTATTAGGCAAATGGTAAAACCAATGTTGGGCCTTGCTGGAAGAGTTTTATTCAAAGTGAACTGTCAAGAGGGGCCCATAGACCCTCACCATGTTAGGGATGAAAAATTCAACGAACATAACACTGGTATGATGGAAATTAGGGCGACAAGAGTGGAACAAAACACCGAGCAAAAGGCCAAGCCTTCAACCCTTTACCAAGTATATAGATGCATTAATTATATAATAAGAGATATTGTGATATCCCAACATATCCATGTTCCAACATGGAACAACCTGCACTACACCTGCAACTAGCAACACTATAAGAGGGGCTGAGCAAAAGCGGTAACATGGCCAAACAACGGTTTGCTAGGAAGGTGGGTTAGAGGCTTGACGTGGCAATATGGGAGGCTTGATAACCAAGTGGTAGGTAGCGCGACATAGTGATAGAACGAAAAACTAGCAAGCAAAGATAGAAGTGATATCGGGGGTAATGATCATGTTGCCTGCAATGTTCTCACGGTTGTCAAAAGCTTGCCACTCGTGAACGTACTCGACAGGGTCCTCGAACACGAACTCGATTCCTGGCTCTACCCGCAGCAACAACACAAGCAACGAAACAACAATCAATCACGGTGCAATGTGCAAGCAACATGATGCAATACATGCACTATCAGTGGAGTAGAATATGGTGGTTGCGGAGAAGACAAAAAGAAGGAGATAGTCTCACATCAATTAGGGGTATCAACGGGCTATGGAGATGCCCATCAATAGATATCAATGTGAGGGAGTAGGGACTTCCATGCAACGGATGCACTATAGCTATAAAGTGTATGAAGGATGAAAAGGAAACTAAGTGGGTGTGCATCCAACTCGCTTGCTCACGAAGACCTAGGGGAAATTGAGGAAGCCCATCATTGGAATATACAAGCCAAGTTCTATAATGAAAATTTCCCACTAGTATATGAAAGTGACAAAATAGGAGACTCTCTATCATGAACATCATGGTGCTACTATGAAGCACAAGTGTGGAAAAAGGATAGTAACATTGTCCCTTCTCTCTCTCCTCTCATAATTTATTGGTGGGCTTCTTTGGACTCTTTTATTTTTTTGTGGGCTTCTTTGGCCTCTTTTTTTTGTAAAGTCCGAACCACAAAGGGGCCGATGGCCCCATAGGTGATCATGTTGAACCACGACATCTATGGAGCGCCAGGTAGGGGGAGCACTTGTGCGAATCCGAGGTCATAAGCAGTGCATCGATCTTCATCACGGTCTTATTCATCAACGACTTCATTATCCATGGCGCCCAAGAACAAGTCTGGCATAGCAGCCCACCCTTCATTCTTGAGGGCCCCCTCACATGTAGCCTCTGATCCCGTGGGAGCTGTGGTTGCATCGGGGGACACAGATGCCGCGGGGAACATGACCGGTGAAGGCGGTGCCATCACCGTTCCCCCTACGACTGAGGTGGGAGCAGGAGGCGCCGGAGGAAGACAACATCAGCAACACCCAGGCGGCCACGCTCCACAATGTGCAGGTGGGGAGAATGTTCTTCCTCCACCCCTACACCTCGCTGAAGGGCGCAGCCGCGATGATGGCGCCTGTTCCAGCGTGAATCATGACCCCTAGCTTCCCTTGCTACGGGCGCAACTACGGGGCACACACCTTCCTTGCGGCAAGGCAATCAAGACGAAGCACCTGTTGGCATTCTGGGAGTCAGTGTACCCAGACTTGCCTGCCTGCAGCCCACGGCGTGGCTCCATCAACGGCCTGGTATGGCCCATCTTCAGCATCGACAATACAAGACCCTCGCAAGGGGCCAAGCCTCGTGAGGCGGACAACACAAAGACCTCAAGAGGGAGCGGCCTCCGTAGGCTGGCTCCTAAGGAGCAGAGATTCCTATGCAAGCGCCCATCTCATGAGGTCTAGATAACGTAAGCCATGACGACCACGGCTAGGAGGGCACCAGCGGGCGCAGTACAACAGGTTTCCTCTTTGGTGATAAGGAAGCAAGTGCAGGCGCAGAGTCTCGAGGAATCAGCCAAAGGTTTCCATTTTCGTGCTACAAGACCAAGACCGCCAGGAGGGAGGTCATCACCGAGCTCACCACGACGTGACGACCAGATGCTTTGCAGGCAAAGGCCACCTTTCATCAGGATAAGATGTACTATTTGTCTCCCATCAAACTTGGCCGTTTTGGGATCCTCTCCCATCTTCATTTTGGGGGAAGAGGACCAAGGCCACTATAAATATAGGTTAGCCACCACCATGGGAGGGGGATCGAATCCATTCCTTCCTTGGCTCACACCAACCCAAGAACAGACCTCCTGAGGTAGTTCTTCCGTTGTACTAGTTCATCTTTAGCCCACCGCGAGGCCAATCCACCACAAAGTAGGAGTAGGGTCTTATCCCGCAAGGTGGCCCGAACCTGGGTAAACTACCATGTTTCTTTCCCTTCCCATTCATCGAGCTAGGCTATGTGAGTGGCGAGTTGGTAGGCTGGGGAGATTGAGTTCTTTGCACGCACCCCAGAGTTTGAATCTATCTTGGGTTTGCGGAGCAGCGAATCCGATATTTGGCGCACCAGGCAGGGGTGCATTGGAGCCTCTCTCCCACCGGCTGATTCGCCACCATTCTGCCATCCTCATGGTCAACGCTCGTCGAGTTCGTGCTGAGCGCTGGGCTGCCCTCGCTGCCCGTGTCGCCCAGACAGCACCTGCGGTGACGGCGCCCCCTGTCCTTCCTCATCGCCCATGGAAAACACCACCACTGGCACCGCGGCCCACGAGCAGCAGGCTTCGTCGCTGCAGCCTTCTATGCGGCTTGATGGACGCACCGCCACTCCATCGCCCATTTCGACGGTTGCTTCATCTTCCCATCCTTGTCACGGGCCGGTGAACGCGTAGCCTGTGTTTCTCATGGCACGCGAGCTTCTACTATCGCCCAACCGATGACCTCGACAAGGACTGGCTGGACCGCATCGCCGAGCTTGTCAGCGCCGCTGAGGAGGCCCCTGCGCCGTCTCCCTCGCTGCCTCCCCCGCCGCCTCTTGTGGGCAACATGGCCCACGGTGTGCCTCCTCCACCTCCCAGGTAAGATGCCATCCTCGAGCCAAGTTGCGAGGCCCCTCGGCACGACCCGCCACGCAGGGCACTGGCGCGCGATGAAGAAAGCTGCCAAGTGGTGCAACGGCCTTAATGAGAGGCGCATGCGCTCCTAGCACCGCCATGTCAAGACCGCGTGTTGCCCGAGGCGGTGGTGTGCGAGTGCCAAGAGCAGGATCCCCCTCTACGGCAGGCTCCCGTGAGCGCAGCGTGCTGCTGCGCATTCACCCCTAGCTCCGCCGCGTCATCTGGCCTGGGAACTTCATGCCATACCTGCCTCCACGTTATGACGGCACCCCCGACCCTGCCGAGTTCCTCTAGCTTTACGAGCTGAGCATCAAGGCGTCCAACGGCGACAAGAAGGTCATGGTGAACTTGTTTCCCATGGCCCTCAAGGATGGCGCACGCTCATGGCTCCCGAACCTCCCCGCGGGATCGATCTCCTCCTGGGATGAAATGCGAGAGCGCTTCATCGCCAACTTCCAGGGCACTCACGACAGTGCCCCTGCTACGTGTGACATGTGGTGCATCAAGAAGCAGCCAGGGGAGACCTTGCACAAATACATCCAATGCTTCACCAACGTTCGCCTCAAGATTCCCAAGGTGTCGGATGAGACCATCATTTCGGCGTTCACTGAGGGCGTCCAGGATATCAAGATGAAGGAATAGCTCGCCATACATGAGGACATGTGCTCGGCTTTGGAGATTTTCAACATGGCAACCAGATGCGCGAGGGCCGAGGAAGGTCGCTTCTCCCTCCTTGAGCTCCCGGAGGCCGATTCAGAAGATAAGAAGGCCACCGCCAAGGATATGAAGCGCAAGGGCCCAGTTGGGCTCGCGGTCAAACCTGTGATGAAGCACGGCGGCGACCACCCAGAGTCTTCCACAACATGCACAACCACAACACCAATGACTGCCAAGAGCTCGGGGCCATCCGACATGGGCGCCTTGACCGGCGCCCTGAGCGCAACCACCACGTCTATGGCCGTGGAGGAGGCCAAGGTGGGGGATGCTGGGACAAACGCGACCCCCGCTAGGACTGGCGTGATCAGCCTCATGAGGATCGCTGACAGAGCCGGCCTCGTGAGGGCGCCGGGAGGGATCAGCCTCGTGAGGACCGTCCTCAAGGCAATGCTGGCCTTCCTTTGTTGTGGCTACCACAAAGGAGGAACGACGACCACCACCAAGACGAAGGGGCCTGGGGCTTCTAAGAGCCTCATGCCATTGCTTGCATCCTAGGCGGCGCTCAGGCACCCGCCTCCCATCGCATATTCAAGCAGTTCGCTCGCAAGGTGAACGCGGCCCTTCCCACGCTCGAGGCGTCGCGTTCGCTCAGGTGGTCCAAATACGCCATCACCTTCGACTCTACTGACTAGCTCAAGTGCGCGGACACTGCTGGCATGCTCCCGGTGCTCTGCTCGCCCACTGAGGGAGTCCTGGATTAGGGGATCTCCGGACAGCCGGACTATATCCTTTGGCCGGACTGTTGGACTATGAAGACACAAGATTGAAGACTTCGTCCCGTGTCCGGATGGTACTCTACTTGGCGTGGAAGGCAAGCTAGGCAATACGGATATGTATATCTCCTCCTTTGTAATCGAACTTGTGTAACCCTAGCCCCCTCCGGTGTCTATATAAACCGGAGGTTTTTAGTCCGTAGGACAACAGACAATCATACCATAGGCTAGCTTCTAGGGTTTAGCCTCTCTGATCTCGTGGTAGATCAACTCTTGTACTACTCATATTATCAAGAATAATCAAGCAGGACGTAGGGTTTTACCTCCACCAAGAGGGCTCGAACCTGGGTAAAACATCGTGTCCCCTGCCTCCTGTTACCATCCACCTTAGATGCACTGTTCGGGACCCCCTACCCGAGATCCGCCGGTTTTGACACCGACATTGGTGCTTTCATTGAGAGTTCCTCTGTGTCTTCATCATTAGGCTTGATGGCTCCTTCAATCATTGATAGCGATGCAGTTCAGGGTGAGACTTTTCTCCCCAGACAGATCTTTGTGTTCGGCGGCTTTGCACTGTGGGCCAACTCGATTGGCCATCTGGAGCAGATCGAGAGTTACGCCCCTGACCACCAGGTCAGGTTTGGAAGCTTAAACTACACGGCCGATATCCGCGGAGACTTGATCTTCGACGGATTTGAGCCCCTGCTTAGTGCGCCACACGGTCACGATGAGCATGATTTAGCTCTGCCATCAGACAGTGTCCAGGAGATCGCGCCGGCAACCGCTCCGACCCTCAATTCGGAGCTAGTTGCGCCATCCATGGACGGGTGGATAGACCCCGCCATGGAGGCGGCACTCTCATCAGCGATCGAGCCGAGTATCGACCTTACCCTTCACGGGAGCCATGACGCCGAACTACCGGATTCCTCCCCGGCCACGGACTCCGAGCCGCTAGCGCCCGTGCCTATCGAATCCGACTGGGCACCGATCATGGAGTTTACCTCCACGGATATTTTTAAGCACTCGCCCTTCGGCGACATACTGAACTCATTAAGGTCTCTCTCCTTGTCAGGAGAGTCCTGGTCGAACTATGTCCGACAGGATTGGGATGCGGATGACGAAGAAATTCGCCGCCCACCCACCACCCACTTAGTAGCCACTGTCGACGACTTAACCAACATGCTCGACTTCGACTCCGAAGACATCGATGGTATGGACGATGATGCGGGAGACCAAGAGGAACCACTGCCCACAGGGCACTGGATAGCCACCTCATCATATGATATATACATGGTGGACACACCCAAAGAAGGCAATGGCGATGAGACAGCCGATGATGACCCCTCCAAGAAGCAACCCAAGCGCCAACATCAGCGACGCCACTCTAAGTCTCGCCAAAGCAAAAGCGGTGACACCGGCACATGAGATAATAGCACTCCGGACAGTGCCGAAGACGACAACAATCCCCTCCAGCAAGATTTAGAGCAGGAGGATGGAGAAGCCAACCCTCCAGAGAGAGCGGCAGATGGAGAGGCGGAGGATGATAATTACATGCCTCCCTCCGAAGACGAGGCAAGCCTCGACGATGAAGAATCCGTCGTGCCTGAGGATCCCGTCGAACAAGAGCGCTTCGAGCGCCGGCTTATAGCCACGACAAATAGCCTTAAGAAAAAGAAACAGCAGCTTCAAGCTGATCAATATTTGCTAGCCAACAGATGGACCGAAGTCCTTGCTACCGAGGAATATAAACTCGAACGCCCCTCCAAGTGTTACCCAAAGCGCAGGTTGCTACCCCGACTGGAGGAGGAAGCACCAAACCCTACATCTCCAGCGTATGACGCGGCTGATCGGCCACCTCGTGGCTGCGACAGAGAGGCATTTCAGCCAAAAGCTCAGCCCGCACCCCAACGTCACTCAAATAAAAATGTCAGGACATGGGGAAATACGCCAGACTTACGCGACGTATTGGAGGAAAAAGCAAAACACGCAAGATCAATCTACGGATCGTGAGGGCGCGCCACTATCCGAGACGATAACCGTCACGCCGGATACAGTAAAAGTAAGTCCGGTCGGGCCGAACACAGCGGACAAGACTCATTTGAGCTGCGTCGCAATATAGCCCAGTACAGAGGCGCTGCACACCCCCTATGCTTCACAGACGAAGTAATGGATCACCAAATCCCATAAATATCAAATCATACAACGGCACAACAGATCCTGCGGTATGGATCGAGGACTTCCTCCTGCGCATCCACATGGCCCGCGGTGACGATCTACACGCCATCAAATACCTCCCACTCAAACTCAAAGGACCAGCTCGGCATTGGCTCAACAGCCTGCCAGCAGAATCCATTGGTTGTTGGGAAGATCTGGAAGCCGCATTTCTCGACAACTTCCAGGGCACTTATGTGCGACCACCAGATGCCGATGACTTGAGCCACATAATCCAACAGCCAGAGGAATCGACTAGGCAATTCTAGACACGGTTCCTAAAAAAGAAAAATCAAATCGTCTACTGTCCGGATGCAAAGGCCCTAGCAGCTTTTAAGCATAATATCCGCGACGAGTGGCTCGCCCGGCACCTTGGCCAAGAAAAGCCGAAATCTATGGCAGCCCTCAGACACTCATGACCCTCTTTTGCGTGGGAGAAGACAGCTGGCTGGCTCGCAGTAATAACATATCAAAGAACCATGGTACTTCGGATACCAAGGATGGCAATGGCAGGTCACGTCAAAACAAACACAAGCGCCGCATCAACAACGACAATACCGAGGATACGACAGTCAATGCCGGATTCAACGGCTCTAAACCCGGTCAGCGGAAAAAGCCATTCAAAAGAAACACTCCGGGCCCATCCGGTTTGGACCGTATACTCAACCGCTCGTGTCAAATACACGGCACCCCTGACAAGCCAGCCAACCACACCAAAGGGATTGTTGGGTGTTCAAGCAGGTCGGCAAGTTAAACGCCGAAAACAAAGATGTGGGCAGCGAACATCAGAGGACAGAAGAGGTTCCCCCCACAAGTGCGAACGGTGATGAAAGCGTGCGCTAAGGGACGTATATGCCTTGGAGCCAGTCGCCCCAAAGTTCAACCCATGGTCCTCTTGTCCGATCACCTTCGATCGCAGGGACCACCCCACTAGTATCCGTCATTGTGGATTTGCCGCACTGTTCCTAGACCCAATCATCGACGGATTTCACCTCAGTCGAGTTCTTGTGGATGGCGGCAGCAGCCTAAAACTGCTTTATCAGGACACAGTGCGCAAAATGGGTATAGACCCCTCAAGGATCACACCCACAAAAATGACCTTCAAAGGCGTCATACCAGGTGTAGAGGCCCATTGCACAGGCTCAGTCGCACTGGAAGTGGTCTTCGGATCCCCGGATAATTTCCGAAGCGAGGAGTTAATCTTCGATATAGTCCCATTCCACAGCGGCTATCATGCACTACTCGGGCGAACCGCATTTGCGAGATTCAATGTGGTACCGCATTATGTATACCTCAAGCTCAAGATGCCAGGACCTCGGGGGGTCATCAAAGTCAATGGAAACACAGAGCGCTCTCTCCGCACGGAGGAGCACACTACGACCCTCGCAGCAGAAGTGCAAAGCAGCCTCTTAAGGCAATCCACCAGTTCAGCGATTAAAGACCCAGACACCTTCAAGCGTGCCCGGAGTAATCGGCAACAAGACCGCCTGGCACGTTCCGAGCTCGCATAGAAATGCGGCCCCCGCCCCAGCCCCAGCCAAACGGCGAAATCCGTGCCACGCATACACAATCACGCATTGAAAATACCATGGGCACAGGTGGCGAGGGGGGCACGACTACGGCATGCCCCAAGACGTGGCTCAACCGCACTAGGGGCTTCCCGCTTTGTTATTTTTCTCTCTTTCAGGACTTTAATCTCTGGAAACCCTGTTCGGCAATATGATTGCCGGACACATGATGCAGCAACCAAGGAGGCAGAAAGCTACGTCGCACCACTGAACTCCCAGGTGGATTCCGATAACGAGTGAAATACTTGCTTTAAATACCTTTCCTCAGCTTGCCCTTGAAGGGGACATGTCAAATAGTCCTACTTTCTACTTATCGCACTACTTGTATCATTCTGCTTTAACACACCTTTTTGAATAAAAAATGCATAGCACTAGACTATTATCGCATTCCCTATTCTTCTTTATATATATATATATATGTGTGTGTGTGTGTGTGTGTGTTCATTCATGACATCCAGCATCCGTACACTCTGGTACGACAAGTACGCTAGGGGCTTAAGCATACCCCATAATACGGCGTGAGAAATCCGAACACTATCGACAGTGCAACACTCTGAACTTATAGCATTATATGCATCAGCTCCGAATCATGTCTTGGGTTAATAGTTGGGTTTGCCCGGCTCCCATGTTTTGGTACCTTACGTTCCGCTATATCGGCTAAGGTAGCACTGGGAGAACTACTGCGATTGTGCCCCGGTTCAGCTGGGCTAAGCACCTCAGTAGAGAAAGCTAAAACTGGCTGTCATGATAAGGCGAGAGCTGGTCGCTGTTCGAGAGGTTTCGAGTCCCTAAAGAGTTATGCCGCTTAGACCGAGGAGTCGGCTTTATCCAGATTAAGGCGTGTATAGCGCCCCAAATTCGGCCTTCCGAATACTAGGGGCTTTGCAAAAATTTAAAATTATAGAATTCTATGGCTAAGTGAGAGTGATAAAGCATTATAGTCCGATTGCCTTGTTCGTTGTGCTGAGCACCTCCCTCGAAGGACCCAAAAGTGGGAAAAAGAGTGCTCAGGTTTATCCCGAACACCCGAACACTCGTGGCATGGGGGCAGAAGCCGACGACTAGCCATATCTCAGATTTGAAAAATAGCCGAACAGAAGGTAATATTTTAAATTCAAACAAGCGTTGCATAGCGCATATGAACAAGTTTTCATAATACAGGATCACATGAGCAAGTTCATTCAAATATTACATCTTTCGCACACTCGTCCGCTACAAGACGGGCACCCTTCAGGACACCCTCATAATACATCTCGGGGTGGCGATGCTCCTTGCCCTGCGGCGGCCCCTCCCTCACCAGCTTCTTGGAGTCCATCTTGGCCCAGGCATCGGGTGTTCGGTCCTAGTATACTGAGACCAAAACAACTTCTCCGTCGAGCTTCGCTCCTCGTCCTGGTCATACTTCGCGGCATCTGACACGCTGCGCGGCAAATCTGTGAATGCTCCTAGAGAGCTCCGGACTCGGGTAAGTAACAAGTAATTCACTTTCACATGCTTGCTTTGCATATTGAATGCCTTACCCGCCGCTATCTTCCTCATCGCCTCAATTTCCTGGAGGGCCTTTTGGGCTTCGGCCTTGGCATGCTTTGTGCTCTCGAGGGCCGCGGCCAGCTCAGACTCTCGCGTTTTCGAGTCAAGCTCCAAAGCCTCGTGCTTCTTCACGAGAGCCTGGAGCTCTTGCTGCACCTCGCCCACCCGTGCCTCTTGCCTTTCCCGCTCGGTGTGCTCCTTGGCCGCTTTGTCTTCGGCCTCGGACAGCACTTGCTTCAGGGCCGCCACTTCGGTTGTGGCCCCTGGCACATTCATGACGATCCTGTCATTTCGCAACCACATTTTCTTTTATATACAGACAAGGTATTACTTACCTTTGTTCTCCTCAAGCTGCCTCTTGTCAAGGCCGAGCTCTTTCTCGGACCCCTCGAGGTCCTGCTTCAGTGCGGGGACTTTCATAGTCAATGCGGCAAAGGTCAGCAGTGAAGCCTCCATACGCATACAGACATACTTATATTAGACTCCTGTAGATATTATTGATCCTCTATTCGGCTTTTCTTTGTGAACACCAAACAAAGCATCAGGGGCTACAGTCTATGCGGTAACATTTTTCCAATATTTTAAATACTTACCTCAAATCCTATTAGAAGGCTGGCACAGGTTTCAGTCTGTCTGCTCTTGGCGGACTGAACCTTCTTGATCACCGCACTCATAATAGTGCGGTGCTCTTCATCGATGGAAGCGCCGCGAAGCGCTCCCAGCAGGTTGTCCGGTGCCTCTGGATGGACAGAGGTCACCAGCACGGGCGTCTTGCCCCTTTTGGAAGGGGGCCGCCTGCCCGAGTCTGGAACCACTGGAGGTTCCAGCGCGGTGTTCGGCTGAGGGCCGAACTGGGAGCCCCCGGGAGCCTTGCTCCCTTTACTCCTAGAGTCTGGAAGGTCGCCTTGAGGCGCCTCCGGGATTGTCTCCCCCCGGCTCGGTGCCCCTTGAGACAATACCTCGGCATTGTCCGTAGGGAAAGGGGCGGAGGCGGTTCGAGGTGTATCACTATTCATGTCTGACGAGTCCAAGGAACCGTCCGACGATGATACATCGATACGGGCTTGGGGCGGACTGCATAATCATATTCGACGTTCGGAGAAGCAGTTCGACAAAGGCATACTATGAGTTACTTTGGTATCCGAATACTTACGACTTCGCCAGGGGCTTGGCCCTGAGCAGCCACTCATCTTCACCGTCGGCGGCGGTGGTGGAGCAGTCCGGAAGGAGAGTCCATCCCTTCTTGGACCCTTCGGCCTCCCCGGTTGGGGCGGCCTTCCTTTTCTTGTCTCCCCCGGATGGAGGGGGAGAATCTTCATCATCCTTCTCCTCGTTTTCATGGGAGGAGGGTGTCTCGGTATTATCGGATGATGAGTCCGATACCACGTGGCGCCGGGAACTCTTTCGGGTTCCCTTGGCCTTCTTCTTGGTCTTGTCCGGCACCTCATAAGGAGTTGGAGTCTGCATCTCCGTCAGGAGAGCGTCCGCAGGGTCTTCAGGTAGAGGGGCCGGACAGTTGATGTGCTCCGATGTCTCCACCCAGTCCTGTCAAAGGCATGGGAGCTCAGACCCCGCACATGGTTAAGCTATGGGAAATAAATCACCCTGCCAGATGTATAGAACTTACCATATTTGCATGGCGCTTCGCACTTAGCCCGCAGTCCTCGGTAAGAGAAGGAGGGACCTCGGCGCCCTTGAACAGCACCCTCCAGACGTCTTTGTGCGTCGTGTCGAAGAGCTCGCTGAGAGTCTGGTGCTGGGCCTGGTCGAACTCCCATAAGTTGAAGTCCCGTTGTTGACACGGGAGGATCTGGCGGAAGAGCATGACCTGGACTATGTTGACAAGCCTAAGTTTCTTGCTTGTCATGTTTCGGATACACTTCTGGAGTCCGTCCAGCTCCACCGATGAACCCCAGGACAGGCTCTTCTCCTTCCAGGAACTGAGCCGTGTGGGGATTCCAGATTGAAACTCAGGGGCCGCCACCCAGTTGGTGTCGCGCGGCTCGGTGATGTAGAACCACCCCGATTGCCACCCCTTTATGGTCTCCACGAAGGAGCCCTCGAGCCATATAACGTTGGGCATCTTGCCCACCATGTCTCCGCCGCATTCCGCTTGTTGGCCTCCCACCACCTTCGGCTTGATATTGAAGGTCTTCATCCACAGGCTGAAGTGGGGCCGGATGCGGAGGAAGGCCTCGCACACGACGATGAATGCCGAGATGTTGAGGATGAAGTTCGTGGCCAGATCATGAAAGTCCAGCCCATAATAGAACATGAGGCCGTAGACAAATTGATGGAGGGGAAACCCTAGTCCGCAGATGAAGTGGGGGAGGAAAACCACCCTTTCGTGAGGTTCCGGGGTAGGGATGACCTGCCCCGCGGCTGGCAGCTGGTGCGCGATATCCGCGGCTAAGTATCCGACTCCACGTAGCTTTTTGATGTGTCCCTCCATGACGGAGGAGGCCATCCACTTGCCTCCCGCTCCGGACATGTTTGGAGAGAGTTGAGGAGAAGGATGTGGACTTGGGCGTTGGAGCTCGAGTGCGCGAGAATGGATGAGCAAGGAGGAAGAAGGTGTGGGAAGAAAAAGGTGAGATCTTATCCCTTTATAAGGTCGAACTAAACTATGCGGCCCCACTAGCCTGGTAAAACTCGCTTATCCCCCAAGCGCCGTAATTGATGGCGCGGTTGGGTTACCCACGCTTGTATTGATGAGAATCCCGTAATAAGGGGAACACGATCTTTGCTTTGACAAGACGTGTCAAGAAACCACCTCGCGTTACGTGCGGGGCTGGTTAAATAAAAACGGTTCGAATAATTACCGGGCCATGGCATCATCTCATGCTGCCAAAACGTGTCAGCAAATTAGATTTGTGGAAATATTATTCTCTCTACAATGGTATGTGGAACTTATTTTGTAGGGTCGGACACTATCCTTGTATTCAAACTCTTCTGTGGTGTATTCGAAGGAGGAACCCGCCTTGGAATGCCGAAGACAACACTGCGCGCTGGACTCATCGTCATTGAAGCCTGGTTCAGGGGCTACTGAGGGAGTCCTGGATTAGGGGGTCTCCGGACAGCCGGACTATATCCTTTGGCCGGACTGTTGGACTATGAAGACACAAGATTGAAGACTTCGCCCCGTGTCCGAATGGGACTCTACTTGGCGTGGAAGGCAAGCTAGGAAATGCGGATATGTATATCTACTCCTTTGTAACCGACCTTGTGTAACCCTAGCCCGCTCCGGTGTCTATATAAACTGGAGCGTTTTAGTCCGTAGGACAACAGACAATCAGACCATAGGCTAGCTTCTAGGGTTTAGCCTCTCCGATCTCATGGTAGATCAAGTCTTGTACTACTCATATTATCAAGAACAATCAAGCAGGACATAGGGTTTTACCTCCATCAAGAGGGCCCGAACCTAGGTAAAACATCGTGTCCCCTGCCTCCTGTTACCATCCTCCTTAGACGCACAGTTCGGGACCCCCTACCCGAGATCCGCCGGTTTTGACACCGATACCCACCATCAGCAACGTCCTTGTCACCAAGACACTTATTGATGGCTGTGCGGGGCTCAATGTTCTCTCTGTCAAGACGTTCAACATGCTCCAGATGTCGTAAAACTAGCTTCAGCATACCTGGGCCTTATCGGGGGTGACCGACAGCTCCACCGTCCCCATAGGGCAGATCTGCCTCCCCGTCACTTTTGGCAAGCGCGACAATTAGCACACTGAGCTCATCGACTTCGACATCGCCCACATTCACCTCCCATACAACGCCATCCTTGGATATCGATCTTTGGCCAAGTTCATGGTCGCGACTCACCACGGCTACAATGCCCTCAAGATGCCAAGGCATGACGACATCATCACGGTCGCCTGCGATAATAAGGATGCGGTGTGCTCCCTCGAACGCACCTACCAAGTTGTCACGGTCGAGAACCCAGATGACGAAGATGCCATCTACCCCCCGGAGGTCATCCCCAAGAAGAAGAAGAAGCAGCTGCTCCGTCGAGGATCTTAGGAGGATGGGACGTCTGACGATTGTGCCTCTCGCCTCGTGCCCACTAATGGGGCGCCTTCCCCTCTCGCATAGGAAGGCGCACCCAGCGCCCCTCCCAGGTTGGGCTAGGGGGCTCTCCTCTGGTGGGCCCCCGACCTGGCCAGCGTCGCTAGCTAGCAGTTCGGGCACCATGTGGGGGCGTGCTTCAATGTGTGCTTCCGCGAGAGGAGCACAGGGCGTGAGGTGTCAGATGCTCAGGAGTTCATACTAAAGAAATCGAGGAGCTTAAGGAAGCGAGAGCCATGCGGGGCGAGCGTAGCCCCACCCCACCCAGCGCAGCTCCCTCCCGTTGGCGAGGGCAATGAGCTTCACGCTTGCGTCAACATCCAAGGCTCAACAGACGTAACATCCCAGACACACCCGCCGGTGGTCCTTACTCCTGGCGGGATCTAGACTAGCCCCACAGATCAATACTTGTCTTTTCTATGCACTTTGTCCTCACTCGTGCGCACCCGGGAGAAACTTCGTGGTCGGTCATCCATCATGAAATTACTCCAAGCTGAGCACGCTTAACTTTGGAGTTCTTTCCGAATGGGCTCCCGGAAAATGAATTCCTTATTGATATGAGTAGTCTATCATACCTAATAAGCCAGGCTATCACAACAGGGCTGCCTCTCAGGAGCACTTCTTGCTGTCCCATGTTGGCCGGTGTGAGGGCCCCCCGCACAGCTATGTTCACATGCCTTTCGGTCTACCGTGCGTGGCCGCTGCGCACCAGCACCACATGCGGGTTGTCCTAGAGGCTCACAAGGCCAGGCTCAAGGCGGTCAATACGGAGGAGGTGACGGACCCTCGTGAGTCCCCCGGGCCTCTGGAGCCTCGCAAGGCTCAGGAGTTGGACGACTCATGAGGAACGACTTCTATGACACGCATCTTCAGCTACCCCAACTCTTCTTCAGCAGTGGTGCCAAGTGACACTTTTTGGTTTGTTCAGTTGGGGGCGCCCCACGGGCTGCATTATCAACAAGCCGTATGGGTCCGTCCATGCGGCATGTATCGTGGCTCCTGAACCTGCCCCCGCGCTACGACGGCACCCCGAACCTGCCGAGTTCCTGCAACTCTACGAGCTAAGCATCAAGGTGGCCAGCGGCAATGAAAAGGTCATGGAGAACTAGTTTCCCATGGCCCTCAAGGATGGCGCGCGCTCGTGGCTCCTGAACCTGCCCGCGGGATCGATCTCCTCCTGGGGCGAGATACGCGAACGCTTCGTCGCAAATTTCCAGGGCACTCGCGACCGCCCCCCGGCCGCGGGTGACCTGCGGCGCATCAAGCAGCAGCCAGGGGAAACCCTACAGAAATACATCTAGCGCTTCAACATCGTTCACCTCAAGTTCCCCAAGGTGATGGACGAGCCCATCATCTCTACGTTCTCCGACGGCGTCCGCGACGTCAAGATGAAGGAGGAGCTCGCCATCCACGAAGACCTATGCATGGCTCTAGAGATGTTCAACATGGAAACCAAGGGCGCAAGAGCTGAGGAGGGGTGTCTCTCCCTCCTTGAACTCCCTGCTATCGACCCAGAAGACAAGAACGCCAAGGCCAAGGATGTGAAGCATAAGGGACCGGCCATGCTTGCGGCCGAGCCAAAGATGAAGCGCGGTTGCAACCACCCGGAGTCTTCGAAGGGCAGCCGTCCGTTCTGCGCCTTCCATAACGTGCATAGCCACAACACCAATGACTGTCAAGAGCTCAGGGCCATCCGTGATAGGCGTTTCAGTCGACGCCCCGAGCACAACGACCGAGGCTACGGCCGAGGAGGAGGATGAAGCGAAGGATGCTGGGACGACCGAGGCCCTCGCCAGGAGAGGCGTGATACGTCTCCGTCGTATATACTTTTCCAAACACTTTTGCCCTTGTTTTGGACTCTAAATTGCATGATTTGAATGGAACTAACCCAGACTGACGATGTTTTCAGCAGAATTACCATGGTGTTATTTATGGGCAGAAACAAACGTTCTCGGAATGACCTGAAACGTCACGGAGCAACTTTTTGGAAAATATAAAAAATACCTGCAAAAGATGAAGGCCAGGGGGGCCACCACCTATCCACGAGGGTGGGGGCGCGCCTGCCCCCCTAGGGCGCGCCCCCCTACCTTGTGGGCCCCCTGGAGATCCTCTGACTCCAACTCCAACTCTATATATTGTGTTTCAGGGAGAAAAAAATCAGAGAAAAGAATTCATCACGTTTTACGTTACGGAGCCGCCGCCAAGCCCTAAAACCTCTCGGGAGGGCTGATTTGTAGTCCGTTTGGGGCTCCGGAGAGGGGAATCCATCGCCATCGTCATCATCAACCATCCTCCATCACCAATTTCATGATGCTCACCGCCGTGCGTGAGTAATTCCATCATAGGCTTGCTGGACGGTGATGGGTTTGATGGGATCTATCATGTAATTGAGTTAGTTTTGTAAGGGTTTGATCCCTAGTATCCACTATGTTCTGAGATTGATGTTGCTATGACTTTGCTATGCTTAATGCTTGTCACTAGGGCCCAAGTACCATGATTTCAGATCTGAACCTATTATGTTTTCATCAATATAAGAGAGTTCTTGATTCTATCTTGCAAGTCTATAGTAACCTATTATGTGTTACGATCTATTAACCCCGAAGTGACAATAATCGGGATACTTACCGTGATGACCGTAGTTTGAGGAGTTCATGTATTCACTATGTGTTAATGCTTTGTTCGGTTACTCTATTAAAAGGAGGCTTTAATATCCCTTAGTTTCCGTAAGGACCCCGCTGCCACGGGAGGGTAGGACAAAAGATGTCATGCAAGTTCTTTTCCATAAGCACGTATGACTATATTCGGAATACATGCCTACATTACATTGATGAACTGGAGCTAGTTCTATGTCACCCTAGGTTATGACTGTTACATGATGAACCGCATCCGGCATAATTCTCCATCACTAATCCATTGCCTACGAGCTTTCCATATATTGTTCTTCGCTTATTTACTTTTCCGTTGCTATTGCTATCATCACTACAAAATACCAAAAACATTACTATTACCACTGTTACCTTTTGCTATCGTTACCACTACTATCATATTAATTTGCTACTAAATACTTTGCTGCAAATACTAAGTTTCCAGGTGTGGTTGAATTGACAACTCAGTTGCTAATACTTGAGAGTATTCTTTGGCTCCCCTTGTGTCGAATCAATAAATTTGGGTTGAATACTTTACCCTCGAAAACTGTTGCGATCCCCTATACTTATGGGTTATCAAGACTATTTTCTGGCGCCGTTGCTGGGGAGCATAGCTCTATTCTTTGAGTCACTTGGGATTTATATTTGCTTATCATTATGAAGAACTTTGGAGATCCAAAAACCAAGATTTATCCCTCAACTATGAGGGGAGGTAAGGAACTGCCACCTAGCTCGGCACTTGATTCACCTTTTGTTCTGAGTAAGCTTGCGATACCTAAAACTGCTTCTGCTATTCGTTCCGATATGTCGCATGTTATTGATGATGCTACTTCTGCTATACATGATACTTATGATGAAACTACTTCTATGCTTGATACTATTGTGCCACTTGGTGAATTTCCTGATGAACAACTTGCTAGGGCTAGAGAGATTGAAAATATTGAATCTGATAATACTGATGAAAGTGATGATGAAGAATCACTTGTTATTCCTGAGGGTTATGTTTTTGATCAAGAAGCTTCTTTAGCTATTTTAGCTTGCAAAGATAGATACGAACTTAAGAGGTTATTAGCTAAATGGAATAAACAATCTCTAAATGCTAGAATGAAACCTGACTCTGCTTTTGCTACTTCCCCTATCTTTGTTACTGATAACGATTATGAATTCTTTGTTGATCCTGATATAATTACTTTGGTTGAATCTGATTCTTTTCATGGCTATGAATCTGAAACTGTTGTGGCACATCTTACTAAATTAAATGATATAGCCACCTTGTTCACTAAATATGAGAGAATTCGCTACCTTTATATCCTTAAAATATTTCCGTTCTCATTAAAGGGTGATGCTAAGATATGGTTTAATTCTCTTGATCCTGGTTGTGTGCGTAGTCCCTAGGATATGATTTATTACTTCTCTACTAAATATTTCCCTACTCATAAGAAACAAGCTGCTTTAAGGGATATATATAATTTTGTGCAAATTTAAGAAGAGAGTCTCCCACAAGCTTGGGGGAGGCTTCTGCAATTACTTAATGCTTTGCCTGATCATCCTCTCAAGAAAAATGAAATACTTGATATCTTTTATAATGGACTAACCGATGCCTCCAGAGATTACCTGGATAGTTGTGCTGGTTCTGTTTTCAGGGAAAGAACACCGGATGAAGCTGAAATTCTATTGAATAATATGTTGACAAATGAAAATAATTGGACACCTCCGGAGCCTATTCCTGAGCCTTTTCCTAAACCAACCCCGAAGAAGAGGGGTATTCTATTTCTCAGTCCTGAAGATATGCAAGAGGCAAAGAAATCTATGAAAGAAAAAGGTATTAAAGCTGAAGATGTTAAGAATTTACCTCCTATTGAAGAAATACATGGTCTTAATTTACCGCCTGTTGAAGGAACATATGATATTAATCCTCTACCTATTGAAGAAACTCATGGTCTTGATAACCCGACACAGGTAGTAAAGGTAAATTGTCTCTATAGATATGATAAAGCTGAAACCCATTTACTAAGTTTGCTAGCCCATGCTTAGATGAGTTTGATAAATTTATGGCTAAGCAAGAAGATTTTGATGCTTATTTTGGTAGACAATTGAAATACAATTCAAATATGCTTGAACACTTCAGTGATTATATGGCTGATGTCAAAGGTGAACTTAAACTTATTAGTGAACATGCTTCTATGGTTACCACTCAAGTAGAACAAGTACTTAAAGCTCAAAATGATTTGCTCAATGAATTGAATAGTAAGAATAATGATAATGATGTTAGAGTTATGACTATAGGTGGTATAATGACTCAGGAACCTTTGTATCCTGAAGGCCACCCTAAGAGAATTGAGCAAGATTCTCAGAGAAATAATATAGATGCACCCAGTCCTTCTAAAAGGAAGAAAAAGAAAAATTATCATGCCTCTAGTGAACCTGTTATTGAAACACCTAAGAATCCAAATGATATTTCTATTTCTGATGCAGAAACTCAATCTGGTATTGAACCTGAAACTAGTAATAATGTTAATGATAATGTTCATGATGCTGCTCAACCTAGTAAGGATAATGATATAGAAATTGAACCTGCTATTGATCTTGATACCCCATAATCAAAGAATCAACATTATGATAAGAAAGACTTTGTTGCTAGGAAACATGGTAAGGAAACAGAGCCTTGGGTTCAGAAACCCATGCCTTTTCCTCCCAAACCATCCAAGAAAAAGGATGATGAGGGTTTTGAGCACTTTGCTAAAATGATTAGACCTATCTTTTTGCGTATGCGATTAACTGATATGCTCAAAATGAATCCTTATGCTAAGTATACGAAAGAAATTGTTACTAATAAAAGAAAGATACCGGAAGATGAAATTTCCACCATGATTGCTAATTATACTTTTAAGGGTGGTATACCAAAGAAACTTGGAGATCCAGGAGTACCCACTATACCATGCTCCATTAAAAGAAACTATGTTAAAACTGCTTTATGTGATCTTGGAGTCGGTGTTATGCCTCTCTCTTTATATCGTAGAATTGATTTGAATAAATTGACACCTACTGAAATATGTTTGCAAATGGCTGATAAATCAACTGCTATACCTGTTGGTATTTGTGAGGATGTGCCTGTTGTAGTTGCAAACGTTACTATTTTAACGGACTTTGTTATTCTTGATATTCCCGAGGATGATAGTATATCTATTATTCTTGGAAGACACTTTTTGAATACTGCAGGGGCTGTTATTGATCGCACTAAAGGCAATGCCACTTTTCATGTTAATGGTAATGACCATACGGTACACTTTCCGAGGAAACAACCTCAAGTTCATAGTATCAACTCTATTGGAAAAATTACATCGATTATATTTGGAGGTTTTCAATTTCCTCTTCCTACTATCAAGAAAAATATGATATTCTTATTATTGGGGATGTGCATATCCCCGTTGAGGTAACATAGTGTTATTCGAAATTTCTCCAGTTCCATGTTATTCGGAATGAGTTCGTTAACAAGACTTGATCAACCGTTAGTGGGTTCCTTTTGATGATCATGAGATGGATGAAACTAGAAGGCACAACCTTCTGTACCCTCCTTTTACTTTCTGTTATTTACATTAAATAAAATAAAAATAGTATTTTTCTGTCTGTTATCTGATTATCCGTGCAATATAAAAATACCCCAAAAAATAAAAGTTCTCCAAACGCCCTGAAATTTAAATATGATTTTTTCTAGAATATTTGAGAATATTTGGCACTAAGAACACAGCAGCGGGGTCACCCACCTGCCCACGAGGGTGGAGGGTGTGCCCTACCCCCCTGGGCGCCCCCTACCTCGTGGGCCCATGGTGGCCCTCCTCCACTTATTCTTGCACCCACACACTCCTTCTTCCTCCCCCAAACACGAATATTCAGCTCAAGCACGAGTTCTAGCTCATTTTGCTACCATTTTTGATCTCCTTGCTCAAAGAACCTCTCACAAAACTGCTTGGGGAAATTGTTCCTTGGTATGTGACTCCTCCATTGGTCCAATTAGTTTTTGTTCTAGTGCTTTATTCATTGCAAATTTTTGCTGCTTAGGTGACCCTGTTCTTGAGCTTGCATGTCAAATTTATATGGTCAAAAGTAGTGTTGATGCATGATATAGGCCCTAGGCACTTGTAGGAGTAGTTGCTATCAATATTATTGAGTTTTGTTTACTTTTATTTTGAAGTTACTAAAAATTTCAGAATTTTTCAGAAAATGATGAAGAGACTTTTGAGGGGCTCATCGAGTCGAAGCTCGAAGGAAAAGGCACCAAAGCCTAAGTATAATCTACCTCGCACCGCGGAGGTTCGGGCGTGTGAATGGCCTTCCGATGATTTCTTGACAGCAGCCGGGATTTATGAAGATTTTTATGAATTGTCTAAGAATGCAGGCCTCACCGCTTTCCTCCATGACCAACACGATTAGTATCTCTTGCTCACAAATATCTTTATGCAGAACTTTCAATTCCATT
The DNA here is from genome assembly GCF_056163025.1 of Triticum urartu. Taxonomy (NCBI): domain Eukaryota; kingdom Viridiplantae; phylum Streptophyta; class Magnoliopsida; order Poales; family Poaceae; genus Triticum; species Triticum urartu. Next base: position 288,494,556 of record NC_141876.1, on the reverse strand, counting down.
CTAGGAGCTCACCACCTACGGTGGAGTTTCATTTATATGATGAGCATAAGGAGATGTCACTTTATGATTTTTGTCGGGTCTATTTAGTCCCTTTCGAGGGCAAGACAGAGGAACCACATCGTGAGGATGTGGATGGGTTTATTGTCACTATCACTGTAGGGGAAACAAGGAAGGTTTCCGATGCACGAATCACTAGCATACATTTTCCTGTTTTACGCTATTTTGTATTATTTGCTAGTCGTTGTTTAATTGGTCGCGGAAACTGTGGAAACCTTAGTGACCTTGATATTATTATTTTGCTCCACGGTTTATACGGTGATAACTCTGTTAGTATGGGCGGCATTATTGCTAAACAGTTAAGTCTGAACCGTACAAAGGGCCCCATCTTTGGAGGCATCTATGCTTCACGCCTAGCTGCACATTTTAACATACCTATTAGGCATTATGAGAAGGAAGAAAAAGTGCTACCTCGTGTTTATTTATATTACAAAAGTATGGTGGCACATGATTTTATTGTTAAGAATAGGGAAGGAGAGCTTAAAAACAAATTGTTCTTTGATAAACATCATCCTGAGACTATTACCCTACCTGCTCCTTCTTTGTTTGATTTATCTGCAGGGCAGTACCTTGTTCGGTTAAAGGCTATTCACGCCTACCGGAACCCTGCACCAGCTATGGAGCCAGAGCCGGAACCACCAGTTGATCCTTCACGACAGTCTAATTACCAGTGGGATCCGGAGATGATTGCCAGCCAGTGGCAATCGAAGTCTTTTTCTTCATCGCAGTACGACCCCAGCTATTATTATGGATATCCGCCAGGCCAGCCGTGGCCATAGACCAACTTAGGCCAAAAGCCTAAGCTTGGGGGAGTACATATTTCACACCGACATTACATTTATGTTCACACACTCATTGCTAGATGTCGATGCTCATACTTTTTCATTGTATCATCCATGCTAGTTTATTTCCCTTGTTATGCTTTCTTCTTGTGTGTTTGATAAACCTTAAGAAAAACCCAAAAAAATTAGTTGTAGCTTTTAACTTTCCATGCCTATAGTAGGAATTAAAAAGAAAACCCAAAAAGAATTCCTATTCTTCTTTTACTTGTTGGGAGCTCTCCCGTGTAAATAGTTTTATTTCTTTTGTTTTCTTTGGGGGTCGATAGGAGAAGACCATAATTAAATTGTTTTAGTCGCTCTTGTATGCATACTTGTTGATCTGACAAAAGAGCCCATGTTGCCTTGTCTTCTCCTGTTTATTGAATGCTTGCAGATTCCAGCTTAGTCCAATGCACGTGCACTATTATTATTATTCACATCGTTCGGTCGTGCAAGTGAAAGGCAATTATGACGATATATGATGGACTGACTGAGATAAGAAAGGCTGGCATGAACTAGACCCCTTTTGTTTTTGTAAATATGATTAGTTCATCATTCCTGATTCAGCCTATTATGAATAAACATGTTTGCATTGACAACTAGAGATCATAGTTTCTTGTGCCATGATTGATTAGCTATGAGTTATAATGGTTTACCTTGCGTGCCAACATGCTATTAAAATGGTTATGATGTCGTATGATATGGTGGTATCCTCCTCTGAATGATTTAAGTGACTTGACTTGGCGCATGTTCACGCATGTAGTTGAAACAAAATCAACATAGCCTTCATGATATTTATGTTCATGGTGGATTATATCCTACTCATGCTTGCATTCGGTGTTGATTAATTTTAATGCATGTTCATGACTGTTGTCGCTCTCTAGTTGGTCGCTTCCCAGTCTTTTGCTAGCCTTCACTATACTAAGCAGGAATACTGCTTGTGCATCCAATCCCTTAAACCCCAAAGTTATTCCACATGATTCCACTATACCTACCTATATACGGTATCTACCTGCCGTTCCAAGTAAATTTGTATATGCCAAACTCTAAACCTTCAAATAAATATCCTGTTTTGTATGCTCGGATAGCTCATGTATCAACTAGGGATGTCCGTATCTTCCATGTTAGGCGGGTTATTCTCAAGAGGAGTGGACTCCGCTCCTCACTCACAAGATAAATGGCTGGTCACCGGGATGCCCAGTCCCATGCTTTATGCAAACTAAATCAAAATAATTGCAAACAAAACTCCCCCTGGGACTCTTGTTAGTTGGATGCACTCGTTGTTTCGAGCAAGCCATGGATTGATGCTTGTTGGTGGAAGGGGGAGTATAAACTTTACCATTCTGTTTGGGAACCGCCTGTAATGTCTGTAGCATGGAAGATATCGCCATCTCTTGGTTGTTATGTTGACAATGAAAGTATACCGCTCAAAATATTATTCACCTCTGTTTCAAAACCGAGCTCTGGCACCTCTACAAATCCCTGCTTCCCTCTACGAAGGGCATATCTATTTATTTTTATGTTGAGTCATCATCCTCTTATTAAAAATCACCAGTTGGAGAGCACCGCTGTCAATTGCATTCATTACTGTTGGTTTACAATGAGTATGACTTGACTGGATCTCTTTTACCATGAATTACAATGTCTAGTCAGTCCTTGGTCTTTAAAGGTGCTCTGCATTTATGTTTTGCGGTCTCAGAAAGGGATAGCGAGATACCATCTTGTTATATCATATTATGATTGTTTTGAGAAAGTGTTGTCATCTGAGATTTATTATTATGGCTCGCTAGTTGATTATGCCATTGATATGAGTGAACCTGGTACCTATGCGTTATTGTGAATGTGGTTAGTTATAATCTTTGCTGAAAACTTGAATGCTGGCTTTACATATTTACAGCAACAAGAGCAAACAGAGTTTGTAAAAGTTTTTCTTTATCACTTTCAGTTTGTCAACTGAATTGCTTGAGGACAAGCAAAGGTTTAAGCTTGGGGGAGTTGATTCGTTTCCGTCGTATCTACTTTTCCAAACACTTTTGCCCCTGTTTTGGACTCTGACTTGCATGATTTGAATGGAACTAACCCAGACTGATGTTGTTTTCAGCAGAATTACCATGGTGTTTTTTATGTGCAGAAACAAACGTTTTCGGAATGACCTAAAACTTCATGCAACAACTTTTTGGAAAATATAAAAATACCTGCAAAAGATGAAGGCCAGGGGGCCCACCACCTGTCCACGAGGGTGGGGGCGCGCTTGCCCCCCCTAGGGCGTGCCCCCTACCTCGTGGTCCCCCTGGAGATTCTCCGACTCCAACTCCAACTCTATATATTGTGTTTCGGGGAGAAAGAATCAGAGAGAAGAATTCATCATGTTTTATGATATGGAGCCGCCGCCAAGCCCTAAAACCTCTCGGGAGGACTGATCTGGAGTCCGTTCGGGGCTCCGGAGAGGGGAATCTATCGCCATCGTCATCATCAACCATCCTCCATCACCAATTTCATAATGCTCACCGCCGTGCGTGAGTAATTCCATCGTAGGCTTGCTGGACGGTGATGGGTTGGATGGGATCTATCATGTAGTCGAGTTAGTTTTGTTCGGGTTTGATCCCTAGTATCCACTATGTTCTAAGATTGATGTTGCTATGACTTTGCTATGCTTAATGCTTGTCACTAGGGCCCGACTGCCATGATTTCAGATCTGAATCTATTGTGTTTTCATCAATATAAGAGAGTTCTTGATCCTATCTTGCAAGTCTATAGTCACCTATTATGTTTTATGATCCATTAACCCCGAACTAACAATAATCGAGATACTTACCGGTGATGACCGTAGTTTCAGGAGTTCATGTATTCACTATGTGTTAATTCTTTGTACTGTTACTCTATTAAAAGGAGGCCTTGATATCCCTTATTTTCCGTAAGGACCCCACTGCCACGGGAGGGTAGGATAAAAGTAGTCATGCATGTTCTTTTCCATAAGCACGTATGACTATATTCGGAATACATGCCTACATTACATTGATGAACTGGAGCTAGTTCTGCGTCACCCTAGGTTATGACTGTTACATGATGAACCGCATCCGGCATAATTCTCCATCACCGATCCATTGCCTACGAGCTTTCCATATATTGTTCTTCGCTTATTTACTTTTTCGTTGCTATTGCTATCATCACTACAAAATACCAAAAACATTACTTTTACTACTGTTACCTTTTGCTACCGTTACCACTACTATCATATTAGTTTGCTACTAAATACTTTGCTGCAGATACTAAGTTTTCGTGTGTGGTTGAATTGACAACTCAGCTGCTAATACTTGAGAGTATTCTTTGGCTCCCATTGTGTCGAATCAATAAATTGGGGTTGAATACTTTACCCTCGAAAACTGTTGCGATCCCCTATACTTGTGGGTTATCATGGCGTGACCAGCCTTGTCAGTACCGCTAGCAGGATCAGCCTTGCGAGGGCACCTGGAGGGACGAGCCTCGTAAGGATCGACCTCAGGGAAAGGTTGGCCTCCCTCCACTTCAGCCACCACCAAGGAGGAACGACGACCATCATCAAGATGAGGGAGTTGGGGGCTTCCAAGAGCCACGCGCCATCGCCTACATCCTGGGTGGCACCCAGGCCCCAGCCTCCCAGCGCATCTTCAAGCAGTTCGCCCGCGAGGTGAACGTGGCTCTCCCCAGGATCGAGGCCAGACGCCCACTCAGGTGGTCCAAGTATGCCCTTACCTTCAGCTTGTCAGACCAGGTCAAGTGCGTAGCAACTACCGGCACCCTTCCGATGCTTTGTTTTCCCATCATCAGCAATGTCCAAGTCACCAAGACCCTCATTGACGGCGGTGTAGGGCTCAACGTCCTATCCGTCGATACATTCGACCGCCTCCAAGTGCCATATGATCAGTTGCAGCCTACTAAGCCCTTGTTAGGAGTGACCGATGACTCTACCACCCCGATAGGGCAAGTCCGCCTCCCTCTCACCTTCGGCACCCGCAGAACTACCGCACCGAGATTATCGACTTCGACGTTGCCCACATTCGCCTGTCGTACAATCCCATCCTTGGGTATCCAGCCCTGGCCAAGTTCATGCCAGTAACTCATCACGGCTACAACGTTCTCAAGATGCCAGGGAGTGGCCGTGTCACCTCGGTCGCCTACGAAGGGAAGGACGCGGTGTGCTCCCTCGAGCACGCTTACCAGGCTACGGCGGCTAAAGAACCAGACAACGAAGACGCCATGTACCCTCCTGAGACCATTCCCAAGAAGAAGAAGTAGTTGCTCCACCAAGGACTTCAGGAGAGAGGCATCTCCAGCGGCACCACCTCAGGACCTGCGCTGGCCGATGGGGCGCCTCCCTCCCTCGCATAGGAAGGAGGCACCTCCCTCAATCAAAAAGGGAAACTCTTATGGGATCAAATTCATATGTTGCATTGGTATGCTCAGGAACTATGCTTGAGATATGATTATACTTCTTCCTCTAGGATGAACGCTCAACACCTTTCCTTTTCATGCAAATTTAATGATAATGAAACCTTGGCTTATTATGCTAATGGTATATATTGTTACTATGATGTGGAATGAATAGAAGAATTTGTTGCTTTTAAGGGTGCCTATGAAATTGAATCTTTGTTTGAAAAGTTTGAAGATTTTGATGATTCAATTTATAGACCTAAAATTTTTGCTATCCTTAAATATTGCTATGATAGTTATAAATACAATTCCGATATTGATGAATTTATTGAGAAAGTGTCCATTGTCCAAGAAGAGACTAATATTTTGCAAGAGTCTATGGAAGAAGAAATTGATGAAACTGTGAGCTCATTGGATGAGAAAGATGATAAAGAGAGTGAAGAACAAAAGGAGGAAGAGCAGATTAGCTACCCGTGCCCACCTTCTAATGAGAGTAACTCTTCAACTCATACATTATTTAATTTCCCTTCCTGCTTACCGAAGGATGAATGTTATGATAATTTCTATGATCCCGTTGATTCATTTGAAATATCCCTTTTTGATGAAGTTGATGCTTGCTATGCTTGTGGCCAAGATGCCAATATGAATTATTCTTATGGAGATGAACTTGCTATAGTTCCATATGTCAAATATGAAATTGTTTCTATTGCACCCACACATGATAGTCCTATTATCTTTTTGAATTCTCCAAACTACACTATATAGGAGAAGTTGGCACTTACTAAGGATTACATTGATGGGTTGCCTTTTACCGTTGCACATGATGATTTTGATGAATATAATAGGCATGTGCTTGCTGCTCCTACTTGTAATTATTGTGAGAGAGGAACTACATCTCCGCCTCTTTATGTTTCCGATACGATAAAATTGCAAGAAACTGCTTATGCTATCTATTGGCCTTTACTTGATGTGCATGAATTGTTCTTTTATGACATCCAATGCATAGGAAGAGAGTTAGACTTCGTCATTACATGATATATGTTGCTTTGTGCTCACTACTAAATGCCAAATCATTGTTAATTAAAATTGTCTTTATACCTTGGGATCAGGGTGGATCCATTACTTGAGCAATTTATTCCTAGTTAATGGATTTAAAGAAAGCGCTACCAAGGAGACAACCCGGAAGTTTTATAGAGTTAGTTATTTTTGTTGAGTTGTTTTATAAAGTTTAAAAACAAAAAAAATATAGAGGGGAACTTAAAAGCTTTTTCATAAAAGAAAAGCGATTGGAAGTCATGCATTTGAGATGTGAGGGTTAACCTTGAACACCTGTGTTCATGCTCATGGAAACAATGTAGAATTTTGCATGAGGATTCTCACAAAAATAATTATTCCTGTGCCCTGGAAGTTGGCGATGAAGCGGTTGCACATCTCACCCTAGGAGGAGATTGATCCTGCGGGTAGGTTCAGGAGCCATGAGCGGGCACCATCCTTGAGAGCCATGCAAACCAGGTCACCATGACCTTTTCGTCACCGTTGGCTGCCTCGATGCTCAGTTCTTAGAGCTGCAGTAACTCCGCGGGGTCGGGGGTGCCGTCGTAGCACGGAGGCAGATCCGTATTGAACTTGCCTGGCCAAACGACGATGCGCAGCTCGGGAGTAAAGGCGCGGCAACCTACGGTGGCAACCGGGGCCCTCTGCAGGGGCGGAGCCTGCCCTTGTTGTCCGTGCAACGCCGCTGCAGGCGTCACGCGTTCTTGTCATGGTGGTGCCGGGAGCGCTGGAGTGTTTTCTTGCGGCCGGGGAACATCTTGGAAGCTTCCTTCTTCGTGCGTGGGCACACGGCGTAGCGGATCAAGCTGCGGGACCGCGCATCTTGGGGCGAGGACACCATCTTGACATGGATGGGAAGTGGCGCTCCGTGAGCTACGCGTCTTCGTGCAAGGGCGTCGTCTTGATGCGGAGGCGGCGGAGGCGCTCCATGAGCTACGTCACCCGTTGCCGGGGTGGGCAAGGTAGCGAGAGGGATGGTGAAGGTGAGCCCCCAACGGCGCTGACGAGCTCGGCGACGCGGTCTAACGAGTCCTCATAGAGGTCATCGAACGGGCGGTAGCACAGGAGCTCGTGTGCCATGAGAAGCATAGCATGCGCGTCCGTGGGTCCACGGCAAGCGTGAGACGATGAGCCGGCCCGAGTCAGTGACGGGGTGGCGGTGCGGCCGTCCCCCTGCACTGAGGGGTGTGGTGATGATGCTTGTTGCTCGTTTGGCGTCGAGCAGGTAGAGGCGTTGGCAACAGGAGATGGAGAACGGCGGGGAGGCCCGCTGACAGGGGTTGTCTGAGCGACATGGGCGGCGAGGTCGGCCCGGCGCTAGCTGCCGGCTCGACGCGCGTCTGACATGGATGCGGGGGAGCAGTGGAACGTGGATCAACGGAAGGAAACCTTGAGCACACCCCTACCTGGCGCGCCAAATGTCGGATTTTGGGTTCCGGCAAAATCCTTGAGGTTCGAACACTGGGGTGCGCACGAAGATCTCTCCTCCCCCTCAGACTCTCCCTCACCACGATCTCAAGGCTCAGCGCGTCAAACTCGCAGAACAAAGGGACACAAGATTTATACTGGTTCGAGCCACCGATGTGGTGTAATACCCTACTCTAGTGTGGTGTGGTGGATTGCCTCTTGGGCTGAGGATGAACAGCTACAAGGGAAGAACAGCCTCCTCAGGAGAGGTGCTCTTGTGCTTGGTGAGCTTGTGTGGTGGCCTTGGTGGAACGGGTCTCGTCCCGGATCCGATCAGTCTTGATCCATCTAGATCAGTTGCCTCCTACTTTGGTACCTAGCCCTATTTATAGAGGCCCTGGTCCTCTTCCCAAATGCTGGCGGGAAGGGATGCCACAATGTCCAAATTTGAAGGGAGACAACTAGTACAAGTTATCCTGAGTAAAGGTGGTCTTCGCCTACCAAAGGCTCTGGTGTTGACGCCGTCCTAGGCTCCACGGTGACCTACATCCTGCTGTCCTGCTGGTCTTTGTCTCGTTGAACCGATATGGAAACCTTTGCCTGATGCCTCGGGACTCCTCGCCTGCGCCTGTCCCTTTAGCACCAAAGAGGAAACGAGGACACTGCGCCTGTCCCGCCTGGCCTTGGTCATCATGGCTTGCGCCACAGGAACCTCGCGAGGTGCCCCTCACCATGATCTCTCTGCCCCTTGTGAGCCTGCCTGGTGAGGCCGCCCCCGAGGAGGTCTTGCATCGTCCGCCACGCGAGGCTCGGCCCCCGGAGAGGGTCTTGAGTGTTTGCTAGTGAAGATGGGCCGTACGGGGCCACTGGTGGAGCCAAGCCGTGGGTCGTAGGCAAGCAAGTCTGGGGGCCCCTGTTCCCAAGACACCGACACTCCCTGAAAGCGCTCAAATGATCCCGCATGCCCATCGTCTTTGATGAAGAGGATCACCCTGACGACACCACCGTGGTAGGGTGTTTGCCATTGTTGGTTTCACCAACTATCTACAACCTCAAAGTCACACAGATGTGAGTTGATGGTGGGGCTGGGTTGAATCTGTTTTCCCCCAAGGTTCTCAGTAAGCTCCAAATAGAAGATGAAGAAATCAAGGTTACTGGTACTTTCCAAGGGATCAACCCCGGCAGGAGTCGTCCTAAGGGAAATATCACACTGCCGGTGAAATTTGTAGGAGAATTGAACTACCGAACCGAGAAGGTTGTGTTTGATGTGGTTGATCTCCCCTTGCCGTACAATGGCATCCTTGGTCGTCCAGCCCTGGCCAAATTCATGGCGGCATCTCACTATGCCTGCAACACACTGAAGATGCCAAGGCCGAGGAAGGTCAAGGAAGGACAAGGTCATATGCGTGGATAAGATGTATTGAGACATAGTCTCCGCTGAGGCCATGGAAGCTGCGACTCTCGCCAAGGAGAGTAAGAAAGGGAAGAAAGTTGGCCAGGATGTCGATAAGGAATCCGGGAAGCACGCCTCTTCGGAGTGTGCTGCACCCGTTGATGATTTGCTGGAGAGCTCAACTAGAAAGAGGTACAAGGTGGCCGCACCTACTGTGAAGAAGGTCCCAGCAGGGCTCGTCGGTGCTAATTGTACATTCACCATCAGCTCCACCATCGACGACAAATAGGAAAGCGCGCTTGTTGCCTTCCTACGGGCCAATGTCGGTGTATTTGCATGGCAACCATCTGACATCCCCGGCGTTCCCAGGGAGGTAATCAAGAACCACCTTGTTGTCTGCCCTCATGCTCGTCCCATCAAGCAGAAGGTCAGGAAACAAGCCTTGGAGCGGCAACAGTTCATTGCCGAAGAGATCAAGAAACTTGAAGCAGCTGGTTTGGTCAGCAGAGTATTGCATCCGACGTGGTTGGCGAACCCAGTGGTAGTGCACAAGGCGAATGGGAAGTGGAGGCTTTGAATAGATTTCGTACATCCGAATAAAGCATGCCCAAAGGACCCATTCCCCTTTCCGCGCATCGACCAGATCATGGATTCCACCTCCCTGTGTGATCTGCTTTCCTTCTTGGATGCCTACTCCAGTTATCATGAGATATTCATGTCCAAGGAAGACGAAGAGAAGACAACATTCATAACCCCATGTAGCATGTACTGCATCATAAGGATACCCTTTGGGTTGAAGAGTGTTGGGTCAACTTTTGCAAGAGCAGTTTAAATGGGGTTCGAATCTCAGCTGCACGGGAACATTGAAGCTTATATGGACGATATAGTTGTCAAGACCAAGGACAAATCAATGCTCATTCAGGACTTAGAAGAGACCTTTGCAAATCTGTGCAAGGTCAACATGAAGCTAAACCCGGAGAAGCGTGTGTTTGGCGTTCCTTCCGGCAAGCTACTTGGCTTCTTCGTGTCCCATTGGGGAATAGAGGCTAACCCCAACAAGATAAAGGTGGTCGAGTAGATTCAAGCACCCAAGATAGTTAAAGATGTGAGGCGTCTGACTGGATGTGTTTCGATGCTAAGTGGGTTCATTTCCAAGTCTGCCGAGCGAGCCTTGCCGTTATTCAAAATTTTAAGGAAGGCAGGGCCAATGAAGTGGACCCCAGAGGCAGAAGCAGCGCCGCAGGACTTAAAGACCTATCCTTCCTCTATTCCTACCTTAGTTGCTCCTAAACCACAAGAGCCGTTGCTGCTATACCTAGCAGCAACCAATCAAGTGGTTAGTGTAGCGCTGGTGGCGCAACGGGAATTAGATGAAGGAGCAGCCGCAACTACTGTCCCCTCCGGAGAGGAAAGTGAACCTATCCTGGCAAGGTCGGATTCATATCAAGAGAAAGAAGAGTAGAGAAGTAAAGGCAATCCCAAGACCGCGACAAGGAATAAGGTGGTGCAGCGACCAGTTTACTTTGTATGATCCCTGCTACAGGGGGCTAGATCGAGATACTCTGGCGTGCAAAATTTGATATTTGGCCTCTTTATGGACTCAAGGAAAATGCGCCACTACTTCCAAGCCCACGAGATCACAGTTGTCACCCGATTTCCTTTGCAATGCATACAGAGAAATCCAGAGGCCACTGGCAGAATAGTGCAATGGGCTTTGGAGTTATCCAGCTTTGGTTTGAAGTTTGAGAGCACATCAACCATTCAAAGCATAGCACTGGCAGAGTTTATTGCGGAGTGGACGCCTACCCCAGACGAAGAGGCACTAGAAATAGTTATTCCCAGCAAGGAAGCGCCTTAAGAATGGATCATGTACTTTGATGGTGCCTTCTCACTACAAGGTGAAGGAGCTAGCGTGCTCCTCGTCGCACCCACTGGAGACCACCTCAAGTATGTGTTCCAGATGCATTTCACCCGGGAGAAGGCTACCAACAACACTGTAGCATATGAAGGACTCCTTGCCGGGCTCAGAATCTCGACAGAGTTGGGGATTAAGAAATTAATCATTCGAGGAGAACCACAGCTCGTGGTGAGGTAAGTGAACATGGATTATTAGAGTCCATTGATGGAGGCATATGTGGAGGAAGTGAGAAAGCTGGAGGAGCACTTCGATGGATTGCAAATAGAGCACGTGCCACATGCGGAAAACAACATTGTTGATCATGTGTCAAAGTGCGTTGGGCAAAATCTCCATGTGTAACCAGGGACTTTTGTTCTCCACTAGACTGAACCCTCCGTATCCTGGACAACGCTGGCCAGAAAGAGTAGGAAACTATACTCCGGCAAGCCTCTCCCGGCAGAGCTTCCTGAAGCCCCCGATAGAGAGGTTGGCGGGAATAACTCCACTTCGCTTGGTGAGCAGCACCCTCCCACCGAACTGCAAGTCCTTGTGGTTGAGCCATGCCCTCGCACGAACAAGGAGGTGCTGCTAATCCTTGTTGTCGAGCCTCAAGCTCCGATTTGGGCACTGCACATAGTCCATTACCTCCAGACAGGAGAACTTCCGGATGAGCAAGAAGAAGATGAAAGAGTAGCATGGAGGGCCTGTATGTATCAGTTCGTCGATAACGCGCTATACAGAAGGAGATCTAACAGTGTGAAATTGAAGTGCATTTGCCAGGAAGAGGGGAATGAACTGTTGGCAGAGATACACAAAGGCAAGTGCGGCTCCGATATTGGATCAAGAGCCTTGGTTGGAAAAGCTTCCCGACAAGGTTTCCACTGGACCACGGCCCTCCAAGATGCGACCGAGCTACTCACCATATGTGAAGCCTGCCAGTTCCACTCAATGAATATCCACGAACCCGCTCAAGCTCTCCAGACGTTTCCTTTGTCATGGCCATTCTCAGTCTGGGGGCTCGACGTCTTAGGCCCCTTCCCCCGTGCTACCGGGGGCTTTTAATTCTTGTATGTTGCCATCGACATGTTCCAAAGTGGCCGGAGGTGGAGCCCATGAGGAAGGTAACCGCACAGTCGTCTATCAAGTTCTTAAGGGGATTGGTACGCCACTTCGGGGTACCGTCCAGAGTCATCACTGACAACAGCACCCAATTCACAAGCCGCACCTTCATGCAATACATTCAAGCCCTCGCAAACGAGGTCTGATTTGCCTCTATTGCCCATCCCAGAAGCAACGGACAAGCTGAGAGGGCGAAAGCTGAAGTGATGCGTGCTACCTCTTGAGCACTACGTTGGTTTTCCCTTGACGAGGAAACGGTGATGAAGAAAAGTAGCATAAGTATTTCCCTTAGTTTTTGAGAACCAAGGTATCAATCCAGTAGGAGGCCACAGGCAAGTCCCTCGTACCTACACAAACAAATAAGAACCTCACAACCAACACGATAAAGGGGTTGTTAATCCCTTCACGGTCACTTACGAGAGTGAGATCTGATAGAGATAATAATGATAAGATAAATATTTTTGGTATTTTTATGATATAGATTAAAAGTAAAGATTGCAAAGTAAAATAGATTGGAAACTTATATGATGGAGAATAGACCCGGGGGCCATAGGTTTCACTAGTGGCTTCTCTCAAGATAGCATAAGTATTACGGTGGGTGAATGAATTACTGTCGAGCAATTGATAAAAAAGTGAATAATTATGAGAACAAGGCGCTGGTTGTGCGGTAGAAGCGATGCCGCGATGGGATTGGGAAGGAGACTGCACGGACGTGGAGTTGTAGATAGATTGGGTATGTTTTTTTTCTTATTTATTTGATTTTGGGCCTTTTTGAGCGTTTTTTGGCCCAGGATTTTATAAGTTGATCTACACCGTAATAACTCAGGCCCACCAGATTAATGGCTCCTAATTACTGATTAACGTGGTAATTCCTTTGGAGTCTGTAATTAGTATAGGTATAGATATCTAGGCATGATCATGTATATAGGCATCACGTCCGCGACAAATAGACCGACTCCTGTCTGCATCTACTACTATTACTCCACACATCGACTGCTATCCAGCATGCATCTAGAGTATTAAGTTCATAAGAACAGAGTAACGCCTTAGGTAAGATGACATGATGTAGAGGGATAAAATCAAGCAATATGATATAAAGCCCATCTTTTTATCCTTGATAGCAACAATACAATACGTGTCGTTTCCCTTTCTGTCACTGGGATCGATCAATGCAAGATTGAGCCCAAAGCTAAGCACTTCTCCCATTGCAAGGAAGATTAATCTAGTAGGCCAAACCAAACTGATAATTCGAAGTGACTTGCAAAGATAACCAATCATGCATAAAAGATTTCAGAGAAGAATCAAATATTGTTCATAGATATACTTGATCATAAACCCACAATTCATCGGATCTCGACAAACACACCACAAAAAGAGTTACATCGAATAGATCTCCAAGAAGATCAAGGAGAACTTTGTATTGAGATCCAAAGAGAGAGAAGAAGCCATCTAGCTACTAGCTATGGACCCGAAGGTCTGAAGTAAAATACTCACACATCATCGGAGGGGCCATGGAGTTGATGTAGAGGCCCTCCGTGATCAATGCCCCCTCCGGCGGAGCTCCGGAAAAGGCCCCAAGATTGGATCTCTTGGGTACAGAAGGTTGCGGCGGTGGAAATAGGGTTTCGTGGTGCGTCTGGATGTTTTCTGGGTATGTGAACATATATAGGAGGAAGAAGTAGGTCGGTTGAGCCACGAGGAGCCCACGAGGGGGGAGGGCGCGCCTAGGGGGGTAGGCGCGCCCCTGCGTCGTGTTCACCTCATTGATTGCTTGACGTCCACTCCAAGTCCTCTGGATCACGTTTGTTCCAAAAATCACGCTCCCGAACGTTTCATTCTGTTTGGACTCTGTTTGATATTCCTTTTCTGCGAAACACTGAAATAGGCAAAAAAAACAACAATTTGCACTGGGCCTTGGGTTAATAGGTTTGTCCCAAAAATAATATAAAATTGTACAATAAAGCCCATTAACATCCAAAACAGATAATGTAATGGCATGGAACAATCAAAAATTGTAGATACGTTGGAGACGTATCAGCATCCCCAAGCTTTATTCCTACTCGTCCTCGAGTAGGTAAATGACAAAAATAAAAATTTTCATGTGGAATGCTTTCTAGCATGTTCTTCAATTTATTTTTCTCTATTGTGGCATGAATGTTCAGATCCGAAAGATTCAAGATAAAAGTTTATTGTTGACATAAAAATAGTAGTACTCCAAGTATGCTAATCAAACAATTATGTCTTATCAAAATACTATAGCCAAAGAAAGCTTATCCCTACAAAGTCATATAGTTTGTCCATGCTTCATTGTCGTCACAAAAAATGCTCCCATCATGCACAACCCCGATGACAAGCCAAGCAATTGTTTCATACTTAGCCTTTTCAAACTCTTTCAACTTTTACGCAATATATGAGCGCGAGCCATGGACATAGCACTATGGGTAGAATAGAATATGATGATTGAGGTTGTGTGAGAAGACAAAAATGGAGAAAGTCTCACATTGACGCGACTAATCAATGGGCTATAGAGATGCCCACCGATTGATGTCAATGCAAGGAGTAGGGATTGCCATGCAACGGATGCACTAGAGCTATAAATATATGAAAGCTCATCAAAGAAACTAAGTGGGTGTGCATCCAACTTGCTTTCTCACCAAGACGTAGGGCATTTGAGGAAGCCCATTGTCGTTGTCAAAACCGGCGGATCTCGGGTAGGGGATCCCGAACTGTGCATCTAAGGAGGATGGTAACAGGAGGCAGGGGACACGATGTTTTACCCAGGTTCGGGCCCTCTTGATGGAGGTAAAACCCTACGTCCTGCTTGATTAATATTGATGATATGGGTAGTACAAGAGTAGATCTACCATGAGATCAAGGAGGCTAAACCCTAGAAGCTAGCCTATGGTATGATTGTTTTTTCGTCCTACGGACTAAAACCCTCCGGTTTATATAGACACCGGAGAGGGCTAGGGTTACACAGAGTCGGTTACAATGGTAGGAGATCTACATATCCGTATCGCTAAGAGAAGTCCCTTCCAGACACGGGACGAAGTCTTCAATCTTGTATCTTCATAGTCCAGGAGTCCGGCCGAAGGTATAGTCCAGCTATTCGGACATCCCCCTAATCCAGGACTCCCTCAGTAGCCCCTGAACCAGGCTTCAATGACGACGAGTCCGGCGCGCAGATTGTCTTCGGCATTGCAAGGCGGGTTCCTCCTCCAAGTACTTCATAGAAGATTTTGAACACATAGGTAGTGTCCGGCTCTGGAAAATAAGTTTCCACATATTGCCATAGAGAGAATAATATTTACACAAATCTAATCTGCTGACATATTCTGTAGCGTGACATCACACCACGGCCAAGTCTTTATTCGAATCGTTTTACTGTCCCACCTCAGCGCGGTTTAGCGAGGCGGTTTCCTTGGCACATCTTGTTAAAGCAGAGATCGTGTCCCCTTATTCCGGGATTCTCATCAATACGGGCGTGGGTAACCCAGTCGTACCCGTTGGTATGTTTTCTCGATCAAAGGCGAGTCCCAAACGGTCACGGGGAGGGCCCTTAGTATTCAACCTCTTATAAAGAGACCAAGGCCTTACTCCTTTCTTTCAATCTCAAACGAGTTCGCCCTCCGCCTCGAGTTCCAACACCCAAGGCTCCAGATTTTGGGCTCTTTGGACCTTCGACAACGTCCGGTTCCGACCTTCGAGGCCGATGGATGCCCTCCTCCGTCACGGAGGAGGACGTGCTGAAGTTGAGAGAGGCCAGGTTCTTGACCGGCGAAGTCTCGCATAGGCTGCCTGCTCAAGGGCAGGTCATTCCCACTCCCAAGCCTGGTGAGAGTGTGGTCTTCATGTCTCACTTCCTTCGGGGGCTAGGCTTCCCGACGGATCCCTTCGTGATGGGGCTCATGTTTTATTATGGGCTGGAATTTCACGACTTAGCTCCGGAGTCCATCCTCCATATTTCCTCATTCATCGTCGTGTGTGAAGCCTTCCTCCGTATTACTCCTAACTTTGGACTATGGCTCAAGACCTTCAAAGTAGAGCCGAAGATGATCGAGGGACGGCACGCGGAGTGTGGAGGTGCTTTTATAAGCAAGAATGCTGGTGCTCCATGGACCGAGGGCTCTTTTCAAGGGGAGTCCAGCTTATGGCAACGAGAGTGGTTTTATATCACAGCTCCCAGGAGAACCAAGTGGGTGGCGCTGCTTGCTTTCCGCTCAGGACTCCCGCCACGACGGGCGTCATGGGTCAATAAGGGGCTGGACTGGGGGTCGGCAAAGGACGTGCCCCTGTTGTAGGGCTGCATCCGAGATCTCCTAGAAAGAGACATCAGTCTGATCGGTGATGCAGTTTATGTTAATTCGCCGAGTTCTGCCCTGCAAACGTCGCCCCCTCCGCCTGTGGGAGTTCAACCCGGAGGGACCACGAGTTCTCCAACATTTTCTTAGCATGACGCCCGTGGAGATGTACAAATTGTTCTTTGGACCACAAGTAGTGTGTCCGGATTCTACGGAGGACGCAGGTTTGAGCTGCAATCGTCCGGATACTCAAGTAAGTAGCCTTGTGCCCAGACTTGCTATCCATATATTTATCATAAAATTGCCCCTAAAAGAGTTGTCCTTTAAACAGGAGTGGATAGCGAAAGCAAAGCTAATCAGGTGTCTGGCCCCCCTCCCCGAGACCACGCCGGATCCCGTGCTAGTCAGGATGTTGGAGGTTGTGCCTTCGGAGGAAAGCGAGGGAGGGGACAAGGAAGCTACAGCCTCCTCGAAGAAGGTTGTCCGAAAGGGAGGAATCGAAAATTCCTCTCCTCAGGGGAAGAGGAGGACCGCCTCTGACGACTCGGAGACCATGGCCTCAAAGCGGGGGAAGAAATCTTTGTCAGAGGGTCCTGCGCCAGGGGATACTTCGGCCGAATTATGCCCTCAAGGGGATCAGCCCTCCATCGAGCCGTAAGTAGAGAGGAGTTTTTCTTTTTAAGAAATGAGAGAAATCCTTGCGTTATATCTGAGAAGAGTAATCGAAAATTTACCTTGTAGCTCGGACCTTAGCCCTTCTCAGCAGAGCTCATCTTTGGGGGATCTTCTTCCGGAGATGATGGAGAGCGGAACGCCACCCCCTGTCGTACCGCCTTGTGAGGCGGGCGATCTTGAGGTATCATCGCGAAGGGTTTCTCCGAATCTGGCAGGGCCGGAAGGTAGTCATATGGCCCCCCAAAGCCCTTCGTGGCTGGCCTTCGAAAAGGGCCATCGGACGAGTCCGGCACCGTGTGGTGTGCGGTCGGAGGAGCTGAAGGATCTGCTAGGGCGAGCATCTATCTCAGAGGAGCACCGTGCATTGATGGGTAAGGTGATTGAGAGGATTTCATCCACAGAGAGTGGATTGCATGAGGCCGTCAGGAGTTTACTGACAGGTTTTGAGGTACGCGAAATAATGTACCCTTTTTGGACAGTTGCGCATAAATAAGATGCGCCCTATGTAGATAGTAGCCCCTGAGACTCTGTGCGTTGTCAAAAGTGATGGCGCGCAGAGGATCATAATCCCAGGTCTAATATGCCGCCTTCGTATGTAGGTGGCGAATTGTCGGGTGGCCAGCCGGATTGATGAATTTGCCGAGCTAAAGTAGCAACTTGACGTGGCAGATGCCAGCATCACGCTTGTCAACAAGCGGCTTGACGAGGCACAAGGTATATAATTACTCCAGTGGCACCTGGTAAGAGGAGCTTTATGCCAGTATCTTACAATGTGTGCGCTTGATGCAGATGGTGCTGCTGCCATGGAGAATCTTTGGGCGGAACTTGCCCGAGCCAAGGAGCAAGCCAGGAAAAGTGATGTGGCTGCCGGAAAGGCAATTGGAGAGCTAAAAGCCGAACAGGATGCTCACTGCCGAAGCAAGAAGGAAATGGCTGAGATGGCTGTGAAGCTGAAGAGCGCTGCTGACCGTTGCAAGCTTCTTGAAAAAGAAGATCAGGCGGAACAGACGGACCTGGAGAAGGCCGTTGCCGATGCCAAGGATGCTCGCTCTGTGATGAGAGCTATGAAGGAGGAGCTGCGTCAGGCCGGAGAGATCGCGGCTGGAAAGCCCTTTATGCTGCGGAGGAAGTTCTTTGATCCTAAACATGCTCCGTTAGACCGGATGTGGAGTATGGCGGATACCTATCTGGATTTGGCAGCGAGTGCCGCAGATGCGGCCAAACACTTCCGAGATCAAGAAGATCGCGAAGTGGAAAAGCTCTTTTGGTCGTAGTTCCACAATCCGGAGCATCCACTGTCATTAGCCAATCGTTTGGCCGAATGGGCCGAGCTAAATAGGTTGTCCGGACTCGCCATGAAGTATGTCATGAGTCATCTGTGGCCAGAGAGGCCAGAGCCGAAAAGTTATTTCAACTTGGTGCAGTGCCACATATCAATGCGATGAAGAGGTCAGCGTGCATAGAGGGTGCGCGGATGGCTCTTGCCCATGTCAAGACATACTGGGCGGAAATGGAGGCCACTCCTGTTGCATCCCCAGACTCGGATGGAAGCCGAGTACCTGCCGAGCACTATTTTCAGGAAGTTCTGCAAGGCGCTCGTTTAATAGGGACGCAGTGCTTGAAGGATGCTATATTCGAATAGCATATTATTATTGTAAAACAATATTTTGATAAATTGTAGAAGCTTTTTATACTTGTGCCTGCAAGTATTATAATACCTCCTGTGCAGCCGTTTAACATATATGTATATATAATCTGAAAGATGGCAGTCGTCGGCTTCAGCCCACACGCACATAATGCGGGGGTGTTCACAGAAGGCGCATTCTCACACTTGATCCAATGTCTTGGTCCTACAAAGGAGGTGATAGCACAGCGAACTAGGCAATCGGACTATGATGCTTTATCACTTTCACTTAGCCATAGGAGTTTGACAGTGAGGCTACTTATATAGCCCCTGGTGGCGCCTGCGCTCACCCGAACTCGGGGCGCGTACGTGCCTGGCCGGGAAGCGACCCTTCGTTAATGCAGAGGAATCCTAAAGATTCTAGTAAGTCATCAACTGGTTGACCAGTCTCATGCTATATCATGACAGTCAGTTTTCGGCTTTCTCTACTAAGGTGCTTGCCTGGCCGAACTGGGGCCCAATCGCAGTAGTTCTCCTGGTGCCGCCTTAGCCGATAGAGCGGAACGTAAGGTAGCAAAACACAGGAGCCGGGCAAACCCAACATTTGACCAAAGACATGATTCGGAGCTGATGCATATAAGGCCAAACTCGCGACGCCGAACACTCCCTAAGGTATTCGGTCTTTATGAGGGCGGGCGGGATAACACCCTTAGTAATAAGCCCCTAGTGTCCAGGTACGTGCAAAACTCTGACATGGCCACATGCCAAAACGCCAGCCTCCTCCTTGGTTATACCAAGAAACCAGGGGATGTGCATCAACAAGAGACAGTAAAAAAGGTTTACGCAGGGTCTTAATCTAAAAAGAATCCTTGGAACGGGTCCCTGCTGCACGTCTGCGCCTGTGTCTCCATTGTGCCGTATCCTGGACGGGCGTAGCATGGTGTTCATCTGTAAAAGAGAGGAACTTAGTTGAAGAAAGATCGTGCCGAACATGAGTTATACTAAATAAACAAAGTATAAATTGAAACGGGTAAAATTGAGCTTTATTATCTCTTGTTTTATATGCGCGGAGCCCCTAGTACAGGGGTATACGGCTATTAAGCCTTTATCAATTGTATGTTTATGCCGGACTCGTCTAGCCGTGTCCGTGGTCTTGACGACCTGTTTATGTGCTTTGGCTGGTGAAGCCGCTTTATTGTGGGGCTGTCAAGGCAGCCGCACTGTCTTCCGCGCGGGAGGAACACTCAATGTTTTCCCTTTAATGAGATGATGCCTCGTGTACCGGGCATCTTAAGCGTAAGAGATGCATAATGCGGTATTGCGTTAAAGCGGGTGAAAGCTTCGCATCCCAGCAGTGCTTGATAGCTACTTGAGAATGGGGCGATGTGGAAAGTTAGTTGTTCGCGACAGAAGTTATCGGGGAAGCCGAACATAACTTCTAGCTGGAGAGAACCCATGCAATGGGCATCCGGGCCTGGCGTTACCCCTTGAAAGGAGGTTTTCCTATGGTGAATTTTTGTTGGGTCTATCCCCATGTTGCGGACTGTGTCCTAGTATAACAGGTTTAGACCACTGCCACCGTCCATCAGGACATTTGTAAAGTGGAGTCCGCCGATTATTGGATCAAATACCAAGGCAGTCCATCCTGCGTTCCGGATACTTCTAGAGTAATCCTGATGGTCGAAGGTGATCGGTTTTAACAACCATTGGCGAGACTCCTTTGGGATAGGCCGTATGGAGCGTATCTCTACTAGCGCCATTCTGTTCGTCACGTGAAGTAAGTTTACTGTTTAGACTTCTTGTGGGAAATCCTTTTGTTTCCTGGTGCTCTGCTTGTGGGGTTCGTCATCGTCCTCACTTGGTGTGTCGAGCCCCTTGTGTTCGGTGTTTAGTTTGCCGGATTGCTTGAAAACCCAACAATCTCTGTATGTATGGTTCGCAGGCTTCCCGGGAGTACTGTGCATTTGACATATCATGTCCAAGATTTTTTTTAAGTTGGATAGCTCGTCCCTGTTATCCTTGAGGGGCGGCTTTCTCTGATTCTGCTGCGAGCTTTGGAATCCGGCGTTGACCGCCGTGCTCTTTGGGCTGTTTCCCTTATTCCGGCGCTGGTCCTGGTTGCGCGGGGTTTTCCGTTCCCATCCCTAACTTCGGATGTACCTGGGTCGCTGGTGCTACATCTTGCCAACCAGCTATCCTCTCCTGCGCAAAAGCGGGTCATGAGGGTTGTTAATGCGGCCATTGTTCTTGGCTTTTCTTGTCCGAGGTGTCTGGCGATCCATTCGTCTCGAACGTTATGCTTAAAAGCTGCTAGGGCTTCGGCATCCGGACAGTCGACTATCTGATATTTTTTTAGTAAGAAATCTGTCCCAGAATTTCCAGGCTGACTCTCCGGGCTGTTGAGTTATGTGACTGAGATCGTCTGCATCCGGAGGGCGGACATAGGTCCCTTGAAAATTTGCCCGGAAAGCATCCTCAAGCTCTTCCCAACTTCCAATGGTGTTTTTGGGAAGGCTTTTGAGCCAATGCCGGGCTGGCCCTTTAAGCTTGAGGAGTAAGTATTTTATGGCGTGGAGGTCATCTCCTCTGGCCATGTGTATGTGGAGGATATAATCCTCGATCCAGACCCCAGGGTCTGTTGTTCTGTCGTACGCCTCTATGTTTACGGGCTTGAATCCCGCTGGAAATTCATGGTCCGGCACATCATAGGTGAAACATAGGGGGTGTGCGGCACCCCTGTATTTAGTTGTGCCGTGATGTTCGGATATTTGTTGTGTTGCCTTGCTTACTAGAGCTTGCTTTCTTGGCCCGTAGATAGATCTGGCTGGGCCATCTTTTTGATGCGGATCCTTTGGTGGATCGCATGCCGGCTTGTGTGCGGCGCCGCTTGCTGCTCCATGCTGGCCATGCGGTCGTCTATCCGACCGGGTGGCTTTCCTATTTTTTGACTGCGGGGGCTCTAAGGCCTCCTCGTCAAATTCAGGCAGTAGCTTTCGCTTTGGATAGCTTTTTGTGCGGCGACTGCTGCCATATTTGTCTGCGGTGTTGCGTACTTTGCTCCATCTGATTCTGAGTGCATCTTCCGCAGTTTTGAGCTTCCGCTTCTGCTTTTTCAGGCTACGCGCAGTGGCGACGAGCCTTTCGTGGAGGTTCTTCTGCTCCATGAGCCTATCCGGCGTAAGGTCGTCCGGACTGTTGTTTTCGCCGGGGACGGGGTGTTCGGTTTGTTTATCCAAGTTGCCCTGTTCGGACGGTGCTCGAAGGCATGTTCGTCGTCCGCTGGCTCGTCCTGCTCTATGGCTGGGTCTGTATGGCTACTGTCTCTGTCGAGGCGGGGCTTGGAGCAGCGCTTACGTCGCCGCTTTGATTGCTTTTCGAGTGAACGATCCCTTGTTGCATCCCTGTGTTCCTCGTCGTCGCTTCCTTTGGGTGTGTCTACCATGTATACATCATGAGATGAGGTGGCTGTCCAGTGCCTTATAGGCGTTGGTTCAT
Organism: Triticum urartu; assembly: GCF_056163025.1. NCBI lineage: Eukaryota > Viridiplantae > Streptophyta > Magnoliopsida > Poales > Poaceae > Triticum > Triticum urartu. Next base: position 288,472,304 of record NC_141876.1, on the reverse strand, counting down.
GTTCATCTCCTACATCATCGTCCATACCGTCGATGTCTTCGGAGTCGAAGTCGAGCACGTCGTTTAAATTATCGAAAGTGGCTACGAAGTGGGTGGTGGATGGGCTTTGAATTTCATCATCCGCATCCCAACCTTGTTGACGGTAGTCCTTGTTGGGGAACGTAGTAATTTCAAGAAAATTCCTACGCACACGCAAGATCATGGTGATGCACAGCAATGAGAGGGGAGAGTGTTGTCTACGTACCCTCGTAGACCGGAAGCGGAAGCGTTATAACAACGCGGTTGATGTAGTCGTACGTCTTCATGGCCCGACCGATCAAGCACCGAAACTACGGCACCGACGAGTTTTTGCACACGTTCAGCTCGATGACGATCCCCGGACTCCGATCTAGCAAAGTGTCGGGGATGAGTTCCGTCAGCACGACGGTGTGGTGACGATCTTGATGTTCTACCGTCGCAGGGCTTCGCCTAAGCACCGCTACAATATTATCGAGGATTATGGTGGAGGGGGGCACCGCACACGGCTAAGAGATCAATGATCAATTGTTGTGTCTCTGGGGTGCCCCCCTGCCCCCGTCTATAAAGGAGTGGAGGAGGGGGCCGACCAAGGAGGGTGGCGCACCCAAGGGAGGGGAGTCCAACTCCCACCGGGAGTAGGACTCCCCTTTTTCCTATTAGGTGTAGGAGAGGGAAGGAAGAGGAAGGAGGGAGGAAGGAAAGGGGGGGCCGATCCCCCTCCCAATTCGGATTGGGCTTGGGGGGGGCGCCCCCTCCCTTGCTCCTTTCCCCTCCTTTCCAGTAAGGCCCAATAAGGCCCATATACCTCCCGGGGGGTTCCGATAACCTCCCGGTGATCCAGTATTGTCCCAACCTTACCCGGAACCTTTCCGGTGTCCAAATATAGTCGTCCAATATATTGATCTTTATGTCTCGACCATTTCGAGACTCCTCGTCAAGTCCGTGATCACATCCGGGACTCCGAACAACCTTCGGTACATCAAAATATATAAACTCATAATGAAACTGTCATCGTAACGTTAAGCGTGCGGACCCTACGGGTTCGAGAACAATGTAGATATGACCGAGACACATCTCCGGTATAACCAATAGCGGAACCTGGATGCTCATATTGGCTCCTACATATTCTACGAAGATCTTTATCGGTCAGACTGCATAACAACATACGTTGTTCCCTTTGGCATCGGTATGTTACTTGCCCGAGATTCGATCGTCGGTATCTCAATACCTAGTTCAATCTCGTTACCGGCAAGTCCCTTTACTCGTTCCGTAATACATCATCTTGCAACTAACTTATTAGTTGCATTGCTTGCAAGGCTTAAGTGATGTGTATTACCGAGAGGGCCCAGAGATATCTCTCCGACAATCAGAGCGACAAATCCTAATCTCGAAATACGCCAACCCAACATGTACCTTTGGGGACACCTGTAGAGCACCTTTATAATCACCCAGTTACGTTGTGACGTTTGGTAGCACACAAAATGTTCCTCCGGTAAACGGGAGTTGCATAATCTCATAGTCATAGGAACATGTATAAGTCATGAAGAAAGCAATAGCAACATACTAAACGATCGGGTGCTAAGCTAATGGAATGGGTCATGTCAATCACATCATTCTCCTAATGATGTGATCCCATTAATCAAATGACAACTCATGTCTATGGTTAGGAAACATAACCATCTTCGATTAACGAGCTAGTCAAGTAGAGGCATACTAGTGACACTTTGTTTGTCTATGTATTCACACAAGTATTACGTTTCCGGTTAATACAATTCTAGCACGAATAATAAACATTTATCATGATATAAGGAAATAAATAATAACTTTAATATTGCCTCTAGGGCATATTTCCTTCAGTCTCCCACTTGCACTAGAGTCAATAATCTATATTACACAATAATGATTCTAACACCCATGGAGCCTTGGTGCTGATCATGTTTTGCTCGTGGAAGAGGCTTAGTCAATGGGTCTGCTACATTCAGATCCGTATGTATCTTGCAAATCTCTATGTCTCCCACTTGGACTAGATCCCGGATGGAATTGAAGCGTCTCTTGATGTGCTTGGTTCTCTTGTGAAATCTGGATTCCTTTGCTAAGGCAATTGCACCAGTATTGTCACAAAAGATTTTCATTGGACCCGATGCACTAGGTATGACACCTAGATCGGATATGAACTCCTTCATCCAGACTCCTTCGTTTGCTGCTTCCGAAGCAGCTATTTACTCCGCTTCACATGTAGATCCCTCCATGACGCTTTGTTTAGAACTGCACCAACTGACAGCTCCACCGTTTAATGTAAATACGTATCCGGTTTGCGATTTAGAATCGTCCGGATCAGTGTCAAAGCTTGCATCAACATAACCATTTACGATGAGCTCTTTGTCACCCCCATATACGAGAAACATATCCTTAGTCCTTTTCAGGTATTTCAGGATGTTCTTGACCACTGTCCAGTGATCCACTCCTGGATTACTTTGGTACCTCCCTGCTAGACTTATAGCAAGGCACACATCAGGTCTGGTACACAGCATTGCATACATGATAGAGCCTATGGCTGAAGCATAGGGAACATCTTTCATATTCTCTCTATCTTCTGCAGTGGTCGGGCATTGAGTCTTACTCAACTTCACACCTTGTAACACAGGCAAGAATCCTTTCTTCGCTTGATCCATTTTGAACTTCTTCAAAACTTTGTCAAGGTATGTGCTTTGTGAAAGTCCAATTAAGCGTCTTGATCTATCTCTATAGATCTTAATGCCCAATATGTAAGCAGCTTCACCGAGTTTTTTCATTGAAAAACTCTTATTCAAGTATCCCTTTATGCTATCCAGAAATTCTATATCATTTCTGATTAGCAATATGTCATCCACATATAATATCAGAAATGCTACAGAGCTTCCACTCACTTTCTTGTAAATACAGGCTTCTCCAAAAGTCTGTACAAAACCAAATGCTTTGATCACACTATCAAAGCGTTTATTCCAACTCCGAGATGCTTGCACCAGTCCATAAATGGATCGTTGGAGCTTGCGAACTTTGTTAGCTCCTTTTGGATTGACAAAACCTTCCAGCTGCATCATATACAACTCTTCTTCCAGAAATCCATTCAGGAATGCAGTTTTGACATCCATTTGCCAAATTTCATAATCATAAAATGCGGCAATTGCTAACATGATTTGGACAGACTTAAGCATCGCTACGGGTGAGAAGGACTCATCGTAGTCAATTCCTTGAACTTGTCGAAAACCTCTTGCGCAAGTCGAGCTTTGTAGACAGTAACATTACCGTCAGCGTCAGTCTTCTTCTTGAAGATCCATTTATTTTCAATTGCTTGCCGATCATTGGGAAAGTCAACCAAAGTCCACACTTTGTTATCATACATGGATCACATCTCAGATTTCATGGCTTCAAGCCATTTTGCGGAATCTGGGCTCACCATTGCTTCTTCATAGTTCGTAGGTTCATCATGATCTAGCAGCATGACTTCTAGAACAGGATTACCGTACCACTCTGGTGCGGATCTTACTCTTGTTGATCTACGAGGTTCAGTAGTAACTTGTTCTGAAGTTTCATGATCATCATCATTAGCTTCCTCACTAATTGGTGTAGGTGTCACAAAAACCGGTTTCTGTGATGTACTACTTTCCAATAAGGGAGCAGGTACAGTTACCTCATCAAGTTATACTTTCCTCCCAGTCACTTCTTTCGAGAGAAACTCCTTCTCTAGAAAGGATCCATTCTTAGCAATAAATGTCTTGCCTTCAGATCTGTGATAGAAGGTGTACCCAACAGTCTCCTTCGGGTATCATATGAAGACACATTTCTCCGATTTGGGTTCGAGCTTATCAGGTTGAAGCTTTTTTCACATAAGCATCGCAGCCCCAAACTTTCAGAAACGACAACTTTGGTTTCTTTCCAAACCATAGTTCATAAGGTGTCGTCTCAATGGATTTTGATGGTGCCCTATTTAACGTGAATGCGGCCGTCTTTAAAGCATAACCCCAAAATGATAGCGGTCAATCTGTAAGAGACATCATAGATCGCACCATATCAAGTAAAGTACAATTATGACGTTCAGACACACCATTACACTGTGGTGTTCTGTGTGGTGTGAGTTGTGAAACTATTCCGCATTGTTTCAAATGTAAACCAAACTCGTAACTCAAATATTATCCTCCACGATCAGATCGTAGAAACTTTATTTTCTTGTTATGATGATTTTCAACTTCACTCTGAAATTCTTTGAACTTTTCAAATGTTTCAGACTTATGTTTCATTAAGTAGATATACCCATATCTGCTTAAATCATCTATGAAGGTGTGAAAATAACGATATCCGCCATGAGCTTCAACATTCATTGGACCAGTTACATCTGTATGTATGATTTCCAACAAATCTGTTGCTCTCTCCATAGTACCGGAGAACGGCGTTTTAGTCATCTTGCCCATGAGGCACGGTTCACAAGTACCAAGTGATTCATAATCAAGTGGTTCCAAAAGTCCATCAGTATGGAGTTTCTTCATGCGCTTTACACCGATATGACCTAAACGGCAGTGCCATAAATAAGTTGCACTATCATTATCAACTCTGCATCTTTTGGTTTCAAAATTATGAATATGTGTATCACTACTATCGAGATTCATCAAAAATAGACCACTCTTCAAGGGTGCATGACCATAAAAGATATTACTCATATAAATAGAACAACCATTATTCTGTGATTTAAATGAATAACCTTCTCGCATCAAACAAGATGCTGGCACCAAATAACAATTATTTAGGTCTAATACTAATCCTGATGGTAGATGTAGAGGTAGCGTGCCGACCGCGATCACATCGACTTTGGAACTATTTCCCACGCGCATTGTCACCTCGTCCTTCGCCAGTGTTCGCTTAATCCGTAGTCCCTGTTTCGAGTTGCAAACATTAGCAACAGAACCAGTATCAAATACCCAGGTGCTACTGCGAGCTCTAGTAAGGTACACATCAATAACATGTATATCACATATACCTTTGTTCACCTTGCCATCCTTCTTATCCGCTAAATACTTGGGGCAATTCCGCTTCCAGTGACCAGTCTGCTTGCAGTAGAAGCACTCAGTTTCTGGCTTAGGTCCAGACTTGGGTTTCTTCTCCTAAGCAGCAACTTGCTTGCTGTTCTTCTTGAAGTTCCCCTTCTTCTTCCCCTTGCCCTTTTTCTTGAAACTAGTGGTCTTGTTGAACATCAACACTTGATGCTCCTTCTTGATTTCTACCTCCACAGCTTTGAGCATTGCGAAGAGCTTGGGAATTGTCTTTTCCATCCCTTGCATATTATAGTTCATCATGAAGCTCTTGTAGCTAGGTGGAAGTGATTGGAGAATTCTGTCAATGACGCAATCATCCGGAAGATTAACTCCCAGTTGAATGAAGTGATTATTATACCCAGACATTTTGAGTATATGCTCATTGACAGAAGTGTTCTCCTCCATCTTGCAGCTATAGAACTTATTGGAGACTTCATATCTCTCAATCTGGGCATTTGCTTGAAATATTAGCTTCAACTCCTGGAACATCTCATATGCTCCATGACGTTCAAAACGTCGTTGAAGACCCGGTTCTAAGCCGTAAAGCATGGCACATTGAACTATCGAGTAGTCATCAGCTTTGCTCTGCCAGACGTTCTTAACGTCATCAGCTGCATCAGCAGCAGGCCTAGCACCCAGCGGTGCTTCCAGGACGTAATTCTTCTGTGCAGCAATGAGGATAATCCTCAAGTTACGGACCCAGCCTGTATAATTGCTACCATCATCTTTCAACTTTGCTTTCTCAAGGAACGCATTAAAATTCAACGGAACAACAGCACGGGCCATCTATCTACAATCAAACATAAACAAGCAAGATACTATCAGGTACTAAGTTCATGATAAATTTAAGTTCAATTAATCATATTATTTAAGAACTCCCACTTAGAAAGACATCCCTCTAATCTTCTAAGTGATCACGTGATCCAAATCAACTAAACCATAACCGATCATCACGTGAAATGGAGTAGTTTTCAATGGTGAACATCACTATGTTGATCATATCTACTATATGATTCATGCTCGACCTTTCAGTCTCAGTGTTCCGAGGCCATATCTGCATATGCTAGGCTCGTCAAGTTTAACCTGAGTATTCTGCGTGTGCAAAACTGGCTTGCACCCGTTGTAGATGGACGTAGAGCTTATCACACCCGATCATCACGTGGTGTCTGGGCACGACGAACTTTGGCAACGGTGCATACTCAGGGAGAACACTTTTATCTTGAAATTTAGTGAGAGATCATCTTATAATGCTACCGTCAATCAAAGCAAGATAAGATGCATAAAAGATAAACATCACATGCAATCAATATAAGTGATATGATACGCCCGTCATCATCTTGTGCTTGTGATCTCCATCTCTGAAGCAGCATCATGATCACCATCGTCACCGGCGCGACACCTTGATCTCCATCGTACCATCATTGTCGTCTCGCCAATCTTATGCTTCTATGACTATCGCTACCGCTTAGTGATAAAGTGAAGCATTACAGGGCGATTGCATTGCATACAATAAAGCGACAACTATATGGCTCCTGCCAGTTGCCGATAACTTGGTTACAAAACATGATCATCTCATGCAATAAAATTTAGCATCATGCCTTGACCATATCGCATCACAACATGCCCTGCAAAAAAACAAGTTAGACATCCTCTACTTTGTTTGTTGCAAGTTTTACCTGGCTCCTACGGGCTTAGAAAGAACCAATCTTACCTACGCATCAAAAACCACAACGATAGTTTGTCAAGTTGGTGCTGTTTTAACCTTCGCAAGGACCGGGCGTAGACACACTCGGTTCAACTAAAGTTGGAGAAACTGACACCCGCCAGCCACCTGTGTGCAAAGCACGTCGGTAGAACCAGTCTCGCGTAAGCGTACGCGTAATGTCGGTCCGGGCCGCTTCATCCAACAATACCGCCGAACCAAAGTATGACATGCTGGTAAGCAGTATGACTTATATCACCAACAAGATCTTTATCGGTCAGACCGCATAACAACATACGTTGTTCCCTTTGTCATCGGTATGTTACTTTCCCGAGATTCGATCGTCAGTATCTCAATACCTAGTTCAATCTCGTTACCGGCAAGTCTCTTTACTCATTCTGTAATACATCATCTTGCAACTAACTTATTAGTTGCATTGCTTGCAAGGCTTAAGTGATGTGTATTACCGAGAGGGCCCAAAGATACCTCTCCGACAATCGGAGCGACAAATCCTAATCTCGAAATACGCCAACCCAACATGTACCTTTGGAGACACCTGTAGAGCACCTTTATAATCACCCAGTTACGTTGTGACGTTTGGTAGCACACAAATTGTTCCTCCGGTAAACGGGAGTTGCATAATCTCATAGTCATAGGAACATGTATAAGTCATGAAGAAAGCAATAGCAACATACTAAACGATCGGGTGCTAAGCTAATGGAATGGGTCACGTCAATCACATCATTCTCCTAATGATGTGATCCCGTTAATCAAATGACAACTCATGTCTATGGTTAGGAAACATAACCATCTTCGATTAACGAGCTAGTCAAGTAGAGGCATACTAGTGACACTTTGTTTGTCTATGTATTCACACAAGTATTACGTTTCCAGTTAATACAATTCTAGCATGAATAATAAACATTTACCATGATATAAGGAAATAAATAATAACTTTATTATTGCCTCTAGGGCTTATTTCCTTCAGTCCGGCCAGGGCTCTCCTGATAAAGAGAGAGACTTTAGTGAATTCAGAATATCGCCGAAGGGCGAGTGCTGAAAGATGTCCGCGGCGGTGAACTCCATGATCGGCGCCCAATCGGGTTCGATCGGTAGGGGCGCGGAGGGCTCGGAGTCTGGAGAGGAGTCTGGCTCCTTGGAGTCATGGGCTTCGCAGAAAATAGGGCTGGTGTTCGGATCGATCGCCGTAGAGATTGCAGCCCCCGAGGCGGTGTCCAACCACCCATCCTCGATTGGCGCAGTTGGCTCCGAATTAAGGGACGGAGCTGATGCGGGTGCGGCCTCTGGGGCACTGTTCGGCAGCAGAGCTAGATCATGCCCATCGTGACAGTGCGGCGCGCTCAGCTACAGCTCGAATCTATCGAAGATCAAGTCTCCGCGGAGGTCCGCTGTGTAGTTTAAACTTCCGAATCTGACCTGATAGCCAGGGGCGTAGCTTTCGATCTGCTCCAGATGGCCAAGCGAATTGGCCCGCAATGCAAAGCCGCCAAATATGAAGATCTGTCCGGGGAGAAAAGTCTCACCCTGGATCGCATCGTCGTTGATGATCGGAGGAGCCATCGAGCCTAAAAGTGACGACACAGAGGAACTCTTAATGAAAGCACCAATGTCGGTGTCAAAACCGGTGAATCTCGGGTAGGGGGTCCCGAACTGTGCATCTAAGGCGGATGGTAACAGGAGGCAGCGGACACGATGTTTTACCCAGGTTCGGGCCCTCTTGATGGAGGTAAAACCCTACGTCCTGCTTGATTAATATTGATGATATGGGTAGTACAAGAGTAGATCTACCACAAGATCAAGAGGCTAAACCCTAGATGCTAGCCTATGGTATGATTGTTTTTTTGTCCTACGGACTAAAACCCTTCGGTTTATATAGACACCGGAGAGGGCTAGGGTTACACAGAGTCGGTTACAATGGTAGGAGATCTACATATCCGTATCGCCAAGCTTGCCTTCCACGCCAAGAAAAGTCCCTACTGGACACGGGACGAAGTCTTCAATCTTGTATCTTCATAGTCCAGGAGTCCGTCCGAAGGTATAGTCCGGCTATCCGGACACCCCCTAATCAAGGACTCCCTCACCCATCATTGGAATATACAAGCCAAGTCTATAATGAAAAATTCCCACTAGTATATGAAAGTGACAAAATAAGAGACACTCTATCATGAAGATCATGGTGCTACTTTGAAGCACAAGTGTGGAAAAAGTATAATAACATTGTCCCTTCTCTCTTTTTCTCTCATTTTTTATTTGGGCCTTCTTTTCTCTCTTTTTATGGCCTCTTTTTTTTAATTTTTCATCCGGAGTCTCATCCCGACTTGTGGGGGAATCATAGTCTCCATCATCCTTTCCTCACATGGGACAATGCTCTAATAGTGATCATCACACTTATATTTACGTACAACTAAAATTACAGCTCGATACTTAGAACAAAATATGACCCGATGTTAATGCCTCCGGCGGTGTACCGGGATTGCAATGAATCAAGAAAGCAATATCATAATCATGGTGACCTTGCCACAAATACGATGTCAACTACATGATCATGCAAAGCAATATCATAATGATGATGCGTGTCATAATAAATGGAATGACAGAAAGTTGCATGGCAATATACCTCGGAATGGCTATGGAAATGCCATAATAGGTAGGTATGGTGGCTGTTTTGAGGAAGATATAAGGAGTCTTATGTGTGATAGAGCCTATCATATCACGGGGTTTGGGTGCACCGGCGAAGTTTGCACCAACTGTCAAGGTGAGAAAGGGCAATGCACGGTACCGAAGAGGCTAGCACTGAAGGAAGGGTGAGAGTGCATATAATCCATGGATTCAACATTAGACATAAAGAACTCACATACTTATTGCAAAAATCTACAAGTCATTAAAACCAAGCACTACGCGCATGCTCCTAGGGGGATAGATTGGTAGGAAAAGACCATCGCTTGTCCCCGACCGCCACTCATAAGGAAAGAAATCAAAGAACACCCCATGCTTCAAATTTGTCACATAACATTTACCATACGTGCATGCTACGGGACTTGCCAACTTCAACACAAGTATTCATCAATTTCACAATTACTCAACTAGCACACCTCTAATATTACCACCTTTATATCTCAAAACCATCTATCAAGCATCCAACTTCTCTTAGCATTTAAAATTTATAGCCAAAGTGACTTACCATGCTGTTCTAAAGTACTCTCAAAATGATATAAGCGAAGCATGAGAGATCAATTATTTCTATAAAATAAAACCACCGCCGTGCACTAAAAGATATAAGCGAAGCACTAGAGCAAAAATTATCCTACTCGAAAGATATAAGTGAAGCACATAGAGTATTCTAATAAATTCCAATTCATGTGTGTTTCTACCAAAAGGTGTGTACAGAAAGGATGATTGTGGTAATCTAAAAAGAAAATACTCAAATCATACAATATGCTCCAAGCAAAACACATATCATGTGGCGAATAAAAATATAGCTCCAAGTGAAGTTACCGATGGACGAGGACGAAAGAGGGGATGCCTTCCGGGGAATCCCCAAGATTAGGCTTTTGGTTGTCCTTGGATTTTACCTTGAGGTTCCTTGTGCATCCCCAAGCTTAGGCTCTTGCCACTCCTTTTTCCATAATCCATCAAATCTTTACCCAAAACTTGAAAACTTCACAACACAAAACTTAAAAGAAAATCTTTGTGAGCAACGTTAGTAAAAGAAAAACAAACCACCACTTCAAGGTATTGTAATGAACTCATTCTTTATTTATATTGGTGTTAATAATACTGTATTCCAACTTTTCTATGGTTCATAAACTCTATTACTAGCCATAGATTCATCAAAATAAGCAAACAACACACGAAAAACAGAATCTGTCAAAAACAGAACAGTCTGTAATAATATGTAGGTTTCGAATACTTATGGAACCCCAAAAATTCTAAAATAAATTTCTGGACGTGAGTAATTTATCTATTAATCATCTTCAAAAAGAATTAACTAAATATCACTCTCCAATAAAAACTGGCAGCAATTCTCATAAGCGCTAAAGTTTCTGTTTTTTACAGAAATATCACAAAGACTTTCCCCAAGTCTTCCCAAAGGTTCTACTTGGAACAAACACTAATTAAAAGCATAAAACCACATCTAAATAGAGGCTATATGAATTATTTATTACTGAACATAACCAAAAAGCATGAAACCAAAATAAAATTGGGTTGCCTCCCAACAAGCGCTATCGTTTAACGCCCCTAGCTAGGCATAAAAGCAATGATAGATCTAGGTATTATCATCTTTGGTATGCAATCCATAAGTGGCTGTCATTATAGATTCATAAGGTAATTTAATTTTCTTTCTAGGAAAGTGTTCCATGCCCTTCCTTAACAGAAATTGGAATCCAATATTCCCTTCCTTCATATCAATAATTGCACCAATCGTTCTAAGGAAATATCTACCAAGAATAATAGGACATGTAGGATTGCAATCTATATCAAGGACAATGAAATCTACGGGCACATAATTCCTATTTTCAATAATAAGAACATCATTAATTCTTCCCATAGGTTTCTTAATGGCAGAATCTGCACAATGCAAGTTTAAAGAACAATCATCAAATTCACGGAAAGCTAGCAAATCACACAAAGTTTTAGGAATCGTGGAAACACTAGTACCCAAATCACATAAATCAAAGTATTCATGATCTTTAATCTTAATTTTAATAGTAGGTTCCCACTCATCATGAAGTTTTCTAGGGATAGAAACTTCCAATTCAAGATTTTCTTCATAAGATTGCATTAAAGCATCAACGGTATGTTTAGTAAAAGCTTTATTTTGACTATAAGCATGCGGAGAATTTAGCACGGATTGCAACAAGGAAATACAATCTATAAAGAACAATTATCATAATTAAATTCCTTGAAATCCAAGATAGTGGGTTCATTGCTATTTAAAGTTTTGACCTCTTCCATCCCACTTTTGTCAATTTTTGCATCAAGATTCATATTGCAAAACAAAAATTTAACAGGGGACACGTCAATAACTTTTAGATCTTCATCCTTATTATCATGGAAACTAGAAGAACACACTTTTATGAAGCAATCTTTTTTAGCACGCATCCTAGAGGTTCTTTCTTTGCTCTCATCAATGGAAATTCTCATAGCTTTGAGATACTCATTGATATCATGCTTAGGTGGAACAAATCTAATTTTCAAAGAATCAACATCAAGAGAAATTCTATCCACGTTCCTAGCCAACTCATCAATCTTAGATAATTTTTCTTCAATCAAAGTGTTGAAACTCTTTTGCAAACTAATAAATTCTTTAATATTGGATTCAAAATCAGAGGGCATCTTATTAAAATTTCCATAAGAATTGTTGTAGGAATTACCATAATTGTTAGAGGAATTACTAGGAAACGGCCTATGATTAAAATTACCTCTATACGCGTTATTACCAAAATTGTTCCTAACAACAAAATTCACATCCATAGATTCATTACTATTCTCAATCAAAGTAGACAAAGGCATATCATTAGGATCAGAAGAAACACTTTTATTAGCAAACAATTTCATAAGTTCATCCATCTTTCCACTCAAAACATTGATTTCTTCTATAGCATGCACCTTTTTATTAGTAGATCTTTCAGTATGCCATTGAGAATAATTAACCATAATGTTATCTAGGAGCTTAGTAGTTTCTACTAAAGTGATTTCCATAAAAGTGCCTCCCACGGCCGAATCTAAAAGATTGCTGGAAGCAAACTTCAATCCAGCATAAAAATTTTGTATAATCATCCAAAGATTCAAACCATGTGTAGGGTAATTACGTATCATTCATTTCATTCTCTCCCAAGCTTGTGCAACATGTTCATAATCAAATTGCTTAAAATTCATAATATCATTTCTAAAAGTGATGATCTTAGCGGGAGGAAAATACTTAGAGACAAAAGCATCTTTGCACTTATTCCAAGCATCAATACTATTTTTAGGCAAAGACGAAAACCAAGTTCTAGCATGATCTCTAAGGGAAAACGGGAATAGCTTCAGTTTAACAATATCATTATCCACATCTTTCTTCTTTTGCATATCACACAAATCAATAAAGTTATTTAGATGGGTAGCGGCATCTTCACTAGGAAGGCCGGAAAACGGATCTTTCATGACAAGATTCGGTAAGGCAGCATTAATTTCACAAGATTCAGCATCAGTAAGAGGAGCAATTGGAGTGCTAGTAAAATCATTGTTATTGGTATTGGAAACGTCACACAACTTAGTATTATCTTGAGCCATCGTGACGAGCAAGCAATACAACACACAAGCAAACAAGAGACAAGAAAAAAGAGGCAAACTGGAAAAGAGAAGGGGAACGACAAAAGAGGGCGAATAAAACGGCAAGGGTGAAGTGGGGGAGAGGAAAACGAGAGGCAAATGCCAAATAATGTAATGCGAGGGATAAGAGTTTGTCATGGGTACTTGGTATGTCTTGACTTGTGCGTGGACTCCCCGACAACGGCACCAGAAATCCTTCTTGCAATCTCTTGAGCACTGCATTGGTTTTCCCTTTAAGAGGAAAGGGTGATGCAGCAAAGTAGCGTAAGTATTTCCCTCAGTGTTTGATAACCAAGTTATCAATCCAGTAGGAGGCCACACGCAAGTCCCTCGTACCCACACAAAAAATAAGAAGCTTGCAACCAACGCGATAAAGGGGTTGTCAATCCCTTCACGGTCACTTACGAGAGTGAGATCTGATAGAGATAATAATGATAAGATAAATATTTTTGGTATTTTTATGATATAGATTAAAAGTAAAGATTGCAAAGTAAAATAGATTGGAAACTTATATGATGGAGAATAGACCCGAGGGCCATAGGTTTCACTAGTGGCTTCTCTCAAGATAGCATAAGTATTACGGTGGGTGAACGAATTACTGTCGAGCAATTGATAGAAAAGCGAATAATTATGAGAATATCTAGGCATGATCATGTATATAGGCATCACGTCCGCGACAAGTAGACCGACTCCTGCCTGCATCTACTACTATTACTCCACACATCGACTGCTATCCAGCATGCATCTAGAGTATTAAGTTCATACGAACAGAGTAACGCCTTAGGTAAGATGACATGATGTAGAGGGATAAACTCAAGAAATATGATATAAACCCCATCTTTTTATCCTCGATGACAACAATACAATACGTGTCATTTCACTTTCTTTCACTGGGATCGAGCACCGCAAGATTGAACCCAAAGCTAAGCACTTCTCCCATTGCAAGAAAGATCAATCTAGTAGGCCAAACCAAACTGATAATTCGAAGAGACTTGGAAAGATAACCAATCATGCATAAAAGATTTTAGAGAAGAATCAAATATTTTTCATAGAAAGACTTGATCATAAACCCACAATTCATCTGATCTCGACAAACACACCGCGAAAAAGAGTTACATCGAATAGATCTCCAAGAAGATCAAGGAGAACTTTGTATTGAGACCCAAAGAGAGAGAAGAAGCCATCTAGCTACTAGCTATGGACCCAAAGGTCTCAAGTAAACTACTCACACATCATCGGAGGGGCCATGGAGTTGATGTGGAGGCCCTCTGTGATTAACCCCCCTCCGGCTGAGCTTCGGAAGAGGCCCCAAGATGGGATCTCTTGGGTATAGAAGGTTGCGGTGGTGGAAATATGGTTTCGTGGTGCTCCTGGATATTTTCGGGGTATGTGAACATATATAGGAGGAAGAAGTAGTTCGGTTGAGCCACGAGGGGGGAGGGCGCGCCTAGGGAGGTAGGCGCGCCCCCTGCCTCGTGGCGACCTCATTAATTGCTTGACATCCACTCCAAGTCCTCTGGATCATGTTTGTTCCAAAAATCATGCTCCCGAAGGTTTCATTCCATTTGGACTCCTTTTGATATTCTTTTCCGCGGAACACTGAAATAGGCAAAAAATAGCAATTTGCACTGGGCCTTGGGTTAATAGGTTAGTCCCAAAAATAATATAAAAGTGTAAAATAAATCCCATTAACATCCAAAATAGATAATGTAATAGCATGGAACAATCAAAAATTATAGATACGTTGGAGACGTATCAATGCGTAGACTGAAGACAAGAACATTTGATAGGGTGGAGAAGTGCAGCAGGCACTGGATTGATGAGCTGCCGGTGGTTCTTTGATCCCTCCGTACGACACCAAATCGAGCTAACGACTAGACTCACTTCTCCCTAGTCTATGGGGCAGAAGCTGTGATCCCCACGGAACTCATATATGAGTCTCCTCGAGTATTTTCCTACGATGAAGTAGAGCAAGTGTAGCACTGGCATGACGATGCCATTGTCAGGAGCCCGATTCTAAGTCACACCAATATAGCCTGTAACACCTCATATCACTTTGCGTCCTCACGCATAGTATCCCCACGGGTGTCGCTTTACCATGTCCCTGGACCGTTTGTGCCTTTTGGCTCACGTACATGATAGTGTCGCTAGCATCCATATGACAGAGAACCCGGGCCGACATGACTAGTCGTGAACCCAAAGTGGCACTAACTTACGGGGACAGACATGCATGAAACAACATCGAGCATGTCGGTCAGTAGCGTGTGAATCCAGGCTATAGCAAATGGGCTAACAGGACTCCGGGAACCCGGGCTGTAGCAGGCTAGCAGGACTCCGGAAGTCACCGCGTGACATTTCCCCGAAGGAACAGACACAGGAATGAAGTGGATCACATGCCGTCCAGTCTAAGTGTTCCGGAGCAGTAGTAACTATTCATGGATCACAAACACAGAACTCAGTCCTCAGAACGGCCGCAATGAGACAACCCACCATGTACTCCTACATGGACTCTCACTGCTACCTTTACCAAATCATGTTCACACACTTAGCTCTCAACGATAGGACATATTCACCACGTCCCAATTCGTTCCTGATGAATCAGACCTGACTCAACTCTAAACAAGTAGCAGGCATGACAACAAGCATGAATGAGTAGGCACATCAGGGCTCAAACAATTCCTACTCATGCTAGTGGGTTTCATCTATTTACTGTGGCAATGACAAGTCATGCAGAGGAAAGGGGCTCAACTACCGCAGCATGTAACCGTTGAATCGTTGTTGTCCTAATGCAGTAAAAGAGAGAAGGAGTGAGAGAGTGGGATTGTATCAGAATGAACAAGGGTTTTTTCTTGCCTTGCACTTCTGAAGATAGTATAGTCCTTCATCGGTGTCATCGATCACATCGTTGGAACCACGTCTATCGAGAGGGGACAAACACCGGCAAACAAGGAAGAACACAATCAATGCAATGCAACAATATGATGTCTGATCATGACATGGCAACAAGCTGGTGTTTGGGCTAATGCATCTAGCAACCAGATTAAATGAAGTTGGTTTGAACCAAAGGTTCAAATTCAAACTCCATGTAAGGCATTTCAAATGCCATTTATTGATTTGTCCAATTCAGCAGCTATAAGTTGTTCTAACATACATGAAAAAAACACAGATGGATAGATTGGATTTTTTGATCATTTTTCACATATAAATTATTTCATTTGGAGTTATGGTTGATTTTCTATGATTTTTAGAAGTTTTGAACATTTTCTAAAATTTCCAATTTATTTAGAAATACGAAAATTCCAGTAAATGTATTTACGACGTCAGCATTGCGTCACTGTGACATCAGCAGGTCAACTGTGCTAACCCAGGTCAAACCTGACCTGTGGGTCCCTCATGTCAGTGTCACAGTGCTTGTTAGGGTCACTGACAGGTGGGGTCGGGCCAACAGGTGACGTGGCCAGGTCAAACTGACCTATGGGGCCTAGGGGTTTTAGTTTAATCTAATCAAAAACTAACCAAGGTTAATCAGGTAGTGAGGACCGGCTGTCAGTGGCTCTGGGGAGGGTTAGCTGGCCATGATTAGCACTAAGCACGCGACCACGTCGGCTCGCCGGAGTTCAGGCGGCGGCGACCTCGAACCAGGGCGGAGACCACTCGGAACTCGCCAGAGGCCAGGGGTCGACACGCCAAGGGCACTAGAAGGAAGCCCGTGCCCGTGCGCATCCGGGGAGACCAACGGGAGGGCGCAGGGTGGCCAGAGTTTACCGAAAGCGAGCTCCTGGCGGCGGCCGGAGCTACGGGCGTGCTCGTGTTGGAGCTAGGGGGCATGTGGGGAGGAGCTGGTGGTGGCTACGGGCCCCTAGGGCTACGTTGAACACGCTGGCGTGCTCAGGTTTTAGCTGCTGTGGCTCTAGCCACGTCGGCGACAAGGCACGGCGGCGGCGAGCTTAGGCCGCAGTGGTCAGCGGGGCTAGAGGAAGAAAACGACGACGAGGAGAGAGGGGTTCGGTAGAGGAGCTCACGGCGTGGTCGATGAGTAGCTCAGCGTGCTTAGGGACGCTCGGGAGTCGGCGAATCGAGCAACGGCGTTCGTCGGAGCAGACGAGGAAGATGGCGACGGTGACGACGCTGCAGGGCATCCGCGGGGGTGTTCTTCGGCTTGGAGCTTCACGGCATCGAGGCGGAGCTAGAGGTCACAGCAATGGGGCAAGGGGACGGCGGTGGGTGCGGTGCTTTGCGGCGGCGGGCACCGGCTGGTTTGGGAGGTCGTGTGAGAGAGAGCAGAGGAGAGGAGGGCCACGGGAGAGAGGGAGAAGCCAGGGGGCGTGGCGTCTCTAGGCGCTTCAGGGAGGAAGCGGCAAGCAGGAGTTGGCCGGGGCACATGCCGGCACGCTGCGGCCATGCGCTCTACCTACTGGCCTGGGAGGAAGACGACAGGGAGGAGGAGGTGGGCTGGGCCGATTCTGCTGGGCCACCAGGTAAGTGGGCCTCAGGTAAGTCGCTGCTTCCTTATTTCGTTATGTTTTCTATTTTTGCTTTCTGTTTTTTTGATTTAGCAAAAATATTAAACCATTTCCAAGACTCCTGAAAATATTTTTGGGCACTTTTAGAATTATTTCCAACAACCCACATTTAGTTTCAGAATTATTTGAGCATTTAAAATATATATAGCATTTAAATGCCCAAGTTCAAATACTTTACGATTTAATTCAAAAATCCAGAAATGACCTAGAAAAATGTGCACCATTTTTGTCAGAGGTTTTCAACCAATTCAAAAGTGATGAACTTTTTCGAAGGAAATTTTGGGATCATTGAAAAGATTTTAAATTTGGACCTGATTGAATTCCATTTGGTGCTAGGGTTTCAACATCCCCATTTCAGGTTCATTTGAATTTAAACATGTTGCATGGATGATTATGCAAAGTCAAGCAATGACTAGCTAGGGCTGTGACAACTCACCCCCACTAAGCAAGAATCTCGTCCCATGATTCAAGTCGTGAGGTAGAAAGACAAAGGGACACAAGCTAAGACAATCTTCACGATCCATAAATCTTTCTCGAGGATGTTGATTCATTGCATCACCTTGATCTCAACGTCTTGCTTTGAGAACTACATCCAACATGACAACGAGTAGAAAGGGAGAATTTTAGAAGAATCGATCTTCCTGAGGTTCGAGCAACTTAGGATCATCTTAATGATCACAAGATGAACTCATGGAATGAGACACAGAAACATCTCTAGAGCTGAGAGGCAAAACATGCATCAGGAGGGACGGAAGAAACAATTTGACGAGGGTTTCAAAGTAGCAAGGAAAAATTGCCATGATTCCATAACGGGGCACCTCAGGAAAAGTGACTTGTGGAGTTATTCCCTTAAGTGGAAAAACAATTACTTTTGGTACATAGATCATTGAAACTCTTTATACCAGCCTAAGGCAATCACAATCGATGGTTTGGCGGAGTTCGAAAGGATGATTTCTGCTTATCATCAAAAATGGAAGGGGGCCATGGTAGGACCACTTTTGAAGATGATCCTGGATAGCAACTGCTGACAAGGCAGCCCATGGAAAATTGGCACAATGGTGGTGCGAGCTAGGGAAAAATGCAAATGTTGGGAATGTTCCAACCATCATACCCGCCTGAGATTCAGATCTAGTTGGTAACGGGATATTTCAGACGTCATTTCTAGAAAAGAAAGTTTGCAACAAAAACCGACGAGATGAAGTTGCGATATTCTCGAGAAATGAACTACGATAGCAAGCTCCAAAACATGATCTGGTTCTGCTACATACCTGTGAACATGCTATCTAAGACAAGCATGACCACATAGTAGTCTTACAACAAAACACTACCGGGTTTAGGTGGGGTACCATTATCAAGGATATTGAAATCTTGTGCATGAACTAGTATTCGCATAGCAACTCCTTTTTCTC
The DNA here is from genome assembly GCF_056163025.1 of Triticum urartu. Taxonomy (NCBI): domain Eukaryota; kingdom Viridiplantae; phylum Streptophyta; class Magnoliopsida; order Poales; family Poaceae; genus Triticum; species Triticum urartu. The sequence continues at coordinate 288,453,250 of NC_141876.1, read as the reverse complement.
GAACAAATTAGTCAGTGGCTTGGTGTTCTAGGAACACATATGGAGTGGAGGCAGCCAACCTATCAAACCATAGAGCACTTCGCACGTGCATGACTAACTTGGGATGATTCTAGAGGAGCCAAAAATAAACTCTCTCGAATTCACGGCGGCAACTTGCATCGCATACACATGAATTAGAGGAAGTCACTTCTTTCATACAAACATATGCTTCATGAGCTAGCATGAAGAAATGCTTTCAAAAGTTTCCAACACTAGCTTAATGTTCAACGTGAATCATGGAGGAGATAAATACGTTGTCGATGGGCCCAACAACAATTCATCCAGGTTTCCATATAAGTGGAGTTCCACAATTATGTCAACAAGGTGATAGCACTGGTCAGACCCAAAAGATATGATGGTGTATGCCCGAGGGGCAACCGCGAGTAAGACAACATTGCGAACATAGTTGGTTCTGATTTGATTTGACGATAGCCCATACGCAAATCAAAGATTTGGATAAGACAATAGGTCCAACAATTGACCACGAGGACCAATCAATGAAGATATCATCTTCCTTCAACAACACACAAGATATCCCTTAGTGATGAGCTAGGCCGGACAAGCTTTTATCTTCCAAGTCTCCAAGTTGTTGTTTGGCTTAACCAACTAGCTCAGGGGTATCAAACACAGATTCTTAGAGAAGGAGTGGTTTATGGAAAAACCAACTTGATCACGAACTCCACATAGCAGTCAGGTGACAACCTGGTAATACTTCCGAGAAGATATTCGGAAAGTCACGAACCACCGATATGTCACTAAGCTCGAGAACAATCTTGCTTCTCAGGCAAGACGATATGATCAAATAAGCAAGGATTGGCACTATCCTAACTCATTGATCGAAAAGTGCACTAGAAATAAGGCTAGGTAGCACGATCAACCTTAGGGTGATGATTCAAAAATCAACACGCTAAGAATGAGGTTATTGTCCATTAACCACCAAGCAACGGGGTTGCTAGGAGTATTGATTTCACACATCATGGTTCACTAGTCGGTATTTCGGTTGCAACAACACGGAACCGGAGAATGAATGATGATGGCGAGAAGTATCACTGTATCAAGAATTCATAACATTGGTGAAATTCTCATGACATTTTTGACATCAAGAGGGCAATACTTCAAGGTAGAATAGAATCAGAAGCTGGATTGGCATTTTGATCTGCGATACAACTGCTTTGACCCAATCCAAGAAACAGACAAGGTACTGGAGTTTGTTTCTCCTAGTCACTCTGAAGCGGAATGACTTGATGGACCACAAGAGTAAAAGGCATCGATGAGAGAATGCGAACATACTTTGACTATCAATTGATAGACTAGGGTTGGGATATAACTAAAAAGTGACACAAAAGGAACGTACAGTTTTCTGAGTTGTGGTGCATAGATTAGTATGTCGAATGAGTTCAACATATTTCTTTCGGATAACCAATGCAGAAAGGTAGAACTGGCAGAGTCACAATTATAACGGAGAACTAATCAAGAGCACCCTTATTGTGATCCTTTCATTCAAGACGAACGTCTGCCATGGATGGTTCATGGTATTGGAAGAATGATATACCACGGACCTGGAAGGCTATCACAAACTTGCTAATATCCTAAAGGAACGAGCAGACACTATCAACAGAGATATGCAGAATGACTCATGGGTTTCAGGAACCCATGGATAGAATACGTAGTAAACTAGATGGCATCACAAGATTCTTTCAATAATGATGGCCAGAATTATCACACTAGGGATACAACACATGGCTAGGGTAATAGGTAGTTCCCTAATATATCCAGGGTCATAATAATAGCTCCAACATATTGAAGGAAATAGGCCCTAGAGGCAATAATAAAGTTATTATTTATTTCCTTATATCATGATAAATGTTTATTATTCATGCTAGAATTGTATTAACCAGAAACATAATACATGTGTGAATACATAGACAAACAGTATGTCACTAGTATGCCTCTACTTGACTAGCTCGTTGAATCAAAGATGGTTAAGTTTCCTAGCCATAGACATGAGTTGTCATTTGATTAACGGGATCACATCATTAGAGAATGATGTGATTGACTTGACCCATTCCGTTAGCATAGCACTTGATCGTTTAGTTTGTTGCTATTGCTTTCTTCATGTCTTATACATGTTCCTATGACTATGAGATTATGCAACTCCCGTTTACCAGAGGAACACTTTGTATGCTACCAAACGTCACAACGTAACTGGGTGATTATAAAGGTGCTCTACAGGTGTCTCTGAAGGTACTTGTTGGGTTGGCGTATTTCGAGATTAGGATTGACACTCCGATTGTCGGAGAGGTATCTCTGGGCCCTCTCGGTAATGCACATCACTTAAGCCTTGCAAGCATTGCAACTAATGAGTTAGTTGCGGGATGATGTATTACGGAACGAGTAAGGAGACTTGCCGGTAACGAGATTGAACTAGGTATTGAGATGCCGACGATCGAATCTCGGGTAAGTAACATACCGATGACAAAGGGAACAACGTATGTTGTTATGCGGTTTGACCAATAAAGATCTTCGTAGAATATGTAGGAGCCAATATGAGCATCCAGGTTCCGCTATTGGTTATTAACCGGAGACATGTCTCGGTCATGTCTACATAGTTCTCGAACCCGTAGGGTCCACACGTTTAACGCTACGATGACAGTTATATTATGAGTTTATTTGTTTTGATGTACCGAAGGAGTTTGGAGTCCCGGATGAGATCGGGGATATGACAAGGAGTCTCAAAATGGTTGAGACGTAAAGATCAATATATTGGACGACTATATTCGGACTTCGGAAAGGTTCCGAGTGATTCGGGTATTTTCGGGAGTACCGGGGAGTTACGGGAATTCGTATTGGGCCTTAATGGGCCATACGGGAAAGGAGAGAAAGGCCTCAAAGGGTGGCCGCACCCCTCCCCATGGGCTGGTCTGAATTGGACTAGGGAGGGGGGGCCTTCCTTCCTTCTCCTTTTCCCTTCCCTTTCCTTCCCTCCTACTTCTACTACTTGGAAGGGCTCCTAGTTCTACTAGGAAAGGGGGAATCCTACTCCCGGTGGGAGTAGGACTCCCCTAGGGCGCGCCATAGAGAGGGCCGGCCCTCCCCCTCCTCCACTCCTTTATATACAGGGGCAGGGGGGCACCCCAGACACAACAGTTGATCATTGATCTCTTAGCCGTGTGCGGTGCCCCCCTCCACCATAGTCCTAGATAATATTGTAGTGGTGCTTAGGCGAAGCCCTGCGACAGTAGAACATCAAGATCATCACCACGCCGTCATGCTGACGGAACTCTTCCCTGACATTCTGCTGGATCGGAGTCTGGGGATCATCATCGAGCTCAACATGTGCTAGAACTCGGAGGTGCCGTAGTTTCGGTGCTTGATCGGTCGGGCCGTGAAGACGTACGACTACATCAACCGCGTTGTGCTAACGCTTCCGCTTTCGGTCTACGAGGGTACGTGGACAACACTCTCCTCTCTCGTTGCTATGCATCACCATGATCTTGCGTGTGCGTAGGAAATTTTTTGAAATTACTACGTTCCCCAACACATATATGCCGAGGCAATGGATTACCTCAACTTACCGACTAGTGTGGTTAATCTGGCTCAAAGGAACACCGGGAACGGGAAGGAATGATTTGCAAATGCATCAGACTATTTAGAGACCTGGGATGACTCGGACAGCATAATGGTTGTAATTGCTCAAAAAGATTTGAGACAACCTGCAAAAATGGTGGCATAGCCACTCAACATCACAAACTCAAGGTTCTCAGGCCAGCTATGAACATATGGAAGTAGTAGGAACTGAACTGAGGCTTGAACTCAACAATCCTAGGCAACTACGGTTTAGTAACACGTCATCCTGAGGGATAGAAGAGAAGCCTAGTTCTTAACACTATAGAAGAGAAGAGGATGACTCAGGTCAGAAGGGCATAAGGTAAAGGAGTAAAAAGAGTCTTACGTTCCCTTCCACAATAAATCCCCTTATATAACTAAAGCATTTCTAGACACAACTTCGACCAGTTTGGCTTGGTAATCCTACAGGCAGTCAGGCTCTGATACCAAAGCTGTCAGGACCCTGATTCTAAGTCACACCTATCTAGCCTATAACACCTCATATCACTTTGCGGCCTCACGCACGGTATCCCCACGGGTGTCGCCTTACCATGGCCCGGGACCGTTTGCGCCTTTTGGCTAACGTATATGATAGTGTTGCTAGCATACATATGACAGAGAACCCGGGGTGACATGACTAGTCATGAACCCAAAGTGGCACTAACTTACGGGGACATGCATACATGAAACAACATCGAGCATGTCGGTCAGCAGCGTGTGAATCCGGGCTGTAGCAAATGGGCTAACAGGACTCCGGGAACCCGGGCTGTAGCAGGCTAGCAGGACTCCGGAAGTCACTACGTGACATTTCCCCAAAGGGACAGACACATGAACGAAGTGGATCACATGCCGGCCAGTCTAAGTGTTCTGGAGCAGTAGTAACTGTTCATGGATCACAAACACAGAACTCAGTTCCTGAGAACGGCTGCAATGAGACAACCCACCATGTACTCCTACATGGCCTCTCACCGCTACCTTCACCAAATCATGTTCACACACTTAGCTCTCAATGGTAGTACATGTTCACCACGTCCCAATTCGTTCCTGATGAATCAGACCTGACTCAACTCTAAGCAGTAGCAGGCATGACAACAAGCATGAATGAGTAGGCACATCAGGGCTAAAACAATTCCTACTCATGCTAGTGGGTTTCATCTATTTATTGTGGCAATGACAGGTCATGCAGTGGAAAGGGGTTCAACTACCACAGCATGTAACAGTTGAATTGTTGTTGTCCTAATGCAGTAAAAGAGAGTAGGAGCGAGAGAGTGGGATTGTATCAGAATGAACAAGGGGGTTTTGCTTGCTTGGCACTTCCGAAGATAGTATAGTTCTTCATCAGTATCACCGATCACATCGTCGGAACCACGTCTATCGAGAGGGGACAAACACCGGCAAACGAGGAAGAACACAATCAATGCAATGCAACAATATGATGTATGATCATGACATGGCAACATGCTGGTGTTTGGGCTAATGCATCTAGCAAATAGATTAAATGAAGTTGGTTTGAACCAAAGGTTCAAATTCAAACTCCATGTAAGGCATTTCAACTGCCATTTATTGATGTGTCCTATTCAGCACCTATAAGTTGTTCTAACATGCATGAAAATGTCACATATAGATAGATTGGATTTTTTGATCATTTTTCATATATAAATTATTTCATTTGGAGTTATGGTTGATTTTCTATGATTTTTAGAAGTTTTGAACATTTTCTCAAATTTCCAATTTATTTAGAAATATGAAAATTTCAGTAAATGTGTTTACGACATCAACACTGCATCACTGTGACGTCAGCAGGTCAACTGCACTGACCCCGGTCAAACCTGACCTGTGGGTCCCGCATGTCAGTGTCACAGTGCTTGTTAGGGTCACTGACAGGTGGGGTCGGGTCAACAGGTGATGTGGCCAGGTCAAACTGACCTATGGGGCCTGGGGGTTTTAGTTTAATCTAATCAAAAACTAACCAAGGTTAATCAGGTAGTGGGGCCTGGCTGTCAGTGGCTCTGGGAGGGTTAGCTGGCCGTGATTAGCGCTAAGCACGCGACCACATCGGCTCGCCGGAGTTCAGCCAGCGGCGACCTCAAACCAGGGCGGAGCCCGCTCGGAACTCGCCAGAGGCCACGGGTCGACATGCCAGGGGCACCAGAAGGAAGCCCGTGCCCGTGCGCATCCGGGGAGACCAACAGGAGGGCACAGGGTGGCCGGAATTTGCCGGAAGCAAGCTCCTAGCGGCGACCGAAGCTACGGGCGTGCTCGGGTTGGAGCTAGGGGGCATGTGGGGAGGAGCTGGTGGTGGCTACGGGCTCCTAGGGCTGTGTTGAACATGCTGGCATGCTCAGCTTTGAGCTGATGTGGTTCTAGCCACGTCGGCGACAAGGCACGGCGGCAGCAAGCTTCGGCCGCGGTGGTCAGGGGGCTAGAGGAAGAAAATTACGGCAGGGAGAGAGGGGTTCGGTAGAGGAGCTCACGGCGAGGTCGATGAGTAGCTCAGCGTGCTCGGGGACGCTCGGGGGTGGGCGAGTCGAACGATGGCATCGTCGGAGCAGACGAGGAAGATGGCGACGGTGACGACGCTGCACGGCATCCACGGGCGCGTTCTTCGGCTTGGAGCTTCACGGCATCGAGGCGGAGCTAGAGGTCACAACCATGGGGCAAGGGGACGGCGGTGGGCGCTGTGCTTTGCGGTGGCGGGCACCGACTGGTTTGGGCGGCCGTGAGAGAGAGAGAGCAGAGGAGAGGAGGGCCACGGGAGAGAGGGATAAGCCAGGGGGCGTGGCGTCTCTTGGCGCTTCGGAGAGGAAGCGGCAAGCAGGAGGTGCCCGGGGCGCGTGCCGGGGCGCTGCGGCCACGCGCTCTGCCTACTGGCCTGGGGTTGAAGACGACAGGGAGGAGGAGGTGGGCTGGGCCAATTCTGCTGGGCCACCAGGTAAGTGGGCCTCAGGTAAGTCGCTGCTTCCTTATTTCGTTTTGTTTTATGTTTTTTTGATTTTTGTTTTTTTTTTGATTTAGCAAAAATACTAAACCATTTCCCAAACTCGTGAAAATATTTGTGGGCACTTTTAGAATTATTTCCAACAGCCCACATTTAGTTTCAGAATTATTTGAGCATTTAAAATATTTATAGCATTTAAATGTCCAAGTTCAAATACTTTACGATTTAATTCAAAAATCCATAAATGACCTAGAAAAATGTGCACCATTTTTGTCATAGGTTTTCAACCAATTCAAAAGTGATGAACTTTTCCGAAGGGCATTTTGGGATCATTGAAAAGATTTTAAATGTGGACCTGATTGAATTCCATTTGGTGCTACGGTTTCAACATCCCCATTTCAGGTTCATTTGAATTTAAACATGTTGCATGGATGATTATGCAAAATCAAGCAATGACTAGCTAGGGCTGTGATAGCCATCCTCCTTGAAGAGAACAGTCTCTGGGCTGCTACGCATGCTGCACGCTACCAGCAAGCTCTGCGTCGCTACCACAACCGCAGTGTTCATGCCCGGAGCCTTGAGGAAGGAGACCTTGTCCTTAGGCGTGTTTAGTCCGCCAAGTGTGCAAACAAGTTGACGCCAAAGTGGGAAGGCCCTTACTGGGTAGTACGAGTCACCAGACCCGACGCGCTTCGTCTGGAGACTGGAGATGGCACTGAGTTGCAAAACTAATGGAACATTGAGCATCTACGTAAATTCTACCCGTAAGGCGCGGTTGTCGGGGCCTCACCAGCAGCCACCCTTTTATACAAGCATTGCCGATGCTGCATGTAACCCTTTGTACAAAGCCAGTCACAGACCCTGAGCAACAGATGAATAAACAAAGCGCTGGGGGCTCCCAAAAACTTGCATGCATAGCATATCATGAGCATGGCATGATCATGTAGATAAGATCATATGCAGCCTTGTTTTCCTCTACATAAACTGTAGGGCTCTTGCTACGAACCTGGTCCCGAAGAGAAGAAACATAAACAAGCCTACATATCGGCCCCCGACAAGCCATATAGGTAAGTTCCTTCTTATCCAAACATGTTCTATAAGGAGAAACTTGTGCATATAGAAACCTCGACACCTTCCAAGCATGGGTGCTTCCATCCATTACCCGAATGTTGCTTCGGGCAAGGTGGTTGTAGTGGCATTTAACGTAGAAGGTTCGTCGCGAGGGGGGGGGGGCTGATCCCTTATCATAATTTCGAGCCCGGCGGGCCTAGCCCCGCGGCAATGAACGGTAGGCACCAGTAGGATAGCTTGTAGGAGAAAACTTGTTTACTTAAACGTATAGAGGCATTCCACCTCTGCATGGGCGTACTAAATGCACAAGTACCTGGCAAGGCTTGTCTTTTTTTCATTAATATGCAGATAAACAAGTATAGATCTTACAGAGCACAAACATGGATAAATAAGATTACATATTTAAGACTAAAGTTTGGCAAGGCTTGCATGTTTTAGACTAAAAAGAGATAAGTGCCCTGTAATCCCTTTCCTGTCCCTCTCCTCCTAGGAACTACAACAGGAAGCGAAGAGGGCAAAAGGAGCGTCTGGGCAGAAGCCCAACCTGACCCTGTCAAGCCCCATGCAACGGAGCCTGACAAGATCAGGAGGGCGCGGACGAAGGTGATGGGTGGGGAGAGTACCTAGGCGATCCGTGGTCACCGCCACCAGGGCCAGCAGGAGGCGGCAGGGTGAACGAAGCCGGAGCCCACGGAGAAGCCTGCCGGGGTCCAGTTGGAAGGCTGTCGGAGGAGCCGGCGGCACCTTCCACACCCAACACCCCAGCAAATCGCTTTGCTGGGGAGGAGATACAGGTGAAGATGGTGGTGTCGCCGGCCTCCTGCTAATGGTGATGGTGCGTCCGGTGTTTAGCCGGAGTCAGAGCTGTCCTCCTCCTCCTCGTCGGTGCCGTCATCATCGTTGTCACTGTGCTCCTCGTTGCTATCGCTCGAGGATGAGATTTCGTTGTCTATCGAGATCTCCGCGCAACACACTAAGCGAGCACCCGAACGCCTAAAGACCTTGATGGAGAGCAAGGCGGCGTCCATTAGCTTGAAATGGAGAACATGCCCAGCCGCCAAGATATGGGCATGGGCGAAGGTCTTCTAGATGCGCCGAAGAAGCATGACATGAGGAGCGGGGAACTCCACGTCCGCGCGCATGCTGCCATTACAGCAACCCCTCGTATGTAGCCTCAGTCCCGGCGGTACCTCGACCTCCATCACCCTTGCAAATGGTGTGGGATGTAGAAGGTGGCTGCGCGGTGGCCCGCGCAGCTTGACGATGAACTCCAACGGCTGATTTCTGACGTGGCCTTCGGTCGGGTCCTGCGCGGCCGGGGGAGGTGCGATCAAAATGCCACCCGGTCCTCCTCGACCCCAAGAACCACGACGACCACGGCCATGTCCTCTCCTGCTTCCTCTCACAACAGGCTCCACCCCCGCATCTTCAGCAGGGGGAGGGAGGCGCTGTCGAGCATAAGCCCTCGTCGCCACTACTGGAGTGCCACTACACCGCTACTGGAGAAACAAAACCAGAAGGAAGGAGGAAGAGATGGGTGTGAGCCAACACCTCACCCACGTTCCTTTTTATAGGCAAATGAGGACAGCGGCTGGCCCCTCACCCAGGGAGGTAGCCGCCCCGCTCTGCCAATCCGACTCTTCCGCACCACCAATGGCTCATGGAATCAAGGCTGCCCCCTGTGCCAGTCTGTGGCGCCTGGTTTTTTATCCATAGCACACATTTCCACGACCTCCGCGTCCGCCACAAACCCTGCGCAATGCATGCAGCATATTTGGCAAAAACGCCAGAAGCGGAGAAGCTAGTGGAATGGCAGTTATCACCCCGTGAGCATGGGATGTGGGTAGCCATGGAACGTGGCTTAAAACTTCCCCACGATGCCTTGCACGATGCGCGGAAAAAGCAGAAACTGACGCAAACACAAGTTAATGAAGAAGCAAATAAAATCTCAAGGGATGAGTTACCTCAAACTCTTCGACTGTGTACTAGATAGGGCCTACCCCAACGATGCTCGGTAGCACGTTTGGGCCAGGCCTGGGGACTCCTGTTGGTGCAATAAACCCTAGTGTATGTTGTCGGGACTGTACACAGGCTCAAGGGCAAGGTTACAGTATCCAGGACAAGGCCAAGCAGATGGGATAGCTATTTGAGAAATCAAAGGGCAGATCAAGAAGACCAAGAGAAGCCGAAGGAAGAAGATATCACTAAGGGAAAAACCTCCCTTGTCGGGCAGGTGGGCCTGGTCAGGTCGAGGCCACTCCAACGACAAGTCACAAGACCTCCCCGGCAAGGGTTGCCGGGATGCTGGCGGCCTGCTTCCCCACCAAGGCTCCACCGCTCCACCTCACAGCAACGTAAGTCACTTATCGATGTGGTGTCGAGCCCCCAAGTGATTAAGTGGCTGTCGTTGGCACGTGTAGCCATTTCAGAGGAAGGCCACCCCTAAATGACACCCGTCCACGGGCGTGTCACAAAAGCAAACGAGAAGCTGGTTGAATGGCGCAGCAAGGCTTGCCGGGCTACATCCGCAACGTGACACTAAGCAGTGCATTTAATGCGCCTTGTCCTATCTGCAGAGTTAGGCATGATAGCACTGTGGCTATCTAATCACCGGATAATAACTGTTTTGCCATTATGGTAACCCCTTGACCAATATATAATGTTCAGTAGCTGCGTGTGGTCTAAATTTGTAACATGCCTATGTTTTGGAATTGGCCCCAACCTTATGCTCCTTTGGTGAGCTAAGAGAGATTTCTGTATGCAGGCTGCACAGACTACCATTTTTATAATTTTTAAAATATCACCTGCTTATGCTGAATGACGTGTAACATTACTGTTAGTCCTGTTTGGCCATGTACAAAATAGTCTATCTTGCTCACTTCACTATGGTATCACAATAGTCATGTGTACTTACAGAAACATTTTAGGATGAAGTGACATCAACACAAAGATCTAAGAGCAATGCGGCATGATTGTTACCAAATGATTATGGATTGGAATTGGAATGTGCTGATGTTCTCGAGCATCAACTAGAGGTGGCAAGACAACATGTACATGATTCTCAAGATGCAATCAACATGTTGAGAATGGAGTTGCAGGTGTTAGATGCAGGAGTCAAAATGAAACAAGACACTGAGGTAACCACAAAAGAATTGGAGATTTTGAAGACTGAAATTTTTGCTATATGAATCCATCCAATCCTATTTTTTGAAGAGATTATAGTTCAAATGGTAAGTTCTGTTGATGCGTGTCCATGATGTATGAGCTTTATTTACCCGGTGTATGTAATTTGTTGTTTTTGTACGCTTTATTATCACCGGTGCCGAACTATAATGCCTAGTGGGTATAATCTGTTGTAATTTCTTTATTGTATAGTGTAGGATTATTCTTCGTTTCTATGCCTTAGTCTCTTTATTGTATAGTGTAGGTTTTTTAGAGGCGATAGCATACAGTAGGATAATTCTTTGTATATGCTATACTCTTGAAACGGGGGTCAACATGCCCAAACATTACCTGGACGCCATTCAAACAAACAAACATGTGTAGTCCAAGCGGGCCTTAATTGGGCTGGTGAACTTAATATTTAGTGGATTCCAAACGATGCGGTCCACCATAACAACGGGTCTTAGAAGGTCGTTAACAGGACGAAAGCTCGATAGGGCCGTATAAATGGAAATGGCCCGTGGGCCTCTAGCAGGCCGAAATAAATGTCAATTTTGTCTCGACCCTTTTACTTGACAGGACAGTAAGAGGTCGAAAGTGTTTTGGGCCAGAAGACACCCAATTTACAAACTAGGATTTTAATAGGTCGAAAGTCGCGTTGGGCTGAAATTGTGCCCTACGAAAGATGGGCCGTTAATGGACCCAAAATAAGGTGGCACCATCAAAGGCCCAACTATTGTGCGGGCTGTTAATAGAACGAAAGACAAAATGGGCTAGGATTTGGCCCATTATTTACAGAATAGGCCGAGGAAAGGCCAAAAGTAACAACGGACTAGAAGTCGGCCCAACTACAGTGGGCCAAGAAAAGGCTGAAAGATGTACCGGTGGCATATTGGTCCATATCTATAATGGGCTCCTAACAAGCTGAAAGAAAGTCAGGCTATAATTGGGCCTAAAGACGTAGCGGGCCATTAACGGTCTGGAACTGACGATGGGCTGGAAATTGTAAAATCTAGAATGGGCCTTTGATGGGCCGATTTTGTGTAACTCGTATGGGTCGTGCTTGTGAATGGGCCGGACTCAAGTAGGACAATGGGCCAGCCCGCTTATTTTGACAGGCTTGGCCTTTTGACCTAAACGGGCCACTGTTAGGCCGGGCCACGTGTCGAAGTACCAAAGGCGTGTCCCGACAACTCGCTGGATGACACCTATCCCAACGCAGAGCTGACAAGTGGATATGAAGGAAAATCAGAATTTTAGATGTGGAAAATCCCCATTGGTTTGGGCGGTTAACAGGTTATCGGCTCCAAACCAGAACTCGATAGCTTAATGTTGACCCGTTACGGTGGATGGCTCGTGTCGGTTACCCTTAACGAAACCACTTCCATGACGTGCCATTAATCGTCATGGAAGTGGACACTTCCGTGATGATTATTTTGATATTGTCATGGAATACTTCTACAACAACACATGCATAAATATCTTGATTCTATCATAAAATCGTCATGGATGTACATGCATGATAGAAAACGTGACCTACTATGACAAACATGTATCATCATGGAAGTGATTTTTTTGTAGTGCATGTTGCATTGTCAATATGACATCCATGGAGTCATCAACAAAGTTAAGCCCAAGATTTCCTTCTACTCATGTTCTTACAAAGCAAGGGATGTACTGCTTGAAATGAAAATTAAGACCATAAATTAGATATATTGAAATAACAGAGCAAGATGCAAATATGGGAGTAACTAATAGAACAAATCAATATATAGCTGAAAGCAAAGTACAAAATATATAATTAAAATAGATAATGTAACAAAGATTTGATGCAAATATGAGAGTAACTGAAGGAACAATACATCATAAATTTGCCTAATAAGGGAAAATGGCTTCAACATCTAGGTTGCACGTGGCATCATACCCTTTATCCAAATGTAGCAATAGACGGTATACGTTCAAAAATTTAGGCCATGCCGATAGTGGTAGGGTGAGATTGAACATACCGAGCGCTCCCTGAAGTCATCCAGAATGGTGAGATAGAACTTCATTTCTGACTGGCCGCGACCACACTTGCCCTATTTGTGCTCGCACTGTGGACACATGAATGAAAACCCTCAAATCAGCTAGAAGAAAAATGAATCCATGGCAATTTCCACAGGTGGATTAATAGCGACGGACGGACTGCAATAAGAGACGAGTGTATATTTCGCTAAATGATTACCTTCTCCATGAGAAAAATCCCTGGCCCAATCTCGTAGAAAAACCCCAATTGAACAGAGTCTATAATGTCGGTGCAAATAGGCGGCGGCAAGCGATAGCGGCGAAATCCCATGCCATTTGGAGCGTGACCTCCGCCTGCCGACGACAGCCGTCAAGCATAGGGTGGCCACCGCGATTGAAGTTGATGAGGTGTAGAGTTGTGGAGGAGTCTGCGGTGAGTGGGTGGTGATGAAGTGGGCGAAGGTGTTCTTTTTCCTTTTGCATGTGTGGGTGAACACACATGGTTCGCAGAGGCAACAGAGATGAATCGTGTGTGATAGTAAATCATCGAGATTGAAGGGGAATCTAAATTTCCTTTGTCCTTCCGTGAGTTTTATCTATGATGAACATAAACCCTGCAAATCACCATGTTTAAATTTGACACTTTTCTGGGTTCATTTGCCATATTTAGGGGATTATGTGCATTTTCTAGGCATTAATGCACATAATTCAAATTCAAACAATCGGTGCATGAAAAGGTGCACGAGAACGGTCTGGAAAACCATGCTCGTGCTATTTAGAAAATTCTCATGCCTTTTACAAGGAATGGGCGGGGATTTCACGGAAATGTGTGGAAATAGTCAACCACAAATGCGTTGTTTATTGGTTTTTCAATAGTTGAAAAATGAAATACATGCTCAAAAACATGACGGCTGGCGTGGTGCCATGGTGTGGCCTGTAGCGACCCGACCTCAGACGGTCAAGTCTCTGTGCTTCAGTGTCATCCCTGGATCGGTAATGCTGACACACACAATACTTCGAAGGATTTATAACAGATTATTAATCACACACCTATTACATCGAATGTCTCAAAAGAGAACTTATTACAATAAATATGGCTTAAGGCCATCTAATTAAGATAACCACGGAAGGCTTGGAAGATAAAGTGAGTCCATCAACTCCAATGGCATAGCTGAGGGCATGAAAAACGACCTACGACGTCTTACTCGTCGTCTGAAAAGTCTGCAACATGATACATTGCAGCCCGAAAATGGGTCAGCACATGGAATATGCTAGCAAAGTAACACAAGAGAATAATGAACAGATAAATGATATCACTGCATGCATATATGGCTGGTGGAGGCTCTATGGTTATATTGTTTTTGCGAAAAGCCAATTTTTCCCTACAACAAAGGAATATATTTTATTTTAACTATCTTGGTAGTTGAAACAACATTGAGAAGGTTCCTCCAACTCAATCCCAATTAAAGTTGTCATTAACATCCCAACAAATTAATTTAGAGTGATGAGATCAAATCAATAATTCAAGTACCAGATACTCAAGATGTCCATAACCGGGGACATGACTAACCATGATTATTTCATACACTCTGCAGAGGTTTGCACACTTTTCCCCACAAGACTCGATCTCCTCCGTTGGATTTCTCGCACTACAGGGTGTTTGAGAAACGGATGACCGAGACATAGTCTTTCAGAAGCATTAACTCTTTACTCTGGGTGGACCGTTACACCTACTTTCCCCTACATCTACTAGCCCACCACTGAAAGAGGTCACACAACATACTCAACTATGCCAGAGCCCATAATGGCTTGTGGCTGCATATGGAAGTTTCTAGCATGAATAATCTTATGATCCCTTTGAGCCTGGGTGGCGGGCCGTAGGATGATCACATAGGTACTCCGGGATATCCTTGGACAACACTGGATTCTCCAGGTGCCCACAAGCAATCCACCCAGATGTGTATTAAAGTTGCCACCTTAAGTTGAACCATTAATTAACAACTCATATGTGTCATGGATACACTCAAACACAAACCACGTCTACGAGCATAGCATAGCAATATAAGCATAACGTAGAAGTAACTCCAGGGGTTTGATAATAAAACAGGTAATAGGTTCTACCTCATCATCTACTTCCCAGACCCACATGTTAAGAGATCCTACTCATGCAATGTGTTAGGTTGAAACTAATGCATAAAAACTGCATGACAAAGGGGTATGATCAAAGTGTTACTTGCCTTGCTGATGATCCGCAAAACCTAGAGACTCGTAGTAGCACCCTTCGCACTCCGGGTGTTCTATCACAAAGAAACAATAGCATACATAAGCAATCAAGCAAAGATGCACGTGGAAAACTCAAATAAGAAGGTCTAACCAGAAAGTTCTACAGAAGAACTCTGGTTTGCAAAAAGAATCGAATCAAACGGAGCAACAAAACCCAAACTACGAAAGAAACAAGATCCGAATACTAATCTGGACTAAAGTCATATTTTACAGTACCAAAATCTTGTTCAAGTTGGTTAAACGGAAAGAGGGCTTGGAGACGAAGATCTAGGCACTTGTTTCACCTGTTTCGGATAAACGAGCGAAAAGATATACTAGAAAGAAGATTAGGGCAGAAATCACGATCGAAAATAATCGTGGAAAAACCCTGGAAAAAGAAAACTGACGAACAGGCTAACGAATGAACGTTCGCTGTCTGCAGGCTAACGGTTGAACAACGTTCGTTAAAACGAACGTACGGATGAACAGCCTCTATTTAACTAAACCGAGAAAACCCAAAAAGAAACCGATCTAAAAAATGAACTGGGTTTCGAAAAAACCGAACGGTTTTCTTGCGAAAACCGGCGGCGGCTACATCGGTGGCGTGCGGCGGCGGACGACGGCGCGGCGCGGCGACGGCGGTGGCAAGGCGGCGCGGCGGCGGCAGCAAGGCGCGGCAGCTGGTGCTCAGGGTTAGGGCAGGGGCGCGGCGCGGCTGGGCCTTGGGGCTAAGCGGGCTCGGCTTATAAAGCCCTCGGCCGGAGGTTTCTGGCTCGAGTACGGCCCGGTAAGTCGGTTACCTTTTTTTAAAATAAATCCTGCCGCAGAAAAACAAATAAAAGAAATACTAAACCGACTCCAAAAATCCTGAAATAAATTTTCGCAGTCCTCTAATAATATTGCGGACAAAGTGAACATTTATTTAGACCTCTAATGCAATTTTGAAAAACGCATTTTTTCCTAATTCAAATAAAATCGCAATTAAACCAAAATAAAATAAATTATTTGATTTTAATTTTTTCCTCTAATATTTCATTTATTTTGTTGAAGTCATATTATCTCCTCTCATATATTTTAATATGAAATATTTTCGGAGGGGAAAAATAATTAAAACCAAATGACCCTTTTTCAAAATTTGAGAAACTCAAATATAAAAATAACAAAATCCCCAACTCTCTCCGTGGGACCTTGAGCTGCTTAGAATTTCGAGGATCCCAAAACAAAAATGCAATAAAATATGATATGCATGAATGACCTATGTATAATATTCCAAATTGAAATTTTGGGATGTTACAAACCTACCCCCCTTAAGATGAATCTCGTCCTCGAGATTCAGGTTGGCTAGAAAATAGGTGTGGGTGGTCCTTGCATAGATCATCCTCTCATTCCCAGGTGGCTTCACCGTCGGTATGGTAGCTTCACTGAAATTTGCAAAACTTGATAACGTTGCTGCGAGTAACTCGGGTGGCAAACTCGAGAATCTTGACTGGTTTCTCCTCATATGTCAAATCACTATCCAACTGAATTGCATTCAGGGGCACCGTATCTCTCAGAGGGATATCGACCATCTCAGCATGACACTTCTTCAACTGGGAAATGTGAAACACATCATGAACTCCTGACAATCCTTCAGGTAATTCCAACTTGTAGGCAACCTCTCCCATGCGTTTCAAAACATAGTACGGCCCTACAAATCTCGGGGCTAACTTTCCCTTAACTCCAAAATGTTTAACTCCTCGTAGAGGTGATACTCGCAGATATGCTCTGTCTCCGATTTCATAGACTACCTCCATGCATTTTCAATCTGCATAACTCTTCTATTGAGACTGAGCTACCTTCAGTCTATCTCTTATCAGTTTAACCTTCTCTTCGGACTCCTTAATCAAATCTGGTCCAATCAACTGATAGTTTCAACTTCATCCCACATTAACAATGTTCTGCACCTTCGTCCATACAGGGATTCGAAAGGTGACATCTTCAAACTGGCCTGGTAGCTATTGTTGTATGAGAACTCCGCGTAGGGCAAGTTGTCATCCCAACTAGACCCATAGTCTAGCGCACAAGCTCTCAACATGTCCTCCAGAATCTGATTTACTCTCTCAGTCTGTCCATTTGTCTGCGGATGAAATGCGGTACTGAACTCTAGCCTGGTTCGCAAAGTTTGGTGCAGCTGGTGCCAAAATTTTGAGGGAAACTGTGTCCCTCTATCTGATACTATGGTCCTCGGGACTCCATGCAGACATACGATCCTAGTCATATGTATCTTGGCCAACTTTGCGCTTGTATAGCTGGTCTTCATGGGGATAAAGTCAGCGACTTTGGTCAAACGATCCACTACTACCCAAACAGAATCATATCCCGATTGTGTCCTGGGTAATCCGGTGATAAAATCCATGCGAAGCTTATCCCACTTCCATTCAGGTATCGGCATAGGCTGCAGTAATCCTACTGGCTTTTGGTGTTCTGCCTTCACTCTCTGACATACATCACATACGTCTACATACTTGGCAATATCCTTCTTCATTCCTGTCCACCAGAAATGCATCTTCAAATCCAAATACATCTTGGTGTTTCCGGGGTGTATCAAGTATGGCGAGTTGTGAGCTTCCTATAGTATCAACTTCCTGATCTCGGCATTGTTGGGCACAAATATACGGTCCTCAAACCATAGGGTGTCGTGCTCATCCTCACAAAAACCTTTGGCTTTGCCTTCAGCCATCTTCTCCTTTATCTCGGCGATTTCTTTGTCATCCTTCTAAGCTTCTTGAATCTTTCCCAACAATGTCGACTGAACTTCCATGGTTGTAACAAAACCTCTAGGAACAATCTCTGAATGAAGCTCCCTGAGATCTTCTGCTAACTCCTTTGGCAATCCTTTACTTAAGAAGGTATTGGCATAACACTTCCGGCTCAAAGCGTCCACTTCGACATTGGCCTTCCCTGGATGATAGTGCAACTTCATATCATAATCCTTGATAAGCTCCAATCATCTCCTTTGCCTGAGGTTCAACTCCTTCTGTGTGAAAATGTACTTCAAACTCTTATGATCCGTGTACACATCACAATGGTTCCCAATAAGAAAATGTCTCCAGGTCTTGAGTGCATGCACTACCGCTGCCAACTCCATGTCATGTGTGGCATAATTTAACTCATGCGGTCGAAGTTATCGTGAGGCATACGAAACAACTCTTCCGTCTTGCATAAGTACTCCTCCATGTCCTAAGTGAGAGGCGTCGCAATACACTTGGAAATCCTTGCGTATATCTGGCAAAATCAGCACTGGGGCAGTAGTCAAACGTTTCTTCAACTCCTGGAAACTTGCTTCACATTCTTCAGTCCAATGGAACTTCGTGTCCTTCTTTAGCAATGCCGTCATGGGCTTCGCAATCTTGGAAAAATTCTCAATGAATCTCTTATAGTATCCCGCGAGTCCAAGAAAACTGCGGATCTCTCCAACTGAGGTGGGTGCCAACCACTCAGTGACTGATTTATCCTTGGTAGGGTCCACTACTATACCTTCTCCTAATATAACATGTCCATGAAATCCAACTTCCTTCAACCAAAACTCGCATTTGCTAAAATTGGCATATAACTGATGTTCCCTGAGCTTCTCATGAACCAAACGCAAATGCTCCTTGTGTTCCTCTTCATCCTTTGAGTATACCAAGATATCATCAATGAACACCACAACAAACTTATCCAAGAATTCCATGAACACCTTATTCACCATACTCATGAAATAGGCAGGGGCGTTAGTCAATCCAAATGACATAACCGTATACTCATATAGCCCATACCTTGTGGTGAAAGCTGTCTTAGGTATATCCTTGTCTCGAATCTTCAGTTGGTGGTATCCTGACCGCATGTCGATCTTCGAGAACACTTTAGCTCCTTGCAGCTGGTCAAACAAATGATTGATCATTGACAGTGGGTACTTGTTCTTGATTTTTACATCATTCAATGCCCGAGAATCAACCACCATTCTCACAGGCTTATCCTTCTTCTCAACCAAGAGTACTGGGGCTCCCCATGGTGATGAACTTTGTCGAATATAACCTTTCTCCAATAACTCCTTGATCTACTTCTTAATCTCCTCCTTATCATTTGCGGGCATGCGGTATGGTCTCTTAGATATCGGTCCGGTGCCTGGCAATAAGTCTATCAAAAACTCAATGTCTCGATCCGGGGGCATGCCTGGTAATTCCTCTAGAAATACATCCGGGTAATCCTTCACTACAGGCACTTCTTCTTGAACAACTCCCGTGAGAGAATTTACGTGAGTATTCTTAGGAGTATACCTGGATACATACTTGATCCTTTTTCCCTCCGGGGTGGTGAGTAAAATTGACTTACTGGCGCAATCGATGTTTCCTCCATACATCGATAGCAACCCATACCGAGTATCACATCCAATCCTTGGGATTCCAAGATTATCAAGTCTGAGGGGAAAACATGCCTACCTATGGTCAATGGCCTCTGAAAACATCCCTGACTAGCCATATACTCCGCTCCTGGTGAGCTTACTAACATGGATGTCCTAAGTACTTCGGTGGGCAACTTATATTTATCCATGAATCCCCTTGAAATGTATGAATGCGATGCACCAGTATCAAAAAGAACTATTGCGGTAGATGACTTAACCAAAAACTTACCGATAATTGCATCAGGCTGCTCTTCAACCTCCTCCACGTTCACGTGGTTCACTTGTCCCTTGTTGAATGGGTTGGGCTTCTTCCCAGAGTTTCCATTGCCGTTCCCATTCTTCACAGAACACTCGGTGGCGTAGTGTGCAGTCTTCCCGCACCTGAAACAAGTAATGTGTAACACCCATAATGCGGCTAAATCTCCCATGTCGGGGCACGACTTAGAGGCATAGCCGCATGGTAGGCATGTCGCAAGATGGGTAATCTTTACACATCCCATGTATTGAATAAGAAAGGGATAAAGAGTCGGCTTACAATCGCCACTTCACACAATACATAAATAATCCATACATCATCCAAGGTACAATAAAAGGTCCGACTACGGAACCAAAATAAAGAAAGACAACCCCAAATGCTAGATCCCCGATTGCCCCAACTGGGCTCCTCTACTGATCATCCGGAAAAGAAACATAGTAATGGCCTGAATCCTCGTCGAACTCCCATTTGAGTTCGGTAGCGTCCCCTGCACTGGTATCATCGGCACTTGCATCTGTTTTGGAAGTATCTGTGAGTCACGGGGACTCAGCAATCTCACACCCGCGAGATCAAGACTATTTAAGCTTAAGCGTAGGAAAGGGGTAGTGAGGTGGAGCTGCAGCAAGCACTAGCATATATGGTGGCTAACATACGCAAAAGAGAGAGAGAAGAGAAGCAACGCACGGACGAGAAGCTATAAGTGATCAAGAAGTGATCCTGAAGCTACCTATGTTCAAGCATAACACAAGACCGTGTTCTCTTCCCGGACTCCACCGAAAAGAGACCATCACGGCTACACACGTGGTTGATTCATTTTAATTAAGTTAAGTGTCAAGTTCTCTACAACCGGATATTAACAAATTCCCATCTGCCCATAACCGCGGGCACGGCTTTCGAAAGTTGAAACCCTGCAGGGGTGTCCCAACTTAGCCCATCACAAGCTCTCACGGTTAACGAAGGATATTGCTTCTCCCAGGAAGACCCGATGAGACTCGGAATCCCGGTTACAAGACATTTCGACAAAGGTAAAACAAGACCAGCAAAGCCGCCTGAATGTGCTGACAAATCCCGATAGGAGTTGCACATATCTCGTTCTCAGGGCACACCAGATTGTCCAAGCTTCCGGTAGGCCATCCCAGAGTTTCCCCCTGGTGGCCACCGGCGGCTAACAAGTTGGACCAACACTCAGAGGAGCACTGGCCCGGGGGTTTAAAATAAAGATGACCTTTGAGTCCATGGAACCCAAGGGGAAAGGCTTAGGCGGCAAAAGGTAAAACCAAGGTTGGGCCTTGCTGGAGGAGTTTTATTCAAGGCGAACTTTGATAACCCACAAGTATAGTGGATCACAATAGTTTTCGAGGGTAGAGTATTCAACCCAAATTTATTGATTCGACACAAGGGGAGCCAAAGAATATTCTCAAGTATTAGCAGCTGAGTTGTCAATTCAACCACACCTGGGAACTTAATATCTGCAGCAAAGTGTTTAGTAGAAAAGTAATATGATAGCAGTGATAACGGTAACAAAAGTTAACCGTAGTAAAAGTAATGTTTTGGGTATTTTGTAGTGATGATAGCAATAGCAACGGGAAAGTAAATAAGCGGAGAACAATATATGGAAAGCTCGTAGGCAATGGATCAGTGATGGACAATTATGCCGGATGCGGTTCATCATGTAACAGTCATAACCTAGGGTGACACAGAACTAGCTCCAGTTCATTGATATAATGTAGGCATGTATTCCGAATATAGTCATACGTGCTTATGGAAAGAACTTGCATGACATCTTTTGTCCTACCCTCCCGTGACAGTGGGGTCCTTACGGAAACTAAGGGATATTAAGGCCTCCTTTTAATAGAGAACCGGAACAAAGCATTAACACATAGTGAATACATGAACTCCTCAAACTACGGTCATCACCGGTAAGTATCCCGATTATTATCACTTCGGGGTTAACATATCATAACACATAATAGGTGACTATAGACTTGCAAGATAGGATCAAGAACTCTCATATATTGATGAAAACATATTAGGTTCAGATCTGAAATCATGGCACTTGGGCCCTAGTGACAAGCATTAAGCATAGCAAACTCATAGCAACATCAATCTCAGAACATAGTGGATACTAGGGATCAAACCCTAACAAAACTAACTCGATTACATGATAAATCTCATCCAACCCATCACCATCCAGCAAGCCTATGATGGAATTACTCATGCACGGCGGTGAGCATCATGAAATTGGTGATGGAGGATGGTATATGATGACGATGGCGACGGATTCCCCTCTCCGGAGCCCCGAACGGACTCCAGATCAGCCCTCCCAAGAGGTTTTAGGGCTTTACGGCGGCTCCGTATCGTAAAACGCGATGAATTCTTCTCTCTGATTTTGTTCTCCCCGAAACTCAATATATGGAGTTGGAGTTGGCGTCGGAGAGGCAACAGGGGGCCCAAGAGGTAGGGGGCGCGCCCTAGGGGGGCAGGCGCGCCCCCCACCCTCGTGGAGAGACGGTGGGCCCCCTGGCCCTCATCTTTGGCAGGTATTTTTCTTATTTTCTGAAAAGTGGCTCTGTGAAGTTTCATGTCATTCCGAGAACGTTTGCTCCTGCACATAAATAACACCATGGTAATTCTGCTGAAAACAGCGTTAGTCCGGGTTAGTTCCATTCAAATCATGCAAGTTAGAGTCCAAAACAAGGGCAAAAGTGTTTGGAAAAGTAGATACGTTGGAGACGTATCAAACTTTAAAGGGGTTCCCATAACACCCAACCGCATGAGGAACGCAAAATCAAGGAATATAACACCGGTATGATGGAAACTAGGGCGGCAAGAGTGGAACAAAACACCAGGCATAAGGCCGAGCCTTCCACCCTTTACCAAGTATATAGATGCATTAAAATAAATGAGATAATAATGATATCCCAACAATATCCATGTTCCAACAAGGAACAAACTTCAACTTCACCTACGACTAGAAACGCTATAAGAGGGGCTGAGCAAAAGCGGTAACATAGCCAAACAACAGTTTGCTAGGAAAGGTGGGTTAGAGGCTTGACATGGCAATATGGGAGGCATGATATAGCAAGTGGTAGGTAGAGCGGCGTGGCAATAGAGCGAACAACTTGCAAGCAAAGATAGAAGTGATTTCGAGAGTATGGTCATCTTGCCTACAAAGTTCTCAGAGTTTGTCGAAAGCTTGATCCTTGTTAGTGTACTCAACAGGTTCCTTGATCACGTACTCGTCTCCCGGCTCTACCCAAAGCAAGAACACAAGCAAAGGGCCAACAATCAATCACGGTGCAATGCACAAGCAACATGATGCAAAACATGGCATGATATGCAAGACATGATATGCAATGCATATGCATGCTCCGGAAGAGAAAGAATGATCAAGGCATCAACTTGGAAAACCAAGGGTGCCTCTGGAAAGATGAGATGATTTCAGTCGAAATCCATATAGAGATCATCGGAAACGGAGGCACGGTTTGCAAATGGCAAGCAAAACAAGGATGAAAACAGCATGATGCCATCTAGAATGTAACAAGAAACTAAGCTACTGCACTCGAACATAGCAACAAAGCTCATGGTAGTGATATACACAAGATGCTTGACAAAACATGAACTCTGAGCTACGGCTAAATCACACAAGCGCAGGTTCAAACAAGCATGGCAAAAGTGCAAAAGATATCAGCTTCACAGACTTAGTGAAAATACTAACATGCCAGAAATAACATCATGAAGCACTATTTAGAGCAAGCAAGCAACATGCTACAGGAACATATCATAGAAATACAAGGCATGGCATGATTCTACTAAATGCATAGAACAAAAGTCCCTTACTGAACATGAGCCAAAAAGTCACAGAGAGTATGATGGCACCCATGTAAACATAGCAAGTTTCATTAACAGTTTCAGACTTAGCAGAAAACAGAGCATGGCATAAACAGAGTTATGAAGGCAACTTTGCGAGCTCAAATCACTCACCACAAAGCATTGCATGAAAAAACAAGCATACCTACAGCAATATGACATGTTCATGAAGCTTACCATGGCAAGAGCAAGTTCATAGCATGCATGGATCACTAACAAAAACCATGCCAAAATTGATTACATGTAAACAATCTGCCAGGGACATTTTATAGCAAAAGTAGAGCAAGATTAAGACATACTAGGCACTCCATAAATGCAAAATAGGGGCATGGATGGATAGAGCATAACCATATGTTCAAAACATCCTTACTGAAGTATCTCAAAACAAGCACGGATATCACTATAGCATCATGTTTACATGGCATCACAATAACAGCAGGCACAAGACAGCAAAATCCTAAGTCCCTGAAAACAACAATATCACGAAGGCTACTTTGCATGCTTCCACAACCTTGGCCTCGTGCTTCTCACGAAGAGCCTGCTCTACGGCTGCCTTTTCCTCGCCCTCGGCAACAGCCTTCTTCAGAGCCTCGACTTCGGTCATCACCCCTAGCACAAATCATGACACATATTCTATCATACTGAAAATTCATTCGCACTGAACGCAAACAAGATTTGTGCATACCTTGTTGATCTTCCAACTGCCTTTTCATCAGGCCAAGCTCCACTTCGGCCCGCTCCAGACTTTGATTCAGTCCGGAAACCTCCGCGATATGACCGGCAGTAGCCTTTACAGACGCCTGCTTACAAAAGAAGAGAGATAGATGTCATCAAATGAGTCTTCCTGCGAAAAATATATTTGATCCTCTGTCCGGTTCTTTCGTGCACCGGACAGTGTATTGGGGGCTACTATCCATACTATGACACTCTTCGAAACCATATAAAACATACCTCAAAACCTCTTATAAGGTCGATACAGGCTTCATTCAGTCCATTTTCAGCGGACTAAATCTTCCCAATCATCGCACCCATAAGGGCACGGTGTTCATCGACAATGGAGGCACTCTTCAGCGCGGCCAATAAAGCACCCGGCGCCTCTGGTTGGACAGAGGTCGCCGGTGGAACAGGGACGCCCTCTCCAGCCGAGGAAGGCCGCCTGCTTGATTCTGGAGCCGTATTGATCTCCAAAATTGTGTCTGGCTAGGGGCCGAATTCAAGATGGTCCCCGCCGTCGACTCCTGTGGGGATCTTCTCCCCCATGTCTCCGTTCCCTGAAGATTGACATCCAAGTGCCGCCTTCACGATTTTCTCCGCCCCTCCTTGGACGGAGTCCCTCTGGGACGAAGCCTCGGTGTTGATCACATGTTTGGGGGGAGGGGCCTTTGGAGGTGTCCCGCTCTCCATAGCATCCGAGCTCAGCAAGTCCTCGGACGAGGATTGTTCAGAACGGGACCCCGTCAGTCTACAAAAAATATGGCTCGGTTAAAATACTATGCCATGATGGGTCCGGACAAATGAACGTGTTCGGATTTTATATACTTACGATTTCACTAGGGGCTGGGCCCTAGGATCCCACGCCGGGCTGCTATCGGCGACGGTAGTGGACTCTTTCGGAAGAAGAGTTTTTCCCCTTTTAGGTGACTCGGCCTCCAAGTGTATGGAGGTCGTCCTCTCCTTTCTTCCCCCTGCTAGGGATTTGTCTTCCTCCTCCTCTTCTGAGGCAGGTCGGGCACAGTGACGAAGGCCGCCCTGGGTATTTTTTGCCTCCTTTTCGGTCTTCTTCTCCGGCACCTTGTAAGGCGCCGGGTCCAACATCTTTGTCAGAAGTGGGCCGGCCGGTTCTTCGGGCAGCGCGGCCGGACATTGGATCCGCCCCGCCTTCTTCGTCCAGCCCTAGGAGAGTTGTGTAAAATACATTAAGCATTTCTGTCGGTGTCAAAACCAGCGGATCTCGGGTAGGGGGTCCCGAACTGTGCATCTAAGGTCGATGGTAATAGGAGACAGGGGACACGATGTTTACCTAGGTTCGGGCCCTCTCTATGGAGGTAGTACCCTACTTCCTGCTTGATTCATCTTGATGATATGTGTATTACAAGAGTTGATCTACCACAAGATCGTAGAGGCTAAACCCTAGAAGCTAGCCTATGATTATGATTGTTGTGTATCTATCGACTAGCTTGGCCTTAGTTTATATAATGCACCAGAGGCCTAGGATAACAAGAGTCCTAGCCGAATACGCCGGTGGGGGAGGATTCCTTGTCTTGACCACCAAGTCTTGTGGAATCTTCCTTGTATGCGGCAGCTATCCGAACTGGCCCATGAGAATACGGCCATGGGGGTCCTCGGCCCAGTCTAACTAACCGGCAGATGACGTGGTGAGTACCCCTAGTCCAGGACACCGTCAATTTCCCTTGAGTTACGCGAATAAAACGTATGCTAAATTACCAAGCTTGCAGGGCGGGACAGTTGGTACCCGTGGTCCTCGGCCGAGTCCAGCCATGATTTGTCGGGCTTAAAAAGCACCTTCCAAATGACTTCGTGCGAGGATCCAAAGAGCTCTCGCAGGGTCAGCTGCTTGGCCGGCTCGAATTCCCATAGATTGCATGTCCGGTGTTGACAAGGTAGGATCCGACGGACTAACATCACCTGGACTACATTGACAAGTCCAATATTCTTGTCTTCCATATCCTTGACGCGCGTCTAGAGCGCCAACAGTTTGTCGGACGAAGACCAGTCCAGGTTCTTCTTGAGCCAGGATGTGAGCCGTAGAGGGGCTCCGAATCGGAACTCGGGAGCAGTGGCCCACTTCCCGCCGCGTGGCTCAGTAATGTAAAACCACTCCTGTTGCCACTCCCTGACGAAATCATTGAAGGCACCTGTTGGCCATGTGACATTGGGCATCTTGCTCACCATAACGCCCCTGCACTCAGCGTGCTCACCGCCCACTACCTTGGGTTTCACATTAAAGATCTTCAGCCATAAGCCGAAGTGTGGGGGGATGTGGAGAAAAGCCTCGCACACGACAATGAATGTCGAGATGTTGAGGAAGGAATTGGGGGATAGATCATGAAAATCGATCCCATAATAATACATGATGCCATGAACAAATGGGTGGAGGGGAAACCCTAGCCCGCGGATAAAATGAGGGAGGAATACGACTCTTTCATGGGGTTCCGGGGTAGGGACGATCTGTCCCACCGTCGGGAGATGGTGGCCAATTTTCTGGGCTAGATACCTGGCCTCCCGAAGTTTCTTGATGTCCTTCTTCCGGATGGTAGAGGCCATCCACATGCCTCCCGCTCCGGACATATTTGGAGTGGTTCTTCGGAGAAAATGCGAACTTGGGCGCTGGAGCTCGAGTACGCAAGAATGGATGGGCAGGAGAGAAGAAGGCGTGGGTAAAAAGGTGGAACCCTTACCCCTTTATATGGGCGGAAGAAACTATGCGCCTCCCCACCTGCTTGGTAAATTCGCTTATTCCCCAAGCGTCGTGATTAATGGCGCGGTTGGGTTACCCACACCCGTATTGATGAGAATCCCGTGATAAGGGGACACGATCTCTGCTTCGACAAGACGTGCCAAGAAAACTGCCTCGCAATATGTGCAGTAGTTGGTTGAGAAAAATGGTTCGAATAATGACCAGGGCCATGGCGTGATGTCACGTTATGAAAAGTTGTCAGCAGATTAGATTTGTTGAAATATTATACTCTCGACGGTGGTATGTGGAATTTTTTTTGTAGAGACGGACACTATCCTTGTGTTCAAAATCCTCTATGGAGTATTTGGAGGAGGAACCCGCCTTGCAATGTCAAAGACAATCTACGCACCGGACTCATCGTCATTGAAGCCTGGTTCAGGGGCTACTGAGGGAGCCCTGGATTATGGGGTCCTCTGATAGCCGGACTATATCCCTTGGCCAGACTGTTGGATTATGAAGATACAAGATTGAAGACTTTGTCCCCTGTCCGAATGGGACTCTCCTTTGCGTGGAAGGCAAGCTTCGCGATTCGAATATGTAGATCTCCTCCCTTGTAACCGACTCTGTGTAACCCTAGCCCCCTCCGTCATGTACATAAACGGGAGGGTTTTAGTCTGTAGGACAACGACAAGCATACCATAGGCTAGCTTCTAGGGTTTAGCCTCTCCGATCTTGTGGTAGATCAACTCTTGTAATACTCATATCATCAAGATCAATCAAGTAGGAAGTAGGGTATTACCTCCATTGAGAGGGCCCGAACCTGGGTAAACATTGGGTCCCTCGCCTCCTGTTACCATCCACCTTAGACGCACAGTTCGGGACCCCCTACCCGAGATCCGCCGGTTTTGACACCGACAGGCACCACGTGTGCCCTCCGGACTCCATTTTCTTGCATGATACTTCTTTTGGTTGGTAAAATTCTTATATAATCTCCCAAAGGTTTTGACCACCGTACCACACAAATATCTTCTGATTTTGTTTTGAGTTGTTTTCTGCCAGAGTTTCCAAGGCCAGGCATCATGTCGTCCCCCTCCTCCAACAAGCGAGCGACGATGCTTGGCTAGTGAAGGGAGAAGAACTTGGGGAGATAAACAAGGGTTATAGGATCAAGAAGGCCATGGAGGATCAAGCTCTGGCAGCAGAAGAAGAAGACATCCTTCAATCTTACTCCAACCATCTTACCCCTACTTAAATAGTAGCTTTCAAGATGACTGAAATAGTTTGGGTGCAAAATAAGTATCTCACTCGTGAAAATATTTCTTGCAAGAATACATCACCGCACTCAAGGGCATTATTCGGTCGATGTGTGACACGACTTCATCAACAACTCCATCATCACCACCATCTTCTTCACCATCAAAGGAGAACTGAGTATCGCGTATGGGCACTCCCCTTGGCAACTGCCAAGCTTGGGGGAGTGCCCCGGTATAGTATCACCATCCCACTCCTATCTTTACCATTTTTCTTAGTTTGATCCTTTTGGTTATATCTTGATCTAGTAGAATAAAGTTTAGTATGATCTAGCTTTGAGTTTTGTGTTGATGCTTATCTATGTAATCGAGTTCATGAGCTATATATAATAAAGATTGGTTTTGAGTCAAGGGCTTGGTTATCTTGTTAGGATCTTGAGGGAATAAAAGAAAAGAGAGAATAGAAAGAAATAAAGAGAGCATATTGATCTTATGGAGAGTAATGACTTCACATATAGAGAGTATGATGAATAAAAGTTGTTGAGAGTTGGGAAACATAGTTTTGGTCATCGTTGCAATTAATAGGAAGTAAGAAAGAAAGAGAGGTTTTCACATATAAATATACTATCTTGGACATCTTTTATGATTGTGAGCGCTCATTAAAATATGACATGCTAAAAAGTCGATTTTGTACAAGGAAGACAACGTAATGGTTTAGGTTTTCTTATACCCGAAACAAATTATATTGTCATGGATCATCCAACATGTTGAGCTTGCCTTTTCCCTCATTCTAGCCAAATCCTTTGCACCAAGTAGAGATACTACTTGTGCTTCCAAATACCCTTAACCCCAGTTTTGCCATGAGAGTCCATCATATCTACCTATGGATTGAGTAAGAACCTTCAAGTAAGTTTTCATTGTTGCAGGCAATAAAAATTGCTCTCTAAATATGTATGATCTATTAGTGTGGAGAAAATAAGCTTTATACGAGCCTGTGATACGGAAAAAATAAAAGTGACGTATTGCATAATAAACGTCCCTATCACAAGTGGCAATATAAAGTGATGTTCTTCTGCATTAAGATTTGTGCATCCAACCATAAAAGCACATGACAACCTCTGCTTCCCTCTGCGAAGGGCCTATCTTTTATTTTTGTCTTATACTTTATACAAGAGTCATGGTGATCTTCACCTTCCCATTTTACACTTTATCCTTTGGCAAGCACTATGTGTTGGAAAGATCCTGATATATATCGCTAATTGGATGTGGGTTTTCATAAAGTATTATTGTTAACATTACCCTTGAGGTAAAAGGTTGGGAGGCTAAAACTATAAGCCCCTATCTTTCTCTATGTCCAGTTAAAACTTCATACCCATAAGTATTGCGTGTGTGTTAGCAATTGTGAAAGACTAAATGATAGTTGAGTATGTGGACTTGCTGACAAGCTCTTATATTCACTCTTTCCGATGTTATGATAAATTGCAATTGCTTCAATGATTGAGAATATAGTTCGCTAGTTTTCAATGAAGTTTCTGATTCAAACTTTACATTGTGAATAGATTGTTACTTTAGCATAAGAAAATCATATGACTATATGTATATATATGTTGTTATTCTAAGAATGATCATGATGCGCTCATGTCTGTATTATATTTTATCGACACCTCTATCTCTAAACATGTGGACATATTTTTCGATATCGGCTTCCGCTTGAGGACAAGCGAGGTCTAAGCTTGGGGGAGTTGATACGTCCATTTTGCATCTGCTTTTATATTGATATTTATTGCATTATGGGCTATTATTACACATTATGTCACAATACTTATGCCTTCTCTCTCTTATTTTACAAGGTTTACATGAATAGGGAGAATGTCGTCGCTAGAATTCTGGGCTGGAAAAGGAGCAAATATTAGAAACCTATTCTGCACAACTCCAAAGTCCTAAAACTCCACGAAAGTCAATTTTGGAATATATTTAAAATATTGGGCGAAGAAAGCACCAGAGGGGGCCAGCTGGCGCGCCCCCTGCCTCGTGGGCCACTTGGCAGGCCCCCGATGCCCATCTTCTGGTATAAGGTGTCTTTGCCCTGGAAAAATCAGAAGGAAGCTTTCGGGACGAAGCACCGCCGTCTCGAGGCGGAACCAATCTAGGGCTCCGGTGGAGTTGTTCTGCCGGGGAAACATCCCTCCGGGAGGTGGAAATCGTCGCCATCGATCCTCTCATCGGGAGGCGGTCAATCTCCATCAACATCTTCACCAGCACCATCTCCTCTCAAACCCTAGTTCATATCTTGTACCGATGTTTGTCTCAAAACCTCAAATTGGTACTTGTGGGTTGCTAGTAGTGTTGATTACTCCTTGTAGATGATGCTTGTTGGTTTATTCGGTGGAAGATTATATGTTCAAATCATTTATGCATATTAATACCCCTCTGATTATGAACATGAATATGATTTGTGAGTAATTACGTTTTCTCCCGAGGACATGGGAGAAATCTTGCTATAAGTAGTCATGTGAATTTGGTATTCGTTTGATATTCAATGAGATGTATGTTGTCTTTCCTCTATTGGAGTTATGTGAACATCGACTACATGACACTTCACCATTGTTTGGGCCTAGGGGAAGGCATTGGGAAGTAATAAGTAGATGATGTGTTGCTAGAGTGACAAAAGCTTAAACCCTAGTTTATACGTTGCTTCGTAAGGGGCTGATTTGGATCCATATGTTTCATGCTATGGTTAGGTTTACCTTAATTCTTATTTTGTAGTTGCGGATGCTTGCGAGGGGGTTAATAATAAGTGGGATGCTTGTACAAGGAAGGGCAGTACCCAAGCAGTGGTCCTCGCACATATCAAATTATCAAAGTAACTAACGTGAATCATATGAGCATGATAAAACTAGCTTGATGATAATTCCCATGTGTCCTCAGGAGCACTTTCCTTTATATAAGAGTTTGTCCAGGCTTGTCCTTTGCTACAAAAAGGATTGTGAAACCTTGTTACACCTTGTTTACTTTTGTTACTTGTCACCCGTTACGAATTACCTTATGACAAAACTCTCTGTTACCGATAATTTTAGTGCTTGCAGAGAATACCTTACTGAAAACCGCTTGTCATTTCCTTCTGCTCCTCGTTGGGTTCGACACTCTTACTTATCGAAAGGACTACGATAGATCCCCTATACTTGTGGGTCATCAGCTACCAATGAACAAGACGCCATCGCTACTCTACGCTGCCTCTCCATGTACACGATCCCTGGCCGTACGTATTTGCGAGTAGGCATTCGAGACCCCGCCCGTATGTACGTACGTGGTCGTATTTACTTTCTTGCACCCTGGTTGTACATATGTGTACACGATATTGATGGGACTACGTGACATGCTACGTTCGTGCCTCTACTATGACACTTGCCCTTCCTTACTCGGCCACGGTTCATCGCTGCAGCCTGCAGACACGCCGATCGACCAGTACATATGTACACGTTCACGACCAGACAGACAACGCTACGTACGGATCGACCGGGTGGGTCCCAGCTATCAAGGAGGTGAGGATGCACTTCCTTGCATGCGAAGTTATAGCTGGAGGGTCCCAGCTGTCAGGGGGAGAATCGTATTTTTCCCCTTAATATGGATGCACTTCATTGCGTGCGAAGATGTAGCTGGTTGGTCCCAGCAATCAGGGGAAACGTTTTTTCGCAAAATACGGTGGCCCATCCGGTGAGTCCTTGCTGTCAAGTGGAGGAAGCATTATTTTGTGCGTAATAAGGAGGCACTTCCTTGCTGCGGCCATGGACCTAGCTGTCAGCTTCTCCACGTACAGTACTCTTCCGATGGAAGTCCTTCCTTGACCACATTGACCATGCGGCACCGAGGGCACCAAGGTGGTGGATGATGGCGAGGCCTATGAAGGGGACAACATGGAGCCGGGGAAGACATGGCAGTGGATGCCCACGCGGAGAGGAGTATGACGGTTGACTGGTTTGGCTGCGGTGTGAGGCTGTCGTCGCCACAGAATAACAGGGGTTGTGTGTTAGTAGAGCGATGGCCTGGCCAAAGGTTGGAGTAGGGTGGGGCGGTCAGGCCTGTGTGGCAGCAGAGCCGGCCACGGAGGCAGGAGTAGGCGGCATGACTGACGCTGGTTTGTGCAGCTGGAGTAAGAAGACCAGAGGTTGAAGAAGCACTACGGCCGTTGGATGGACATCGTACGGTCAATGGAGCTAGAATCGTTCATATTGACTAAGTTGACAAAGCCCTTCGTCCGCGTCAACTTAGTACGCCCACAATTGAGCCTCCCACTATTGAGGGTCCCAGCTAGTAGGGGGAGTATTCATTCTTTTGTTCGTAATAAGGAAGCACTTCCTTGCGTGCGAAGATATAGCTGGTGGGTTGTAGGATCGAAAGTATGTCTAGAGGGGGGTGATTAGATTACTTGACCAAATAAAAATCTAGCCTTTTCCCAATTTTATGTCTTGGCAGATTTTAACAACTTAGCACAAGTCAGGTAATTAACCTACACATGCAATTCTAAGAGTATAGCAGCGGAATGTAAAACAATTGCATATGAAGGTAAAGGGACGAGTTTGAGGGAGAAAACACAATGTAGACATGGAGAATTTTAGCATGGTTCCGATAGGTGGTGCTATCGTACATCCACGTTGATGGAGACTTCAACCCATGAAGGGTAACGGTTGCGCAAGTCCACGGAGGGTTCCACCCACGAAGGCTCCACAAAGAAGCAACCTTGTCTATCCCACCATGGACATCGCCCACAAAGGACTTGCCTCACTAGGGTAGATCTTCATGAAGTAGGCGATCTCCTTGCCCGTACAAACTACTTGGTTCAACTCCACAATCTTGACGGAGGCTCCCAAGTGATACCTAACCAATCTAGGAGACACCACTCTCCAAAAGGTAATAGATGGTGTGTTGATGATGAACTCCTTGCTCTTGTGCTTCAAATGATAGTCTCCCCAACACTCAGCTCTTTCTCATAGGTTTGTATTTGGTGGAAACATGACTTGAGTGGAAAGCAAGTTGGAGAAGGCTATAGATCAAGATTTATGTGGTTGGAGTTGATTATCTTGACCTCAACACATGAGTGGGTGGTTCTTTCTCAGAAAATGTATGCTGGAAGTGTAGGCATGTTCTGATGGCTCTCCTCATGAATGAAGAGTGGGTAGAGGGGTATATATAGCCTCCACATGAAAACTAACTGTTACACACAAATCACCGAACTCTGTGGGACCGAATCATGAAACTCGGTCAGACCGATTTAGTTCAAAATGTGAATGTTAGGATTTTCGATGGGATTGACATGTCAACTCGGTGAGACCGATTCCATTAGGGTTAGGGCATAACGTAATCTCGTTGAGACCGATTACACAAACTTGGTGGGACCAATTTTGGTAATAGGCAAACAGAGAGTTGGTCAGGCAACCTCGGTGGGACCGATTCGCTCATCTCGGTTAGACCGAAATGTTATGAAGGGGAAACAAAGAGTTTGCATTGCAATCTCGGTGGGACCAATCGCTCATCTCGGTTGGACCAAAACGTTATGAAGGGAAACAGAGAGGTTGCAATCCCATCTCGGTGAGACCGACATCCCTATCAGTGAGACCGAAATGACTAGGGTTTTGGCAGTGGCAATGTCAAGTGAACTCGGTGGCGCCGGGTAGGAAATTTCGGTGGGGCCGAGTTCGACTTTTGGTTTGGGACATATGTGGATATGAGAAAGTAGTTGAGGGTTTTGGAGCATACCACTAAGCATTTTGAGCAAGTAACTCATTAAGCAACACCTCATCCCCTTTTAGTAGTATTGGCTTTTCCTATGGACTCAATGTGATCTTGGATCACTAAAAGTAAAATGTAGAGTCTTGAGCTTGAGCCCAAATGTGTTCTTAGTATTTTGAGGGGTCCACTTTCTGATCCATGCCATGCCAAACATTGAGCTTTCCTGAAATACATATCTTGAAATAGCATTAGCTCAATGGGCTATATGTCCTTAGGAATTACCAAAACCACCCAGGGATAGTTGCACTTTCATGGGTCCGTGCTGTCAGCGGGGGGAACATTATTTTTCATGAGACACAAAGGCCCTTCCGATGGGTCCCAGCTGTCAAGTGGAGGAATTATTATTTTCCGCGTAATAAGGAGGCATTTCCTTGTGTGCCACCATGGACCCAGCTGTCACCCTCTCCACGTACAGTCCACTTCCGATGGATGTAGTTCACTGACCACGTTGACCACGCCATGCCGAGAGCCCCAGGGCAGTGGATGACAGTGAGTCCTAGGAAGGGAACGACACGGAGCCAGGGAAGACTCGGCAGTTGTTTCCCACGCGGAGGGGAGTACGAGGGTTTACTGGTTCATCTGTCGTCGCCAGGGAATAACAGCAGGTGTGGGTGAGTAGAGGGATGGCCAGGCCAGGAATAGGAGTAGGGTAGGGCGGTGAGGCTTGCGCAGCAGCACAACCGAACACGGGAGGAGGGAGTAGGAAGTCCCGCCGGCGCTTGTTTGAGTGGCTGGAGCAGAAAGAGCAGAGACTAAGGAAGCACGACGGCCGTTTGATGGACATCCACTAGTCACTGCTCTCGTGAGTTGACTAAGTTGACACGGCGTAGCGTGAGCATCAACCTTTTTTAGGAACGCTGATACGTCTCCAGCGTATATATAATTTTTGATTGCTCCATGCTATATTATCTACTGTTTTGGACATTATTGGGATTTATTATCCACTTTTATATTATTTTTGGGACTAACCTATTAACTGGAGGCCCAGCCCAGAATTGCTATTTTTTGCCTGTTTTAGGGTTTCAAAGAAAAGGAATATCAAACGGAGTCCAAGCGGAATGAAACCTTGGGGAACATGATTTTCTCAACAAACAAGACGCGGGAGACTTGGACCCTACGTCAAGACACAATAGAGGAGGCCACGAGGTAGGGGGGCGCGCCCACCCCCACCAGGCGTGCCCTCCACCCTCGTGGGCCCCCTGTTGCTCCACCGACGTACTCCTTCCTCTTATATATACCTACGTACCCCCAAACGATCAGATACGGATCCAAAAACCTAATTCCACCGCCGCAACATTCTGTATCCACGAGATCCCATCTTGGGGCCTGTTCCGGAGCTCCGCCGGAGGAGGCATCGATCACGGAGGGCTTCTACATCAACACCATAGCCTCTCCGATGAAGTGTGAGTAGTTTACCTCAGACCTACGGGTCCATAGTTATTAGCTAGATGGCTTCTTCTCTCTTTTTGGATCTCAATACAATGTTCTCCCCCTCTCTTGTGGAGAACTATTCGATGTAATCTTCTTTTTGCGGTGTGTTTGTTGAGACCGATGAATTGTGGGTCTATGATCAAGTCTATCTATGAATAATATTTGAATCTTCTCTGAATTCTTTTATGTATGATTGGTTATCTTTGCAAGTCTCTTCGAATTATCAGTTTGGTTTGGCCTACTAGATTGATCTTTCTTGCAATGGGAGAAGTGCTTAGCTTTGGGTTCAATCTTGCGGTGTCCTTTCCCAGTGACACTAGGGGCAGCAAGGAACGTATTGTCTTGTTGCCATTGAGGATAACAAGATGGGGTTTTCATCATATTGCATGAGTCTATCCTTCTACATCATGTCATCTTGCTTAAGGCGTTACTCTGTTTTTAACTTAATACTCTAGATGCATGCTGGATAGTGGTCGATGAGTGGAGTAATAGTAGTAGATGCAGGCAGGAGCGGTCTACTTGTCTCGGACATGATGCCTATATACATGATCATACCTAGATATTCTCATAACTATGCTCAATTCATTCAATTGCTCAACAGTAATTTGTTCACCCACCGTAGAATAGTTATGCTCTCGAGAGAAGCCACTAGTGAAACCTATGGCCCCCGGGTCTATCTTTATCATATTAATCTCCTACTACTTAGTTATTTCCTTTGCTTTTTTACTTTTCCTTTATTTTACTTTGCATCTTTATCACAAAAATACCAAAAATATTATCTTATCATATCTATCAGATCTCACTCTCGTAAGTGGCCGTGTAGGGATTGACAACCCCTATTCGCGTTGGTTGTGAGGATTTATTTGTTTTGTGCAGGTACGAGGGACTCGCGCGTAGCCTCCTACTGGATTGATACCTTGGTTCTCAAAAACTGAGGGAAATACTTACTCTAGTTTGCTGCATCATCCCTTCCTCTTCGGGGAAAACCAACGCAGTGCTCAAGAGGTAGCAAGAAGGATTTCTGGCGCCGTTGCCGGGGAGGTCTATGCAAAAGTCAACATACCAAGTACCCATCACATACCCTTATATCCCGCATTACATTATTTGCCATTTGCCTCTCATTTTCCTCTCCCCCACTTCACCCTTGCCGTTTTATTCGCCCTCTCTCTCTATCCTCCCTCTCTTTCTCTATTTGCCTCTTTTTGCCCGCTTGCTTTTTGTTTGCTTGTGTGTTAGTTTTCTTGCTTGTCACGATGTCTCAAGATAATACTAAATTGTGTGATTTCACCAATAGCAACAATAATGATTTTATTAGCACTCCGATTGCTCCTCTTACCGATGCTGAATCTTATGAAATTAATACTGCTTTGTTGAATCTTGTCATGAAAGATCCGTTTTCCAGCCTTCCTAGTGAAGATGTCGCTACCCATCTAAATATCTTCGTTGATTTGTGCAATATGCAAAAGAATAAAGATGTGGATAATGATATTGTTAAATTGAAGCTATTTCCTTTTTCGCTTAGAGATCGTGCTAAAGCTTGGTTTTCGTCTTTGCCTAAAAATAGTATTGATTCATGGAACAAGTGCAAAGATGCTTTTATCTCTTAGAAACGATATTATGAATTTTAAGCAACTTGATCATGAACATGTTGCACAAGCTTGGGAGAGAATGAAACTAATGATACGTAATTGCCCTACTCATGGTTTAAATTTGTGGATGATTATACAAATTTTTTATGCCGGATTGAATTTTGCTTCGAGAAATCTTTTAGATTCGGCCGCGGGAGGCACTTTTATGGAAATAACTTTAGGATAAGCTACTAAACTCCTAGATAATATTATGGTTAATTATTCTCAATGGCATACTAAAAGATCTACTAATAAAAAGGTGCATGCGATAGAAGAAATTAATGTTTTGAGTGGAAAGATGGATGAACTTATTACTTCGCAAAATAACTTTAGGATAAGCTACTAAACTCCTAGATAATATTATGGTTAATTTTGCTAATAAGAGTGTTTCTTCTGATCCTAATGATATGCCCTTGTCTACTTTGATTGAGAATAATAATGAATCTATGGATGTGAATTTTGTTGGTAGGAACAATTTTGGTAACAACGCGTATAGAGGAAATTTCAACCCTAGGCCTTATCCTAGTAATCCCTCTAATAATTATGGTAATTCCTACAACAATTCTTGCAGAAATTATAATAAGATTCCCTCTGATTTTGAAGTTAATATTAAAGAACTTATTACTTCGCAAAAGAATTTTAATGCTTTGATTGAAGAAAAATTGATTAAGATTGATGAGTTGGCTAGGAACGTTGACAGAATTTCTCTTGATGTTGATTCTTTGAAACTTAGATCTATTCCACCTTAGCATGATATCAATGAGTCTCTCAAAGCTATGAGAATTTCCATTGATGAGTGCAAAGAAAGAACCGCTAGGATGCGTGTTAAGAAAGATGCCTTTATAAGAGTGTGTTCTTCTAGTTCCTATGAAAATAATGATGAAGATCTAAAAGTTATTGATGTGTCCCCTATTAAATCTTTGTTTTGCAATATGAATCTTGTTAATGATGGGACTGAATATGATCCACCTTTACCTAGAAGGCGATCTAAGAATTCGGAATTTGTTGATCTTGATGCTAAAATTGATAAAAGTGGGATTGAAGAAATTAAAACCCTAGATGTCACTAAACCCACTATTTTGGATTTCAAGGAATTTAACTATGAAAATTGCTCTTTGATTGATTGTATTTCCTTGTTGCAATCCATGCTAAATTCTCCTCACGCGTATAGTCAAAATAAAGCGTTTACTAAACATATCGTTGATGCCTTGATGCAATCTTATGAAGAAAAACTTGAATTAGAAGTTTTTATCCCTAGAAAGCTTTATGATGAGTGGGAACCAACTACTGAAATTAAAATTAAATATCATGAATGCTATGCTTTATGTGATTTGGGTGCTAGTGTTTCCACGATTCCAAAGACCTTGTGTGATTTGTTAGGTTCCCGTGATTTTGATGATTGCTCTCTAAACTTGCACCTTGCGGATTCCACTATTAAGAAACCTATGGGAAGAATTAATGATGTTCTTATTGTTGCAAATAGTAATTATGTGCCCGTAGATTTTATTGTTCTTGACATAGATTGCAATCCTTCATGTCTTATTATTCTTGGTAGACCTTTTCTTAGAACGATTGGTGCAATTATTGATATGAAGTAAGGAAATATTAGATTCCAATTTTCATTAAGCAAAGGCATGGAACACTTTCCTAGAAAGAAAATTAAATTACCTTATGAATCTATTATGAGAGCCACTTATGGATTGCCTACCAAAGATGGCAATACCTAGATCTATCCTTGCTTGTTATGCCTAGCTAGGGGCGTTAAACGATAGCGTTTGTTGGGAGGCAACCCAATTTTATTTTTATTCCTTGCTTTTTGCTCCAGTTTAGTAATAAATAATTTATCTAGCCTCTGTTTTGGTTGTGTTTAATTAGTGTTTGTGCCAAGTAGATCCGTTGGGAAGACTTGGGGAAAGTCTTCTTAAACTTGCTGTAAAAAACAGAAACTTTAGCGCTCACGAGAACTGCTTCCATTTTTATTTTGAGAGTGCTATTCAGTTAATTCTTTTTGAAGATGATTAATAGATAAATTCCTCACGTCCGACATTTTATTTTAGAATTTTTGGGGTTCCAAATCTTGGCGAGCTACAGATTACTACAGACTGTTCTGTTTTTGACAGATTCTGTTTTTCGTGTGTTGTTTGCTTATTTTGATGAATCTATGGCTAGTAAAATAGTTTATAAACCATAGAGAAGTTGGAATACAGTAGGTATAACACCAATATAAATAAAGAATAAGTTCATTACAGAACCTTGAAGTGGTCTTTTGTTTTCTTTCGCTAACGGAGCTCACGAGATTTTCTACTTTAAGTTTTGTGTTGTGAAGTTTTCAAGTTTTGGGTAAAGATTTGATGGATTATGGAACAAGGAGTGGCAAGAGCCTAAGCTTGGTGATGCACATGGCACCCCCAAGATAATCTAAGGACACCTAAAAGCCAAAGCTTGGGGAT
The DNA here is from genome assembly GCF_056163025.1 of Triticum urartu. Lineage (NCBI taxonomy): Eukaryota > Viridiplantae > Streptophyta > Magnoliopsida > Poales > Poaceae > Triticum > Triticum urartu. Next base: position 288,413,655 of record NC_141876.1, on the reverse strand, counting down.
TCCCCGGAAGGCATCCCCTCTTTCGTCTACTTCTATCGGTAACTTTACTTGGAGCAATATTTTTATTCGCCACATGATATGTGTTTTGCTTGGAGCGTCTTGTATGATTTGAGTATTTATTTGTTAGTTTACCACAATAATCCTTGCTGTACACACCTTTTGAGAGATCCATACATGATTTGGAATTTGTTAGAATACTCTATGTGCTTCGCTTATATCTTTTGAGTTATGTAGTTTTGCTCTAGTACTTCACTTATATCTTTTAGAGCACGGTGGTGGATTTGTTTTATAGAAACTATTGATCTCTCATGCTTCACTTAGATTATTTTGAGAGTCTTAAATAGCATGGTAATTTGCTTAAAATCTTAATATGCTCGGTATACAAGATTAATAATAAAACTTTATTATTAGTGTGTTGAATACTATGAGAAGTTTGATACTTGATAATTGTTTGGAGATATAAAGATGGTGATATTAAAGTTGTGCTAGTTGAGTAGTTGTGAATTTGAGAAATACTTGTGTTAAGGTTTGTGATTCTCGTAGCATGCACATATGGTGAACCGTTATGTGATGAAGTAGGAGCAGGATTTATTTTTTGATTGTCTTCCTTATGAGTGGCGGTCGGGGACGAGCGATGGTCTTTTCCTACCAATCTATCCCCCTAGGAGCATGCGCGTAATACTTTTCTTTGATAACTTGTAGATTTTTGCAATGAGTATGTGAGTTCTTTATGACTAATGTTGAGTCCATGGATTATACGCACTCTCACGCTTCCACCTTTGCTAGCCTCTCTAATACCGCGCACCATTCACTGGTATCATACACCCACCATATACCTTCCTCAAAACAGCCACCATACCTACCTATTATGGCATTTCCATAGCCATTCTGAGATATATTTCCATGCAACTTTCCACCGTTCCGTTTATCATGACACACTCCATCATTGTCATATTGCTTAGCATGATCATGTAGTTGACATCATATTTGTGGCAAAGCCACCATTCATAATTCTTTCATATGTGTCACTCGTGCATCATTGCATATCCCGGTACACCGCCGGAGGCATTCATATAGAGTCATATCTTGTTCTAAGTATCGAGTTGTAATTGTTGAGTTGTAAGAAAAATAAAAGTGTGATGATCATCATTATTAGAGCATTGTCCCAGTGAGGGAAGGATGATGGAGACTATGATTCCCCCACAAGTCGGGATGAGACTCTGGACGAAGAATAATAAAGAGAAAGAAAAGAGGCCATAAAAAGGCCCAAATAAAAAAATGAGAGAAAAAGAGAGAAGGGACAATGTTAGTATCCTTTTACCACACTTGTGCTTCAAAGTAGCACCATGATATTCATAGTAGAGTGGCTCTCATGTTATCACTTTCATATACTAGTGGGAATTTTTTAATATAGAACTTGGCTTGTATATTCCAATGATGGGCTTCCTCAAAATGCCCTAGGTCTTCATGAGCAAGCAAGTTGGATGCACACCCACTTAGTTTCTTTTTGAGCTTTCATATACTTATAGCTCTAGTGCATTCGTTGCATGGAAATCCCTACTCACTCGCATTGATATCTATTGATGGGCATCTCCATAGCCCGTTGATATTCCTAGTTGATGTGAGACTATCTTCTCCCTTTTTGTCTTCTCCACAACCACCATTCTATTCCACCTATAGTGTTATATCCATGGCTCACGCTCATGTATTGCGTGAAAATTGAAAAGGTTTTGAGAATGTCAAAAGTATGAAACAATTGCTTGGCTTGCCATTGGGGTTGTGCATGATTTAAATATTTTGTGTGGTGAAGATGGAGCATAGCCAGACTATATGATTTTGTAGAGATAACTTTCTTTGGCCATGTTATTTTGAGAATACATAATTGCTTTGTTAGTATGCTTGAAGTATTATTATTTTTATGTCAATATTAAAATTTTGTCTTGAATCTTTCGGATCTGAATATTCATACCACAATTAAGAAGAATTACCTTAAAATTATGCCAAGTAGCACTCTGCATCAAAAATTCTGTTTTTATCATTTACCTACTCGAGGACGAGCAGGAATTAAGCTTGGGGGTGCTTGATACGTTTCCAACGTATCTGTAATTTTTTATTGCTCCATGCTATATTATCTATGATTTTGGACGTTATTGGGCTTTATTATCCACTTTTATATTATTTTTGGGACTAACCTATTAACCGGAGGCCCAACCCAAAATTGATGTTTTTTGCCTGTTTTAGGGTTTCGAAGAAAAGGAATATCAAACTGAGTCCAAACGGAATGAAACCTTCGGGAACGTGATTTTCTCAACAAACAAGACCTAGGAGACTTGGACCCTACATTAAGACACAAAAGAGGAGGCCACGAGGTAGGGGGCGCGCCCACCCCCACCAGGTGCACCCTCCACCCTCGTGGGCCCCCTGTTGCTCCATCGACGTACTCCTTCCTCCTATATATACCTACGTACCCCCAAACGATCAGATACGGAGCCAAAAACCTAATTCCACCGCCGCAGCTTTCTGTATCCACGAGATCCCATCTTGGGGCCTGTTCCGGAGCTCCGCCGGAGGGGGCATCTATCACGGAGGGCTTCTACATCAACACCATAGCCTCTCCGATGAAGTGTGAGTAGTTTACCTCAGACCTACGGGTCCATAGTTATTAGCTAGATGGCTTCTTCTCTCTTTTTGGATCTCAATACAATGTTCTCCCCCTCTCTTGTGGAGAACTATTCGATGTAATCTTATTTTTGCGGTGTGTTTGTTGAGATCGATGAATTGTGGGTTTATGATCATGTCTATCTATGAATAATATTTGAATCTTCTCTGAATTCTTTTATGTATGATTGGTTATATTTGCAAGTCTCTTCAAATTATCAGTTTGGTTTGCCCTACTAGATTGATCTTTCTTGCAATGGGAGAAGTGCTTAGCGTTGGGTTCAATTTTGCGGTGTCCTTTCCCAGTGACAGTAGGGGCAGCAAGGCACGTATTGTATTGTTGCCATCGAGGATAACAAGATGGGGTTTTCATCATATTGCATGAGTCTATCCCTCTACATCATGTAATCTTGCTTAAGGCGTTACTCTGTTTTTAACTTAATACTCTAGATGCATGCTGGATAGCGGTCGATGAGTGGAGTAATAATAGTAGATGCAGGAAGGAGTCAGTCTACTTGTCTCGGACGTGATGCCTATATACATGATCATACCTAGATATTCTCATAACGATGCTCAATTCTGTCAATTGCTCAACAGTAATTTGTTCACCCACCGTAGAATACTTTTGCTCTCGAGAGAAGCCACTAGTGAAACCTATGGCCCGGGTCTATATTTATGATATTAATCTCCTACTACCTAGTTATTTCCTTTTCTTTTTTACTTTGCCTTTATTTTACTTTGCATCTTTATCACAAAAATACCAAAAATATTATCTTATCATATCTATCAGATCTCACTCTCATAAGTGGCCGTGTAGGGATTGACAACCCCTATTCGCGTTGGTTGCGAGGATTTATTTGTTTTGTGCAGGTACGAGGGACTCCCGTGTAGCCTCCTATTGGATTGATACCTTGGTTCTCAAAAACTAAGGGAAATACTTACACTACTTTGCTGCATCATCCCTTCCTCTTCGGGGCAAACCAACGCAGTGCTCAAGAGGTAGCAAACGCGTACGCGTCAACCTATAGTAGGCGCTCAAGTTAGCCTCAAATGTGTGGAAAACAACATACAACCCATCTGCCATTATTTCTAATAAATTATAACCCATTTGCTAATTCTTAACGTTTTTTTGGAGCCCATATTTTTTTGTTAGCATTACAGCCCATATTGTGACCTCGGTTAAAAAATTATACGAAATTTCGCATATTTTGGTCCGGTCCAAACTGTTTTCAATCCCGAAATTTTGAGTCACATTCAAACTAATTTTAAAAATAAATAAAATCCAAATAATTGTCCACTCGTAAAAATCAATGGAATCTAAAATTTTCAAAATGAAAAAAAAAGAAATTTGAAACTAATTGCCAGTTTGATGTGTTTTAAAAATGTATAGCCAATTTCTAATTATTGATAGCCCATTTTATGGGCAAGCCGAATGAAGCTCTCCTCATCTTGAAAGATTTGCATCACAGCAGGGCTGACAAAGCAAGTAAGCTTCAGTTGGGTATTCTGCAGAAGAACAAAAAAAACTAGGCTAGTCATTTTCAGAAAGAAAAAAACTACTGGGTTGGTCTTGTGGTAAACTTAAAAGAAAAGGTTGGCTATATAGGCCAGAGTGCCCCGCACAGCCCAGCTGACACCCTGATTCCGTCTCAAAAACAAAAATAATTGGGCGAGCTGCTGGGTCCCTGGTGTCAGCCGCTCATTGTGCAATTCTCTCATTTATTAACTACGTTGACAATGGCATGGGACCCAGATGTCAGAAATCCAGTAGGAGGAACCATTTTTTGGCTTGAAATAAGGAGGCACTTGCTTGCATACTGCCATGACCCTGGTGGGTCCCTGTTGTCATCCTCTCCACGTACAATCATCCCCCGATTGTGTGCACGTCAACTTAGTAGGACCACAAGTCTCCCTCTAAACCCGTGGCGGGCAAATACAACCCGTTTAAAAAAAATAACATCCCACTCCATACGTTCAAACAGAAAGTTCAACATTCAGAGAAAAGTAACAGGTCTGATCCAGATATAGAGTACTAAACTTCCATGTTGACAACCATCATAGCCAAGTTAACTATCTACTCCCAGTAATAATCTAGTAGTGTACAAGTACTAACTTACTCTTAGCTAACTAGACGATGCCGGCCGCCATCTGCGGTACACGCTAAACGCCAGCACCGACGTCCTCCTACTCACCTCGGACTTTCCAGAGGTGCGATAGGGCGCGTTGCTCGCGTGCGTTGGCCCTTTCCATGCCAGGTGGTCCACCGAAGCTTTGCTTGCCCGACAGCCTCCAAGACTATTTGCCGGGCGCCAGCCTCCACGTAGTCAGCCCAGCTGTGGGCGCTCTGCTCGCGACTCAGAGTGTCAGTGCACTACTGCTTCATGCCCCACTGGCGGTGCAAATCGGTGATACGCTACTTCTTCGCTAGGCGGTCGTGCTCCAACAAGTCCACATACTCCGCATTGCCATCTAAAGACCAATAGAATGCCTCCTCCCTCTGTCTGCCTTACGGTGAAAAACCGAACACTAGTTCCAGCGGTGACCGCCTCCGGGGTCGCCTATTGCGGACGGCCTAGGGCACGACGGACATGGAGAGAGCAAGGACAAGTGGTGAGCGACGTCAGGTTGATGGATGCTTATGAGGAAAGGGCGAGTTGGGTGATGGTGCCATCGGAGAACGCCGGGAATCAGTAATTATAGGCGGAAGGTAGGTGAACCAGCGTGTCGTAGGAAATGTGACGGTCATCGCGGTCATCGGAATTCAATGCATAAGTAGGCATGGCTTAGCGCGCCAGCTTGCCGTGGAAAACAAGAAAACTAAAATTATGACTGTGTCGTCCCGTCAGTGGTGTGTCCCGTCCGTGCTGGGTCGCATGTCGGCATGACGGTCAAACGAGTGTGCTCGATTCATCCAGATGAGGTACTTGCGTGATCCGCTAGTTATTCGCGTAGGATCGAGTCGGTGGGATAGTGTATGTGTAGGATTGCAATAGCGGATGAACGTTCGCTGGGAGATAAGGCATTTGCGAATGTTTTTGCTGGAAGTTTCTTCAGATTCACATGGCATTTTCTTCATAACAGCATGTCAGTTTCTTTAGAGGTAGGCATTTTTATTCAAAAAACTTCCACTTCGGATCTTGCGTCGCAACTAAAACTGACAGGAGCGTATTAGTAGGCTAGCTAGTGATCGATCAGGAACTTGTAAACACTGAGCTAACAGAAATAAGGAATTGCTAGTAACTTGGAAATACTGAGAACACAAAAATAAGGATCATGCTGTGCACAGTAGTAAGAGCCGATCCATTCGAAATGTTCACACGAGACTCACATACCTAGCATTGTAATATGTTCACATTAGTAGCCCAAATTCACAACCAACTAATATGATTCCCATACATAAGATCAACATGTTAATGCAACTCAATTCACAGATCATATACAAATATGTAGCTCCAAAAACAAAGATCTAGAAAAAACATTTGTTCTTCATACTCACATGGATGCTTCTCTAGGCCAACATTCAGTACAAAGTGAAAGACAAATTTGTTTTTGAATTCTACGATTCCTCTTGCAAACGTAAGTGGTTTCACCAATAGCTAGAACCATGAGAATGAACCACACATGATTGAGGAACATCCACTTCAATATGAGTTGGTCTTCTCTCGATCACACGACGAGACTATTTTTGGAATACAAACTTTAACTTAGGCAAAATGATGCCCATTGTATAATCAGACCAAAGCAATGAAGCACCTAGTGTTGGCCAATAAATAATACAGTACTACTTTTGTGCAGTCCATGAAGTGACTATCCAATCTTTCCGTGTCTATTTTCAAATGGCACTGCATGCAGTGACTATACAATTCTCTTGTGCAGTTCCACCAAAATTGTAGTCACTATGTTTGTTTGCCAAATAGCAATGGGCAGACATCTGTCTGCACAGATATCAAGCAGCTAGTAAACATATAGCACACCTTGTATTTTCGGTTAAAACACCTCTCTTCCACTTAGCATCTGTCATGTTTTGCACTAGACAATTTGATACTGTCATGTTTTGCCCTAGACAATTTCGTACTGAATTGATTTGCTGGTATAGAGCAGAAATATAGCAAATAGTCTTCATCAAACCAAGGATATCCATGTTCACAGTGATGGAAGAGGTGAAATCCCTACAACCGGAATTGAGCATCCAATCATTGAATCATGTCCTGTACCTCCAATGTAGGTCCACCCTGCCAATAAATTCACATGCAAACCACTAATATTACTATCTAATGACAGTACAAAAAGAGTAGCGAGATAGTAGAAAACCACGTACCTTCGTAATGAATAGCTCATAGTGCCACCAATTGGATATAACGGTTTGGAAGAAAACATGCTCCTAATGTTGAACCATTTGGAATTTTTGTGCAGTTCCACTAAAATCGAGCATCCCTATTTGCATAGATATTGAAAATGTGATTACTATAAAAGTGGTACTAGTTGAAGCATAGACTCGCAAATATAAGCATTCCAATTTCTTAATGGGAAAAGGTAGCAAGATTCAGCATATATATCCATATGCTAATGCAACACCATTCGAATAGTACAAATTAATCCAGTGGCTAGTGCAACAGTAGAATAGTTTTTTTTATTACGGGGTATAGTACAATGGTTTTACTAAACAGATTTCCATAAGCTAGCACTGGAAGATTTCTATAAGCATTAACAATACAAAATGTAAAGGTAACATGTTTCAGCATATTGGTATACTAGCTGTGCAATATCATTAAACCAAATACAAAAGTTTGAAGGTAACTAGCATTATTAACTAATGACGGTATAAAAAAATTGCAAACCATGTACCTTCAAGGTAAATATCATTTCGAACTCGAGGGGACCTCAAAATTGCTATCCCAATCTTGATAATCGATCAAACAGAAAAAACTTGATCGAACGAATCAAGAGAACAGCCAGAGGAGGAGGTTCCCACTCTTGACCTTTCCTCTAGTCTTCATAAATTTTTGTACAGTTTAACCAAAATAAAATGACATCGGAGCCTTGGAATTTTGGTGACACCATACAAAAAAATTGACTTATCTCATGAAAGTGAGGTATGTAATCTATAAGCATTAACAGTGCAAAAATATGAAGATAGTAACAAGTTTCATCATTGGTACTGGCTATGCAACAGCATTAGAATTCCTTCACTAGAAAATCTTTAATACATCCACAATCAATAACTAACCCTGAAATAATCCAGTGACATTAAATGGCATTGTTTAAATTTATTGGTGGTATTAGATTGAGTGTGGCATTAGTTAAATGTGGCATCACTTTAGCAGTAGCATTGCTTGACTTTGCCGCTGGAGTTATACTAACAGCAAAAAAGTGGCAATAAGAGCATGGGAGGCCCATTCGGACAGTGGGCGCACCAGTACGATGTACCTCCACGGACGCATAGAGTGGTGAGGGAGGTATGGTTGCCCAGAGCAACAAATATCCAGGAAGCATATGTGGATTATGTCCCATTTTTGTTCTCTTTAGCCACCTTTTTCCTATGTGAGGACAACAAAGCGATCGACCTGGTTATTCTCTATTGCGTTGTCTTGCATTTCTACCCTTTTTCAACCAAGAGACATGAGACTCGTTCCTTAGCTACTGATTTCCCCCTTTCAACCTAGATGCGGGTTCGATACCTGGTCTCTTCGATAGTACTTTCTCCCGTCCTTTCCTTATTCGACCCAGACATGGATTAGTCTGCATGAAGTAGGGTTTCCTTTAATAGTGCAAATTAAAGTTTTCATCTGCGTGACCAGCAGAGCAGAGGATAGAAAATTGGGCAGAGGGTGGAGTGGAAAAAGATCCACATGCAGTGATGTGGTAGATGGGGCAATAGAAGAAGGGTATGGTTCGAAAAGAGGTAGCATACCTGAGGGTCGGCGGGAAGTGGCTTCGCTCGTGGTCTTCGTCCTCCACACACACTACATGAGCGAGCTTGGGGACGGAGGACATCCCGTGTGGGCGCTAGGTCTGAGAGGACGGCCTTGTCGTTAGTACGTGACCTTGCGCATCGACGATGAGTGCGTCAAGCTACATGTCCTTTTCTTCCCCGGTAGATCTGGGACCACCGGTGAGGAGGGAGAGAGAGGGGCACCGCCGTCATTTTTAGATCTAGAGAGAGGGTGATAGTGTGAGAAGCAAGTGGCAGCCCTTAGCAAGGAAGTGCTGAAGCTCCAGCCTATATATCTTTTTTATACTAGTACTATAGGTGGAGTAGTGGTAGATGTCGGATCACGGGTTCCGCAAAACCCTCAAGGTTCAAACACTAGGGTGCGCGCGAAGATCTTCCCAATCGATCCATGTCCTAGCTTCGCTAAGATCTCACGGGCTAACTCGATGAACTCGCAAACACAGAGGGCACAAGATTTATACTGGTTCGGGCCACCGTTGTGGTGTAATACCCTACTCCAGTGTGGTGTGGCGAATTGCCTCTTGGGCTGAGGATGAATAGTACAAGGGGAAGAACAGCATCCTGAGGAGAGGTGTTCTTGTGCTCCGCGAACTAGTGGTTGTTCCGGTCTCTCCCCTAGCTATGGTGGTGGCTAGTCCTAATTATAGAGGCCCTGGTCCTCTCCCCAAATATTGAGAAGGAAGGGATCCAACAACGGCCAATTTGAAAGGGGACAGCTAGTACAATTTATCCTGACAAAAGCAGTCTTCGCCTGCAAAAGGCTCTGGTGGTTACGCCGCCTTGGGCTCCATGGTGACCTCCGTCTTGCCGTCCTGCTGGTCTTGGTCTCGTTGGACTGAAATGGAAACCTTTGCTTGACGCCTTGGTAGTCCGCGCCTGCGCTTGCTTCCTTAGCACCAAAGAGGAAACGAGGACATTGTGCACGCTGGCGCCCGCCTGGCGCCCGCCTGATCTCGATCGTCATGTCTCACGCCATCGAAACCTCGCGAGGTTTTCCTGGTCTTGAACTGTCCGCCCCTCGCGAGCTAGCCTGGTGAGGCCGCTCCTGAGGAGGACTTGTGTCATCCGCCTCGCGAGGCTTGGCCCCTTACGAGGGTCTTGAAAGCTTGTTGGTGAAGATGGGACGCATAGGCCCACCCGCAGAGCCACGTCGTGGCCCGCAGGCAGGCAAGTCTGGGGACCCCCATTCCCAGAACACCGACAGTAGCACCCGGGCCCAAGGCGCGCTCGGGCTTGGCTTTAAGGCGAAGCCAAAGGGCACGTGCGGAGCACCGCAGGCCCCAATAGCCCGCGGCCTTGGTCAAGCATGGCGTTTGATTGGGCGTGGGCGTCTCTGCTTCCCCACGCTGCCTCGGTAATTGCCCGATTTGACGAGTCTCTGCTGCATTCAAAGAAAAATCATCATTATTACCTTAGATCGTGGAGGCCGGTGGTTGTCCTTCCCTTGGCTATAAATGGGAGGGGGGCGGAGCCCCCGCCGCCCATCTCTTCCCAATCCGCTTGCTTCTTGCTCTTTGCTGCATCACCAGTTGCAACACCAATGGCGCCGTCGAAGAGGTTCTCCGCCGCGGAGAAAGGGAAGGCCCCTCGCGACGGGCCCGGCTCCCCGGCGCCCAAGCGTGGACGCGGCCGTCCCCGCAAGCACACCGTGACCCCCACCGTGGCCCCTGATGTCTACTACACAACCTTCTTATTGTAGACGTTGTTGGGCCTCCAAGTGCAGAGGTTTGTAGGACAGTAGAAAATTTCCCTCAAGTGGATGACCTAAGGTTTATCAATCCGTAGGAGGCGTAGGATGAAGATGGTCTCTCTCAAGCAACCCTGCAACCAAATAACAAAGAGTCTCTTGTGTCCCCAACACACCCAATACAACGGTAAATTGTATAGGTGCACTAGTTCGGCGAAGAGATGGTGAAACAAGCGGTATATGGATAGTAGATAAAGGTATTTGTAACCTGAAATTATAAAAACAGCAAGGTAACTAATGGTAAAAGTGATCGTAAATGGTATTTCAATGCTAGGAAATAAGGCCTAGGGTTCATACTTTCGCTAGTGTAAGTTCCCTCAACAATACTAACATAATTGGATCACATAACCATCCCTCAACATGCAAGAAAGAGTCACTCCAAAGTCACTAATAGCGGAGAACGAATGAAGAGATTATGGTAGGGTACAAAACCACCTCAAAGTTATTCTTTCCAATCAATCTGTTGGGCTATTCCTATAAGTGCCACAAACAGCCCTAGAGTTCGTACTAGAATAACACCTTAAGACACAAATCAATCAAAACCCTAATGTCACCTAGATACTCCAATGTCACCTCAAGTATCCGTGGGTATGATTATACGATATGCATCACACAATCTTAGACTCGTCTATTCAACCAACACATAGGACCTCAAAGAGTGCCCCAAAGTTCTACCGGAGAATCACGACGAAAACATGTGCCAACCCCTATGGATAGGTTCATGGGCGGAACCCGCAAGTTCGTCACCAAAACATACATCAAGTGAATCACGTGGTATCCCATTGTCACCACAGATACGCACGACAAGACATACATCAAGTGTTCTCAAATCTTTAAAGACTCAATCCGATAAGATTACTTCAAAGGGAAAACTCAATTCATTACAAGAGAGTAGAGGGGGAAGAAACATCATAGGATCCAAATATAATAGCAAACCTCGCGATACATCAAGATCGTATCATCTCAAGAACACGAGAGAGAGAGAGATCAAACACATAGCTACTGGTACATACCCTCGGCCCCGAGGGAGAACTACTCCCTCCTCGTCATGGAGAGCACCGGGATGATGAAGATGGCCACCGGAGAGGGATTGCCCCCTCCGACAGGGTGCCGGAACGGGTCTAGTTTGGTTTTTGGTGGCTACGGAGGCTTCTGGTGGCGGAACTCCCAATCTATTGTGCTCTCGAATGTTTTTAGGGTACATGGAGATATATAGGCGGAAGAAGTACGTCAGGGAAGCCACAAGGGGCCCACGAGGGTGGAGGGCGCGCCCAGGGGGGTGGGCGCGCCCCCTACCTCATGGCCTCCTCGAAGCTTCCCTTATGTGGACTCCAAGTCTTCTGGGCTTCTTCTGATCCAAAAATAAGTTCCGTGAAGTTTCAGGTCAATTGGACTCCGTTTGATTTTCCTTCTCTGCGATACTCTAAAACAAGGGAAAAACATAAACTGGCACTGGGCTCTAGGTTAATAGGTTAGCCCCAAAAATCATATAAAATGGCATATAAATTCATATAAAACATCCAAGGTTGATAATATAATAGCATGGAACAATCAAAAATTATAGATACGTTGGAGACATATCGGCATCCCCAAGCTTAATTCCTGCTCGTCCTCGAGTAGGTAAATTATAAAAACAGAATTTTTGATGTGGAATGCTACCTAACATATTTATCCATGTGGTTCTCTTTATTGTGTCAAGAATATTCAGATGCATGAGATTCAAGACAAAAGTTTAATATTGACATAAAAATAATAATACTTAAAGCATACTAACTAAGCAATCATGTCTTCTCAAAATAACATGGTCAAAGAAAGCTATCCCTACAAAATCATATAGTCTGGCTATGCTCCATCTTCACCACACAATGTATTTAAATCATGCACAACCCCGATGACAAGACAAGCAATTGTTTCATACTTTTGATGTTCTCAAAACTTTTTCAATTTTCATGCAATACATGAGCGTGAGCCATTGATATAGCACTATAGGTGGAATAGAGTGGTGGTTGTGGAGAAGACAAAAAGGGAGAAGATAGTCTGACATCAACTAGGCGTATCAACGGGCTATGGAGATGCCCATCAATAGATATCAATGTGAGTGAGTAGGGATTGCCATGCAACGGATGCACTAGAGCTATAAGTATATGAAAGCTCAAAAAGAAACTAAGTGGGTGTGCATCCAACTTGCTTGCTCATGAAGACCTAGGGCAATTTGAGGAATCCCATCATTGGAATATACAAGCCAAGTTCTATAATGAAAGATTCCCACTAGTATATGAAAGTGACAACATAGGAGACTCTCTATCATGAATATCATGGTGCTACTTTGAAGCACAAGTGTGGTAAAAGGATAGTAGCATTGCCCCTTCTCTCTTTTCTCTCATTTTTTTATTTTTTTATTTGGGCCTTTCTCTTTTTTTATGGCCTCTTTTCTCTTTTTTTATTTGGGCTTCTTTGGCCTCTTTTATTTATTTATTTTCGTCCGGAGTCTCATCACGACTTGTGGGGGAATCATAGTCTCCATCATCCTTTCCTCACTGGGACAATGCTATAATAATGATGATCATCACACTTTTATTTTCTTACAACTCAAGAATTACAACTCGATACTTAGGACAGGATATGACTCTATATGAATGCCTCCAGCGGTGTACCGGGATATGCAATGAAATCAAGAGTGACACGTATGAAAGAATTATGAATGGTGGCTTTGCCACAAATACGATGTCAACTACATGATCATGCTAAGCAATATGACAATGATGAAGTGGAACGGTGGAAAGTTGCATGGCAATATATCTCGGAATGGCTATGGAAATGCCATAAGAGGTAGGTATGGTGGCTGTTTCGAGGAAGGTGTATGGTGGGTGTATGATACCGGTGAAAGGTGCACGGTATTTAGAGAGGCTAGCAATGGTGGAAGGGTGAGAGTGCGTATGATCCATGGACTCAACATTAGTCATAAAGAACTCATATACTTATTGCGAAAATCTACAAGTTATCAAAGCAAAGTATTACGTGCATGCTCCTAGGGGGATAGATTGGTAGGAAAATACCATCGCTCGTCCCCGACCGCCACTCATAAGGAAGACAATCAATAAATAAATCATGCTCTGACTTCATCACATAACGGTTCACCATACGTGCATGCTACGGGAATCACAAACTTCAACACAAGTATTTCTCAAATTCACAACTACTCAACTAGCATGACTCTAATATTACCATCCTCATATCTCAAAACAATCATCAAGTATCAAACTTCTCTTAGTATTCAACACACTCATAAGAGAATTTTTTTTGTTCTTGGATGCCTAGCATATTAGGATTATTTAAGCAAACTACCATGCTATTTAACACTCTCAAAATAAGATGAGTGAAGCATGAGATTTCATCTATTTCTATAAAATAAAACCACCACCGTGCTCTAAAAGGATATAAGTGAAGCACTAGAGCAAATGACAAACTACTCCGAAAGATATAAGTGAAGATCAATGAGTAGTCGAATAATTAAGCAACTGTGTGAAGACTCTCTAACATTTAAGAATTTCAGATCTTGGTATTTTATTCAAACATCAAGAAAAGAAAAATAAAATGGAATCTAAGAATATCAAACATCTTGGGAAGAAGCAAAAACTTAGTTTCAACCGAAACTAACCGATAGTTGTTGAAGAAGAAAGGTAGGATGCCAACCGGGGCATCCCCAAGTTTAGATGCTTGAGACTTCTTGAAATATTATCTTGGGATGCCTTGGGCATCCCAAATCTTGAGCTTTTGTGTCTCCTTAATTCCTCTCATATCACGGTCTCCCTAAGTCTCAAAAGTTTCATCCACACAAAACTCAACAAGGACTTGTGAGATAAGTTAGTCTAAACCATTGCCAAAACCTTATCATACTCTACTGTAGAAAATCACTAAAATTATTATTCAACATTTAATACTAAATGCCTCTGCATATTTAATAGTCCTATCCTCAAATAGAATCATTAAAGAAGCAAACATATGCAAACAATGCAAACATAACAGCAATCTGCCTAAACATGATAGTCTGTAAAGAATGTTGCAACATCCATACTTCCCTAACTCCAAAAATTATGAAAGAAAATTACCACTGTATTAAATTTATCAGAGCTTAATATTCAAAAGGTTTAAACATTTTATCACATTCTGAATTTTCTAGGGAATTATTGCAACAGCGGTAAACTTTCTGTTTTCAAACAGCAACATGTGGACTTCTAAAATAGGCATAGTAAAGGCTACCAATGCCACTTTTATTGAAATAAAAGACGCAAAACATTTTTATAAATAACAGCAAGAAAATCCTAACAAAATAAATTGATGCTCCAAGCAAAACACATATCATGTGGCGAATAAAAATATAGCTCCAAGTAAAGTTACCGATGAACGAAGACGAAAGAGGGGATGCCTTCCGGGGCATCCCCAAGCTTAGGCTTTTGGTTGTCCTTGAATATTACCTTGGGGTGCCTTGGGAATCCCCAAGCTTAGGCTCTTGCCACTCCTTATTCCATAGTCCATCTAATCCTTACCCAAAACTTGAAAACTTCACAACACAAAACTTAACAGAAAACTCGTAAGCTCCGTTAGTGTAAGAAAATAAATCACCACTTCAAGGTACTGTAATGAACTCATTCTTTATTTATATTGGTGTTAAACCTACTGTATTAAAACTTCTCTATGGTTTATAAACTATTTTAGTAGCCATAAATTCATCAAAATAAGTAAACAACACATGAAAAACAGAATCTGTCAAAAACAGAACAGTCTGTAGTAATCTGGATCAAACGTATACTTATGGAACTCATAAAATTCTCAAATAAATTGATGGACCTGAGTAATTTATGTATTAATCATCTGAAAAAAGAATTAACTAAATATAACTCTCCAAATACAAATGGCAGCAATTCTCGTGAGCGTTAAAGTTGCTGTTTTTACAGCATGATCAACAAGACTTTCCCCAACTCTTCCCAAAGGTTCTACTTGGCACAAACACTAATTAAAAGCATAAAACCACATCTAAACAGAGGCTAGATGAATTATTTATTACTAAACAGGAACGAAAAGCATGGAATAAAAATAAAATTGGGTGGCCTCCCAACAAGCGCTATCGTTTAACGCCCCTAGCTAGGCATGATGACTTCAATGATGCTCACATAAAAGATTAGAATTGAAACATAAAGAGAGCATCATGAAGAATATGACTAGAACATTTAAGTCTAACCCACTTCCTATGCATTGGGATTTTGTGATTAAACAACTTATGGGAACAATAATCAACTTGCATAGGAAGGTAAAACAAGCATAACTTCAAAATTTTAAGCACATAGAGAGGAAACTTGATATTATTGCAATTCCTACAAGCATATATTCCTCCCTCATAATAATTTTCAGTAGCATCATGAATGAATTCAACAATATAATCAGCACCTAAAGCATTCTTTTCATGATCTACAAGCATGAAAATTTACTACTCTCCACATAAGGAAAATTCTTCTCATGAATAATGGTGGGAGCTAACTCAAGAAAAATAACTATCAAGTGATTGAAAATTAAGATCAAGATGACAAGTTTCATGGTTATCATTATTCTTTAAAGCATACGTGTCATCACAATAATCATCATATATAGGAGGCATGCTTTCATCATAATAAATTTGCTCATCAAAACTTGGGGGACAAAAAATATCATCTTCATCAAACATAGCTTCCCCAAGCTTGTGGCTTTGCATATCATTAGCATCATGGATATTCAAGGAATTCGTACTAACAACATTGCAATAATGCTTATCATTCAAATATTTAGTGCCAAACATTTTATAGATTTCTTCTTCTAGCACTTGAGCACAATTATCCTTTCCATCATACTCACAAAAGATATTTAAAAGGTGAAGCGTATGAGACAAACTCAATTCCATTTTTTTATAGTTTTCTTTTATAAACTAAACTAGTGATAAAACAAGAAACTAAAAGACTCGATTGCAAGATCTAAAGATATACCTTCAAGCGCTAACCTCCCCGGCAACAGCGCCAGAAAAGAGCTTGATGTCTACTACACAACCTTCTTCTTGTAGACGTTGTTGGGCCTCCAAGTGCAGAGGTTTGTAGGACAGTAGCAAATTTCCGTCAAGTGGATGACCTAAGGTTTATCAATCCATAGGAGGCGTAGGATGAAGATGGTCTCTCTCAAGCAACCCTGCAACCAAATAACAAAGAGTCTCTTGTGTCCCCAACACACCCAATACAACGGTAAATTGTATAGGTGCACTAGTTCGGCGAAGAGATGGTGAAACAAGCGGTATATGGATAGTAGATAAAGGTATTTGTAATCTGAAATTATAAAAACAGCAAGGTAACTAATGGTAAAAGTGATCGTAAACGGTATTGCAATGCTAGGAAATAAGGCCTAGGGTTCATACTTTCACTAGTGTAAGTTCCCTCAACAATACTAGCATAATTGGATCACATAACCATCCCTCAACATGCAAGAAAGAGTCACTCCAAAGTCACTAATTGCGGAGAACGAGCGAAGAGATTATGGTAGGGTACGAAACCACCTCAAAGTTATTCTTTCCAATCAATCCGTTGGGCTATTCCTATAAGTGTCACAAACAGCCCTAGAGTTCGTACTAGAATAACACCTTAAGACACAAATCAATCAAAACCGTAATGTCACCTAGATACTCCAATGTCACCTCAAGTATCCATGGGTAAGATTATACGATATGCATCACACAATCTCAGACTCATCTATTCAACCAACACATAGGACCTCAAAGAATGCCCCAAAGTTCTACCAAAGAATCACGACGAAAACGTGTGCCAACCCTATGCATAGGTTCATGGGCGGAACCCGCAAGTTGGTAACCAAAACATACATCAAGTGAATCACGTAGTATCCCATTGTCACCATAGATACGCACGGCAAGATATACATCAAGTGTTCTCAAATCTTTGAAGACTCAATCCGATAAGATTACTTCAAAGGGAGAACTCAATTCATTACAAGAGAGTAGAGGGGGGAAGAAACATCATAGGATCCAAATATAATAGCAAAGCTCGCGATACATCAAGATCGTATCATCTCATGAACACGATAGAGAGATCAAACACATAGCTACTTGTACATACCCTCAGCCCCGAGGGAGAACTACTCCCTCCTCATCATGGAGAGCACCGGGATGATGAAGATGGCCACCGGAGAGGGATTGCCCCCTCCAGCAGGGTGCCGGAACAGGTCTAGATTGGTTTTTGGTGGCTACGGAGGCTTCTAGTGGCGGAACTCCCGATCTATTGTGCTCTCGGATGTTTTTAGGGTATATGGAGATATATAGGCGGAAGAAGTACGTCAGGGGAGCCACGAGGGGCCCACGAGGGTGGAGGGCGCGCCCAGGGGGGTGGGCGCCCCCCTACCTCGTGGCCTCCTCGAAGCTTCCCTTACGTGGACACCAAGTCTTCTGGGCTTCTTCTGATCCAAAAATAAGTTCCATGAAGTTTCAGGTCAATTGGACTCAGTTTGATTTTCCTTATCTGCGATACTCTAAAACAAGGGAAAAAACAGAACTGCCACTGGGCTCTAGGTTAATAGGTTAGTCCCAAAAATCATATAAAATGGGATATAAATGCATAGAAAACATCCAAGGTTGATAATATAATAGCATGGAACAATCAAAAATTATAGATACGTTGGAGACGTATCAGCCCCGTGCAGCCGTGGCGGTGCCGCTTCGTGTGGCAGGGGTCGCTCCGGTCGTGGCGGTCCTGTCGATGAAGGGAGACGTGCCATGGTCGCGCGGCCTCCTCGGCCGCGCTTCTACTCAGCGGAGGTGCTGCCGGAGTTCGTCAACTGGTCGGTGAACCCGGGCGGCAACTGTCTTCAGCTCCCGCGTTTCTTCATCTACGAGCTGCCAGCCTCTGGTCCAGGTGGGTTCTGGTTGTAGGCGGACGGCTGCTACAACGGGGCTTCCTGGGTCGCGGTCAAGGTCTCTGTCGCGGGCAACATAGCCCTGGCCCGTGGCTGGCAGACGTTTGCCCCTGCGCACGGCCTGGGCAGGCAGTGCACCCTCCATTTCAAGTATGACGGTGACGCGACACTCTACGTGAGGGTGTTTGGGGAAGATGGTCGCCGTGCCGGGTGCTGCCCTGTGGTCAACGACGCCCAGGAGGTTCTCGGCCTTGGCGATGGTCGTGATGAGGACGAGGGCGAACCCGCCCTTGGGGCCGACCACGTCTCGTCCAGCTATGGCGGCTCTCCCTCCACCGACAGCTCCAGCAGCGGCGGTTACAACCAGCCGCCATGCCACCGCGCCCGCTTTGAAGGCGGCAGTGAGTCGTCCCGTCGCCGCGCCTCCATGAAGCGCAAGGAGGGGTCCGGTTGAGTTCAGTACGGCGCCAGGAGCCTGCCACCATGGACCGCTGTAGGGGCAGACGCCGCTTTTATTTTGTTCTTCCTTTCCTTCCTACATCGAAAAGAAACCAGAATGGGTCCCAGAGGGGCGTGTATCAAACTATGATATCAATCATTATGTTGTGTTTGTTGCTCCTGTGCTGTGTCGCAACATCATCGTTTTATGTAGGGATAACTTAGCTTGACTTGCACGGGGTAGCCTCCTCCTCACGAGGCACCTGCTTGCTTCCTGGTGCCTATCGAAGCTTCCTTGACCTGATAGGCACTTAGGAACTGCAAAAAATTCGTCAAGAGGTTTATCGTTCTCCCGAGGCTTGGTCAGAGGTGCCGCTGGCCTTGACCCAGCGCTTCGTATCGCGGTACCCGAGGGGCACAGATTGAGAGAGAGAGAGGTGCGCCAGCTTGTGGGCTGGAACGAGGGTACCTCGCGAAAATCATAAGAAGGAAGCTCCCGAAGGTGAAGCTCACGAAGGTACCTGTTCAGCCCCCTCGTGAGGAACGCGAGAGAGAGTATAGGCCGACCAAAGAAATGAAGGCAGAAACATAGGCAGAAAGCGAAAGGGCGAGAACAACAAGAGACACCAGAAAGCAAATTTCAATTAAAGAGAGGCGAGCAAACTTCGGAAAGCAAATGAAAAGCCGTGTTCAGCACCTAGTCTAGTCTTCGACATCTTCTCACCAGCGCGGAGCTAAGTGCTGCCACTAAGATGTGGGAGGCAGCCCCCGAGGCCCAAGGGCGGCACTCCTGAGACTCCGGGGATGTACAGCCCCACTCGTTATTATGTGAGAGTTTCACGGGCGGTGATCTTCACAGGCGCTGGGCCTTCTTCACAGGCGCTGGGCCTTTCTTCACAGGTGTTGGGCCTTCTTCACAGGCGCTGGGCCTTTCTTCAGGGATAGAACTTCCTGAGGTGCTGAATGTTCCAGGTGTTCTAGATTGGTACCCCGTCCTGTGTCTCCAGGCGCGCGGCGCCAGGCCTGGAGACATGGACGACCTTGAAGGGGCCCTCCCACATGGGTGAGAGCTTATGCAACCCTTCCCTGGAGAGGACCCGCCTCAGGACGAGGTCACCCACCTCGAGCATCCTGGAGCAGACGCTGCGACAGTGGTACTACTGCAACGCCTACTGGTTTCTTGCTACCCATAGTGCTGCTTCGCGGCGACGTTCCTCCCCCAGCACGAGGTCCATCCCCCTCCTGGCGTCCTGCTGCGTTTCATCAAACGCCAGGACCCGTGCGGAGCGATGTCTGACCTCGTGAGGGAGGACTGCTTTTGCTCTGTAGACGAGGAAGAATGGGGTCTCGCCCGTCGGCTTGGTGGCGGTGGTGCAGATGGACCCCAACACGGACTGGAGCTCATCGTGCCAGCCCCTACCGCAAGCCTCGAGCTTCTTCTCTAAGGTCCTGGTCTTGAGGACTCTCAGGACCACCGTGTTGGCACGTTCGGCATGGCCATTGCTCCTGGGGTGCGCTACCGAAGCGTAGCAGATCTGTGTTCCAAGGTTAGCACAATATGACTTGAAGAGATTACTAGTGAACTACGAGCCATTATCGGTGATGATGTGGTTGGGGACCCCAAAACGGCTCACGAGGCCCTTGATGAACTTGACAGTAGAGCTAGCTGGGATGGTGCGGACGACTTCAACCTCCGCCCACTTAGTGAACTTGTCAATGGCGACGTAGAGGTATCGATAGCCCCCAGGCGCCCGAGGGAACGGGCCCATGATATCTAGCCCCCACACAGTGAACGGCCATGAGAGTGGAATGGTTTGGAGGCCCTGAGCTGGCTGATGGAGATGCTTGGCGTGGAATTGGAAGGCCTCGCAGGACTTCACCAGCTCAGTTGCAGCATTGAGCACCGAGGCGAGTAGAATCCGTTGCAGAGTGCCTTGCAACGAGGGTCCGCGGTGATGAATGGTGCCTACAGTCCCCGCTGTGTATGTCAGCTATCAGCTCTTTCCCCTGTTCCCTGGAGATACAACGCAGTGAAACGTCATTTGGCCGCTTCCTGTATAACTCACCGTCCCGGATGCAGTATGCTGTGGCCTGCCGGGCCACACGCTCCGCGTCCTCCTCCTTCTCCGGCAACACCCCTTGCATTAGGTATTCCTTGAGTTCCTTGGTCCAACATCCCTCCTGGGGCTCAAGCGCCAAGAGTAGGTATGCTCCTGAGGTCGGGTCACAGGCTGGGGCTCCTATGGCAGGCACCAGTGGGAGTTCCTCCCGAGGCTGAGCTATTCTTGAAAGCGGTGGTGTTACTGATGGCTTGAAGAGACGCTCCTCGAAGACGCCAGGCTCTTGGGGCTGTCGCTTGGATGCCCTTTTGGCAATGTCGTCGGCTTCCTTGTTGGTACCCCGAGGCGCGTGCCACAACTCCAGGCCCAGGAACTGCTTCTCCATCTTGCGTACTTCCGCAGGGTATGCCTCCATGTGTTCGTCCTTTGGCTCGTATACCTTGTTGGAGAAGTTGACGAGGAGTTGCGAGTCGCGCCTGATGGTGAGACGCTTTACCCCCAGTGTCGATGCAGCCTTCAGGCCGGCTATGAGGCCTTCGTATTCTGCAATGTTGTTGGAGACCTTCTCGCCCTACTGGAAGCAGAGCTGCACGGCATAGTAGAGCTTGTCCTGAGTGGGCGAGATGAGAACTGCTCTAGCCCCCGCGCCTTGGCGCGCGAAGGCACCATCGAAATACATGACCCAGCCGTTGGGCGCCTCGCTTCCCGGCGGGAGGGACCGGTCCCCGCCTATTTCAAGCCCGGGGCATCCGTCCATTCTGCCACGAAATCAGCAAGTGCGACTCCCTTGATGACCCTAGTAGTGCTGAACTCCAACTGGAATGCTTGCAACTCAATGTTCCACTCAGCAACCCTTCCAGTAGAGTTGGGGCTCCTGAGAACTCTCTCCAATGGGTAGGCTGAGACGACCTTGATGGGGTGGCCCTGGAAGTAGTGCCGCAACTTACGCGAAGCCACTAAGAGCGCGAGTAAGAGCTTCTAAGGCATGGGATATCGTGCCCATGTGTCCCACAACACCGTGCTGACGAAGTATACCGAGTGCTCGACGAGGGTAGGCGTGCTGATGAGGCTTGCGTCTTCCGGGAGTAGGGGTGCCTCCTGAGGTGGTGGAGCCCCCAACGCTTGATCGTTTGACGAGGCCTTTGCGGGTTCGGGAGCGTCGTCCTGTGGAGCTTGCTCTTCTGTTGTTGCTGTGGCGGCCCTTGTGGCACCCTTCTGGTCTTGCGCCGTCTTTGCTGGGGGGGGGGGGGAAATCGGTGCGAAGCATCATTGGCTTTGTGTTCTTCCTGAACCGCCACCAGAGTCGCCCTCGTGGAGTAGGGAGTGGCGACAAGATAGAGCACCAGGGGCTCGAGAAGTCGCGGCGCCACCATCACTAGAGGGCTAGTCAGGTATCTCTTGAGGTCTTAAAATGCTTGGCTGGCCTCCGGCATCCACTCGAATGGGCCCTTCTTCTTCATCATCTTGAAGAAGGGTAGGGCTCACTCTCCCAGCTTGGAAATAAAGTGTCCCAACGCAGTCACCTGTCCATCAAGCTTCTGCATTTCCTTGAGGGTTTGCGGTGGACTCATGTCTTCAATGGCCTTGACCTTCTCTGGGTTGGCCTTGATCCCCCTGTGGGACACAAGGAAGCCCAGCAGCTTGCCGGAAGGGTCGCCAAACACGCACTTCTCCGGGTTGAGCCACAAGTCCACCTGGCGGAGGCTTTCAAAGGTCTCCTCCAGGTCTTGGATCAAGGTCCTCGCCTCCCGAGACTTCACCACAATGTCGTCGACGTAGGCTTCAGCGTTCCTCCCGAGCTGCCGACCCAAGGCAATGTGCATGAGCCGCTGGAAGGTTGCACCTGCGTTGCGCAGTTCGAAAGGCATGCAAGTGTAGGAGTACACCCACACGGGTCAGGAAGGCCGTCTTCTCCACATCTTCTACCGCCACCTTGATCTAGTGAATCCTGAGAACGCATCCATGAAGCACAGCAAGTCACACTCGGCAGTGGAGTCAACGATCTGGTCGATGCATGGAAGCGGGAACGGATCTTGGGGGCAGGCCTTGTTGAGGTTGGTGAAGTCAACGCACATCTGCTCCTTCCCGCCTTTTCTTGGGGACGACGACGGGTTGGCCAGCCACTCGGGGTACCGAACCTCGCGAATGACACCCGCAACCTCCAGCTTGCGGGTTTCTTGGATGATGAAAGCTTGCTTCTCCGCGGACTGCCGCCTCGCCTTCTGCTTCACGGGGCGTACGTTGGGGCACACCTTCAGGTGGTGATCTATCACCTCTCTTGGGACACCCACCAGCTGATCAGGCTCCCAAGCGAACACTTCCTTGTTTGCGCGCAAGGACTTCGCCAACGCCTCCTCCTGATCAGGCTCGAGGTTGGCGCCTATGGTAAAGGTTGCCCCTGTGGACCCGTCCTCCTCGACTGGCACTCGCTTGGTTTCTGCCTTGTCCTGAGTGAAAAACTGCTTCTTCTTGGTTGGTGCGGCTCCCTAGCCCTTGGAGGTATCTGAGTCGGAGGGCTGCGCTGTTGCGGTGGTCTTGAGGGCGAGCTTGAGCGTCATCAAGGCTTCCTTGGCGTCCCCCTTGATGGTGAGGACAGCCTCGCTCCTCGGCATCTTCACGAGGTTGTAAGCCGGATGGGTTGCTGCCATGAACTAGGCCATCGATGGGTACCCGAGGATGGCGTTGTATGGGAGGCCGATGTGGGCGATGTCGAAGTCGATGAGCTCGGTGCGGTAGTTTTCGCACATGCCGAAGGTCACGGGGAGGCGGATCTGCCCCAGGGAGCGAGCGGAGCCTCCACCAACCCCTGAGAAAGGCTTGCTAGGGTGGAGCCGCTCGAGCGGTACATGAAGAAGGCTGAAGGCCTCGACGGAGAGCACGTTGAGGCCGGCGCCACCGTCGATGAGCGTCTTCGTGATGGACACGTGGTAGATGGTGGGCGTGCAAAGCATTGGGAGCGCACCTGAGCCGATGGTGGAGGCGGGATGATCCCCTGAGCCGAAGGTGAGGTCGGCCTCGGGCGCGGCCCAGTCCGGCGGAGCCCCCAGTCTCTTGGAAGCGGCGCCGACCTGGAGAAAGAACGGCTTGACGTGACAATCCGAGGGTGGTGCGTGCGAGCCGCCGAGGAGGGCCACAACCGTGTGGTGCACCGGCGCCCCATAGCGTGCAGTGAAGAGGCCGTGCAACTCCTCCCAAGATGCCACCGTGGATCCAGGGAGGTTGAGCAGCCAGGCGCGCGGTGCGCTAGTGAGAGCCATGGGAAGCCAGTTGGCCATGACCTTGTCGTCGCCCCCGTCCTTAAGGACAGCCTCCGCATACACCAACAGGAAAGCCGTCGGGTCCGCCGCGCCGTCGTAGCGTGGCGGCATCTCTGGCTTGAACTTGGGTTGCCACTTCACCTGCCGCAAGGTGGGAGCAAGGGCTCGGAGCCCCCGAGCGTCCCTGTGGGCACCCGTAGATCCAGTCGGCAGGGCAGCGCCAGCCATGGAGAATGGACATGAAGATGCCGGAGCACGAATCGATGGAAGGAAAACTCCGGCGCACCACCTAGTTAGTGCGCCAAATGTCGGATCACGGATTCCGGCAAAACCCTCCAGGTTCGAACACTAGGGTGCGCGCGAATATCTCCCCCTACCGATCCACGTCCTAGCTTTGCTAAGATCTCACGGGCAAACTCGACCAACTCGCAAACAAAGAGGGCACATGATTTATACTTGTTCGGGCCACTGTTGTGGTCTAATACCCTACTCCAGTGTGGTGTGGTGGATTGACTCTTGGGCTGAGGATGAATAGTACAAGGGGAAGAACAGCCTCCTGAGGAGAGGTGTTCTTGTGCTCGGTGAACTTGTGGTTGTTACTGTCTCTCCCCTAGCTATGGTGGTGGCTAGTCCTACTTATAGAGGCCCTGGTCCTCTCCCCAAATATTGAGCGGGAAGGGAGCCAACAATGACCAATTTGAAAGGGGACAGCTAGTACAGCTTATCCTGACAAAAGCAGTCTTCGCCTGCAAAAGGCTTTGGTGGTGACACCGCCTTGGGCTCCATGGTGACCCCCGTCTTGTCGTCCTGCTGGTCTTGGTCTCGTTGCACTGATATGGAAACCGTTGCTTGACGCCTCGGTACTCTGCGCCAACGCTTGCTTCCTTAGCACCAAAGAGGAAACAAGGACATTGTGCGCGGTGGCGCCCGCCTGATCTTGATCGACATGGCTCACGTCATCGGAACCTCGCGAGGTTTGCCTGGTCTTGAACTCTCCGCCCCTCGCGAGCCAGCCTGGTGAGGCCGCTCCTGAGGAGGTCTTGTTTCATCCGCCTCGCAAGGCTTGGCCCCTCGCGAGGGTCTTGAAAGCTTGTTGGTGAAGATGGGCCGTACAGGCCCACTCGCAGAGCCATGTCGTGGGCCACAGGTAGGCAAGTTTGGGGACCCCCGTTTCTAGAACGCCGACAGTAGAGTAGTTTATATTTTCTCTGCATACAGTACCAGTTAGTCATCCTTCAAAACTGAACGGCACGCCATAAAAAATTGAGAAATAATGCGACACCTCGGGCCAATGCGGCCAGATCGCATTTTGCACGAGAAATGACACACCATGTTTCATTGACATGTGGTCCCGTTCCAACATGTCAGTCAGACAACGGTGAGTCGGTTTGTACAATTTCCAACCGGACGCCTATGTAGGTCGGGGCGCCTCTTCTTGTACCGCGGCAACCATCCAACGCCTCTTTGCCTTTCCTCTCAATTTGGAATTGTTGTCGCACGCTCTTCTTCCCTCCTCCATTTGCCTTCACCCTTCCTTCTGCCATTGTTCGATCGTCTTCTCCACGGAGGGAACAGGCCGCAAATGACCCCATTATTCTTGCCCCAATCTGAAAGATGACGTGGTGGAGGAACTCGTTGATCAGTGTGACGTCATCACCTCGGCTAGCATGGCAGGTTCGTTCAAGACCATTCTCGGCTCAACTAATAACATCATTACAAAGAACACAAGGGTCTAGGAGCGGTTTGATCTCCCCTATCTTCTTCGCCATGACCCTACTCACCGGCGTGTGGACGACGGAAGCCTCGCCTTGTGCAATTTGATGCCACTTGATAATGATACGTGTGATGTTAAGATGCCATCGCTTGAGGCTAAGTCTTGGGCAGGCGGAAATGGAGATTGGGTTGTTTATATTGGGTACAACTGTGAGTGTGAACTTGTGAATGTGTAACTCGTCACCGGGTTCCACTTCCAAAAATCTCATACTGCCCTGGGGTTGAGCACATCGGTATTCTACGTACGTTCAAATACGATCATGGTGACTATCGTCTACGGAAGATAGCAATTTGTCGAGTTCCCACTCGCTCTTGGTGTTATAAGAATGCTTGTGTTGTCGCTATCTTTGACAAGCTTGTTGCCGTCCTTCGTACTTCGACTCGATGGATATTGCCAAAAAATCAGTTTCTATACACAGATGTCTACTATGATGCAATTCAATACGAGGGTATTTCGTTTGCCGCCACCACTTCTAGCATTGCTTTCGCATAGGATCCTTATTGTTTTGGTACGTTTATCTTCCACTGTAATTATAATTGTTTCATTCACCATGCATGTGAGTTAGTATCCCCATACTAATTAACATTCTTTGTTTCCAATGTCCTATCAACATTCCCCCACCTATACTTGGGAATTTTTATTATAACCAAGGGGAGATGATGATGGTGATGATCACGAGCATCAAGACGAGCAATACCTACATACTCAGTGGAGCCCGGCAACTTATTCTGATGGATCACCTCTTCTTGTCTGTATATAGGGCACTGCTGATGTTACTAAGGAAGCAGGTGTTGTATCCCATGGTCACACTCTCTGGACCTATTCCAACATCGGTTGCAGAGTATTCAGTATTGATACTAGTGTGCTAGCACCAGCACCTTCTCCCTGGTTCAATATTGATAGTCTTGGAGAAAACATGCTCTTCCTTGGACTAAACTATCCACTGATGGTGAAAGGCGATCCAGCTGTTGTTGGCACAATGTTACTACCATTGATGAGAAGCAATTGTATCTATACCTCGAACATTGCTATGGTTCTCCACCCTGGCTATCACAATATGCGTCCTGATATAGGCCGTTTCAGCCTGGATGATGATTCTTGCGTTGGTATCGAGATTGACAATAGTTGGCCCTGCCTAGTGAATCACTTCTGGTTCAAAGCAAGCGTTTCCAATGCCAAGGTTTGGTTGGCCTAAAGTTTATTACATCGCCTTGTTATTTGTAATGTATCCTCGTTGTCATTGTGGGTTGATAACTTATTGTATGTAATGCTAAATGATATTCTTGTGATAAACTTACTAAATTTTTGAATGTCTTTCGCGTAGCTTCTCAGAGTGGGTGCTGCGACGAGGCAAAATAATATATTCCCGAATACATAATTGTACGTGCATTGCAACAAGTTATTGGATGAGTCCAATCAACAATAGTACTACTAGTTGTACTGGCTTCACATGCTTCGTGCGTTGGGCGGGAGTTTTTACTGTAGCTGCAAATCCCATAATCCTAGGTCCTTGGATGAGTCCAATCAACTGTAGAAATTGCATTCTGATGTTTTGGTTCAAACTTTCAAAACTGTTGCACTATCTCTACATCTACGCATACGTAATACAGTAAGTTTTAAACTCAAGACCAGCCATCCACCCTCACAAAGAACACTTTTTAACCTAGCACAGACTCCAGGAAATTTGGCCACAGTGTGAGGTGGGCCATATGTTAATGTGTTCGCTGTAAGTAACCCCAGCACCTCGAATCCTCGATATATAGTAGGGTGGCATGGGCCAGAACAAGCATTCACGTTTAGGAGTAGGGCACACGCCACCAACACGACTTCCATCTGGCACCATATTTCTTGGAGTCCGTGCTATAGCTATCTCTTCAACCTCCTCATTTCTCTAACTCAGCCATCGTGCGGCGGGCGAGGTGGGGGTTTGCCGATAGTCAGTTTCCTCAACTGCGGTCCCACTTCTATGTGAATATGCAGGACAACACGCGTTTCCCTAGCAGCATTGTGGACCAACCATGTGGGGCTACAAAGTGGCTTCACTCGTGTTGGGGATGGAGGCCATCCTGCGTGGGTGCTAGGTCTAATAGGACGGCCTTCTCATCAGTGTGTGACATCTGTGGCAACTGTCCGCTACCCACTAGCCTCTTCATGTACCGTGGCAACCGTCAACCGCCTCTTCGCCTTTCCATCTCGATTTGGAAATGTTGTCGCATGCTCTTCCTCCCTCCTCCACTTGCCTTCACCGTTCCTTCTGCCATTATTCAATCATCGTCTCCATGGAGGGAACAGGTCGGAAATGACCCTGTTGTTCTTGCCATGATATGAAAGATGACGTGGTGGAGAACTCATTGATTGGTGCGACATCATCACCTCGTCTAGCATGGCAGGTTCGTTCAAGACCATTCTCAACTCAATTAGTAACATCATTACAAAGAACCCAAGGGTCCAGGAGCGGTTTGATCTCCT
Organism: Triticum urartu; assembly: GCF_056163025.1. Taxonomy (NCBI): domain Eukaryota; kingdom Viridiplantae; phylum Streptophyta; class Magnoliopsida; order Poales; family Poaceae; genus Triticum; species Triticum urartu. Next base: position 288,385,361 of record NC_141876.1, on the reverse strand, counting down.
CTATCTTCTTCACCATGACCCTGCTGTTGGGGAACGTTCCAGAAAACAAAAAAATTCCTACGGTTTCACCAAGATCCATCTAGGAGTTCATCTAGCAACGAGTGATTGGATTGCATCTACATACCTTTGTAGATCACGCACGGAAGCATTCAAAGAACGGGGATGAGGAAGTCGTACTCGACGTGATCCAAATCACCGGAGATCCTAGCGCCGAACGGACAGCACCTCCGCGTTCAACACACGTACGGTCAGCATGACGTCTCATCCTTCTTGATCCAGCAAGGCGGAAGGAGAGGTTGAGGAAGATGGCTCCAGCAGAAGCACGACGGCGTGGTAGTGATGGAGCTGCAGTACTCCAGCAGGGCTTCGCCAAGCACTATGGAGGAGGAGGATGTGTTGGAGAGGGAGAGGGAGGCACCAAAGGCGTGGGGTGAGAGGCCCTCCTTCCCCCACTATATATAGGGAGCCTAGGGGGGGCGCCGGCCCTAGGAGATGCAATCTCCAAGGGGGGCAGCGGCCAAGGGAGGAGTCCATCCTCCCCAAGGCACCTAGGAGGTGCCTTCCCCCTTTAGGACTCTTCCTTTCCTTATCTCTTGGTGCATGGGCCTCTTGGGGCTGGTGCCCTTGGCCCATATAGGCCAATGCGCACACCCCTACAGCCCATGTGCCCCCCCCCGGGGCAGGTGGCCCCACCCGGTGGGCCCCCGAGACCCTTCCGGTGGTCCCGGTACAATACCGGTGACCCCGAAACTTGTCCCGATAGCCGAAATAGCACTTCCCATATATAATTCTTTACCTCCGGACCATTCCGGAACTCCCCGTGATGTCCGGGATCTCATCCGGTACTCCGAAGAACATTCGGGTTACTGCATATACATATCCCTACAACCCTAGCGTCACCGAACCTTAAGTGTGTAGACCCTACGGGTTCGGGAGACATGTAGACATGATCGAGACGACTCTCCGGCCAATAACCAACAGCGGGATCTGGATACCCATGTTGGCTCCCACATGCTCCTCGATGATCTCATCGGATGAACCACGATGTCGAGGATTCAATCAATCACGCATACAATTCCCTTCGTCAATCGGTATGTTACTTGCCCGAGATTCGATCGTCGGTATCCCTATACCTCGTTCAATCTTGTTACCAGCAAGTCACTTTACTCGTACCGTAATGCATGATCCCGTGACTAGACACTTGGTCACTTTGAACTCATTATGATGATGCATTACCGAGTGGGCCCAGTGATACCTCTCCGTCATATGGAGTGACAAATCCCAGTCTTGATCCGTGTCAACCCAACAGTCACTTTCGGAGATACCCGTAGTATACCTTTATAGTCACCCAGTTACGTTGTGACCTTTGGTACACCCAAAGCACTCCTGCGGTATCCGGGAGTTACACGATCTCATGGTCTAAGGAATAGATACTTGACATTGGAAAACTCTAGCAAACGAACTATACCATCTTGTGCTATGTTTAGGATTGGGTCTTGTCCATCACATCATTCTCCTAATGATGTGATCTCGGTATCAATGACATCCAATGTCCATAGTCAGGAAACCATGACTATCTGTTGATTAAAGAGCTAGTCAACTAGAGGCTTACTAGGGACATGTTGGTGTCTATTATTCACACATGTATTACGATTTCCGTATAACACAATTATAGCATGAATAAAGACAATTATAATGAACAAGGAAATATAATAATAATGCTTTTATTATTGCCTCTAGGGCATATTTCCAAAAGTCTCCCACTTGCACTAGAGTTAATAATCTAGTTACATTGTGACGAATCGAACACCCATGGAATTCTGGTGTTGATCATGATTTGCTCTAGGGAGAGGTTTAGTCAATGGATCTGCTACATTTAGGTCCGTATGTACTTTACAAATATCTATGTCTCCATCTTGAACATTTTCACGAATGGAGTTGAAGCGACGCTTGATGTGCCTTGTCTTCTTGTGAAACCTGGGCTCCTTGGCAAGTGCAATAGCTCCAGTGTTATCACAGAAGAGTTTGATTAGCCCCGATGCATTGGATATGACTCCTAGGTCGGTGATGAACTCCTTCACCCAAATTGCTTCATGCGCTGCCTCCGAGGCTGCCATGTACTCCGCTTCACATGTAGATCCCGCCACGACGCTCTGCTTGCAACTTCACCAGCTTACTGCCCCACCATTCAAAATATACACGTATCCGGTTTGTGACTTTGAGTCATCCAGATTTGTGTTGAAGCTAGCATCGACGTAACCCTTTACGACGAGCTCTTCGTCACCTCCATAGACGAGAAACATTTCCTTAGTCCTTTTCAGGTACTTCAGGATATTCTTGACCGCTGTCCAGTGTTCCTTGCCGGGATTACTTTGGTACCTACCTACCAAACTTACGGCAAGGTTTACATCAGGTCTGGTACACAGCATGGCATACATAATAGAACCTATGGCTGAGGCATAGGGGATGACACTCATCTCTTCTATATCTTCTGCCGTGGTCGGACATTGAGCTGAGCTCAATTTCACACCTTGTAACACAGGCAAGAACCCCTTCTTAGACTGATCCATATTGAACTTCTTCAATATCTTATCAAGGTATGTGCTTTGTGAAAGACCTATGAGGCGTCTTGATCTGTCTCTATAGATCTTGATGCCTAATATATAAGCAGCTTCTCCAAGGTTCTTCATTGAAAAACTCTTATTCAAGTAGGCCTTAATGCTGTCCAAAAGCTCTATATCATTTCCCATCAAAAGTATGTCATCTACATATAATATGAGAAATGCTACAGAGCTCCCACTCACTTTCTTGTAAACACAGGCTTCTCCATAAGTCTGCATAAACCCAAATGCTTTGATCATCTCATCAAAGCGAATGTTCCAACTCCGAGATGCTTGCACCAACCCATAAATCGAGCGTTGGAGCTTGCACACCTTGTCAGCATACTTAGGATCGACAAAACCTTCCGGCTGCATCATATACAATTCTTCCTTAAGGAAACCATTAAGGAATGCCGTTTTGACGTCCATTTGCCATATTTCATAATCATAGAATGCGGCAATTTCTAACATGATTCGGACGGACTTCAGCTTCGCTACCAGTGAGAAAGTCTCATCGTAGTCAATCCCTTGAACTTGTCGATAACCCTTAGCGACAAGCCGAGCTTTATAGATGGTCACATTACCATCCGCGTCTATCTTCTTCTTAAAGATCCATTTATTTTCTATGGCTCGCCGCTCTACGGGCAAGTAAGTCAAAGTCCATACTTCGTTTTCATACATGGATCCTATCTCGGATTTCATGGCTTCCAGCCATTTGTCGGAATCCGGGCCCGCCATCGCTTCTTCATAGTTCGAAGGTTCACCGTTGTCTAACAACATGATTTCCAAGACAGGGTTGCCGTACCACTCTGGTGCGGAACGTGTCCTTGTGGACCTTCAAATTTCAGTAGGAGCTTGATCAGAAGTATCTTGATCATCATCATTAACTTCCTCTCTAGTCGGTGCAGGCACCTCAGGAACATTTTCTTGAGCTGCGCCATTTTTCGGTTCAAGAGGTAATACTTCATCAAGGTCTACTTTCCTCCCACTTACTTCTTTCGAGAGAAACTCCTTCTCTAGAAAGGATCCATTCTTGGCAACAAAGATCTTGCCTTCGGATCTGAGGTAGAAGGTATACCCAATAGTTTCTTTAGGGTATCCTATGAAGACGCATTTTTCCGACTTGGGTTCGAGCTTTCAGGTTGAAGTTTCTTGACATAAGCATCGCATCCCCAAACTTTTAGAAACGACAGCTTATGTTTCTTCCCAAACCATAATTCATATGGTGTCGTCTCAACGGATTTCGACGGAGCCCTATTTAAAGTGAATGCGGCAGTCTCTAAAGCATAGCCCCAAAAAGATAGCGGTAAATCGGTAAGAGACATCATAGATCGCACCATATCTAATAGAGTGCGATTACGACGTTCAGACACACCATTACGCTGAGGTGTTCCAGGCGGCGTGAGTTGTGAAACTATTCCATATTTTCTTAAGTGTGTGCCAAACTCATGACTCAAGTATTCTCCTCCATGATCTGATCGCAGGAACTTTATTTTCCTGTCATGTTGATTCTCAACCTCACTCTGAAATCCCTTGAACTTTTCAAAGGTCTCAGACTTGTGTTTCATTAAGTAGACATACCCATATCTACTCAAGTCATCAGTGAGGGTGAGAACATAAAGATAGCCACCGCGAGCCTCAACACTCATTGGACCGCACACATCAGTATGTATGATTTCCAATAAGTTGGTTGCTCGCTCCATTGTTCCTAAGAACGGAGTCTTGGTCATTTTACCCATGAGGCATGATTCGCACGTGTCAAATGATTCGTAATCAAGAGACTCTAAAAGTCCATCTGCATGGAGCTTCTTCATGCGTTTGACACCTATGTGACCAAGGCGGCAGTGCCACAAGTAGGTGGGACTATCATTATCAATCTTACATCTTTTGGTATTCACACTATGAATATGTGTAGCATTACGCTCGAGATTCATTAAGAATAAACCATTCACCATCGGAGCATGACCATAAAACATATCTCTCATATAAATAGAACAACCATTATTCTCGGATTTAAATGAGTAGCCATCTCGTAGTAAACGAGATCCTGATACAATGTTCATGCTCAAACTTGGCACTAAATAACAATTATTGAGGTTCAAAACTAATCCCGTAGGTAAATGTAGAGGTAGCGTGCCGACGGCGATCACATCGACCTTGGAACCATTCCCGATGCGCATCGTCACCTCGTCCTTCGCCAGTCTCCGCTTATTCCGCAGCTCCTGCTTTGAGTTACAAATGTGAGCAACTGCACCGGTATCAAATACCTAGGAGCTACTACGAGTACTGGTAAGGTACACATCAATTACATGTATATCACATATACCTTTTGTTTTGCCGGCCTTCTTGTCTGCTAAGTATTTGGGGCAGTTCCGCTTCCAGTGACCACTTTCCTTGCAATAAAAGCACTCAGTCTCGGGTTTGGGTCCATTCTTTAGCTTCTTCCCGGCAGCTTGTTTGCCGGGCGCGACAACTCCCTTGCCGTCCTTCTTGAAGGCTTTCTTACCCTTTCCCTTCTTGAACTTAGTGGTTTTATTCACCATCAACACTTGATGTTCCTTTTTGACTTCTACCTCTGCTGATTTCAGCATTGCAAATACCTCAGGAATGGTCTTTTCCATCCCCTGCATATTGAAGTTCATCACAAAGCTCTTGTAGCTCGGTGGAAGCGACTGAAGGATTATGTCAATGACCGCGTCATCCGGGAGATTAACTCCCAGCTGAGTCAAGCGGTTATGCAACCCAGACATAGTGAGTATGTGCTCACTGACAGAACTGTTTTCCTCCATCTTACAGCTGAAGAACTTGTCGGAGACTTGATATCTCTCGACCCGGGCATGATCTTGGAAAACCATTTTCAGCTCTTCGAACATCTCATATGCTCCGTGTCTCTCAAAACGCTTTTGGAGCCCCGGCTCTAAGCTGTAAAGCATGCCGCACTGAACGAGGGAGTAGTCATCGGTACGTGCCTGCCAATTGTTCATAACGTCTTGTTCTGCAGGGAGAACAGGTGCGTCACCCAGCGGTGCTTGTAGGACATAATCTTTCTTGGCAGCTATGAGGATGATCCTCAGGTTCCGGAACCAGTCCGTGTAGTTGCTGCCATCGTCTTTCAGCTTGGTTTTCTCTAGGAACGTGTTGAAGTTGAGGACTACGTTGGCCATTTGATCTACAAGACATATTGTAAAATTTTAGACTAAGTTCATGATAATTAAGTTCATCTAATCAAATTATTCAATGAACTCCCACTTAGATAGACATCCCTCCTGTAATCTAAGTATAACATGATCCGAGTTAACTAGGCCGTGTCCGATCATCACGTGAGACGGACTAGTCAACATCGGTGAACATCTTCATGTTGATCATATCTTCTATACGACTCATGCTCGACCTTTCGGTGTTCTGTGTTCCGAGGCCATGTCTGTACATGCTAGGCTCGTCAAGTCAACCTAAGTGTTTGCATGTGTAAATCTGTCTTACACCCGTTGTATGTGAACGTTGGAATCTATCACACCCGATCATCACGTGGTGCTTCGAAACAACGAACTGTCGCAACGGTGCACAGTTAGGGGGAACACTTTCTTGAAATTATTATGAGGGATCATCTTATTTACTACCGTCGTTCTAAGCAAACAAGATGTACAAAACATGATAAACATCACATGCAATCAAATAATAACAGTGACATGATATGGCCAATATCACATAGCTCCTTTGATCTCCATCTTGGGGCTCCATGATCATCTTGTCACCGGCATGACACCATGATCTCCATCATCATGATCCATGAAGTTGCTCGCCAACTATTACTTCTACTACTACAGCTAACGCGTTTAGCAATAAAGTAAAGTAATTTACATGGCGTTTCTCAATGACACGCAGGTCATACAAAAATAAAGACAACTCCTATGGCTCCTGCCGGTTGTCATACTCATCGACATGCAAGTCGTGATTCCTATTACAATAGCATGAACATCTCATACATAACATATATTTCATTCATCATTCATCACAACTTTGGCCATATCATATCACAAAGCACTTGCTGCAAAAACAAGTTAGACGTCCTCTAATTGTTGTTGCAAGTTTTACGTGGCTGAAAAAGGGCTCTAGCAAGAACATTTTCTTACCTACGTTAAAGCCACAACGTGATTTGTAAACTTCTATTTACCCTTCATAAGGACCCTTTTCATCAAATCTGCTCCAACTAAAGTGGGAGAGACAGACACCCGCCAGCCACCTTATGCAACTTGTGCATGTTAGTCGGTGGAACCGGTCTCACGTAAGCGTACGTGTAAGGTTGGTCAGGGCCGCTTCATCCCACAATACCGTTGAAGCAAGATAAGACTAGTAGCGGCAAGAAAGTTTACAACATCAACGCCCACAACAAATTGTGTTCTACTCGTGCAAGAGAACTACGCATAGACCTAGCTCATGATGCCACTGTTGAGGAACGTTGCAGAAAACAAAAAATTTCCTACGGTTTCACCAAGATCCATCTAGGAGTTCATCTAGCAACGAGTGATTGGATTGCATCTACATACCTTTGTAGATCACGCGCGGAAGCGTTCAAAGAACGGGGATGAGGAAGTCGTACTCGACGTGATCCAAATCACCGGAGATCCTAGCGCCGAACGGACGGCACCTCCGCGTTCAACACACGTACGGTCAGCGTGACATCTCCTCCTTCTTGATCCAGAAAGAGGGAAGGAGAGGTTGAGGAAGATGGCTCCAGCAGAAGCACGACGGCGTGGTAGTGATGGAGCTGCAGTACTCCAGCAGGGCTTCGCCAAGCACTATGGAGGAGGAGGATGTGTTGGAGAGGGAGAGGAAGGCACCAAAGGCGTGGGGTGAGAGGCCCTCCTTCCCCCACTATATATAGGGATCCTAGGGGGGGCGCCGGCCCTAGGAGATGCAATCTCCTAGGGGGGCAGCGGCCAAGGGAGGAGTCCATCCTCCCCAAGGCACCTAGGAGGTGCCTTCCCCCTTTAGGACTCTTCCTTTCCTTATCTCTTGGCGCATGGGCCTCTTGGGGCTGGTGCCCTTGGCCCATATAGGCCAAGGCGCACACCCCTACAGCCCAGGTGGCCCCTCGGGGCAGGTGGCCCCACCCGGTGGGCCCCCGGGACCCTTCCGGTGGTCCCGGTACAATACCGGTGACCCCGAAACTTGTCCCGATAGCCGAAATAGCACTTCCTATATATAATTCTTTACCTCCGGACCATTCCGGAACTCCTCGTGACGTCCGGGATCTCATCCGGGACTCCGAACAACATTCGGGTTACTGCATATACATATCCCTACAACCCTAGTGTCACCGAACCTTAAGTGTGTAGACCCTACGGGTTCGGGAGACATGTAGACATGACCGAGACGACTCTCCGGCCAATAACCAACAGCGGGATCTGGATACCCATGTTGGCTCCCACATGCTCCTCGATGATCTCATCGGATGAACCATGATGTCGAGGATTCAATCAATCCCGCATACAATTCCCTTCGTCAATCGGTATGTTACTTGCCCGAGATTCGATCGTCGGTATCCCTATACCTCGTTCAATCTCGTTACCGGCAAGTCACTTTACTCGTACCGTAATGCATGATCCCGTGACCAGACACTTGGTCACTTTGAGCTCATTATGATGATGCATTACCGAGTGGGCCCAGTGATACCTCTCCGTCATATGGAGTGACAAATCCCAGTCTGGATCCGTGTCAACCCAACAGTCACTTTCGGAGATACCCGTAGTATACCTTTATAGTCACCCAGTTACGTTGTGACCTTTGGTACACCCAAAGCACTCCTACGGTATCCGGGAGTTACACGATCTCATGGTCTAAGGAAAAGATACTTGACATTGGAAAACTCTAGCAAACGAACTATACGATCTTGTGCTATGTTTAGGATTGGGTCTTGTCCATCACATCATTCTCCTAATGATGTGATCTCGGTATCAATGACATCCAATGTCCATAGTCAGGAAACCATGACTATTTGTTGATCAACGAGCTAGTCAACTAGAGGCTTACTAGGGACATGTTGGTGTCTATTATTCACACATGTATTACGATTTCCGGATAACACAATTATAGCATGAATAAAGACAATTATCATGAACAAGGAAATATAATAATAATGCTTTTATTATTGCCTCTAGGGCATATTTCCAACACCTGCTTGTTGGCGTGCGGACGACAGAAGCCTCGCCTTGTGCAAGTTGATGCCGCTTGATAATGATACGTGTGATGTTAAGATGCCATCGCTTAAGGGTAAGGCCTGGGCAGGTGCAAATGGAGATTGGGTTGTTTATATTGGGTACAACTATGAGTGGGAACTTGTAAATGTGTACACTCGTCAGTGGATTCACTTCCAAAAATCTCAGAGTGCCCTGAGGTTGAGCACACAGATGATCTACGTACATTCAAATACGATCATGGTGGCTGTCATCTATGGAAGATAGCAATTTATCGGGTTCCCAACCGCTCTTGGGATTACACGAACTATGAAGTTGTTGCTATCTTCAACAAGCTTTTTTCCATCCTTACTTCCATGCCTCGATGGATATTGCTCAAAAACCAATTTTCCGTACAAGGATGAGTACTATGATGCAATTCAATATGAGCATCTTGAGTTTGCTGCCACCACTCATGGCACTGTTTTTGCATGGAATCCTTATGGTTTTGGTACCTTTGTCTTCCACCGTAATTATAATTGTTTCATCCACAGGCATGCGGTTTAGATAGTTTCCCTTTACTAATTAACCATCTTGTGTTTCCAAGGTCCTGCGAACATTCCACCACCTATACTTGAAAAAATTTATAACCAAGGCGGAAATGACGATGGTGATGATCACGAGCATGAGGACGAGTAGGACCTATATACTCAATGGCGCCTGGAAACTTATTCCGATGGATCACATCTTCTTGTCTGTATACAGCGCACTGCTGATGTTACTATACTAAGGAAGCAGGTGTTGTCTCCCATGGTCGCACTCTCTAGACCTATTCCAACATCCATTGTAGGGTATTCAGGAAGGACACTAGTGTGCTAGCTGTTGGGGAACGTAGTAATTTCAAAAAAATTCCTACGCACACGCAAGATCATGGTGATGCATAGCAACGAGAGGGAAGAGCGTTGTCCACGTACCCTCGTAGACCATATGCGGAAGCGTTACGACAACGAAGTTGATGTACTCGTATGTCTTAACGTTCGACCAATCCTAGCACCGAAGGTACGACACCTCCGTGATCTGCACACGTTCGGCTCGGTGACGTCCCACGAATTCACGATCCAGTAGAGTGTCGAGGGAGAGCTTCGTCAGCATGATGGCGTGATGACGGTGATGATGATGCTATCGAAACAGGGCTTCTCATAAGCACCGCTATGATATGGCCAAGGTGGATGATGGTGGAGGGGGGCACCGCACACAGCTAAGAGATCAATGATCAACTTGTGTGTCTATGGGGTGCCCCCTCCCCCGTATATAAAGGAATGGAGGAGGGGGAGGGCTGGCCCTCCTATTGTGCGCCCCATGGGGAGTCCTACTCCCACCGGGAGTAGGATTCCCCCCTTCCCTAGTTGTTCTAGGAGTGGAAGGAAGGGGAGAGAGGGGGAAGGAAAGGGGGGCCGGCCCCCCACCCAATTCGGATTGGGCTTGAGGGGGGAATGCCCCCTCCTAGGACTCCCTCTCTTCTCTCCAACTATGGCCCAATATGGCCCATATACCTCTCGGGGGGTTCGGGTAACCTCCCGGTGCTCCGTTATATGCCCAAACTCACCCGGAACCATTCTGATGTCCAAATATAGTCATCCAATGTATCGATCTTTATGTCTTGACCATTTCGAGACTCCTCGTCATGTCCGTGATAATATCCGGGACTCCGAACTACCTTCGGTACATCAAAACACATAAACTCATAATATCGTTCGTCACCGGAAGTTAAGCGTGCGGACCCTACAGGTTCGAGAACTATGTAGACATGACCGAGACCCGTCTCTCATCAATAACCAATAGCGGAACCTGGATGCTCATATTGGTTCCTACATATTCTACGAACATCTTTATCGGTCAAACCGCATAACAACATACGTTGTTCCCTTTGTCATCGGTATGTTACTTGCTCGAGATTCGATCGTCGGTATCTCAATACCTAGTTCAATCTCGTTACTGGCAAGTCTCTTTACTTGTTTTGTAATGCTGCATCTCATAACTATCTCATTACCTACATTGCTTGCAAGGCTTATATTGATGTGCATTACCGAGAGGGCCCAGAGATACCTCTCCGACAATCGAAGTGACAAATCCTATTCTCGATCTATGCGAACTCAACGAACACCATCGGAGACACCTGTAGAGCACCTTTATAATCACCGAGTTATGTTGTGACGTTTGGTAGCACACAAAGTGTTCCTCCGGTATTCGGGAGTTGCATGATCTCATAGTCATAGGAATATGTATAAGTTATGGAGAAAGGAATAGCAACAAACTAAACAATAATCGTGCTAAGCTAACGGATGGGTCAAGTCAATCACATCATTCTGTAATGATGTGATCCCGTTAATCAAATGACAACTCGTGTCTATGGTTAGGAAACATAACCACCATTGATTCAACGAGCTAGTCAAGTAGAGGCAAACTAGTGACACTCTGTTTGTCTATGTATTCACACATGTACTAAGTTTCCGGTTAATACAATTCTAGCATGAATAATAAACATTTATCATGATATAAGGAAATATAAATAATAACTTTATTATTGCCTATAGGGCATATTTCCTTCAGTCTCCCACTTGCACTAGATTCAATAATTTAGACTACATTGTAATGATTCTAACACCCATGGAGTCTTGGTGCAGATCATGTTTTGCTCGTGAGAGAGGCTTCGTGAACGGTTCTACAACATTCAGATCCGTATGTATCTTGCAAATCTCTATGTCTCCCTCCTTGACTTGATCGCAGATGGAATTGAAGCGTCTCTTGATGTGCTTGGTTCTCTTGTGAAATTTGGATTCCTTTGCCAAGGCAATTGCACCAGTATTGTCACAAAAGAGTTTCAATGGACCCGATGCACTAGGTATGACACCTAGATCGGATATGAACTCCTTCATCCAGACTCCTTCATTTTCTGCTTCCGAAGCAGCTATGTATTCCGCTTCACACATAGATCCCGCCATGACGCTCTGCTTGGAACTGCACCAACTGACAGCTCCACCATGTAATAAAAATACATATCTGGTTTGTAACTTAGAGTCATCCGAATCAGTGTCAAAGCATGTATCAACGTAACCGTTCACAACGAGCTCTTTGTCACATCCATATACGAGAAACATATCCTTAGTCCTTTTTAGGTATTTCAGGATATTCTTGACCGCTGGCCAATGATCCACTCCTGGATTACTTTGGTACCTCCCTGCTAAACTAATGGCAACGCACACATCAGATCTGGTACACAACATTGCATACATGACAGAGCCTATGGCTGAAGCATAGGGAACACCTTTCATTTTCTCTCTATCTTCTGCAATGGTCTGGCATTGAGTATGACTCAACTTCACACCTTGTAATATAGGTAAGAACCCTTTCTTTGCCTGATCCATTTTGAACTTCTTCAAAACTTTATCAAGGTATGTGCTTTGTGAAAGTCCAATTAAGCATCTTGATCTATCTCTATAGATCTTGATTCCCAATATATAAGCAGCTTCACCGAGGTCTTTCATTGAAAAATTCTTATTCAAGTATCCTTTTATGCTATTCAGAAATTCAGTATCATTTCCGATCAACAATATGTCATCTACATATAATATCAGAAATGCTATAGAGCTCCCACTCACTTTCTTGTAAATACATGCTTCTCCAAAAGTCTGTATAAAACCATATGCTTTGATCACACTATCAAAGCGTATATTCCAACTCCGAGAGGCTTGCAACAATCCATAAATGGATCGCTAGAGCTTGCACACTTTGTCAGCACCTTTTGGATCAACAAAACCTTCTAGTTGCATCATATACAACTCTTCTTTAAGATGTCCATTAAGAAATGCAGTTTTGACATCCATTTGCCAAATTTCATAATCATAAAATGCGGCAATTGCTAACATGATTCAGATGGACTTAAGCATCGCTAGGGGTGAGAAGGTATCATCGTAGTCAACTCCTTGGACTTGTCGAAAACCTTTTGCAACAAGTCAAGCTTTGTAGACAGTAATATTACCGTCAGTGCCAGTCTTCTTCTTGAAGATCCATTTATTCTCTATGGCATGCCGATCATCGGGCAAGTAAACCAAAGTCCATACTTTGTTCTCATACATGGATCCTATCGGATTTAGGGTTCCAGCAAAACCCTTGAGGTTCAAACATTGGGGTGCGCACAAAGATCTCTCCCTCTCTCTAGCTTGCACACATGATGATCTCACGGCCTAGCTCGACAAAATCACAGAACAAGAGACACAAGAGTTTATACTAGTTCGGGCCACCGATGTGGTGTAATACCCTACTCTAGTGTGGTGTGGTGGATTGCATCTTGGGCTGAGGATGAACAGTTACAGGGGAAAAACTGCCTCCTAGGAGAGGTGTTCTTGTGCTTGGTGTGTGTGGTGGCTTTGGTGGGATGAATCCGGTCCCAGATCTGATCAGACAGCCTCCCTACGGTGGTGGCTAGTCCTATATAGAGCCGGGGTGCT